>NC_138316.1:16021875-16626250 GCF_965601325.2 Salmo salar | reverse complement strand
TGGTGATGTGGATATGAACAAGGAGTACAGGATTGGACTGAGTACGCACCCCTGAGAGGCCCTCGTGTTGAGGATCAGCGATGCGGATGTGTTGTTACCTACCCTTAATACCTGGGGGAGGCCCGTCAGGAAGTCCAGGATCCAGTTGCAGAGGGAGGTGTTTAGTCCCAGGGTCCTTAGCTTAGTGATGAGCTTTGAGGGCACTATAGTGTTGAACGCTGAGTTGTAGTCAATGAATAGCATTCTCACATAGGTGTTCCTTTTGTCCAGGTGTGAAAGGTCAGTGTGGAGTGCAATAGAGATTGCATCATCTGTGGATCTATTGGGGTCGATATGCAAATTGGAGTGGGTCTAGGGTTTCTGGGATAATGATGTTGATGTGAGCCATGACCAGCCTTTCAAAGCACTTCATGGCTACAGACATGAGTGCTACGAGTCGGTGGTCATTTAGGCAAGTTACCTTAGTGTTCTTGGGCACAGGGCCTATGGTGGTCTGCTTGAAACATGTTGGTATTACAGACTCAGACAGGGAGAGGTTGAAAATGTCAGTGAAGACACTTGCCAGTTGGTCAGCGCCTGCTCGGAGTACACATCCTGGTAATCTGTCTGGCCCTGCGGCCTTGTGAATGTTGACCTGTTTAAAGGTCTTACTCACATTGGCTGCGGAGAGCGTGATCACACATCCGGAACAGCTGATGCTCTCATGTATGTTTCAGTGTTACTTGCCTTGAAGCGTGCATAGAAGTGATTTAGCTCATCTGGTAGGCTAGTGTCACTGGGCAGCTCTCGGCTGTGCTTCCCTTTGTAGTCTGTAATATTTTGCAAGCCCTGCCACAGCCGACGTGCGTCGGAGCCGGTGTAGTATGATTCGATCTTAGTCAGTCCTGTATTGAAGCTTTGCCTGTTTGATGGTTCGTTGGAGGGCATAGTGGGATTTCTTATAAGCTTCCGGGTTAGAGTCCCGCTCCTTGAAAGCGGCAGCTCTAGCCTTTAGCTCGGTGCGGATGTTGCCTGTATTTCATGGCTTCTGGTTGGGGTATGTACATACAGTCACTGTGGAGGACGACGTCATTGCTGCACTTATTGATGAAGCCAGTGTACTCCTCAATGCCATCGGAAGAATCCCAGAACATATTCCAGTCTGTGCTAGCAAAACACTCCTGTAGCTTAGCTTAGCTCAGGAGGAGGGGTGCATGTAAAGAATACTGGCATGTTAGCCAGCCACAGAGGTAAACAATAACACTATACTTACTCAGTCATACACCCAGACAGCCCTCTGTGGAGAGTGGTGAGTGTTTTGACACATTGTAATAGCTTTAAAAGGTTTTTCCAGGTATTGGGCAATGGTGTGTGTTTCCAGGTATTGGATGATTATTATTATGTGTGTATGTGGGGGGAGATGTGGTTGGAGGATACAGTATACAGTTGAAGTCGGAAGTTTACATACACTTAGGTTGGAGTCATTAAAACTCGTTTTTCAACCACTCCACAAATTTCTTGTTAACAAACTATAGTTTTGGCAATTCGGTTAGGACATCTACTTTGTGCATGACACAAGTAATTTTTCCAACAATTGTTTCCAGACAGATTATTTCACTTATAATTTACTGTATCACAATTCCAGTGGGCCAGAAGTTTACATACACTAAGTTGACTGTGCCTTTAAACAGCTTGGAAAATTCCAGAAAATGATGTCATGGCTGTAGAAGCTTCTGATAGGCTAATTGACACTATTTGAGTCAATTGGAGGTGTACTTGTGGCTGTATTTCAACGCATACCTTCAAACTCATTGTCTCTTTGCTTGACATCATGGGAAAATCAAAAGAAATCAGCCTGGTTCGTCCTTGGGAGAACGGCTGAAGGTACCACGTTCATCTGTACAAACAATAGTATTCAAGTATAAACACCATGGGACCACGCAGCCGTCTTACCGCTCAGGAAGGAGACACATTCTGTCTCCTAGAGATGAATGTACTTTGGTACGAAAAGTGCAAATCAATCCCAGAGCAACAGCAAAGGACCTTGTGAAGATGCTGGAGGAAACAGGTACAAAAGTATGTGTATCCACAGTAAAACAAGTCCTATATCGACATAACCTGAAAGGCCACTCAGCAAGGAAGAAGCCACTTCTCCAAAACCGCCATAAAAAAGCCAGACTACGGTTTGCAACTGCACATGGGGACAAAGATCGTACTTTTTGGAGAAATGTCCTCTGGTCTGATGAAACAAAAATAGAACTGTTTGGCCATAATGACCATCGTTTTGTTTGGAGGGGAAAAGCGGAGGCTTGCAAGCCGAAGATCACCATCCCATCCGTGAAGCACGGGGGTGGCAGCATCATGTTGTGGGGGTGCTTTGCTGCAGGAGGGACTGGTGCACTTCACAAAATAGATGGCATAATCAGGGAGGAAAATGATGTGGATATATTGAAGCAACATGTCAAGACATCAGTGAGGAAGTTAAAGCTTGGTCGCAAATGGGTCTTCCAAATGGACAATGACCCCAAGCATACTTCCAAAGTTGTGGCAAAATGGCTTACGGACAACAAAGTCAAGGTATTGGAGTGGCCATCACAAAGCCCTGACCTCAATCCTATAGAAAATGTGTGGGCAGAACTGAAAAAGCGTGTGCGAGCAAGGATGCCAACAAACCTGACTCAGTTACACCAGCTCTGTCAGGAGGAATGGGCCAAAATTCACCCAACTTATTGTGGGAAGCTTGTGGAAGGCTACCGAAAAGTTTGACCCAAGTTAAACAATTTAAAGGCAATGCTACCAAATACTAATTGAGTGTATGTAAACTTCTGACCCACTGGGAATGTGATGAAAGAAATATAAGCTGAAATAAATCCTTCTGACATTTCACATTCTTAAAATAAAGTGGTGATCCTAACTGACCTAAAACATGGAATTCTTTCTAGGATTAAATGTCAGGAATTGTGAAAAACTGAGTTTAAATGTATTTGGCTAAGGTGTATGTAAACTTCCGACTTCAACTGTATATCCTCATGTTTTGTCTGTGTTGGGGCTCATGCTCAATTTGTAATTTAGGGTCATTTTTCTGCTGCTATTACAGCCTCCCCACACCACAGCAAGCCCAGTGACAGGCAGGCAGTGTTGTCCTGCAAAGGGTGGTGCGATTAGTGAAGATTCCCCAGTGGGCACAATGTTTAACATTTGTCAAACGTGAATTCAATGTCAAATCATCAAAAAAATGCACCGTGCCATCGGCAGGGACTTGGGAGTTTGTCAGGATTAGAACAAATTTGCAAGGAGCAAAGCCCAGGTAAAAAAAATTAAGGAAAACCCAATTCAGTCTTCTGTAAACCCAAAACAGTCTTCTGAGACAATTACACAAGTGTTTATGCCAAACACGCACCAGCATGGCTTTCCAACAGGTGTTGAGTGTTCCTGAATAGTCCAGTATCAGTCCTGACTTACATGTGCTTGAAAATCTGAGTCAAGGTTTGAATATTGCTGCCCATCAATTATTCCCGGCTTAAATGTACTGAGTTTGAGCAATTTTTACAAAAAACAATGGACCTATGTTGCCTCAAGAGTTGTGCAAAGGTAGAATATTATTCAAAATGATTCACAGCGGTAATGGCTGCCAAAGGTGCTTCCACCAAGTATTAACTCTGGGCTGTGAAGACATATGCAATTAAGACATCTTAGTTTTTGTATTTTTTATAGATTTTTACAGTTTTCTTTAACCTTCATTCACGTTGTAAATGCGGAGTAGGTTGTGTAGATCTGTGGGGGGGAAAAAACACATTTAATACCTTTTTAGATGTAATTTTAAGGCAGCAAATTGTGACGACTGCGTAAGTGGTGTGTATACTTTCACTAGTCACTGTATAGTATCCCAGACAGACGTTGTAGAACCTCCACTGCTTGGATTTTAACACTACTTTTCTACTCCTCCCAGGAGTTGAATGAGAGATTAATAAAACAGAAGATTGCAGGGGCTGTCAGGGATAAAAGAGGAGCGGAATGGAAGAGAGAGAGAGGCTACCTGTAACAACGCTGCAGGGCTGTCATTTGTGTGAACGTAACTATCAGTTCCTCTTAGGAGGTGGGGTGCATGTAAAGAATACTGGCATGTTAGCCAGCCACAGAGGTAAACAATAACACTATACTTACTCAGGCAGACACCCAGAAAGCCCTCTGTGGAGAGTGGTGAGTGTGTTGACACATTGTAACAGCTTTAAAAGGTTTTTCCAGGTATTGGGCGATGGTGTGCGTGTGTTTCCAGGCGTTGGTTGATTGTTATTGTGTGTGTGTATGTGTATATGTGGGAGTAGTTGGAGGAGATGCTACTCCGTACCCCTCCCATTCATCCTAGCCTCCTGACTGGGTGGACGCTGAAGCGCCAGCCTTCCATCTCCCTCTTGGTTTCCTTTGTCTGTGGGTGAAACCCGCCCCTCACCCCCCCTTCCTCCATCCACCAGCCTGGCCTGAGCCTTTGAAGCTGGCCTGATGCTGCACTTCCCACTGACACTCAGCTCAATGACTGGGCTGCACAGGTCAGGAGACTGTCTCAATAGAACCGCAGTACACTGGGCCTCCCTCCCTACGGATCTGCTGGGAAATTGGCTTGCAGAGAGAGAGAGAGAGAGATTGTAGACCACACCAGTGTTTTTTTTCTTTCACAATTTGGGTAGATATAAGGTAACAGATACTTTGTATACAGACACATAATTAGAGTAATTCTCCTAATGGAGCTAACAACCACAGGTCTGAGTGTTCAGAGAGTGATCTGGGATGGAGGCAGGGTAAAGGAACCCGCATACTAGGCTCGTTTTGCTCCTAGCAGAACTCGGCTAGGCAAAGAGAACGCCTGTGCCTCGCATAGTCTCTTAAAATACCTTCGCTGGAAAAATGAGAAAAGAACGACAATATTATTGTTTGCAACAACATAGCCAGTATACACTTCCTCAAAATAGTCAACATTTATCTAAGATAAATCAAGGAATCTGTCATTCGTTTTGAGGTTGTTGCCAAGGTCTTAGTTAGATATTTAGTGCAGTATTTCGCAAGTGAAACAAATTGCATGAAAAATGTCATTGAAGAATCCCGTCCATAGTTCCCACTTCTACTAGGAGTAGTACTGTTGACCAATCAATGAAGAACGGGCGTAGACTTTGTCTACCAAACTTCTCAACTGCTCAAACAGACAAAAAAAACCCTGCCAAACACCAAAACAAACAAACTGCACTCATCCTTCCTTCCTTCCCTCACTAAAATAAATCAATCTAATGTATTTACATGCACACACGCACACGCATACACACACACCAACATTCTGTTACGCTCAGGACAGCGTGCCCCCGCCCCCTTCCCAGCCGCCTCTCCACTCCTCTCCCCAGGCACAATGAGAGAGGTGCTGCTGAGAGCTCCTGCCACTGCCTCTGCAATTCACCTCAGTGAGACAATGCAACATGACATGCCCCTCTTTTCCTCCTTACCAAAGGCCTCCGTCCCTGCTTGGAAAACAGACGTATATAACGTTTTAAAAACCAATGTGGTTAGCACTATGCAGGTTAATGTGTCTATTTCACCCTGCTGTGCATGTTCATATCTCTCTCTCTCTCTCTCTCTCTGTCTCTTGCTCTATCTCTGCTCTTGGGAGATTGAGGTATAATATGATTTCTCTGACTGTAATGCTGAGT
This sequence comes from Salmo salar, assembly GCF_965601325.2. NCBI lineage: Eukaryota > Metazoa > Chordata > Actinopteri > Salmoniformes > Salmonidae > Salmo > Salmo salar. The sequence goes on along the minus strand of NC_138316.1, from coordinate 16,620,578 downwards.
TGGGCTGAAGGGCTCAGAGCTCTGGACGCCCGTAGACTGATTATATGTCTTCACAGGTGTCTATCTAATCTACCTCCCAGGTGGAGAACTCGAATCTGAGTTAAATTGATGCCAATGTGGTCAAGATAAGTTGTGTCATTTCAATATTTAGATTTATGAATTCATGTCAGAGTATATCAAACCCGTTTTCTTTATTTGGCCCTGTACATAAATGTAAGAGGATAACCAACTTTAGGAGTTCCGTATGATATATCTTCAAATGCATTTATTTATTTGTTTTTTTAAGGGGTAGATCAGCTTTAATATTGCGGAGAGATTGTTGCTTCCATCAATGTAATTGTCTGCATCATCTCCAAGTGCATTTAGCCAAGGGACATATTACTGTGAAAAATTATTACGATTATTACTTGGCAAACAACAGACTTCTGGGAAGGGAAATAACATAAGATATATACTACCGTTCAAAAGTTTGGGGTCACTTAGAAATGTCCTTGTTTTCCATGAAAACATACATTAAATTAGTTGCAAAATGAATAGGAAATATAGTCAAGATGTTGACGAGGTTATAAATAATGATTTTTAATTGAAATAATAATTGTGTCCTTCAAACTTTGCTTTCGTCAAAGAATTTCACCCCATGCTTCATGAAGAGCCTCCCTGTAATGGCCGTCGTAGGAAGTGGACCAAGGCGCAGCAGGTTGAGTGCTCATTTTAACTTTATTAGAACACATACTAAACAAAACAAGAAAAAACGAACGGACGACAAACAGTAATGCAGGCTACACACAGCTATGCAATAACAACCTTCCACAATTCCCATGACAAACACACCCCTATATATAGGACCTTCAATCAGAGGTAACGATAAACATGTGCCTCCAATTGAAGGCCCAATCCCAATTAACTAAACATAGAACTAAACACCCTAGATCAGACATAGAAATACACAACATAGAACCTAACCAAAAACCCCGGACTAATCTAAACAAACACCCCTCTACAAAACACATATAACAACAATCCCCGAACCACATAAAACAAACACCCCCTGCCACGTCCTGACCAAACTATAATAACAAATAACCCCTTTACTGGTCAGGACGTGACACTCCCACAAGTTGGATTGGCTTGATGGGCACTTCTTACGTACCATACGGTCAGGCTGCTCCCACAACAACTCAATAGGGTTGAGATCCAGTGACTGTGCTGGCCACTCCATTATAGACAGAATACCAGCAGACTGCTTCTCCCCTAAATAGTTCTTGCATAGTTTGGAGCTGTGCTTTGGGTCATTGTCCTGTTGTAGGAGGAAATTGGCTCCAATTAAGCGCCGTCCACAGGGTATGGCATGGCGTTGCAAAATGGAGTGATAGCCTTCCTTCTTCAAGATCCCTTGTACCCTGTACAAATCTCCCACTTTACCACAACCAAAGCACCCCCAGACCATCACATTACCTCCACCATTCTTGACAGATGGCGTAAAGCACTCCTCCAGCATCTTTAAATTTTTTCTGGGTCTCACGAATGTTCTTCTTTGTGATCCGAACACCTCAAACTTAGATTCGTCTGTCCTTAACACTTTTTTCCAATCTTCCTCTTTCCAGTGTCTGTGTTCTTTTGCCCATCTTAATCTTTTCTTTTTATTGGCCAGTCTGAGATGTGGCTTTTTCTTTGCATCTCTGCCTAGAAGGCCAGCATCCCGGAGTCGCCTCTTCACTGTTGACGGTGAGACTGGTGTTTTGCAGGTACTATTTAATGAAGCTGCCAGTTGAGGACTTGTGAGGCTTCGGTTTCTCAAACTAGACACTCTAATGTACTTGTCCTCTTGCTCAGTTGTGCACCGGGGCCTCCCACTCCTCTTTCTATTCTGGTTAGAGCCAGTTTGCTCTGTTCTGTGAAGGGAGTAGTACACAGCGTTGTACGAGATCTTCTGTTTCTTGTCAATTTCTCACATGGAATAGCCTTCATTACTCAGAACAAGAATAGACTGACAAGTTTCAGCTGAAAGTCTTTGTTTCTGGCCATTTTGAACCTGTAATCGAGCCCACAAATGCTGATGCTCAGATACTCAACTTGTCTAAAGAAGGCCAGTTTTATTGCTTCTTTAATCAGGACCGCAGTTTTCAGCTGTGCTAACATAATTGCAAAAGGGTTTTCTAATGATCAATTAGCCTTTTAAAATTATAAACTTGGATTAGCTAACGCAACGTAACATTGGAACACAGGAGTGATGGTTGCTGATAATGGGCCTCTGCACGCTTAAGTAGATATTCCATTAAAAATCAGCCGTTTCCAGCTACAATAGTCATTTATAACATTAACTACACTGTATTTCTGATCAATTTGATGTTATTTTAATGGAGAAAACAATTAGCTTTTCTTTCAAAAACAAGGAGATTTCTAAGTGACCCCAAACTTTTGAACGGTAGTGTGTGTGAAGGCAGTCAATGAGGCTTGACAGATTGAAATAGAACAGCTCAGCTCTGACACAGGCACTGTTCATCTGCCAATACTCTCAATGCATGTTTTAATCTAAAGCAGGACATTCCAGATATGGAAGAGCACTCTCCTCTTCTCTCTCCTCATGGATTTCTTGGAAGCAATATTTACATTTACATTTACATTTAAGTCATTTAGCAGACGCTCTTATCCAGAGCGACTTACAAATTGGTGCATTCACCTTATAATATCCAGTGGAACAACCACTTTACAATAGTGCATCTAAATCTTTTAAAGGGGGGGTTAGAAGGATTACTTTATCCTATCCCAGGTATTACCTTGTCTCCATTTTGTGTGCCTTGGCTCCATTATGCTTTTGTATCTGAAGGCCGAATGAACAGCCAGGTGAAATGAGCCCTTGGAAAAACACTTGAAGCAATTATATTTACAAACGCCTCTGCTTACCCAAGTCCCCCACCGGGATCAAGACATTTGAATTTTCTATTATTTCTTTAAGCTGACACATCGCAGATCTGGGAGCTTCTGGAATTGGTGCTTCTTTCTTCCTATTGGTTGGCTGTACAGTATTATCCCTTTACCTGTTTATTTCATGCCCTACATGGTGCTGATGTGATACGCGTCAGGAAGAAGAGAGTGTTGGAATTAGCTCTACCTCAGCTGACAAGCCACAGGAGACATGAAATGGAGGCTCTGCATCTCCGTTTCACTCAAAGAGGTGCCCTAGGTAGTGCCCTAGGCCATGTGCCAGCCTACAGTACCTCCAACCCATCCACCCCTCAACCCAGTCTCACTCTGTCTCCGTTCCCCAGTCTGTAGCTGCCAGCCTGGGCTCTCAGCTCCCTCTCCTAGCCCTGGAAGGATCCTTGGAACGTTCCCTGGAAGGCCTCTCATTCCATAAAGAGGAATCCTATGGAATGCAACGTTGAGCGGAGCTGCAGAACAACACAATGACCATTGGAGTCCGTTTAGTACTGTATTGTGTGAATGGCAGGAGCTACTGTACCACTGAGCCGTTCTGATACACAGGGACCGTCACAGAGCTTCTTAAACACTGGGCTATGCTGACACAGGTCATGGGAATGTCAGGTGTGCAGAACAGGGCTATAACAGTCATACTGCATGGGGAGGAGGAGGGAGGAGGGGAAAGAAAAAGTGGGGGTGTAAACACTATGAAAGCAGCATTGCTCAGTTAGTGTGGCTGGTGGCTGTGGCTTGATGTTATCCTGCTCTCTAAGTATATGCTTGTGTATACAATGCCTCACAGTAAACTGAAGGAACTTAAAAGAGGATATCATTTATGCATAAAGACCCAAATGCATTGATTGCAGTGCGTTGACTGAAATGGATACTGCCTGGGATATTGAACTGCTCAAACAAAAAGTTCCCTGATTCCTCGCCTTGCTGCTTCATGTTCAACAAGATTGAAATCCCCATCATATCTTTTTCGAGGAGTGAGATTATCACAAGTGGCATTATGTTGTGTATGTTTTATATGTTTGCGGGTCATATTCATAACTGGGAAGTGTAGGCTTCCTAGTTGCAGATATCTTTTTTCCTTCCCTCCTACTTGTGTGCAAAGAAGAGGAAGGAAAAGCTGGCAAAGCGCCAGCAACATCAATAACTGATAATACACTTATTTTAGAACAAAGCAACCACTGCAGAGAGAGAGAGAGAGAGAGAGAGAGGGAGAGAGAGAAGCCTGGCAAACAGCTGCATGTCTCAGAGGATAGCCACCTTGTCCCAGGCATAGCCTCCCACAGCACAGCAGACCACAGCACTGTTGTGACAGGGGCGCTGTGAAAACACAACGACATGTCTGCAGAACTGTGGCATGGCCGCCCGCCAGGGGGGCGGCAGGGATAGGTATAGCTGAAATCTATCTCTCTCTCCCACAATCTGTAAATCAAAGATGAAGTGGCAATAGCTGTCGCACAGAGACAAGAGCGAGGAGCCAGGCAGCAATGTCACCCCCCCTTCCCCGCTCTCGCTTTTATCTTTCATTCTTCCTTATTCTCTCTCTCTCTCTGTGTTCTCTCTCTCTTTCTTCCTCATTCTCTCCCTGCTGTCTCAAAGCATCTCGCTCTCCCTCATCAGCTATCTTTCTCTCCGTCTCTCTACCCTTCCCTCCATGCTACTCTGCTAACAAGTTCCATACCAGAGGTGAGAAGAGGAATGTGGCTGATTGACGTGAGATGGGAGTTTGAAAGAAAAACCGCTGTCACTCCAGCTTCAGTCTCAGTCTGAAGGCTGCTAGAAAGGTCTCTAATGGTTTGGAAGTAAATATTTTAGATGTCAAATTCTTCCAATTCCACTCTCCGCTCCCTCTGCGCAGCTCAATGTGCTCTGGTGGAGATTATTCCGTCCGAAGAGTGGCCTAAATATTTCTCCCAATTACCCATTACAACATGATTTCCGAAAATGTGTTGTTGTAAATGTGCACATTTGAAGAAAATAGAGCCCGTGTCCAAATATGTGTCTTTTCAGTTGTCTTTCTGCCCATCGTTGATGAAAGGCTCTAACCTTGACCATGACCCTAAGAGTGTCTGCATGCAGCTGGGTTTTGGTTCAAATTAAAATGCAGGTCCTTTGTGGTGAGGATTTGTCCCTCTGTGAAGTGTGTGTGTGTGTGTGTGTGTGTGTGAGGGGGGGGGGCACATGGCGGGGTGGTATCTTTTTAATGAATTCTGTCTTGGTCTGGATGTCTCTGGACCACCCTAGCCCTTCTCAAACAAACTAATTAAAAGAGGGCCCTGAATTCCTCCTCCCTCGTTTTAAGGCTCATAGGGGGAATTCCTCAGTAATAGAGGTCGGAGGTGAGTGGGAAAAGGGCAGAGGTGGGGTCAGAGGTGAGACAAGAGGGCTGTAGTCTAGCCCAGAGTTTTTACCAGATTTCCAATGTGTTTTGATTCTGAGGATCAGTCTGAGAGTCTAAAATGTTGACATCTGGTTATTTGGTCATTTGATCTGTGCGTGTGAGCACTGCATGCGGGCATGCACGTGACGTGTGTGTCTGTGCATACGTGTATGTGTATGTTTCCGTGCATGTCGGCCTGCCTGCCTGCTGGCTGGCCCTGCTAAGTGTCTGTTTTGTGTTGACAGTAAAATACATTTCCCATAGCGTGTGCTAGTCCAGATCCACCCATCACTACCAGTGTTACTGTCCAATGTCTACTCTTGTGTGTGTTCTGTGATGTAATGTCTCACTAGGGGCCCTGCCAACTCTCTGTGGTAGTTCTTTCAAAAGGCCCCTCCCCACTGCCCCATCACCACGCTTGACTACACTTGCCTTTACGGACAAAAAACGCAGTTAAAAAGCTTTACAGGGCCAGCACCATCCACCAATAAAAACTCCCTCTTCCTGTCCTCCCCTTTGGAGGACATTTTGTACAACCTGTGAGATTGGTAAAGACATATAAAAGAGTGAAAGGAAGAGGACGTGGAGTGTCAGGAGGGGAGGAGGAGGTGATGGAGGATGTGTCTGGTCAGACACCGTCTGTCTGTCTGTCTGTCTGTCTGTCTGTCTGTCTGTCTGTCTGTCTGTCTGTCTGTCTGTCTGTCTGTCTGTCTGTCTGTCTGTCTGTCTGTCTGTCTATCTGGGCCTGGTGGCTGGGCTAGAGGGCCTGGTGCTGTTCCTGTTTTCAACTCTGTCTGTTTGTCTGTCTGTCTGTCTGTCTGTCTGTCTGTCTGTCTGTCTGTCTGTCTGTCTGTCTGTCTGTCTGTCTGTCTGTCTGTCTGTCCCCACAGGCCTGGCCATTCTCTCTTCCCCCCCATGAGCCCACAGTTGGCCACATTGTCAATACCAAGACCAGGAAGTGGAGGATGGGCTCTCCTCTCCACACCTCTTCACATGAACCAGAGGGAAAAAGCCCAGCCTTAGACCAGAGTGATGGACAGGCAGGAGACAGTGTTAATCTGACACAGAGAGGACAGGACAGGACACAGTCAACTAACTGCCCCACTCCCCTTCTCTGGGCCTCAGCCGCAGACCCCTTTATGTTGGGTACCTCCAAGGGAGAGAGTTGCAGCAGCCATTGTTGGGGTGAATTGAAGTCTGTGGAGTGGCTGGGAACAGGGTGAGATGCTGTTCAGAACAAAACCAGGCCCTCTGGTTGGCTCCTCTTTGTGAGAATGACCATAGCGCTATTCTTTCCTGACTGACTGACTGACTGACGGAAGGACTGACTTGCTGACTGAGGCCCCCCTTTGTCATTCCTCACGACTGTGCTCTGCTCTGTCCTGGGTAGGTGGGTGGGTGCTTTTCTCTCCCCTCCCGCTCCGTGCCCCTTCCCCCACTCTGTCTCTGTATATACTCAGAAATGGGAAGGTCAGAGGTCATGGGGAGAGGGGGAGGGTTCAGCTGGAAAACGGTGACCTCTGTGTGTGCTCTGGGGGAGAATACCCCTCGCCCTTTTCAATCCTCCCCCGTAACGCTCCTCCTCCTCTCCCACTCTCTTCCAATTCTCCACTCGGGGGTGGGGGGGGGGTATCCCCGTCTCCCATAGCCCCAGGGCAGCTGCAGTAACCTTGGCTTTGGCAGTGAATGAAGTGGCCCTAACCTGCCACAGTCCCTGACCCCTTCCCCAAACACCAACACCACGGCCTCCGTTTGGAATTGTGAAAGGCCAGAGCCAAACAAACACTCTCTCACACACAGAGAAAAACATTGATTTGTCACGCTGTCACCAGAGATCTGTTCCAATGGTTTAATGTTCGTCCAAGCTGGCTGAACGGTTAGTCAGTGGGAATACATCGCTTTTCATGTACGAAGGCCCTCTTTGCTGCTGTTGTTTTCATACTTGATGGCGGGATGACAACATCAGAGCCAGCTTAGAACATTTTAGCAGTTGTGTTTGATCAGGGCAGAACTTCATATTGTATCCATATCTATCTGGTTATATGTTGATTACTTCCTCTGTCTTTATGAAAGAGAGTCTGAAATGAAATGCAACATCTTTGCTTTCTCAGTACATTCGCTAGCTGTATTCTATGAGATGAGAATGTTTAGAGCGGAAAGTTTATCTTAAGCTGACTAGAAGGTAGGAGCGGATGGGGAGAGAGAGCGGGCAGGGATTTCCCTTTTCTCTCCTTGGGTCCTCTGGCACAGGGGGACAATGCAGCTGAAATGGACAGGGTTAAAAAGCCAGTTACACTGTTGTGTGTGGATCAGGTCACTTGGGTCCGGAATGGAATTCCACAAGAACCATTTAGATGATGTTTCTGGGTTTGGAATGCGAGTGGACCGAAGGATTTTTGGTCAAAGGGCACCACTAGCACCTGCTTTCATATTCTCCATTATACTGTAGATGTATGTGTATGATCGCTGCCTGCACCTGCCCGCCCATCCAGCATCACTACTCTGGACGGTTCTGACTTAGAATATGTGGACAACTACAAATACCTAGGTGTCTGGTTAGACTGTAAACTCTCCTTGCAGACTCACATCAAAAATCTCCAATCCAAAGTTAAATCTAGAATTGGTTTCCTATTTCGCAACAAAGCATCCTTCATTCATGCTGCCAAACATACCCTCGTAAAACTGACCATCCTACCGATCCTCGACTTTGGCGATGTCATTTACAAAATAGCCTCCAATACCCTACTCAATAAACTGGATGCAGTCTATCACAGTGCCATCCGTTTTGTCACCAAAGCCCCATATACCACCCACCACTGCGACCTGTACGCTCTCGTTGGCTGGCCCTCGCTTCATACTCGTCGCCAAACCCACTGGCTCCAGGTCATCTACAAGACCCTGCTAGGTAAACTCCCCCCTTATCTCAGCTCACTGATCACCATAGCAGCACCCACCTGTAGCACGCGCTCCAGCAGGTATATCTCTCTGATCACCCCCAAAGCCAATTCCTCCTTTGGCCGTCTCTCCTTCCAGTTCTCTGCTGCCAATGACTGGAATGAACTACAAAAATCTCTGAAACTGGAAACACTTATCTCCCTCACTAGCTTTAAGCACCAGCTGTCAGAGCACCTCACAGATTACTGCACCTGTACATAGCCCATCTATAATTTAGCCCAAACAACTACCTCTTCCCCTACTGTATTTATTTATTTATTTTGCTCCTTTGCACCCCATTATTTCTATTTCTACTTTGCACTTTCTTCCACTACAAATCTACCATTCCAGTGTTTTACTTGCTATATTGTATTTACTTTGCCACCATGGCCTTTTTTGCCTTTACCTCCCTTATCTCACCTCATTTGCTCACATTGTATATAGACTTATTTCTCTACTGTATTATAGACTGTATGTTTGTTTTACTCCATGTGTAACTCTGTGTTGTTGTATGTGTCGATCTGCTTTGCTTTATCTTGGCCAGGTCGCAATTGTAAATGAGAACTTGTTCTCAACTTGCCTACCTGGTTAAATAAAGGTGAAATAAAAAATAAAAATGTACTGTAATATACTGTATTCTCCACATAGCTTATCCTAATATACCTACTACTGTACATACCATTTTCCTTCCAAATTATACACTGTCTATACGCACCATGTATTTATATTCTGTATTCTGACACATGTTCACTCTAATATATCTACCCCTGGATTGTTCATTGGACTCGTTCTGAAATGTCTTGAATTTCTTGTTTCGATTTTTTATTATTTGTATATTTGCGTTGTATTTGCGAGGCATTCTACTGCGCTGTTGGAGCTAGTAACATAAGCTTTTCGTTGCACCCGCTTTTCGTTGCACCCGCTAAGCTTCCAGATCCTATGTGTGTGTTTGGATACAGTTTTTTTCTTTCATCTAATTGCCTGCCTGTCACGCGAGGAATTTACCTGACAGTAATATAACCTAACGTACTGTAGGTAACGTGACAGTAATATAACGTAACGTACTGTAGGTAACGTGACAGTAATATAACGTAACGTACTGTAGGTAACATGACAGTAATATAACGTAACGTACTGTAGGTAACGTGACAGTAATATAACGTAACGTACTGTAGGTAACATGACCGTAATATAACGTAACGTACTGTAGGTAACGTGACAGTAATATAACATAACGTACTGTAGGTAACGTTCCAGTAATATAACGTAACGTACTGTAGGTAACGTGACAGTAATATAACGTAACGTACTGTAGGTAACGTGACAGTAATATAACGTAACGTACTGTAGGTAATATGCCAGTAATATAACGTAACGTACTGTAGGTAACATGACAATAATATAACATAACGTACTGTAGGTAACGTGACAATAATATAATGTAACGTACTGTAGGTAACATGCCAGTAATATAACGTAACGTACTGTAGGTAACATGCCAGTAATATAACATAACGTACTGTAGGTAACGTGACAGTAATATAACGTAACGTACTGTAGGTAACATGACAATAATATAATGTAACGTACTGTAGGTAACATGCCAGTAATATAACGTAACGTACTGTAGGTAACGTGACAATAATATAATGTAACGTACTGTAGGTAACATGCCAGTAATATAACGTAACGTACTGTAGGTAACATGCCAGTAATATAACATAACGTACTGTAGGTAACGTGACAGTAATATAACGTAACGTACTGTAGGTAACGTGACAGTAATATAACATAACGTACTGTAGGTAACGTTCCAGTAATATAACGTAACGTACTCTAGGTAACATGACAGTAATATAACGTAACATACTGTAGGTAACATGACAGTAATATAACGTAACGTACTGTAGGTAACGTTCCAGTAATATAACATAACGTACTGTAGGTAACGTTCCAGTAATATAACGTAACGTACTGTAGGTAACGTGACAGTAATATAACGTAACGTACTGTAGGTAACATGACAATAATATAACGTAACGTACTGTAGGTAACATGACAGTAATATAACGTAACGTACTGTAGGTAACGTGACAGTAATATAACGTAACGTACTGTAGGTAACGTTCCAGTAATATAACGTAACGTACTGTAGGTAACGTGACAGTAATATAACGTAACATACTGTAGGTAACATGACAGTAATATAACGTAACGTACTGTAGGTAACGTGACAGTAATATAACGTAACGTACTGTAGGTAACATGCCAGTAATATAACGTAACGTACTGTAGGTAACGTGACAGTAATATAACGTAACGTACTGTAGGTAATGTTACAGTAATATAACGTAACGTACTGTAGGTAACTTGACAGTAATATAACGTAACATACTGTAGGTAACGTGACAGTAATATAACGTAACGTACTGTAGGTAACGTGACAGTAATATAACGTAACGTACTGTAGGTAATGTTACAGTAATATAACGTAACGTACTGTAGGTAACGTTCCAGTAATATAATGTAACGTACTGTAGGTAACGTTCCAGTAATATAACGTAACGTACTGTAGGTAACATGACAGTAATATAACGTAACGTACTGTAGGTAACGTGACAGTAATATAACGTAACGTACTGTAGGTAACGTTCCAGTAATATAACGTAACGTACTGTAGGTAACGTGACAGTAATATAACGTAACATACTGTAGGTAACATGACAGTAATATAACGTAACGTACTGTAGGTAACATGACAGTAATATAACGTAACGTACTGTAGGTAACATGCCAGTAATATAACGTAACGTACTGTAGGTAACATGACAGTAATATTACGTAACGTACTGTAGGTAACATGCCAGTAATATAACGTAACGTACTGTAGGTAACGTTCCAGTAATATAACGTAATGTACTGTAGGTAACATGACAGTAATATAACGTAACGTACTGTAGGTAACGTGACAGTAATATAACGTAACGTACTGTAGGTAACATGCCAGTAATATAACGTAACGTACTGTAGGTAACGTGACAGTAATATAACGTAACGTACTGTAGGTAATGTTACAGTAATATAACGTAACGTACTGTAGGTAACTTGACAGTAATATAACGTAACATACTGTAGGTAACGTGACAGTAATATAACGTAACGTACTGTAGGTAACATGACAGTAATATAACGTAACGTACTGTAGGTAACATGCCAGTAATATAACGTAACGTACTGTAGGTAACATGACAGTAATATTACGTAACGTACTGTAGGTAACATGCCAGTAATATAACGTAACGTACTGTAGGTAACGTTCCAGTAATATAACGTAATGTACTGTAGGTAACGTGGCAGTAATATAACGTAACGTACTGTAGGTAATTTTACAGTAATATAACGTAACGTACTGTAGGTAACGTGACAGTAATATAACGTAACATACTGTAGGTAACGTGACAGTAATATAATGTAACGTACTGTAGGTAACATGACAGTAATATAATGTAATGTACTGTAGGTAACATGCCAGTAATATAACGTAACGTACTGTAGGTAACGTGACAGTAATATAACGTAACGTACTGTAGGTAACATGCCAGTAATATAACGTAACGTACTGTAGGTAACATGACAGTAATATAATGTAACGTACTGTAGGTAACGTTCCAGTAATATAACGTAACATACTGTAGGTAACGTTCCAGTAATATAACGTAACGTACTGTAGGTAACATGCCAGTAATATAACGTAACGTACTGTAGGTAACATGACAGTAATATAATGTAACGTACTGTAGGTAACGTTCCAGTAATATAACGTAACATACTGTAGGTAACGTGACAGTAATATAACGTAACGTACTGTAGGTAACATGCCAGTAATATAACGTAACGTACTGTAGGTAACGTTCCAGTAATATAACGTAATGTACTGTAGGTAACGTGACAGTAATATAACGTAACGTACTGTAGGTAATTTTACAGTAATATAATGTAACGTACTGTAGGTAACGTGACAGTAATATAACGTAACATACTGTAGGTAACGTGACAGTAATATAATGTAACGTACTGTAGGTAACATGACAGTAATATAATGTAATGTACTGTAGGTAACATGCCAGTAATATAACGTAACGTACTGTAGGTAACGTGACAGTAATATAACGTAACGTACTGTAGGTAACATGCCAGTAATATAACGTAACGTACTGTAGGTAACATGACAGTAATATAATGTAACGTACTGTAGGTAACGTTCCAGTAATATAACGTAACATACTGTAGGTAACGTTCCAGTAATATAACGTAACGTACTGTAGGTAACATGCCAGTAATATAACGTAACGTACTGTAGGTAACATGACAGTAATATAATGTAACGTACTGTAGGTAACGTTCCAGTAATATAACGTAACATACTGTAGGTAACGTGACAGTAATATAACGTAACGTACTGTAGGTAACATGCCAGTAATATAACGTAACGTACTGTAGGTAACATGACAGCGGTAATTTGAACAACAGAGTAGTTCTGAATAGCCACAGTCAAATAAACAGCCTTGAGTAAAACAGGTTGAAAGAAGATGAAAGTGGAAGGAGTGAGTGAGTGGTCTCAAGTGAGCTCCGGGCCCTTCTGGCTCTGGAGATTGGACCTTGAACCAGGAAGAAACATTCCATTCCAATGTGGTGCTGAGGACCCCGCCAGCTTTGTTTTAACGGCAGCCTTCCGCATGAAGCAGGCATGATGCACAGAGAGAGAGAGTGAGCGAGAGAGACCCAACTACCTGTAGCTGAACACTCATGCTTCTGCAGCTAGAACACAACATGCCTGCCCCTCTGTGGCCTTAGATTACACACTTACACTAACCTTCATGTAGATTTACCCCTATATAGTACACTCACATTTCAAGTCAAACACATGAACACGGCACACTCTCTATGTCTCTCTGTCTGTCTCTCTCTAGCTCTCTCTCTTAATTAAATTATCTCTCTCTCTCTCTCTCTCTCTCTCTCTCTCTCTCTCTTTCCTCACACATTAGCAGTTCACTCCAACAGTTAATGTACATTCCCTCTACTGTAGATGATAGATGTCATTATGACCTTTTTTTATGTACTTAATATGCGCTTGGTATGTATGTCAAATATAGGTTAACAGGGACCTGGGGATTCTATGTCACATTCTGTGCCTCTTGTGGTTTCCTTATGTGCCAGGGGTTAGGATATGTTCAGTTTTGCTATCACATGAAGAATTTATATCCACCTCCCAACCAGAGGCCTTTATCATATTTATGTATGTATCGTAGGCTTTTTTATTTATAAACGTGATATTAAAGTGTGTAAGTCATAAAGTCGACTCTTTTATTGCCAGCACTGCCAAGAGATATAACAACCCCACAATGTATTAGACTACTCTATTTGCCCGCTGAGGCATCATTTCAGAATGAAAAGGCAGTGGCAGGGGGATGGCTCCCGCCCCTCTCTGTACCTAAGACTAGCAAATGTGTAGTTTGTGGTCCTCTGTAGCATGGCCCTTGCTACATCAGGTTAGTGGGTTGGATTCCTGGTTCCACCCATATGTAAAATGCTTTGGATGAAAGTGTCTGCTAAATGGCATATATTATTATTATACCCATCACTGGGAGGAAGACGTTAATACCCATCACTGGGAGGAAGACGTTTATACCCATCACTGGGAGGAAGACGTTAATACCCATCACTGGGAGGAAGATGTTTATACCCATCACTGGGAGGAAGACGTTTATACCCATCACTGGGAGGAAGACGTTTATACCCATCACTGGGAGGAAGACGTTTATACCCATCACTGGGAGGAAGACGTTAATACCCATCACTGGGAGGAAGACGTTTATACCCATCACTGGGAGGAAGACGTTAATACCCATCACTGGAAGGAAGACGTTTATACCCATCACTGGGAGGAAGATGTTTATACCCATCACTGGGAGGAAGATGTTTATACCCATCACTGGGAGGAAGACGTTAATACCCATCACTGGGAGGAAGATGTTTATACCCATCACTGGGAGGAAGACGTTTATACCCATCACTGGGAGGAAGACGTTTATACCCATCACTGGGAGGAAGACGTTAATACCCATCACTGGGAGGAAGATGTTTATACCCATCACTGGGAGGAAGATGTTTATACCCATCACTGGGAGGAAGACGTTAATACCCATCACTGGGAGGAAGACGTTTATACCCATCACTGGGAGGAAGACGTTTATACCCATCACTGGGAGGAAGACGTTAATACCCATCACTGGGAGGAAGACGTTAATACCCATCACTGGGAGGAAGACGTTTATACCCATCACTGGGAGGAAGACGTTAATACCCATCACTGGGAGGAAGACGTTTATACCCATCACTGGGAGGAAGACGTTAATACCCATCACTGGGAGGAAGACGTTAATACCCATCACTGGGAGGAAGACGTTAATACCCATCACTGGGAGGAAGACGTTAATACCCATCACTGGGAGGAAGACGTTAATACCCATCACTGGGAGGAAGACGTTTATACCCATCACTGGGAGGAAGACGTTTATACCCATCACTGGGAGGAAGACGTTTATACCCATCACTGGGAGGAAGACGTTTATACCCATCACTGGGAGGAAGACGTTTATACCCATCACTGGGAGGAAGACGTTAATACCCATCACTGGGAGGAAGACGTTTATACCCATCACTGGGAGGAAGACGTTTATACCCATCACTGGGAGGAAGACGTTTATACCCATCACTGGGAGGAAGACGTTAATACCCATCACTGGGAGGAAGACGTTTATACCCATCACTGGGAGGAAGACGTTTATACCCATCACTGGGAGGAAGACGTTAATACCCATCACTGGGAGGAAGACGTTTATACCCATCACTGGGAGGAAGACGTTTATACCCATCACTGGGAGGAAGACGTTTATACCCATCACTGGGAGGAAGACGTTTATACCCATCACTGGGAGGAAGACGTTAATACCCATCACTGGGAGGAAGACGTTTATACCCATCACTGGGAGGAAGACGTTTATACCCATCACTGGGAGGAAGACGTTAATACCCATCACTGGGAGGAAGACGTTAATACCCATCACTGGGAGGAAGACGTTAATACCCATCACTGGGAGGAAGACGTTAATACCCATCACTGGGAGGAAGACGTTTATACCCATCACTGGGAGGAAGACGTTAATACCCATCACTGGGAGGAAGACGTTAATACCCATCACTGGGAGGAAGACGTTAATACCCATCACTGGGAGGAAGACGTTAATACCCATCACTGGGAGGAAGACGTTTATACCCATCACTGGGAGGAAGACGTTAATACCCATCACTGGGAGGAAGACGTTTATACCCATCACTGGGAGGAAGACGTTTATACCCATCACTGGGAGGAAGACGTTTATACCCATCACTGGGAGGAAGACGTTAATACCCATCACTGGGAGGAAGACGTTAATACCCATCACTGGGAGGAAGACGTTAATACCCATCACTGGGAGGAAGACGTTAATACCCATCACTGGGAGGAAGACGTTTATACCCATCACTGGGAGGAAGACGTTAATACCCATCACTGGGAGGAAGACGTTTATACCCATCACTGGGAGGAAGACGTTTATACCCATCACTGGGAGGAAGACGTTAATACCCATCACTGGGAGGAAGACGTTAATACCCATCACTGGGAGGAAGACGTTAATACCCATCACTGGGAGGAAGACGTTTATACCCATCACTGGGAGGAAGACGTTTATACCCATCACTGGGAGGAAGACGTTAATACCCATCACTGGGAGGAAGACGTTTATACCCATCACTGGGAGGAAGACGTTTATACCCATCACTGGGAGGAAGACGTTTATACCCATCACTGGGAGGAAGACGTTAATACCCATCACTGGGAGGAAGACGTTTATACCCATCACTGGGAGGAAGACGTTTATACCCATCACTGGGAGGAAGACGTTAATACCCATCACTGGGAGGAAGACGTTTATACCCATCACTGGGAGGAAGACGTTAATACCCATCACTGGGAGGAAGACGTTAATACCCATCACTGGGAGGAAGACGTTAATACCCATCACTGGGAGGAAGACGTTTATACCCATCACTGGGAGGAAGACGTTAATACCCATCACTGGGAGGAAGACGTTTATACCCATCACTGGGAGGAAGACGTTTATACCCATCACTGGGAGGAAGACGTTAATACCCATCACTGGGAGGAAGACGTTAATACCCATCACTGGGAGGAAGACGTTTATACCCATCACTGGGAGGAAGACGTTTATACCCATCACTGGGAGGAAGACGTTAATACCCATCACTGGGAGGAAGACGTTTATACCCATCACTGGGAGGAAGACGTTTATACCCATCACTGGGAGGAAGACGTTAATACCCATCACTGGGAGGAAGACGTTTATACCCATCACTGGGAGGAAGATGTTTATACCCATCACTGGGAGGAAGACGTTAATACCCATCACTGGGAGGAAGACGTTAATACCCATCACTGGGAGGAAGACGTTTATACCCATCACTGGGAGGAAGACGTTAATACCCATCACTGGGAGGAAGACGTTAATACCCATCACTGGGAGGAAGACGTTTATACCCATCACTGGGAGGAAGACGTTTATACCCATCACTGGGAGGAAGACGTTAATACCCATCACTGGGAGGAAGACGTTAATACCCATCACTGGGAGGAAGACGTTAATACCCATCACTGGGAGGAAGACGTGGGGTCAATACAGATCTGTTCTGGAGCCTCATCCTGGCAGGTAGAGTAAAGACAGGCTGGCTATGTGCTCTGCTCTGTCATTTCACTGGTTCTGTGTCTCTCTGCTAGCTAGCTTAGCCTTTATTTAGTCCTCACCGTGAGGCCATGGGCTTTGCTGAGCAGGAGAAGGAGGGAACGTGTGTGTATGTTTCACACACCTCACATGTTGGACGTCTTACCTTACGTGGAGCTGAAATGTGAAATGTTGAAGAGAGCTGACCAAACTGAAGCTAAGGGCAGAGAGAACTTGACCAGGCATGTTAGGACCAGCTGGAGAGGAGTGTGGTATGTGGGTTTGATGGATACTGTGTTCAACACTGAACTCAAGTGAAGTAGCTCACAGGTGAAAACACACCCCTCTTGACTGTAGCCACATAGCCGAAGGGAGCTGGTTGTACAATCACAATGAAACTAATCCCTTTTAATCCAGGCTTCAGAGTGACATTAGGAGATTGAAGTGGCCCGTTTTAAACGGCTGTTTTTGACAATTACTGGGACAGATGTTTACGGGTTGGATTTGTTTAAGACCCAGCTTCACTGAGTGGGACTTATAGCCTATTCAAAAAACGCTTTGTTTTTTCCTGACTGTAAATCCCCTCTAATCTTAATGAGTGTTAATGTTCAGTTCGGTCTATAATAGTTTCTCTGATGGACAGAAAGTAAAAGCTGGGGTGGTCCACATACGGTATGACGGAAATAGCAACATTTCATGAAACCAAGAAAACCTTATAATGAAACAATTAACAAAGAAACATGTCATCTTTGTCTGTTTTTATTTGTGTCCAGAGGAGGAGGAGGAGAATAAGGAGGAACAGGCAAAATGGCTTTTGTATCTAACCCAGGTTGAATACTAAGTGATTGTGACAGGGCCTATATTTATCACTTGTATTTATTTCCCTCCCATGCCTCCTGCTGTCAGTGTGCTGCATGGTGCTGGCGTAGGCCTGGACCCCACACTGAGGGTCTGGTTGTGTGTCTATATGGTGAAACGACACACATACACACTGAGAGCGAGAGAAAGGCGGGAGGCGGTGCGCTTCATATTAGCATGAATTCATATGGATTAGCCTGCTCTGGAGGGGCGGGGCCTGCTGATCGACGGGAGGGATGATTTCCCTGGTGAACGCGGTCAGCTGGCAGCTTGAGGGCTCCCCGGAGTACAAGAAGGGAAAGGGAGAATGGAAGGATGAAAAAAAGAGGGAGAGCAGCCACCTAACTGCCTGCTGTCTTATGATAGAGGACATGATGCAGGACACGATGTTGACAACATCTCTGTGTCACAAAGAACCAGATTTTAAGATGGCCGCCGGTTGGTTGGCTGGCTAGCTGGCTGGCCGTATATAGAGTACAGTAGCCCAGTGTAGAGTTATGATGAGGTAGAGACACTCCTACTCTGCTCTGCTCTCTGCCTCCTGGCTCTCTGTCCTTCCCTCCATCGTAGACATACACTACATACTACATACAAGCTGGCTGCTTCATCAAGTGTGTTGCTGTTGCTTTTGGCGCAGTGGGAATCGTATCTTTATTTATCCCCGGTGCACACTCCCTAATTTATGCATTTAAGATCATTATTCAGCGCCAAGGCAGAGTGTGTGGGTGTGTTACGTGCGTGCTGTGGTTAGTGTTTTGGGGTACTGTTGCTTGCTGAAGTAAGAAGTAGCCTCTCCTTCTCACTCAATATCTGTCTGGCTTGTTGGCTGTGATTGATGCAGCGGGAGGCTCCTCCCAGTAATTGAGCTCATATCCATAGTGTGGCATCTGGGCTTTTGTTTTGCTTTATGTCCTTATCCTCTATTCAGCTTAATGTGTCTGTCAGCCAAGGAGGAGGAATACCCAACCGCTGCACTGTAGCAGCCACACAGGATTCACCAGTGAGGTCATTCTGGTGAATTAAGCAACATTACCGTACTACTTTTTTCTCTCTCTCTCTCTCGATCGCTCTCTTCCTCCTTCTCATTCGCTATCTCTCTCTGTTTCTCCCTCCCTCCTCCTCCCTGTCTCTTGCGCTCCCGCTCCCCCTCTGTCTTGTATTCTCATTGCACCCCCCCGTAAACGCATCTCTGCTTGCCATACACGTGATGGCACAGTCTTGCCCTAGATTGTGATTAATGGCCGCAATTCAGCCTAAAAGATTCCCCTGAGTAGGTGCCAGTTGGCTTACGCAGAGGAGAAAGAAGAAGAAACTCATTACTGCTGTCAGTTGAGTTGACAGAGCAGGCAGGGGTGTGTGTGTGTGTGTGTGTGTGTGTGTGTGTGTGTGTGTGTGTGTGTGTGTGTGTGTGTGTGTGTGTGTGTGTGTGTGTGTGTGTGTGTGTGTGTGTGTGTGTGTGTGTGTGTGTGTGTGTGTGTGTGTGTGTGTGTGTGTGCGCGCTCCTTTGCGCGCATGTGTGAGTGCATGTGCGTGCGCTTCCACGTGCACGTGTACATGCTATCATGCCTTCTACTGCATACAGTGTGTGTTTTAGGCTCAGTGTGAGAGGGACAGTGCTACTGCTGCAGGATATTCTCTGTATGCCTTGTTTCTAAGGTAGCATGGGTGATTTCCTAGAAATGGCTGTGTACCTGACTCTCTAAGAACCTTGCCAACAAGCTCTGATTTGAGCTTCATAATGTATAATGGATATATATGGATATCCTGAGGTCATCGATCACACTGTTTCATGAGCTATTCACTCAGCCTCTTCCCTCCACTTTTATGTTTGAAACAGATGGATTCGTGTTGGTGTATTTCTTCACAAATCCATCCCCTTAATGGAGCGCCCTGGCTTTTATCAGCATTTAGGTAAATACAGAGGGATGGGAAAATGTGTATTTGATGTGGGAGCCCATTCATGTTCCATCGATGTGGTGGTTTTCATTTAAAATCCATAATTGCTTGTCCATCCTTTCAAAAGAGCAAGAGAGAGCGGGTAGAGGGAGAACAGGTGAGAGAGAGAGAGAGAGAGAGAGAGAGAGAGAGCGCAATTGAGAGAGAGGGAGAATGAGCGCGAGGGAGCTGGGAGTTTTTTGCTTAAATTCACCGACACAACAAAGGACGCCGAGCAGAGGATTTGGAAGCGTTCTATATCCAGTGCAGATGTGGAGTGTGGATGGCAGGCATGTGCTCCACACACAGTGATGTATTACAGACAGCCGGGGAGCCAGCCAGAGAGCCAGCCTGGCCTGCCAGTAAACAGCACAATATTAACTACTGGGGCTCTGCCATCCTCCCTGCCTATTTCAGATGGTCACCGGGGCAACCAGTCAGCACATGCTTTTTACCAAACGCTGGTGGCATAGCTTTGAGTCATGGGGACAGAGAGCTGTAGCTGGCAGTGGAAGGGAGTCTAAATGTTTTTTTTAACAACAGCGCTCAATATGAAATGAGCCACTTCAAGTGCAGTACCTACATAATGCTTCTCCTCCTGCTTGGGTTGTGGGTTGACAAGACCTACATAATGCTTCTCCTCCTGCTTGGGTTGTGGGTTGACAAGACCTACATAAGGCTTCTCCTCCTGCTTGGGTTGTGGGTTGACAAGACCTATATAATGCTTCTCCTGCTTGGGTTGTGGGTTGACAAGCCTACATAATGCTTCTCCTCCTGCTTGGGTTGTGGGTTGACAAGGGTTGTGGGTTGACAAGAAATCATTTTTTATATACAGGTATGTGAAAGGTATATATTCCCCTGTTTTTTCTCTCCCTCTGCTCATTCTTTCCCCTGCCTCGGTCCCTCCTTTATTCATCCCTTCATCTGACTCGTCTCAGAGCGGAGGGCAGCCATGAATATGGATGAAGAGTTTAATCAGTGCAGGAGGCTGTGAGGCAGGCAGGGCCTCGCTCTGTGAAACTCTGCTTTAACATCGACAGGAACCAACACAACACAGCACCTAATCTACATATTACGTTTACATTTTAGTCATTTAGCAGACGCTCTTATCCAGAGCCACTTACAGTTAGTGCATTCATCTTAAGATACAGTGGCTGGCGAAAGTATTCACCCCCTTTGGCATTTTTCCTATTTTGTTGCCTTACAACCTGGAATTAAAATGGATTTTTGGGGGGTTTGTATAATTTGATTTACACAACATGCCTAACACTTTGAAGATGCAAAATATTTTTGATTGTGAGACAAACAAGAAATAAGACAAAAGAACTGAAAACTTGAGCGTACATAACTATTCAAAGTCAATACTATGTGGAGACACTTTTTGCAGCAATTACAGCTGCAAGTCTCTTGGGGTATGTCTCTATAAGCTGGCACATCTAGCCACTGGGATTTTTGCTCGTTATTCAAGGCAAAACTGCTCCAGCTCCTTCAAGTTGGATGGGTTCCACTGGTGTACAGCAATCTTTAAGTCATACCTCAGATTCTTAATTGGATTGAGGTCTGGGCTTTGACAAGGCCATTCCAAGACATTTAAATGTTTCCCCTTAAACCACTCGAGTGTTGCTTTAGCAGTATGCTTAGAGTCATTGTCCTGCTGGAAGGTGAACCTCCGTCCCAGTCAATTTTGACTATTTTGTGTATGTCCATTACATGAAATCCAAATAAAAATCCATTTAAATTACAGGTTGTAATGCAACAAAATAGGAAAAACGACAAGGGGGATGAATACTTTTGCAATGCACTGTAGCTAGGTGAGACAACCACATATCACAGTTGTATTAAGTACATTTTTCCTCAATAAAGAAGTTATCAGCAAAGTCAGAGCTAGTAGGAGGAGCAGGGGTAAGACTGAGATGTCTTCTTTAAAATACTCTTTGAAGAGGTCGAGTTTCAGACATTTTCAGAAGATGGGCAAGGACTCTTCTGTACTAGCATCAGTGGGAAGCTGGTTCCACCATTGGGGTGCCATGGCAGAGAAGAGATTTGACTGGGCTGAGTAGGGGTGGGGCGGCCAAGAGAACAGAGGTGCCAGAACTGAGTGCTCGGGTTGAGGTGTAAGCTTGAAGGTAGGGAGGGGCAGTTCCCCTTGCTGCTCCTTAGGCAAGCTCCATGGTCTTGTAGTGGATGTGAGCTTCGACTGGAAGCCAGTGGAGTGTACGTAGGAGCGGGTTGACATGAGAGAACTTGGGAAGGTTGAACACCAAACGGGCTGCAGTGGTTTGATGGCACAAGCAGGGAGCCCAGCCGACAGAGAGTTGCAGTAGTCCAGACGGGATATGACAAGGGCCTAGATTAGGAACTGTGCAGATCCTGAGACGTCCAACCCTGAGAGGATGGAGAGGAGGGTTCACGGATAGTTCACGGTGTCAAAAGCAGCAGATAGATCTAGGGGGATGAGAACAGAGGAGAGAGAGTCAGCTTTGGCAGTGCAGAGAGCCTCCATGACACAGAGGAGAGCAGCCTCAGTTGATTGGCCCGTCTTAAGCCTGACTGGTTAGGGTCAAGAAGATCGTTCTGAGAGCGATAACGAGAGAGTTGGTCAGAGACATCACGTGTTGAGGGGACGCAGCCAGTAGTCAGGGATGAGTTGATGAGGGAAGTGAGGAATGGGAGGTCTCCAGAGATAGTCTGGAGAAGGGAAGGATGGAGGGGATGGAGTCAAGTGGGCAGGTTGTTGGCTGGCTGGATGTCACTAGTCGCACAATTACATCTGGAGAGAGAGGGGAGACAGAGGTCAAGGTGTAGGGTAGTTCTGTGTGAGTAGGAACAGTAGACTCTATAGGCTGAGTGAATGAAGTGAGGATGTCTTTAACCTTTTTTTCAAAGTGGTTGACAAAGTCGTCCGCAGAGAGGGAAGAGGGAGGGGAAGGGGGTGGATTGAGGGAGGAGAAGGTGGAAAATAGTTTCCCAGGGTTGGAGGCAGAGGCTTGGAATTTAGAGTGACAGAAAGCAGCTTTAGCAGCGGATACAGAGGAAGAGAAGGTAGACAGGAGGGAGTGGAAGAATGTCCTCCGGAATAGAAGTTTTCCTCCATTTTCGCTCAGCTACCCACAGCCCTGTTTTGTGAGCATGCAGTGGGTCTCTCAGCCATAGAGTAGGCGGTGAGGGTCGAGGCGGCTGGGAGGAAAGGGAACAGTGGGAGTCAAAAGAGGCTGAAAGGGAGGAGAGTAGGGTTGAAGAGGTAGAACCAGGAGACAGGAAGGAGAAGGATTTAGCAGAAGGGATAGATGATAGAATAGAAGAGGCGAGAGTAGTGAGAGAGAGAGAGAGAGAGAGAGAGAGAGAGAGAGAGAGCGAAGATTGCAACAACGTATGACCATCTGGTTAGGGGCTGGGAGGCTAGGGTTGGAGGAGAGAGGGAGAAGAAAAATAAACAAACTATTCTCCCATGAACCGTGATCTCTGTGATTTTCTCTGGTCTCATCACAGAGTGCCGTCCAGGGTGATGGCCATTAGTCATCACCTAGGGGTGGCAGGTAGCCTAGTGGTTAGAGCGTTGGGTCAGTAACCAAAAGGTTGCTGGATTGAATCCCAGAGCTGACAAGGTAAAGATCTGTCATTCTGCCCCTGAACAAGGCAGTTAACCCACTGTTCCCTGGTAGGCTGTCATTGTAAATAAGAATTTGTTCTTCACTGACTTGCCTAGTTAAATAAAGGTACAGTTTAAATTCAGTCACAACACCACTTCAAGTCATGCATTAGGTTACCCTGTTTAGCTGGCTGGTTGCATCACTGTCTGGTCTGTGTGGTGGTTCCATCCAACACATGAACCAGGTGGATGGTTCCACTAACAGATGGTGAAGGCAGTGAGAGTATGAGCCAGAGTATATTTCGTCTTCATGGGTGCTGGGGTGCGACCCTCCCTAACAGTGACAATGACACATGGCTTTTGCCCACATTGGGCCAGTAGTCACTCAGGGGGGAAGCAGTGGACCTCCCCTGTCAAAGCCAAGAGCTTTAGATTCCTAATGCTACCATCTATTGTGTTTGTGCGCTAGAATGTACAGTGGCTTGCAAAATCAAATCAAATCAAATGTATTTATATAGCCCTTCTTACATCAGCTGATATCTCAAAGTGCTGTACAGAAACCCAGCCTAAAACCCCAAACAGCAAGCAATGCAGCTGTAGAAGCACAAAAGTATTCACCCCCATTGGCATTTTTCCTATTTTGTTGCCTTACAACCTGGAATTAAAATTTGTATCATTTGATTTACACAACATGCCTATCACTTTGAAGATGCAAAATATTTTTTATTGTGAAACAAATTAGACAAAAAAAACGTAAAACTTGAGTGTGCATAACTATTCACCCCCCAAAGTCAATACTTTGTAGAGCCACCTTTTGCAGCAATTACAGCTGCAAGTCTCTTGGGGTATGTCTCTATAAGCTTGGCACATCTAGCCACTGGGATTTTTGCATGTTCTTCAAGGCAAAACTGCTCCAGCTCCTTCAAGTTGGATGGGTTCCGCTGGTGTACAGCAATCTTTAAGTCATACCACAGATTCTCAATTGGATTGAGGTCTGGGCTTTGACAAGGCCATTCCAAGACATTTAAATGTTTCCCCTTAAACCACTCGAGTGTTGCTTTAGCAGTATGCTTAGGGTCATTTTCCTGCTGGAAGGTGAACCTCCGTCCCAGTCTGAAATCTCTGGAAGAATGAAACAGGTTTCCCTCAAGAATTTCCCTGTATTTAACGTCATCCATCATTCCTTCAATTCTGACCAGTTTCCCAGTCCCTGCCGAATGAAAACATCCCCACAGCATGATACTGCCAAACCATGCTTCACTGTGGGGATGGTGTTCTCGGGGTTATGGGAGGTGTTAGGTTTGCGGCAAATGTTTATTTTATTTTTTGAAACAAGTCATTTTTTTCATTTCACTTCACCAATTTTAACTATTTTGTCTATGTCCATTACATGAAATCCCCCCCCAAAAATCCATTTAAATTACAGGTTGTAATTCAACAAAATAGGAAAAACGCCAGGGGATGAATACTTTTGCAAGGCTCTGTATGTGTGTGTGTGTGTGTGTGTGTGTGTGTGTGTGTGTGTGTGTGTGTGTGTGTGTGTGTGTGTGTGTGTGTGTGTGTGTGTGTGTGTGGTTTGTGCGCAAGCATATGTGTGTGTGTGTGTGTCACAGTGGGTGTGCATGTGTGTTGGTGGGGGGGCAGTGATTTACATCACCATGTTGGGGTCCCAAATATGCAGGGTCCTCTGAAGTGCAGTGGAGCACACTGGGGCCGTCCCGCCCAGGCCAAGACTCCTTTCATAGGGGACGTGGGAGTGCCAGATGTGGGGCCATCCGTCACCTCCTGTTCACACTCCCTCTTCACACAGACCCGCCGGCCCCAGGCCCACTGTCAAGTTCACTGCCACCACACTAACACTGGAACAAACTCTATGACACAAACTCTCATACATACAGTCACTCCTATTTTATGAGGTTGGTTTTATAAACTTCCTCTGCCAATGTGTGAAAATAGAGAATCAGAGATTTATCCCGTCTGTGGCCCTAAGAAAGAATGGCCCTCAACAATTACTCTCTAATGAGGGGGAAGTAATGGCTCTTTGGCTGGGGAGGCTTGTGATGCCAAATGTCCATCCACTTTGTTATTCAAAACTGGGCCTGTATAGCCAGCACCAAATTCATCTTTTTAATTTCTGTGGTGACAAAACGACAAGGAGAAAAAAAGCCAAGGAAAGAACTAATGGCATTTCCATTTGAATATAAATGGTATTTCACCCCAGATGTCAGTAAGCGTTTTCGATATTTCAATCTCCACATGAAAGGAAACTAAGAAAGAAAATGGCACTTTAAGAGGCAGGTTTTTCCTCATTGGAATAAAACAGAAATGTTTCCTTGGCGAGGAGGTGAATGAAATGACTGGAGGACGAGAGAGAGAGCGAGAGAGAGAGCTAGAGAGAGAGCGAGAGAGAGAGCGAGAGAGAGAGCGAGAGAGAGAGAGCGAGAGAGCGAGAGAGAGAGAGCGAGAGAGAGAGCGAGAGAGAGAGAGAGAGAGCGAGAGTGCATCTAATTTAATTCATAACAGCCAGTTGTATCAACTACTATTGGTGATATTGATTAGATATGTGGCCCTAGGCAACAGCATGGATGTATAGTCTCTCTCCACCAACAGGTGCTGAAATTATTTTCTGTCTGTAAGACGAGATAGTGGAAATCTTTTTTAAGGTACATTAGTTATGGCTCAGTATAGCCCCCCTGTGAATGAAAGACTGCCTGCCGTTCCAGAGGTAGATGATTGTAGTATGGACTACATGAGGGGGAAATATAATGTAGTGTACCTAATGATGATAGGAACTAAGTGAAAATGGCTTTGACGGTTGAGTGAGATGGATGGCTTGTTGAGCCTATTGTTTTTTGAGGGTGGATGCGTGATTTGATTATTAAAACTGTGAAAAGGCCAACCTGAAGACATGGATGTGCATAATAGTG
This sequence comes from Salmo salar, assembly GCF_965601325.2. Taxonomy (NCBI): domain Eukaryota; kingdom Metazoa; phylum Chordata; class Actinopteri; order Salmoniformes; family Salmonidae; genus Salmo; species Salmo salar. Next base: position 16,594,181 of record NC_138316.1, on the reverse strand, counting down.
GCGTAATTAAATTGCCATTCAATGTGAAAATGTTTGTTTTTCATCAGCCTTTGCAATCTGTTCAGAGCAGAATAGGTTTCCCTCTCCTCCCCTCTGTACGTACATTCCCAGAATAGGTTTCCCTCCCTTTCCCCTCTGTACGTACATTCCCATTCCCTCTGCATCCCTCGTTTGCCTTTCCTCTCTTCATGATCCCTCGCTCCATCCCTCCACCCCTTCCTGCTTCTCTTTCCTTTCCCCCTCATTCTCCCCCTCCTCCACTCCTATTTTTTCTCCATCTCCATCTCCCCCCCACCCCATACCCCCTCCCGCCACCTCTCTGTGGTTCTCTCTCTCTCTCTCTCTCTCTCTCTCTCTCTCTCGGGACGCTGTAGTGTTTCAGCTCACTGTGCTCTGTGTCGTTCGGCCAGGGAGTGTTTCTCCCACTGCTGCTTTAATGATTCCTGGTACGGCGAGCCCCAGCCTCGGCGCACCTCGCCACGCTCCTGCCATATTCTTTCCTGGGAAAACCCCATTAACACCAGAGAGTCCCTCTCCACAGCCCCAGTGTTGTTGCTGAGAGGAAGAAGGTGATTTGAAATGACAAGCCGGTGAGACTGTGGGCCGTCAAAGCCAGATCGGCATGCTGCATCCGGAGCCATCCTCAGTGCAAAGCCTTTAATGAGGGGGTCATTTGGCAGGGGGGCCACGCTGAGAGGGGACAGGTTAAGAGGAGATCAGGTTCTTTCAAGTGGAGAATTCCAGGCCCCAATAGAATGGGAGTAAACTAGTGTTGCCTGTGTGTCCCAGCTGAAAGCCCTCTTGGTTATTTTTTTTACATACAGGCCCAGGATAATAGGCTTTGAATGGGCCATGTTGTGTCCCAGTTTAGGCTACAGTCCGTGGAAAGAAACTTTTGTGGTGCAGATGCAGTGAAAGTAAAGTGCGTCGTTGTCCCACACCACCTCAACAGGTGGCGGTGTTAACCCAACTGACAGAGGTGTTGTGACCACAAGCTGCCCTGTAAACACTCCCAACAGAACTAAGAAGTTCTTTTATCTTTTTGAAAGATGCATCTCCTCTCTGTCACTGCACCGAGGCATTCACAGGGGAACCGCGTGATTTATTTAGTTACGAAGCCTGAATGTGAATACAAACACGTCTCTCTGTTCTCCCCTGTTTTCCACAGTGGAATGAAGAGGGTTCCTCTGAAGCCAGGGCGGGGAGGTGAGGCCTTGTGTGATGCAAAGCTAATGAGATATTAAATGAGTGTCAGTGACAGCGGCCTAGCTTTCTGAGAGCTGTTGAGCCTCTGGACTGGTCTACTCTGTTGTATTCTGATGTGTTCTGTTCTGCCGTACTGTTCTGTGTTGTGGGTGACAGGCAGGGTGAGGGGATTCAGCCTGGGAAGACAGGGGCTCCTGTTGCCACACACACAAACATACACACACACACAGCGAGAGCTGGGCCACGGTGAGGGGTGCCTCAGCCCACTCTAAGCATGTTTGTCACTGCCACTCATATGGTCTCTGTGTGATTGTTAACTGCGGTGTTTGAAGTGACTTAATGAGCATGCATATCTCTGGCCAATCAATTATTAAAACAAACAGCCCTCTCTGGGGTTTTTTATTCTCACACATCAAGGCTCGCCTTTGTTGCATTTTCCGCACAGCGCCCGTAAACATCTACTAATGACATGCACAAAATATTAACAATGACTGCATCAACAGAGGAAAAACGCTGCTAATTAATTTGTAATGGTATGCAACTTTGCGAGCGCCCGCCTATTTTCTTTCTGTCCTTCTTTTTTTCTTATTTTCTACCTCCCTCGCTTTTCTCCTCCCCTCCCCTGTCCTTTCTGTCACAGTCATTTAAATAATCTCTTAATTTTCAGCATCTGTTGTGTTTTAATGGGCCCCACTTTAATTAGGCCTGCATGCTTATGTATGTAGAGAGGCTCGGTGTTAGGAGGGAGAGAGAGAGAGAGTGAGAGAGAGAGAGAGAGAGAGAGAGAGAGGGAGAGAGAGAGAGAGGTAGGGAGAGAGAGAGCGAGAGAGAGAAAGGCCTCCTCTTCGCTTAGGGTTGGGGCCGTGGCTGCTGTGGGGCCCAGAGTTCGCACCACTCTTTGTCCCTGGGGGGAGAGGCCAGGGAGGGCTAGGAGGGCCAACGCCCTCACTTCACTACAACAGGCAGATCACTCTCCGTGGGGTTGTCAGAAAGCAAATGTTTCTGGTTTTCAAGGATACAGTATTTTCAACCTAACTTCCATTTCCCCTGAAAAACAGATGTATTTTTACGCCTGCTACGTTAGGTTACATAATGAGTGACAAGGCTTTCCCAGCAGCCTCTCTGGCTGGCTTCATTTCATCAGAACAAAGCTTTTATGGTTGTCTCCTAATGACCTCGCTATCTTCCTCTCTTCTCTTCCAGCTACTAATGTGTAGCTCTGGATACTAACACAGAGCGCTGTGAGGCCTCAGCCACAGTTGCTGTTTACAATATGAAAAAGCTCTTATCTTTATATGTCCTTTTCAAAGACCTGTAGTCCCAATAATGCGCTAATTAGCTGCTCTGTGGCGGTGTCGTTTTTGTCCTTCAGTCGCCACCCTGCCTTTATGTTCACATGAAGCTATGACACCAGAGATCCTTAACAAGAGAAGAGCATCGCTGGCCTCTTCTTCTGTTCAACAGCGTCTACAGAAGGATGAAGACACACTAACCTTTCACACACAAACACAAAGCCTTTGGTGTGTATACCCACGGCCTTGCGACCATGTGGCTATTGGGGATGTCTTTTATGAAGAGGTCTAATCAGCTCATATTTGGTTGTGCTTAGGGAGAAGTAGATTAGTTGAAACAGACTATAAATAGACTAGACTCTCTCTGTGTATAGGCTAAGAGTTCCCTGCTCTATAATGAGGGTCTATGGGAGGGGAGATCTGGTGTGTTTTGGTGGCCCTGCCATAGATCAGCAGTGAGTGTATGGGAGGAGATCTGGTGTGTTTTGGTGGCCCTGCCATAGATCAGCAGTGAGTCTATGGGAGGAGATCTGGTGTGTTTTGGTGGCCCTGCCATAGATCAGCAGTGAGTGTATGGGAGGAGATCTGGTGTGTTTTGGTGGCCCTGCCATAGATCAGCAGTGAGTCTATGGGAGGAGATCTGGTGTGTTTTGGTGGCCCTGCCATAGATCAGCAGTGAGTGTATGGGAGGAGATCTGGTGTGTTTTGGTGGCCCTGCCATAGATCAGCAGTGAGTCTATGGGAGGAGATCTGGTGTGTTTTGGTGGCCCTGCCATAGATCAGCAGTGAGTGTATCTGACGCTGCTGCTACATGCGCCATGTCCCTGTATGACAGGTTTAATGACACCCATCCATCTAACTTTATTTAGCATAGTGTGCACTGCGCCCGGTCCAGCAAATCCATCAATATAACTGTATTTAGGACAGATAGCGCCTCTCAATAAGGTGCACCACCGTCAAGCGGCTAGAGGAAGCACGGTTCAGACAAGCCACATACAGCGAGGAACCAAATCCAATTGTAAAACACATTACAGATGTTATAGGGAAATGGGTTTTACTTGAGCTGAAAAACTTGGTTGTACTTGATCTGAATGACAGAGAGGTGACAGTGACTCACATTGGCCCTGTACCGTAGACTGATAGGATGAGTAAAACACAGAGTGAATCTCCTTCTAGCCAGGAAGACAAGAAAGTAATTACCATGGTGACTGTCAGTATCAGAGGGTCCAGTCTTAGATAAGTACAGCACCCTGGAATGAGATGCAGACAGCACCTCTGGGCTGAGATAGTAGGTGTGTGTGTGTGCGTGTGTGCGCTACGCTGCGTGTCATTGGGTCTTCACCCTCAGCCTCTCATCTACTGCGAAGTGTGTGGGAGGAGCCTGGCTGCCCCCAGCCCTGAGACAGTGAGGGTGAGTGATGCATGTGCTTACGCAAAAGCTGCCCTGTCTCACCGTTTATGGGCTAATGCGTTAAAAGAAGAAAATGGGATGCAGTGCCAGGAGAAGACAAAGTACAGTATAGAGCATCAATACAAGCCCCCCCCCCCCCCCCCCGGTGAGATCAACACGCGCCACAGACCAGCAGAGTAATCACAAGGGTGCGGCGGTCAGGGTGGAGGGTAGGAGGGTCTAGGGCCAATAAAACAGCACATCTGCATTCAAATGCTATTTCAGGTTGCCAATTTAAAGCATGTTGAAGCAGTGACTCTCCACGCTGGAAATGCATCATATACCATCTGCATGATTTATGGCCAACATTACCATTATACTGGTTTACTGGGAGGAGAGGAGAGGAGTAAGAGGTTTTAGAGCTAGAACAATGGGTGCCCTCCCTGCCTGATGATCCCATGAGCCTGAGGGGGCCCAGAGGGTTTGAGGTGGTGGGGGTGGAATGGACGGGAGGTGGGAGTGGAGGTGGGGGTGGTAGGTGGGGGAGTGTTGGGGGGGACAATAACATTATAACATGGGAGTTCAATGGAGCCTCACAACATTGAAGGCTGGAGGTTTGAGAGTGCTGGGGAGCGACATGTGTCTCTTTTCTGGCACCGTTAACTCTGTCATATCAATGAATCAGGACGGCTCATCCTATCCAATCCAGGGGAAACATACAGTACCAGTCAAAAGTTTGGACAATCCCACTCATTCAAGGGTTTTTCTTGAATTTTACAATGTTCTACATTGTAAAATAATAGTGAAGACATCAAAACTATGAAATACACATATAGAATAATCAAGGCACAGGGTGGCTACGTTGAAGAATGTCAAATATAAAATATATTTTGGTTTGTTTAATACTTTTTTGGTTACTACATGATTCCCTGTGTTATTTCATAGTTTTGATGTCTTTACTATTATTCTACAATGTAGAAAATAGTAAAAATAAAGAAAAACCCTTGAATGAGTAGGTGTGTCCAAACTTTTGACTGGTACTGTACATTTTTACATTTACATTTACATCATTCACGGAGACACTGTATAACCCATGAAGTGCCTTATCATATAGGTGGAATTTGATATTTTACTGCCCATGTAGTTGTCACATAAATGTGTTTTGACTGTTAAATCAAATCAAGCCCAAGAGCTCTCTCCATATGGGCTATTTCCATTATTGACTGTCTGTTGGTCTGTATCTGTGTCCATCAGTCCATGTGAAATTGTTGGATCACATTTGACATTGAGCAGGTTTTGCGGTATTTGGTGGAACGCCATAAAAAGCCCTTTGGGCCCTTCCAGGAATCTGAGGGTCGAGGGGAGTCCCTGCCTGGCTGAGATAAAATGAGAGGTTTGACCCACTCTGCAACTGTGTCATATTACAGGGGGTCTGTGGGACCTCGCTGATTTCTTCTCCATGTCACTTTCTCAGTGTTCACACTCCTGTGGTGATTGTCATTGTGAAACCAGCTGCATCCAAGCATCACGTTCCTCTCCCCCTGCACTCCTTAATGGATGGATCTCTGTCCTCTCTCAGCCTTCTATCCCCGTAATTAGATCTGCTTAATTTACACTGTGGCTCCGTGCTGGGAACGGACGATCTGTTATAATGTCTTAGGGTTTCTGAACACTTCCCAGAGTAACACTCTATGAGGAATCATAAAAAGGGTTCTAAAAACAAGTCTACTGCTGACTGGAGAGCAGCTACTGCCTGCCTTCTGCCACGCTGACTTATCACTGATCAACCTGTGTGTGTGTGTTTGTGTTTTACATAGCCACGTTTAAACTAATCCTCCTAGCCGTGTTGTGCTGTTGTGTATAAATACTGTATGTGTCTCTCGTCTATGTGTTTCTGTGTGGCCGGGCTGTGTGTCAGTGTGGATTTGTAGCAGGCTGTGTTCTTGTGATGGCAGCGGGCAGTGTGGAACAGAGCGGAGGTGTGTGCCTCTTTCTCTCTCTCTCTCTCTCTCTCTCTCTCTCTCTCTCTCTCTCTCTCTCTATGTGCAGCCCGCCATGTTGTATGCATGAGGGTTGAGGGCAGGGACCCTCTGGGGGGGGGCGGTCGTGTCCGCGGGGACACACAACAGCCAGATCAGCAGACATGATGACTACTTGGCACAGATGCAACAGAAAGAAAGCTCTTTAAGGAGGTGATCGTCCCTCTTTTTTTTTCTCGTTGTTTTCTTTGCCCCCTCTCTTTTTGCCTCGGTGTCCTCTGTGTGTCTGTGACAGCGTTGGCCACGGACTGCGCACAAACAGCAGCGCGTAATCGGTGTATGCGTGCGTACTTGCTTGTGTTTACATGTGTGAAAAGAAAGGGAGCTGCTTTAATCACATCAGTGATGTGCTCAGTCCTCTCTCTCTGTTTCTGTACATGGTGTCCTGTTTACAAAGCTCCCTTGGCTGACTGTTCCAATACACCTATATGTATCACCACCTCCACACTGCCTCCAGGCTCCCCTTAAATCAATGCTCTACACAGGAGCCTCTGCTGACCCTCGTACAGTCTGATAGTGCTCTAGATTACAGTGGCCACCGCTTATATTTATATAAGAGCCACGTTATCGTTACTCATTGTGTATTTATTCCTTGTGTAATAATTGTTCTATTATTTTTCGATTTGTCTCTCCGCATTTTTGGGAAGGGCTCGTAGGTAAGCGTTTCAATGTTAGTCTACACCTGTTGTTTTCGAAGCATGTGACAAATACAATTTGATTTGATTTTGATTTGATTCTTATGATATAGGGTGTACTAGTTACAGTAAATGAGGGGCTCTGCTCAGAGCTGTGTTGCTGGATATGCTAACGTGAAGGTGAAGCCACAGGGGGTTGACCGTGTTTTAATCCCAGAGCCTGTCACTGGGACGTGATTCTCATAGACTGTAAACAAATATGGACGAAGCCATTGATGACGTCACCCCGTTGTTTCCTATGAGAATGCTCAGTGGCGCATTTGAAGATCAGGAAGTGTCATTTCAGCGTGTCACCATTTTGCTACATGGAAGAGTTTTTGGAAACATCGCATGCGCAGTTTGAGCTATTCTAGAAAGTGACGTTGCAGGCTAGCTCAGTGCTGGCCATTCTCATGGACTAGCTTAAATTGAAGGCCGACCTAGGTACTGCAGGCTGCCATTAGCAACAAAATTATCCTTTTAACTTCATCTGTGTGTGGTTTTAAAGTAATTTGTTCAAGGACATACATCTGATGAAATAAAAGCAATTATTGGTACCATGATTGTGTTCAATGTTTTTTTATATACCCACGAATATTGACCAGGAAGATCGCCAATTGGAGGAGGTTAGGCAAATCTCTTTATGGCCACACAAGGTTGCTAATCCCAGATGGGGATATTTTAGTTGGGTCCTTGAGAGAGGCAATAATCCTAAAATGCCTCAGTTAAAAATGTGCTGTTAACATGTATAATGTGTATGGGAAAACAAAACAGAAAACGGCCGCCTGTACAGTACATTTATCAGGCTGAATAAGAGTGTCAGAGGCAAAGTAACAATATAATTTTAGTACTGGTGGTAATTAAGAAATATTAAGCTACTAAAATATGTGTAGGGCTTTACAGGAGGTTTATTTGTTCCTGTCCTTTATTGTATGTAACCTCTGAAGAGCAAGCAGCCAGGGTTAGAGGAATTCTAAATGAGCTTGGTAAAATTTTAATCAGAACGGTGGTCTCTATACATCCATTTGGATACTTTAGGATCAAGTCTTGACAGGGAATGCAGCGTTTCTCATTAGAGCTTAGACTGAAACGCAACTTATTAAATGTTAATTGACGACGCGGTGCAGCGCGGGCTTACAGTGCTCCGGCAGCATTTCAGTACATCTTCATCTTCGTCTTCTTCCTCACTCCTACACGTTTCCAGAAGGCCGTCAATGTGACATGTTTTTCCCTCTCTAGGCCTCATTTCAGTTCGGACTTTTTTCTCTTTTTACTAACTGCCCTCCCTCCGCCTTTGTTTTTCGGGGAATTGGGGCTAACAAACACAACACGCTACAAAAACGACTGCGTGAATGCTGATCCGCTCCGGACATAGCGAGCTTTCTGTGGGATCCGTAGAGCCGCACGGGGTTCTAGCTTAGCTTAAATACATTTACCAGTTGAAAAAGAACAGAGGAACCGAGCGAGGAGGGGGTCTAGGCCTCTTGTTATGCTAAGAGTGTTCAGATAAGTCCTGCTTAGTCCAAGTTAATTATGGTTGACATTTAAATAAGTGCACTTGTCTTGAAGATGGTGGGAGAGCTGAGAAAAAGACAGGCCTCTCTCTAATTGAGTTTGTGTTGCATGCCCCACCCCCCACATCACAGCACCAAGCCCACATCACTGCTTTGTTCCATAGGGAGCTGATATGTGAAATGCAGCTGCTGAATGAGTAAGCACACATTATGGATGTATCTGCACAGGTGTTTTTGTGGATTCTGCCATGTTCTCTTCCAGAGATGACGTTGTTTGAAGCATAAACCTACAGTATGTTCTGTTATTTACAGACCTACTATATCCATCCTGCCCTGCATTTCTAAAGTCTTCGAAAGCCAAGTGAACAAACAGATCACCGACCATCTCGAATCCCACCGTACCTTCTCCGCTATGCAATCCGGTTTCTGAGCTGGTCACGGGGGCACCTCAGCCACACTCAAGGTCCTAAACGATATCATAACCAGCATCGATAAAAAACAGCACTGTGCAGCCATCTTCATCGACCTAGCCAAGGCTTTCGACTCTGTCAATCAACGTATTCTTATCGGCAGACTCAACAGCCTTGGTTTCTCTAATGACTGCCTTGCCTGGTTCACTAACAACTTCTCAGATAGAGTTCAGTGTGTCAAATCGGAGGGCCTGTTGTCCGGACCTCTGGCAGTCTCTATGGGGGTGCCACAGGGTTCAATTCTCGGGCCGACTCTTTTCTCTGTATATATCAACGATGTCGCTCTTCCTGCGGGTGATTCTTTGATCCACCTCTACGCAGACGACACCATTCTGTATACATCTGGTCCTTCTTTGGACACTGTGTTAACAAAACTCCAAACAAGCTTCAATGCCATACAACACTCCTTCCGTGGCCTCCAACTGCTTTTAAATGCTAGTAAAACTAAATGCATGCTCTTTAACCGATCGCTGCCCGCATCTGCCCGCACCTGCCCGCCCGCCTAGCATCACTACTCTGGACGGTTCTGACTTAGAATATGTGGACAACTATAAATACCTAGGTGTCTGGCTAGACTGTAAACTCTCCTTCCAGACTCATATTAAGCATCTCCAATCTAAAATTAAATCTAGAATCGGCTTCCTATTTCACAACAAGGCCTCCTTCACTCATGCTGCCAAACATACCCTCGTAAAACTGAATCCTTCCGATCCTTGACTTCGGTGATGTAATTTACAAAATAGTCAGCAAATTGGATGCAGTCTATCATAGTGCCATCCATTTTGTCACCAAAGCCCCATATACTACCCACCATTGCGACCTGTATGCTCTCGTTGGCTGGTCTTCGCTACATATTCGGCGCCAAACCCACTGGCTCCAGGTCATTTATAAGTCTTTGCTATATAAAGCTCCGCCTTATCTCAGCTCACTGGTCACCATAGCAGCACCCACCCATAGCACGCGCTCCAGCCGGTATATTTCACTGGTCATCCCCAAAGCCAACACCTCCTTTGGCCACTTTTCCTTCCAGTTCTCTGCTGCCAATGACTGGAATGAATTGCAAAAATAACTGAAGTTGGAGACTTATATCTCCCTCACTAGCTTCAAGCATTTGCTGTCAGAGCAGCTTACTAATTGCTGCAGCTGTACACAGCCAAGCTGTAAATAGCCCATCCAACCAACTACCTACCTCATCCCCATATATATATATATATATATATATATATATATATATATATATATACACAAATCTGCTTTTTTGCACACCAGTATTTCTACTTGCACATCCTCATCTGCACATCTATCACTCCAGTGTTAATTGCTAAATTGTAATTACTTCGCCACTATGGCCTATTTATTGCCTTACCTCCTTACTTCATTTGCACACACTGTATACAGATTTTCTATTGTGTTATTGACTGTACGTTTGTTTATCCCATGTGTAACTCTGTGTTGTTGTTTTTGTCGCACTGCTTTGCTTCATCTTGGCCAGCTCGCAGTTGAAAATGAGAACTTGTTCTTGGTTAAATAAAGGTGAAATAAAATATATATATACACTGCTCAAAAAAATAAAGGGAACACTTAAACAACACAATGTAACTCCAAGTCAATCACACTTCTGTGAAATCAAACTGTCCACTTAGGAAGCAACACTGATTGACAATACATTTCACATGCTGTTGTGCAAATGGAATAGACAACAGGTGGAAATTATAGGCAATTAGCAAGACACCCCCAATAAAGGAGTGGTTCTGCAGGTGGTGACCACAGACCACTTCTCAGTTCCTATGCTTCCTGGCTGATGTTTTGGTCACTTTTGAATGCTGGCGGTGCTTTCACTCTAGTGGTAGCATGAGACGGAGTCTACAACCCACACAAGTGGCTCAGGTAGTGCAGCTCATCCAGGATGGCACATCAATGCGAGCTGTGGCAAGAAGGTTTGCTGTGTCTGTCAGCGTAGTGTCCAGAGCATGGAGGCGCTACCAGGAGACAGGCCAGTACATCAGGAGACGTAGAGGAGACCGTAGGAGGGCAACAACCCAGCAGCAGGACCGCTACCTCCGCCTTTGTGCAAGGAGGAGCAGGAGAAGCACTGCCAGAGCCCTGCAAAATGACCTCCAGCAGGCCACAAATGTGCATGTGTCTGCTGAAACGGTCAGAAACAGACTCCATGAGGGTGGTATGAGGGCCCGACGTCCACAGGTGGGGGTTGTGCTTACAGCCCAACACCGTGCAGGACGTTTGGCATTTGCCAGAGAACACCAAGATTGGCAAATTCGCCACTGGCGCCCTGTGCTCTTCACAGATGAAAGCAGGTTCACACTGAGCACGTGACAGACGTGACAGAGTCTGGAGACGCCGTGGAGAACATTCTGCTGCCTGCAACATCCTCCAGCATGACCGGTTTGGCGGTGGGTCAGTCATGGTGTGGGGTGGCATTTCTTTGGGGTGCCGCACAGCCCTCCATGTGCTCGCCAGAGGTAGCCTGACTGCCATTAGGTACCGAGATGAGATCCTCAGACCCCTTGTGAGACCATATGCTGGTGCGGTTGGCCCTGGGTTCCTCCTAATGCAAGACAATGCTAGACCTCATGTGGCTGGAGTGTGTCAGCAGTTCCTGCAAGAGGAAGGCATTGATGCTATGGACTGGCCCGCCCGTTCACCAGACCTGAATCCAATTGAGCACATCTGGGACATCATGTCTCGCTCCATCCACCAACGCCACGTTGCACAACAGACTGTCCAGGAGTTGGCGGATGCTTTAGTCCAGGTCTGGGAGGAGATCCCTCAGGAGACCATCCGCCACCTCATCAGGAGCATGCCCAGGCGTTGTAGGGAGGTCATACAGGCACGTGGAGGCCACACACACTACTGAGCCTCATTTTGACTTGTTTTAAGGACATTACATCAAAGTTGGATCAGCCTGTAGTGTGGTTTTCCACTTTAATTTTGAGTGTGACTCCAAATCCAGACCTCCATGGGTTGATAAATTGGATTTCCATTGATTATTTTTGTGTGATTTTGTTGTCAGCACATTCAACTATGTAAAGAAAAAAGTATTTAATAAGATTATTTCTTTCATTCAGATCGAGGATGTGTTGTTTAAGTGTTCCCTTTATTTTTTTGAGCAGTATATTTTACATGTATGAAGCGAGATCGCCCCAAATGTCAATTTACACCTATGGAGATCAACAAATTCACTGTGGCTATGTGTGTTGTCATTCTGGGGAGTCTTGCTTCACACTGATACAGTATGTGTTAACAATTGGAGTGAGCCAGACTGGACTGTCAGTTCCATTAAGTAAGGTTGTATTGGGGTCTTTGAAGCGCATGAGGATACAGGAGACCTTCAAAGGTTTTGATGTTGAATCTCACCCTCTAGCATTTTTGAAAGCACTATAGAGTAGGCTACATTATATGATATGGTATATCATCACTGTATAATCATTCAATCAGATGGAATTGGAATGGATCCTATATGATGCAATCTAGGCTATACATTATATGCGTCACTTCTCATACTAATCTCCTATATCCGTGTGAGTAGCATCTACCCTACATCAGGAATGAGCACGGTTAATCGAATATCCGGATATCTGAATACTGAGTATTCAGTATAACACTTTTAATTTTATTTTTTGGGTCGCCTATTTAAAAAGATTTGTCTAAATTCAATTCAATTGTCCATGTTACATTGTTACACACAGGGATATACCATGACATTTGAAATGCTTAATTTAATAAAACAACAAACTTTAGAATGTAGTGTTTATGTACGGTGCATTCAGCTACTGCTGTTTCAGACCTCACGTGGCTTTGACAGTACATTGTTTACAGTTGCACACTGGAAATGTAGTCTACAGTTCTGAGGACGCACAAACAACGGTGTGCTATTTCCCCCGCATTCAAATAGCGATTAACCTACAGGCGGTCCACAAGACTGACACTAATCAATGCAAAACACTCACCAGAAAACGTTTTTGTTAACAGAATCAGTTCAATGATGGTGAACATCAGACTTCTCCTTCACTTCTGCTGTTAGCCTAGGCTGCTGTTAGCCTAGGCTACTGTTAGCTTTGTCTGCTGTTAGCCTAGTCTGCCTTTAGCCTAGGCTGCTGTTAGCCTAGTCTGCTGTTAGCCTAGGCTAATGTTAGCTTCATCTGCTGTTAGCCCAGTCTGCTGTTAGCCTAGGCTACTGTTAGCTTAGTCTGCTGTTAGCCTAGTCTGCTGTTAGCCTAGGCAGCTGTTAGCTTTGTCTGCTGTTAGCCTAGTCTGCTGTTAGCCTAGGCTGCTGTTAGCCTAGGCTGCTGTTAGAATAGCACCATGAGAACAACTGCGTGTTGTCTGTTGTTACATTTTGTCAAATTATAGCATTATTTAAAATGCCCCTTCCTCCCCTACATCACTGTCCTCTTCCACCTGGCCCTTCCTTCCCTACATCACTGTCCTCTCCCACCTGCCCCCTTCCTCTATTTGACCATACTGTTTAATCACTGGGCACAGTAAGGGAGCTAATTGGACTTAATTTATTCTAGTTCAGGAAGTGAAGTGCCTGCCTGGGCCTGGCTGACTGTCTGGCTGATTGTCCGTTGTTTGGCCACAGCACTACAGTACATCTGCAGCCCTGGCCTGACCACTCACACTGTCATTACTCTCCCCCAGAACCCTACTGTATGTATATGCATGTCCCTCCCCACCTGATGGAGCACTCACTACAGTGGTTCAGTGTTTACTCTTTGTTGTCAGAGGTCTCTCTCTCTCTCTCTGAGCCCAGCTGTGTTTGTTAGCATAGCATAGGGGCGGCAGGTAGCTTAGTGGCTAGAGCATTGGACTAGTAACTGAAAGGTTGCAAGATCAAATCCCTGAGCTGACAAGATAAAAATCTGTTGTTCTACTCCTGAACAAGGCAGTTAACCCACTGTTCCTAGGCTGTCATTGAAAATAAGAATTTGTTCTTAACTGACTTGCCTAGTAAAATAAAAAAAATAGGGTATGATCCAAAGCTAACTAGGAGCCTCTCATTTACTCAGTGTCACGGCTAACTAGGAACCTTTCATTTACTGTGTCACTGATGAGGGCCAGATTATCCAAACACAGGCTTTCCCCTGGAACTCGGGGTAATGATCACTAGGGTTTCCTGCACAGTGATTGCTGACAGCAGAACACAGGTAATTGCCAAACCACATGGCATCTCCCTGCCCTGGTCAGACTGCAGTCTCGGCTGCTCATTTGGTTCATTTTATTGCTGGTTAAGAGCCGCCCAGTGTTGCTTTAGATAAAGCCACTGGATTATGACTCATTCCACTGAAAGATGGAGACATTATTTCCTTTTTGAAATCTTTTTTTTGGCCAATAAGTTAATTGCCTTCCAGTGAGGTAATGGGTATGAAAAGACTGTAGGTAATACCTCCCTGGTAATTGGTTATGATTAACTGGGTTGGTGTGCCACTGAGTTTAGGACAGTGGTACACTGTTACTATACATGGCAGCAATATTTACTTTAGGAAAGAAGCTCTGGAAAAAAGAAAATGTTTGCGTAGGTTTTCAAACATTGAATTGACCGCTGCATCTCCCCTCTCTCCAGCGATGGCGGAGTTCCATGTCCAGCCACGGTCAGTGCGTGCGGAGGAGGCAGGCGTTGGGCGGTTCCAGTGCCAGATTCACGGCCTGCCTGAGCCTTCCATCAGCTGGGAGAAAGATGGCCGCTCCGTGGACACTAAGGATGAGAGGTACAGTAAAGTAGGGTTCCTCTGTTAATCACCTCAGCTGTCCCTACCAACTACTGTAGGTCCACTGTACCTGCACACAAAACTCTGTCTGTCCAGAAGCAAATTCACTGTAGCAGCTTCACAACTTTCACTTAACTGTTACCCTGCCAAACCTCACCACCTGGAATCCAGTGTGCTGTAGCCTCCCTTGTGTCTGTCTAGCTGTTTTAAATGGAGTTTATGTTGCGTGTGTAAACACACTTAATCAAGCAAACAATGATCTACTCCCTTGATTCTCTTTCTTTTTATCTCCCTCTATCTCTCTCTTCTCCCCCCTCTCTCTCTTTTTCTCTCTTTCCCTTTCTCCCTCTGCCCTCCCTCCCCCAACCTCTCGCTCTCCCTCCCTCCTCCCATTCCTTCTCTCTGTCAGGTATACCCTGCTCCCCACTGGTGTCCTGCAGATCACAGGTCTGCGTCAGGAGGATAGTGGTGTGTTCTGTTGTGTGGCCCACAACAGTGCAGGAGTAAAGCACAGTGCCGGGGCTCACCTCACCGTCTCAGGTCTCAATACTCCTACGTACATACATATGTACACACACACATACACACCTTCCCTGGATACCCACCCACCCACCGCACAAATATGTGGCCATGCGTCATCTCACACAGCCTCACCGCAAAGATGCTCGCGCCTGAGATGATGTGCAACGGTGAAATCCAATTAAATGTTGCAATCCATAAAGCTCTCGCACACTTACGCTTGCGTCACTCTCTCTCTCTCTCTCCCCCCCCCAGTCTCCCAGTCTTCTGTTTACAAAGAGCCCATGATCCTCGTGGGTCCTGAAAACCTCACTCTCACCGTTCACCAGACGGCCATCTTGGAATGTGTTGCCACAGGATATCCCCGCCCCATCGTGTCATGGAGCAGGCTTGGTAAGACCAAAACCCCGCTTTCTCTTTTACATCCAATCAAAGCTGCAGCCTTCAGGGTGATGCACAGGGGTTAAACCCCCCTGCCTCTCAGGCCTTGAGGGCTATAGGACCCTTCTATCTTCCATAAGGTTTCATGTTAGATTGCTTGTCTAGTTTGCAATCATCCGAAAACCCGACTTGAAATACATCACTATTGCAGCTGATAGAAAAACATGTCACCATAGTAGTATAGCTGAATTATATATACATTTACCTAAAGCACACAGGCAAAATACAGAGATTGAAGAGGACATTCTGTAAAATGGGACATTCTGATACAATAAGATACGGCGGCTTTGTGTGTGAAATTGGTCATGGCATGCTGCCTTCACAGCGTGCACGGAGCCCATTGTTTCCCAGATGGTTGAAAGCCTATTTACCAGACATTATCTTGCTGACCTTGATATAAATGAAGGGAGGAAAAATTGAGTGTTCAGTGACTGCTTCTAATGTGGTACAGCACAGTGATTAAGTAGGCTACTGCTGGTCAGTGTGTATTTGTGTGTGTTTTTGTACACACGTGCAGTTGTGTGGATGTGCGTGTGCGTTGATGCTTGTGTGTTTGCGGAAGTGTGCATGTATGTATGTGTGTCTGGGTTAGCTCGTCTCTGCATTGTGTACATACGTGTAGTATGTTCTTTTATGTGATGTCTAATAGAACATTCATCTTATGTACACATGAAGCAGGGGATTGCAGCCTATATGAGTCTTTGCGGGCTAAACACAATCTTATTTTCTGATGAACGCGTTCTTTACTCTCCTGGTTGAGATGAACCTCTAAAGTGAGTAAGTCTCCCACCGTGATTGCTTAGAGGTTTTCAGCCCAGGCAGGATTCAGTCCCCACCACTTCACACGTTCCTCTTGGCTATCACTCAAACTCTGCCGCTACCAATTTTGGAATCAGATATTTGTTTTTCTAAGCTATTATCCAATCTGATTTGCTGTTCAAAATGTAAATTGCAGCCCCTCCCCAACCAAAGAGGAGCCATAATCAGATTGTGGATATTGCCTTGCACAATGTTTCTGTAATTAAATGCTGACAGGATGGGATTTCAGCAGGGGCGACATGCAACCATTATTTTAGAGGGGGCACAAAACACCTGTTTTAAAAAAACCTGAAACAGCTTTTTCCTACAATCTAGAGCCATAATCATTATGCCTAATTTTATGTAAAAAATATATATATAAAATAAAATCTAATTTTATTGGTCACATATTTACCAGATGTTATTGCAGGTGTAGTGAAATGCTTGTGTTCCTAGCTCCAACAGGGTAGTAATATCTAACAATTTACAACATTACACACAAATCTAAAAGTAAAGAATGGAATTAAGAAATATATAAATATTAGGACGAGCAATGTCGGAGTGGTATTGACTAAAATACAGTAGAAAATAATACAGTATATACATATGAGATGAGTAAAGCGGTATGTAAACATTATTAAAGTGACCAGTGATTCTAGTCTATGGACATAGGGCAGCAGCCTTTAAGGTGCGGGATTGAGTAACAGGGTGGAAGCCGGCTAGTGATGGCTATTTTACAGTCTGATGACCTTGAGATAGAATCTGTTTTTCAGTCTCTCGGTCCCAGCTTTGATGCACCTGTACTGACCTCGCCTTCTGGATAGCAAGGTGAACAGGCCGTGGCTTGGGTGGTTGATGTCCTTGATGATCTTTTTGGCCTTCCTGTGACATCGGGTGCTGTAGGTGTCATGGAGGGCAGGCAGTGTGCCCCCGGTGATACCTTGGGCAGACCGCACCACCCTCTGGAGAGCCCTGTGGTTGCGGGCGGTGCAGTTGCCGTACCAGGCGGTGATACAGCCTGACAGAATGCTCTCAATTGTGCATCTGTAAAAGTCTGTGAAGGTCTTAGAGGCCAAGCCAAATTTCTTCAGCCTCCTGAGGTTGAAGAGGCACTGTTGCAACTTCTTCACCACACTTTCTGTGTGGGTGGACCATTTCAGATTGTCACTGATGTGTACACCGACTAACTTGAAGCTTTTTACCTTCTCCACTGTGGTCCTGTTGATGTGGATAGGGGCGTGCTCCCTCTGCTGTTTCCTGAAGTCCACGATCAGCTCCGTTTTGTTGATATTGAGGGAGAGGTTATTTTCCTGGCACCACACCGCCAGGGCCCAGTTGCACAGGGCAGCTTTAACAATGGGGACAGTATATCCGGAGAGAGCCATGGTTCCATGAAACAGAGTATGTCACAGTCGCTGATGTCTCTCTGGAAGGAGATCCTCGCCCTGAGCTTGTCTGTGTTATTGTCCAGAGACTGAACATTAGCGAGTAATATACTCGGAAGCAGTGGATGGTGTGCATGCCTCCTGAGTCGGACTAGAAGTCCACTCCGAATACCTCTCTCCGTCGGCAGCGTATTGGAACGAAGTATCCAATTCTGGAAAGTTGTATTCCTGGTTGTAATGCTGGTGAGTTACCGCCGCTCTGGTATCCAAAAGTTATTTCCGTCTGTATGTAATAACACAAAAAACGTTGTGGGCTAATAATGTAAGAAATAACACACAAAAAAACTAGATACTGCAAAATTGCTTAGGAGCTGGAAGCAGAGCTGCCATGTCTGTCGGCGCCATCTCTGTCACGTCCTGGCCAGTATAAGGTTAATTGTTTTTGTAGTTTGGTCAGGACGTGGCAGAGGGTATTTGTTTTATGTGGTTCGGGGTGGTGTGTTTGTGTAAAGGGGTGTTTGATTTAGTATTTCCGGGTTTTTGGTTGATGGTCTATGTGTTTGTAGTCTATGGTTAGTCTGGTGTGTGTGTTTCTATGTTTGGTTAATTGGGGTTGGGACTCTCAGTTGAAGGCAGGTGTTGTCTATCTGCCTTTGATTGAGAGTCCCATATATTAGGGTGTGTTTGTGTGTGTGATTTGTGGGTGATTGTTCTGTGTTGAGCTTTGCTTTGCCAGACTGTTTGTTAGTTGTTCGTTTTTCGGTTTTGTTATTTTGTATGTTAATTTTTGAAGATAATTAAAAATCAAGATGAGCATTCACGTACCTGCTGCGTTTTGGTCCTCATTCACCGACGACAACCGTGACAATCTCTATGTATATTTTTCTGCATAGGTTATCTAAGCATACCTCTTTAGCTTTTCAGTTGTCATTTTAATTAATTATGTACATTGATTCTTTAAAGGTGCAATATGCGAAATCGCTCCACCATTTCCTGTTTGCTAAAATTACAATAGTTCACCCAATTTCAGTTTGTGACAAAACTAGCAATGCATAGGTTAGAGAATCATTGTACAATCTAAACCGCTGTGAAATATATATTTGTATTTTCAGCTGTTTGAAGTTGGTGTACAATATTAAAATAAAAGACGCAGAAACGGAACTTAAGAATGGGAAGCATAGAAATAGCGCACATAGAACAGATCAACCACTTCTTAGACTTGCTTTCGATGAGAATGACATCTATTACTCACATTTCTATGTGAATTCGGTCAAGTTGCCCAAAAAGTGATATATTGCAGCTTTAAGAACTTTTATGCCATATGAGTTTACTACAACTGCCACACCGGTATATAGTACAATAACCCAAGAATTAAAACTATTTTAGTATTTTCTAAAATCTACTAACCTTGCCTGCAGGCATGCCAGCAGAGATAGTTAGACAAGCTACTCTATCTTGATTAATAACCGGAAATGGCTCGGTAGCTAATTATGAGGTTGGGAGATTGGGAACCTATCTAGCTGGCTAGCTAAAGCCAACTTCATAAAATTGCTTGGTTGCTAGTATTACAGAGAAACAACAAAATGTTTTGTTTTATTTATTAATTAAGAAGGAATCAATAAGCTACATAGCTTGATCAAATTCATTTACGAACATTCCTCCTGCGAGTCCTGCCCATCACCGGCTCAATTAAGTTGAGTAATTAATTTAACATCTGAAAAATGTAAAAACAGGAAAAATCTGAGGGGGCACATCTCCTTGTGGGCATGACGCCTCTGGATTTCAGTGTATTAGATTACAGGGAGTGAAGGCCTGGGGATAAACTGCATAATTAATTTAATAGATTCACATCAGTCATTCCTTAATGCCAGAGTCTGTTTGGAGCTTTTCATTCATCAGCACTGGTGCTCTCTGGGCTACTTTTTGACACTAACTAAATTACAGACTGACATAGAGATAGCTGCATCCATTCAGACAACACACACACACACACACACACACACACACACACACACACACACACACACACACACACACACACACACACACACACACACACACACACACACACACACGATCGAAAGAGAGAGAAATCAAGTTTCTGTGAGAGAGAGTGTGTCTGGAGAGATAAGAGGTAGCCATGGAGGAACTGTAAACTGTGTCCAACTGTTGATTTTACAGTTCACTCAGCAGCTAGCCCGACTTGAGTCAGGCTTATTGTAGAGGGGAAATAACGCCCATTATATGGTTCACAGTTGTTTAACCACTCCTAGCTGAGTCCCTTTAGTTATGACACTGGACTGGGGCTGGGAGTGGGAGGGTCAGGCTGAGAGCCTGAGGCTTGTACTTAATAGTACCATGGAGCATGTTTAAGTTCTACTGTACTAGCCATAGCTTCTACTACAGTCAATAAAAAACTCCACTAGCTGATTTAGCTGACCAGGCTGTTTCAATTGGATTGTAAATACGTCTGAATAATAGGTTCCTATGTTCTACTGAAAATCCTGTAGCCTACAGCCCACTGTTGGTGCTGTTTGTTGCAGCTACACGAACACAGAAAGGGCTGAGGTTTGTACAGTGAGGGAAAAAAGTATTTGATCCCCTGCTGATTTTGTACATTTGCCCACTGACAAAGAAATGATCAGTCTATAATTTTAATGGTAGGTTTATTTGAACAGTGAGAGACAGAATAACAACAAATAAATCCAGAAAAACACATGTCAAAAATGTTATGAATTGATTTGCATTTTAATGAGGGAAACAAGTATTTGACCCCTCTCGCCGTGTTTGGAGGAGGAGGAATGCTGCCTATGACCCCAAGAACACCATCCCCACCGTCAAACATGGAGGTGGAAACATTATGCTTTGGGGGTGTTTTTCTGCTAAGGGGACAGGACAACTTCACCGCATCAAAGGGACGATGGACGGGACCATGTACCGTCAAATCTTGGGTGAGAACCTCCTTCCCTCAGCCAGGGCATTGAAAATGGGTCGTGGATGGGTATTCCAGCATGACAATGACCCAAAACACACGGCCAAGGCAACAAAGGAGTGGCTCAAGAAGCAGGACATTAAGGTCCTGGAGTGGCCTAGCCAGTCTCCAGACCTTAATCCCATAGAAAATCTGTGGAGGGAGCTGAAGGTTTGAGTTGCCAAACGTCAGCCTCAAAACCTTAATGACTTGGAGAATATCTGCAAAGAGGAGTGGGACAAAATCCCTCCTGAGATGTGTGCAAACCTGGTGGCCAACTACAAGAAATGTCTGACCTCTGTGACTGCCACCAATTACTAAGTCATGTTTTGCAGAGGGGTCAAATACTTATTTCCCTCATTAAAATGCAAATCATTTTATAACATTTTTGACATACGTTTTTCTGGATTTTTTTGTTGTTATTCTGTCTTTCACTGTTCAAATAAACCTACCATTAAAATTACAGACTGATCATTTCTTGTCAGTGGGCAAACGTACAAAATCAGCAGGGGATCAAATACTTTTTTCCCTCACAGTATATTTTTGTTTGAAGGCATTCTCGTGAACTCTGGATGTACTGTCCACCTTTTTCCATTCTCGCGTTTCTCTTCAGCCCACAGTGCATTGTCTTGTCGGAGGACCCAGGTTTGTGGAGTGTTTCCAAATGACCTTCCCTTTCCTTGTTGTGGTTCTGCTCAGATGCACACAGTGCTCGCAGAGGAGACGTGTGTTGCCCTCCTATAAAAGGCCTGGGCCAGGCCATATGGCCCCAGTCTCTGGCTGGCTGGCTAGCTGTCTGCTAGCTGTCTGTTTGAAGATGTGAGGAGAGGAGGATGGCCAGTCTGCTTTCTCTGCAGGCTTTTAGCATTGCAGGCCATGTCCCCCGCACAGCCCTTTAACACTCTAAGCCGGGACACACAGGACGCAGATGTTACAAATATAAAGAGGAACTGAAATATCTTCGGCTGTGCCATGTCTTTGTTGGTCCTAACCCCAGTATAAGGCCATTGAAATAGGAAGAGATGGAGAGCAGGACAGGGTATTTGATGGCGGGACAGAGGGGAGTGGCAGCCTAGCTTATCCGTGTAGCTCTGTCTGCTCAGAGGGCATTTCCCCATTTTAAAGCATGGTGTGCCTAAGGCAGTAGAGGGCTTTGTCAAACCGTGAGATCAAACCGGTGTGTGGGTGTGTGTGCGTGTGCATGTGCGTGTGTGTGTGTGTCACTAGCCTGTTAGAGTGGGGTAGGGAGGACGGGGCTGGGGAGGTATAACAGACCCCCTCACACACACATACAATCACACACAGTAACACACAATGGAGTCATGGCAACATAGTTCCTCTGCGTCACTGGCTGTGTCGGCATGGCCCTCGCCCAATACACTCGCCTCGTTTGCCACCTTTGTACTGAATATGGTGATTCCCACAAGACGTGCTCTGTCCCACTTGTGAGAACTGCTCTGTTATTTACTGTGAAATGTGTTTCGCAGCGGTATGAGGCGAACTAAAATAGCCTCTTCTCCAGCGTTTAATCCTTTGTGTACATTATAGTATGTTTAATCAATCATTTATCTCCCTTGGTATTTTTATAGCCTTTTTTATAGCCTTTTTGTGTATATTTAAAGGGCATATTTTTTTTATTCTAAACTAACTCAGCTAATTTGCTATCTCCCTCCTCTCCTCCTCTCTCTCTCTCTCTCTCTCTCTCTCTCTCTCTCTCTATCTATCTATCCCTTCCCTCATTTAATCTCCTCTCCTATTCCCTACTCGCCTCCTCTCCCTTCCTCCTCTCCTCTTCTCTTTTCTCCTCCTCTCCTCTACTCTCCCCTCTCTCCTCAGATGGCCGTCCGATAGGTGTGGAGGGCATCCAAGTGCTGGGTACAGGGAACCTGATGATCACAGATGTCGGGGTCCAGCACTCTGGCGTCTACGTCTGCGCTGCCAACAAACCAGGGACCCGTGTACGCAGAACCGCTCAGGGACGTCTGGTGGTCCAAGGTGTGTGTGTGTGTGTGTGTGTGTGTGTGTGTGTGTGTGTGTGTGTGTGTGTGTGTGTGTGTGTGTGTGTGTGTGTGTGTGTGTGTGTATGTGTGTGTGTGTGTGTGTGTCAGTGGAGGCTGGTGGGAGGAGCTATAAGAGGATGGGCTCATTGTAATGGCTGGAATGGTACTGATGGGACGGAGTTAAACGTGTGGTTTCCATATGTTTGATGTGTTTGATATCATTCAATTTATTCCATTCCAGCCATTACAACGAGCCTGTCCTCCTATAGCTCCTCCCTCCAGCCTCCACTGGTGTGTGTGTGTGATTTTGAATGGAAATACATTTTAGGTCCCCACAAGGTTAGTAAAACAAATGTGTGTGTGTGTCTCATTCATTGTGTGATATTCTTACTCATATTTGACCAATTGGAGGTGGTTAGTAGTGCGGGTAGGGCCTTCCGACCAAGCAGGAAGCATTCAGCGAGTGCCTCACATGCTTATCAGCCAAAGGGCCCTGCCCTTGGCCCCAGCCAATAGCAATACTGCTCCCAGTCAATATTTCATTTAATTTTCCTGTCCATTGTTAGACAAGGCCCTGCTATAGAAGGCTCTGTCAATGTCTATGGTTTCTTTAACGATCAGTGAAACTAGTAAGCGCCCTCAGCTAATGATCTGATACGATATACAATACATGTGTTTTATGATAAGAAACGAAAAGGCTAAAGCCTTGCTGTGGACACAGCCTTCAAGAAGCATTGCTTCATATTCTCATGGCAGCAGTGTTCTCCTCCTGGATGTATTTCACAGTCGGGAAGCATATGACTGACTGACTAACTTGCTATGAGAGGGTTGTTATGGTGATAAGACCTCAGTGACTGTATAGAGTAGCAGCATACAGGTGACTCCCTCCCGCCGTCCGGCCGGCTGTTTTGATCAGAGTAAGGTAGGCTGTTTCTTAAGAGAATCGATGTGATCTTCCTGGCCAGATGGTTGGCACAGCGGCCCTCTGCTCACTGCACTACCCTTCATTTAGCTCAGAGTGAGAAAGTGAAGGGAGAGAGAGAGAAATGGAAAAAGAGAGAGTAGGGAGAGAGAGAGAAGGAAGAAGAGAGAGTGAGAGAGATAAGGGGGAGAGGGAGAGGGAAGAAGAGAGATTGGGGGAAGAGAGTAATAGACTAGGGGGAGAGGGAGAGAGAGAAGGGTAGAGAGAGAGAGGAGGGGATTGAAAGAGGGAGAGAGAAAGATAGAGAGGGAATGGGGGAAAGAGTGCTGATCAGACCCACACCACAATTGCACATCAATACTCTCCCTGACCCACCATCCCCCCGCCTCCCTCCAGCCCTTCCCTCCAGCCCCTACTCACATACACACAGCCTCTATATATAAATATATATATATATAGAGAGAGAGAGAGAGAGAGACTAATCCTCATCATACCACAGTGTCTAGAGCTGTGTATTTCAGGTCCCGCCACTTTTACTGACAGGGTGACATACAGTATGGAGATAGCTGAGATTAGAAAACCATCATAACACCTCTTCTCTTAAGATTAGAATTATATAGATAGAGGATGCTAAATAACTAGAACTGGAAAGGGGAGGGTTTGTTTACAGGAAGATAGTTTAGATAGAGGATGCTAAATAACTAGAACTGGAAAGGGGAGGGTTTATTTACAGGAAGATAGTTTAGATAGAGGATGCTAAATAACTAGAACTGGGAAGGGGAGGGTTTATTTACAGGAAGATAGTTTAGATAGAGGATGCTGAATAACTAGAACTGGAAAGGGGAGGGTTTGTTTACAGGAAGATAGTTTAGATAGAGGATGCTGAATAACTAGAACTGGAAAGGGGAGGGTTTGTTTACAGGAAGATAGTTTAGATAGAGGATGCTAAATAACTAGAACTGGAAAGGGGAGGGTTTATTTACAGGAAGATAGTTTAGATAGAGGATGCTGAATAACTAGAACTGGAAAGGGGAGGGTTTATTTACAGGAAGATAGTTTAGATAGAGGATGCTGAATAACTAGAACTGGAAAGGGGAGGGTTTGTTTACAGGAAGATAGTTTAGATAGAGGATGCTAAATAACTAGAACTGGGAAGGGGAGGGTTTATTTACAGGAAGATAGTTTAGATAGAGGATGCTAAATAACTAGAACTGGAAAGGGGAGGGTTTGTTTACAGGAAGATAGTTTAGATAGAGGATGCTGAATAACTAGAACTGGAAAGGGGAGGGTTTGTTTACAGGAAGATAGTTTAGATAGAGGATGCTAAATAACTAGAACTGGAAAGGGGAGGGTTTGTTTACAGGAAGATAGTTTAGATAGAGGATGCTGAATAACTAGAACTGGAAAGGGGAGGGTTTATTTACAGGAAGATAGTTTAGATAGAGGATGCTAAATAACTAGAACTGGAAAGGGGAGGGTTTATTTACAGGAAGATAGTTTAGATAGAGGATGCTAAATAACTAGAACTGGAAAGGGGAGGGTTTATTTACAGGAAGATAGTTTAGATAGAAATATTAAAACCAGAAGGATAGCTGACAGGCAAATAAACCTGCTAATGTGAGAGTGGAAAGGAAAATAGTTGCTGATTGTGGGAATGATCTCGTTGTAAATTACGACTAGATGATCCCTAATTGCAGTCTTAATTGTCTTCCCACTCACTAGGAAGTTATTAGGAAAATAACTCAAGTTATCCTATCATAAATGACAATATTGATGTGGCTTATAATACGGGTAGCTATGAATAATGAGGGGAGATAAGTATCCCAACAGAAATAGCAACAGCAATACCAACCAACAGCTCGGATCAAATCTGGGAGGAATGTAATCACAAATTTGAGGCGAAACTAAACACTGTTTAATTAAGAGGTAATAGAGATTTGCATTACCTGTACCTCTGTGTCAATTAGCGCAAACGGAGCATGGCTCATAGCTCAAAGAGAGGAGGGAAAGAATGACTCCTAGGGAGGGAGGGAGGGGGGGAGGGGAGGGGGGAGGGAGGGATCATTGGCTGGAGGCTGAAGGTCAATAGTTGTGTAATGTGCCATACTGAAAGACTTTCGGGGGAAAGATACTGTATCTGCACTGCATTGCCTTTCACTCAGTTTGTGTTCTATAATAGGTAGTCTGCGTTTGTGGTTAGATTCCCTGTTCCCTCTCCTCCTTCTCCTCCTCCTCCTCCTTTTGTGTTCCTAGATCTTCTTCTCAGTTCCAATGACATTAATCTGATCCTCAGCTAATAATTGTTTTGCCAGACTCTATCGCTAATCCCCCCCCCCCCCCCCCCCCCCCCCCCCCACACACACACACACACAATATAATTCTGATTAATGTGATTAGGCTGGATTAAGCCCAGGATAATACGCCTTCATTCCTCTCTCCTCTTTTCCTTCCCTCTAGAAGGCTGGGAGCTTCCTGCTTTTTCAATATACCTTGGTAGCTTATGTTTTCAAACCACTAGTGAAAAAACATAGTTGTTCTGCAGCATAGTATGGGGAATGAGAAAGACCCTGTCAGCAAGTTGCTGTATCTATGTAGCAAGGCATTTTATATTCAGTTAGTAAGTAGCCCACTATCTGTCTTTCTCTTTCCCCTGCGTCTGCCACAGCCCCAGCAGAGTTTGTGCAGCCTCCCCAGTCCATCTCCCGGCCGGTGGGCACCACTGCTATCTTCACCTGCCAGGCGCAGGGCGACCCTGTGCCCCAGCTCACCTGGCTGAAGAACGGGCAGATCCTGGAGCCTGGAGGGCACGTCAAACTCAGGAACAACAACACGTGAGTTAACGTACAGCTATGGAGATGCATATAGTAAGTGTGTTCTATTGGATTGTGTGCTGAAAGCAACAGGGACTGTACTCATTCTGTATGGTAATAACACTATATCCATTCATGCATGCAGCCATCCATCCACTGTAACAAAGCTACATGCCATATGTGCATGGCTGGCAGTGTCGTTGGCGTAATCAAACGCTCCATTATTTCTCTCTGGGTTGATCTGATCTACTGCTCTAATGAAACAGCTGGCCAAGATGTCTGCCAAGAGATACACTGACTTGTTTTAAATGGAGCTGTAACATTACATTACGAGGGTATCTATCGAATCGCTGCTGGACCGGCTCCCAAGGCTGTCCGGTGGAATTTCCAGGAACAGAACAGAAGGCTCGGCCAGTGTATTGTGTCATTTAACATTCTCCATATGAGAGATTATGAGGCCAGGTTATTGTGTTTAGTGTTGTGTTGGGCGGGCGGGGGGGCGGATTGAGGCAGGCAGAGAGAGACGGGAGGGTTGTAATGAGGCTGGGACTGGCCTCACTCCAGGTCGAGGAGAGTGGCTCTGTGTAGTGATAATGATTAAAGTCTGCTACTGTATTTGGAGTTTTGCTGTTTTATTGTCCTGAGTGGTTGTCACCACCAGTGTTTCTCCAGAACCGTTAAACACGGAGCCAGACAGCCTGGTGTTAGAATGCTTCTCATTCAGGTCAAAGAGTAGACTCCAAACATAGCCTGGGGTTTGCAGTAGAGCTAGGCGTTATAGCTCAGTAATATCTCAGATGACTGGATGCTTGGATGGTTCTCCTGAATTTGGTGCGCATACTGTTCAAGGTATTTTGTCAATGTCCTGCATGTGTTTTGATGTTTTCCAGTTGAAGATTTCACAGCACTTATTCCCTATACAGTGCACTGCTTTTGACCAGAGCCCATAACACAAAGAATATACAGCATGTCGTTACATATGAGGCAGATCTATATTTGTTCACGCAGACAAGAGAGTTTGTATTATTCATACATTTTAACTGTCAGCCTTTCAAAGATTTATAGGTTAGATTTCTTTCTGGCTGTGGGAAATGAAAGAAAGGTTAATTACAGTATACATGATGAGTTCAGTGCTGTATCCAGTCGTGTTTTTGCAAAAGTGAGAATCCATCTCTGTGTGTTAGTATTTATAAATGCAAAGGATGGTGAAGTGATTACATTACATATGCACAAGAAAATCAATAAAGCGGGACAGTGAAGTACATGTAAATGATGCAGGTGTTCCAGACCAAGTGGTACATGGGGAGAGAGAGGCCTAGGCACTACCATCACTCAGACTCACTGCTCTCCTCTACCAGTCACAGAGATGGAGAAAGAGAGAGGCCTAGGCACTACCATCACTCAGACACACTGCTCTCCTCTACCAGTCACAGAGATGGAGAAAGAGAGAGGCCTAGGCACTACCATCACTCAGACACACTGCTCTCCTCTACCAGTCACAGAGATGGAGAAAGAGAGAGGCCTAGGCACTACCATCACTCAGACACACTGCTCTCCTCTACCAGTCACAGAGATGGAGAAAGAGAGAGGCCTAGGCACTACCATCACTCAGACTCACTGCTCTCCTCTACCAGTCACAGAGATGGAGAAAGAGAGAGGCCTAGGCACTACCATCACTCAGACACACTGCTCTCCTCTACCAGTCACAGAGATGGAGAAAGAGAGAGGCCTAGGCACTACCATCACTCAGACACACTGCTCTCCTCTACCAGTCACAGAGATGGAGAAAGAGAGAGGCCTAGGCACTACCATCACTCAGACTCACTGCTCTCCTCTACCAGTCACAGAGATAGAGAAAGAGAGAGGCCTAGGCACTACCATCACTCAGACTCACTGCTCTCCTCTACCAGTCACAGAGATAGAGAAAGAGAGAGGCCTAGGCACTACCATCACTCAGACTCACTGCTCTCCTCTACCAGTCACAGAGATAGAGAAAGAGAGAGGCCTAGGCACTACCATCACTCAGACACACTGCTCTCCTCTACCAGTCACAGAGATAGAGAAAGAGAGAGGCCTAGGCACTACCATCACTCAGACTCACTGCTCTCCTCTACCAGTCACAGAGATGGAGAAAGAGAGAGGCCTAGGCACTACCATCACTCAGACTCACTGCTCTCCTCTACCAGTCACAGAGATGGAGAAAGAGAGAGGCCTAGGCACTACCATCACTCAGACACACTGCTCTCCTCTACCAGTCACAGAGATGGAGAAAGAGAGAGGGCCAGGCACTACCATCACTCAGACACACTGCTCTCCTCTACCAGTCACAGAGATGGAGAAAGAGAGAGGCCTAGGCACTACCATC
The DNA here is from genome assembly GCF_965601325.2 of Salmo salar. NCBI lineage: Eukaryota > Metazoa > Chordata > Actinopteri > Salmoniformes > Salmonidae > Salmo > Salmo salar. The sequence goes on along the minus strand of NC_138316.1, from coordinate 16,565,656 downwards.
ACTCAGACACACTGCTCTCCTCTACCAGTCACAGAGATGGAGAAAGAGAGAGGCCTAGGCACTACCATCACTCAGACACACTGCTCTCCTCTACCAGTCACAGAGATGGAGAAAGAGAGAGGCCTAGGCACTACCATCACTCAGACACACTGCTCTCCTCTACCAGTCACAGAGATGGAGAAAGAGAGAGGCCTAGGCACTACCATCACTCAGACACACTGCTCTCCTCTACCAGTCACAGAGATGGAGAAAGAGAGAGGCCTAGGCACTACCATCACTCAGACACACTGCTCTCCTCTACCAGTCACAGAGATGGAGAAAGAGAGAGGCCTAGGCACTACCATCACTCAGACACACTGCTCTCCTCTACCAGTCACAGAGATGGAGAAAGAGAGAGGGCCAGGCACTACCATCACTCAGACACACTGCTCTCCTCTACCAGTCACAGAGATGGAGAAAGAGAGAGGCCTAGGCACTACCATCACTCAGACACACTGCTCTCCTCTACCAGTCACAGAGATGGAGAAAGAGAGAGGGCCAGGCAGAGGTGAAGAGGAGCGAGGGGCAGAGAGAGAGAGCGAGAGAGAGAGAGAGAGAGAGAGAGCACATTAGGTGCTGGAGTTGGATGGCTGAAGCAGACTGTGTTGTAGGGAAGAGTGATGGAGAGAGAGGGAGGGAGAGAAAGAGATGGAGAGGGGTTAGAGGGCAGCCTAGTGATAGACCTCCACCTGACACTGCTCTGCATCTCTCTGGAGCCTCTCATGCATCACACCCACTACGCTGGGACTGGTTAAGTATGGAGGCCAGAGTTCCAGCACCACCATTAGCTAATTGGCTCATAAACTGAGGTAGCCGAACACGAAATGTAGCCATTTATGGAACATAACTTTACGTGCCATCCTAACTTACTTAGGACTACAGGAAGTGCTGAGTTTTACTGTTGTGAGGTAAGTGTTTGGGTGCGAGGCTGGTACCTTATCTCATTGCTATTCTGATACATTCCTACAGCCCATCGTACGTCTCCATCTGGTGCGCTACAGTATTAGTTCTACAGAACAGTCTTTGTCGGGTTTGCTCAAGGAACCCAGTCTCTTGGTTGGGCGAGCAATGCAAGCCCAGTTCAAGTCCAAGTAGCCCTTATTTTCTGTTGTCGTCACAGCAGATCCTGCTGTTTTCCTTTCCTATATAGGAATGATTGAAAGGATAGACGAGCACATTCAACAGGCCCCAGTCTTCCCTACAGGTGCAAGGCACAGGTAATGATATGCCCCTACAGCACACTGTTTCTGCTGTTATATAGAAAGCGTGTATCTAATATTGGAGTCCTGCCTCTGTGCAAGATTACCTAGCAGTGTGATTTTAATTAGAATGTTCCTAGCGATGTGTGTGTGTGTGTGTGGGGGCAACGGTAGGCAGGCTATCAGCACGCCACCCACTACTTTGCAATGTGAGCTGGAGGCAGTATGAATTTTGAAAACATATACTTCATTGTTTGAAACCTGAACGTTCTACTTCATATTATGAGCCACGTCTTACCTTGCTTCAAAGTAGCCTAGTTAAAATCCAACCATAGAAACTTGGAGGCAATTATTTTATCAAGACTTCCTGACGCCATTAACCAGCATTTCTCTGCTGTTCTATTGGTTTTCATATCAACTTTCTTTCGCTGTCCAGAACCCAAAGGCACAATCCTAGTCATATTAGCAACCCATCCTTGTTGTTGCTATTAGATTCCCCCTCTGTTTCTAACTGAGATTTTCATCTCGGTCACATATGGAAACGCTTTCATCAGGTGCTCTGTTAAGAATGGTGTTTTCCCACGAATTGCATTTTGGCAAATATTTTATTGGCTGCTTCATTACAGGAGTTCTGTTCAGATGAATTACCATCATCTAAATGTGATGTCTGTCATTCTGAGCACTGTGGGCACCGATGTGCTACGGAGCCAATGCATATGGGTCCGGTAAATTTTTCAAATGGCCAGTAAATTAAAATCTTCCCGGTCATGTTGTCCGATGCCAGATTTTCCTAATGGAAAATGGAAGGGACAACACTAGAGATATGCACATACTGCATATTGTTCCCTACAGGATTCTCTCATGCTGTTGACCTGCCAGAGAGGATAGGATAAGAAAGTAAGGGGATCGATTGTGTATTTTACTCACATGCATGCACACACATTAATCAAGGAACGCACGTAAGCACACACACACACGCACACACACACGTTCGCATACATACACACACATATCAAACATGCAAATTCTCCCGTGCATTGCCCTTTAGACTGTCTCCCTGCAGCACGCTGTATCCAATTACACACTGTACCCAATTACACACTGTACCCAATTACACACTGTGACAGTCTCACAGGTGTGAACTCTGTGTGAGCTAAAATGGTGTCACAATAAATTCAGATTGGCAGCTAATGCAAATATAACAGTAGGATTATATTGTTTTGACGATGGACTTGCTTCGTGTGTGTGTGTGTGTGCGTGCGTGCGTGCATGCGTGCGTGTGTGTGTGTGTTGGTTGACTTAGAAGGGCAGAGAGTTGATGTTCTTCTCACGCAGGGCACTGAGGGGTGGTCACGGGCTGTTCCATAAACATGAAACACCATTACCCCAGTAATGAAAATGCCTGGCTGACCTCCATTAGAATCATGGCCTCAGAATGTGCTGCCCTGGCTGTTTTCAGGGGAGTACGACACTTACAGTATGAAAGGACTGTTAATAGGAATATCTAAACCAGCCTGGCCCATCCATGACATAGTCAGGATAATCTGAACCAGTTTGCTCGCGATAATCTGCACCATCGAGAGCATCCTGACGGGTTGCGTCACTGCCTGGTATGGCAACTGCTCGGCCTCTGACCGCAAGGCACTACAGAGGGTAGTGCATACAGCCCAGTACATCACCGGGGCCAAGCTTCCTGCCATCCAGGACCTCTATACCAGGCGGTGTCAGAGGAAGGCCCTAAAAATGTTAGAAGACTCCGGCTACCCTAGTCATAGACTGTTCTCTCTGCTACCGCACAGCAAGCGGTACCGGAGCGCCAAGTCTAGGTCCAAGAGGCTTCTAAACAGCTTCTACCCCCAAGCCATAAAACTCCTGAACGTCTAATGAAATGGCTACCCAGACTATTTACATTGCAAAGTAACAGTTTCTGGGTAGAATATCAGCCTAGTATATGTTGTAGAAATGGCATGATTTGTGGAATAGTTTTGACAGGTGAGAATTGACTCTAAACTGACTAATCTTCTCCTATGTTTTTATAGGGAATGAAGACTTGTATGATTTATTTGTGTGAGTAAGTTTCAGTGAAGAGATGTGTCCTTCTCCCTCTAGGAATATTACACTGGGCTGCATTTTTTGTTGTTGTGTATCTGAACCTCTTAAAAGGAAATATGTTTTCCTTTTTTTCCTGTTTTCCTTCTGTGGAAGCCCTGTCTTGTTATTCCAGGGAGCTGGGGACCTGGGCATTGGCCTTGACCTCTAACCCTGCAATCAGTCATTTCCGTGGGCCTTCTGTGAGCCAGAGACAGCTCATCGCTACTCCCTCTTCAAAGCCCCTGCTCTCCCCCTCCCCTCTCCCCCTGTTCCCTCCTTTCTTCCCTTTTTTCCTTCTATCCCTCTCTCTAGTTTAGAGTGGTGAGAACTGGAATGGCCACCCCTTGCCTTTCACAGGCCTTCGTTCAGTGACAACATTCCAAACACACGGCCCCAGTGGCTGAATAACAGAACCCTCCCTCGCCCCCAGCCCACTGGGCCCAGTGAGCCCACCCTAGCCCCAGCCCCAGCCCAGTGAGCCCACCCTAGCACCAGCCCAGTGGGCCCAGTGAGCCCACCCTAGCCCCAGCCCAGTGAGCCCACCCTAGCCCCAGCCCAGTGAGCCCACCCTAGCCCCAGCCCAGTGAGCCCACCCTAGCCCCAGCCCAGTGAGCCCACCCTATGCCCAGTGAGCCCACCCTAGCCCCAGCCCAGTGAGCCCACCCTAGCCCCAGCCCAGTGAGCTCACCCTAGCCCCAGCCCAGTGAGCCCACACAGCTCCCTAGCCCCAGCCCAGTGAGCCCACCCTAGCCCCAGCCCAGTGAGCCCACCCTAGCCCCAGCCCAGTGAACCCACCCTAGCCCCAGCCCAGTGAGCCCACCCTAGCCCCAGCCCAGTGAGCCCACACAGCTCCCTAGCCCCAGCCCAGTGAGCCCACCCTATCCCCAGCCCAGTGAGCCCACCCTAGCCCCAGCCCAGTGAGCCCACCCTAGCCCCAGCCCAGTGAGCCCACCCTAGCCCCAGCCCAGTGAGCCCACCCTATCCCCAGCTCAGTGAGCCCACCCTATCCCCAGCCCAGTGAGCCCACCCTAGCCCCAGCCCAGTGAGCCCACCCTAGCCCCAGCCCAGTGAGCCCACACAGCTCCTTAGCCCCAGCCCAGTGAGCCCACCCTATCCCCAGCCCAGTGAGCACACACAGCTCCCTAGCCCCACACCAGCCCAGTGAGCCCATCCAGCTCCAGCCCAGTGAGCCCACCCTAGCCCCAGCCCAGTGAGCCCACACAGCTCCCTAGCCCCACACCAGCCCAGTGAGCCCATCCAGCTCCAGCCCCCTCACCCAGCCTGGGGGGGATCCATCAATCGATAAAGTAGCCTTGAACTGACGAGTAAATGATGCTGTCAACCTGCCGGTTTGTCATGACAGCAAGGCCAGGCAGATGGCCTAAACACAGATCTTTTCTTCCCAACTTACACACACACTTTGCCCAAAACACTGACTCACGCTCTATCTTTTTGTTACTAAGATGCTCTCTCTCTCTCTCTCTCTCTCTCTCTCTCTCTCTCTCTCTCTCTCTCTCTCTCTCTCTTCCCCCCCCCCCCCCCTTACTGTATCAGGAATGGTTTTCTCTCTCACTCTCTTTCTGGCATGCTCTTTCTCTCCTTTTCTCTCTTTTTCTCAGTCTCTCGCTCTCTCGCATTTCAAAGCCTCTGTGCGTTGGTTGTCCTCCTGTGTGATGCTATTGTTCCTCTGACTGCAGTAGCTATAGTTTCCTTCTTTCTCCAGTCAAAGACTCTCTGTGTGATCTGTCAGATGATTGACACAGACCCAGAGAGCAGCAGCATCCGGTTCCTCAGTCGGCCTGGCAGCCCAGTGGTTGCTAGTCGGAGCTGCTGGAGAGAGTACAGCGCAGGAGTCACGTTATGAGTCTGGTCTCAGACATCCAACCTCAAAGCAAAAGTTCTCTGGGAAGAGATGCAGGATTGTCGCTCGCTGAGTGCTCAACTCTGTTCTCTTACATCGAGGTCGAAGTTGAGTTTTGATAACTGGTCGTGGGATTTTCTAGCAACAACATTGAGCCACCATCATTCGATTCTAGTAAAAAAGTAAATTCAAAAAAAGATGTAATTACATTTTATTGGTCGCGTACACATGTTTTGCAGATGCTACAGCGGGTGTAGCGAAATACTTATGTTCCTAGCTTCAACAGTGTAGTAGTATCTAACAATACACAATACATGCAAATCCTAAAAATTCAAAGAAAGGAATTAAGAAAGAAAGAAATATTAGAACGAGCAATGTCGGAGTCTGGAATCTAAATATACATGTACAGTGTCTATAGACATTATGGGCAGTATATGAATAGAAAAGGTGTGTACAGCAGTAGTTATATGAGCCTTGATTAGAATACAGTATATGCATATGAAGAGGGTAAACAGTATGTAAACATTATATTCTGAAAAGGCTTAGCTGTACTTGTGTTTGTCCTATACAATTGCGGTCCTTCGCGGGGTGCTAAAATTCATACTTTTAATAAAAACGTTTAGCGAATATAACCACCTACTTTTTCCTCATTGCTCGAATGTAAGTCGAGATTCAATTGGGTCCGTGCTTACTGGGATCCTTGGGACTTAGTTTCTCTAATGTCCGGTAAATTTAAATGTTGCCGGTCAAATTTCCAGCCCCACCTTTTTCTAATGGAAACCCTGGTGTGTGTGTATGTAAAACTGGGAGAGAGAACAGTGTTGGGGAACTACAAAGCCAGGGGGCTGCTGCCGGACTGTCTGAAATATGCAGTGCCTTGTGAAATTTTCCAGAATCCCCTTCCTGCTCTGATCTGTTCAGGCCAGGCTGACGTTCAGTAGTTCCTCCCTTGGGGCCTCTTTGGTGTGTGTCTGTGGCGTCTGGTCAGGTTGCCTGGCTGAAAACACTCCATCCATCCCTCACTTGAAAGGCTGTCAGAAATGTGACGACTGACGGCTCTCGACTGCTGCCACCTGAGAGGTCAAAGGTGAGATTTGCCTGGAGAAGGAGAAGGAAGGTGTGCCTCCGGAGGGTTTTGACTAATAAGGATACAGCTTTTCTCAGGCAACTTACGCGGCAGGTTAGGAAAATGTATGTAGCAGGTTAGGAGAATTAGGTTAAGGTGGGGAAAAGTGTTAGGGTTAGAGTGAGCTAAAATGCTAAATAAATATTTTTTTAAATAAAAGATGCATTCTTCCTAGCCATAACCCATCAGGAGAGTGAAACAGAAAGCCTTTTCCGTCCTAATAAATAACTAGACAGGCCCGGTGAGATTGATTCCACCTGGCAGACACAGGACTAACCTATCCTCTCTGGAATAATGGCCCTCCTCACAACCCAAGCCTCTCTCTCTCTTTGTCTCTCTCTCTCTCAATCTCTCTCTACACTGAAACCAGTGGACCTCTGAAGCCACTCGTTCATATAACATACATTTTTAAAAGGAAATCGAATGATCCCCTCCTCATCATACTTCATACAGTATAATGTCCATTGAACTGTAAGACTAACACCAGTCCCCTCCACCCCTTCACTTGTGAAACGTCAGGTATATAAAGTCACCGTCCTTTACCTCCGGACTACATTCTCTCCTCATGGTTCCTCATAGAGTACCACAATATGAGTCATAATACCCATAAAACCTAGCAGTCAAACAGGGAAATGGTTCCAATTGTTTTTCCACCATAAATGTTTCCCATAGGGGATTTTAGAAACACCTAAAATAAGGGCTGTGTTTCGTGTAAGCTTGCCCTGACGTGACGTTTTGATAACTGTGTAAATCTCTCTCGGACAAGGGGACCTTTAGCAATATACACTGCTCAAAAAAATAAAGGGAACACTTAAACAACACAATGTAACTCCAAGTCAATCACACTTCTGTGAAATCAAACTGTCCACTTAGGAAGCAACACTGATTGACAATAAATTTCACATGCTGTTGTGCAAATGGATAGACAACAGGTGGAAATTATAGGCAATTAGCAAGACACCCCCAATAAAGGAGTGGTTCTGCAGGTGGGGACCACAGACCACTTCTCAGTTCCTATGCTTCCTGGCTGATGTTTTGGTCACTTTTGAATGCTGGCGGTGCTTTCACTCTAGTGGTAGCATGAGACGGAGACTACAACCCACACAAGTGGCTCAGGTAGTGCAGCTCATCCAGGATGGCACATCAATGCGAGCTGTGGCAAGAAGGTTTGCTGTGTCTGTCAGCGTAGTGTCCAGAGCATGGAGGCGCTACCAGGAGACAGGCCAGTACATCAGGAGACGTGGAGGAGGCCGTAGGAGGGCAACAACCCAGCAGCAGGACCGCTACCTCCGCCTTTGTGCAAGGAGGAGCAGGAGGAGCACTGCCAGAGCCCTGCAAAATGACCTCCAGCAGGCCACAAATGTGCATGTGTCTGCTCAAACAGTCAGAAACAGACTCCATGAGGGTGGTATGAGGGCCCGACGTCCACAGGTGGGGGTTGTGTTTACAGCCCAACACCGTGCAGGACGTTTGGCATTTGCCAGAGAACACCAAGATTGGCAAATTCGCCACTGGCGCCCTGTGCTCTTCACAGATGAAAGCAGGTTCACACTGAGCACATGTGACAGACGTGACAGAGTCTGGAGACGCCGTGGAGAACGCCTGCAACATCCTCCAGCATGACCGGTTTGGCGGTGAGTCAGTCGTGGTGTGGGGTGGCATTTCTTTGGGGGGGCCGCACAGCCCTCCATGTGCTCGCCAGAGGTAGCCTGACTGCCATTAGGTACCGAGATGAGATACTCAGACCCCTTGTGAGACCATATGCTGGTGCGGTTGGCCCTGGGTTCCTCCTAATGCAAGACAATGCTAGACCTCATGTGGCTGGAGTGTGTCAGCAGTTCCTGCAAGAGGAAGGCATTGATGCTATGGACTGGCCCGCCCGTTCCCCAGACCTGAATCCAATTGAGCACATCTGGGACATCATGTCTCGCTCCATCCACCAATGCAACACAACATAACAGCAAACATTCGCTCACACCAAAAAACTAAAAGAATTGATAACAAGCAGTCAAAACCTGTACAAAGTGACATCAAATTGCCTTCTCTTGCATCACAGACTGTCCAGAAGTTGGTGGATGCTTTAGTCCAGGTCTGGGAGGAGATCCCTCAGGAGACCATCTGCCACCTCATCAGGAGCATGCCCAGGCGTTGTAGGGAGGTCATACAGGCACGTGGAGGCCACACACACTACTGAGCCTCATTTTGACTTGTTTTAAGGACATTACATCAAAGTTGGATCAGCCTGTAGTGTGGTTTTCCACTTTAATTTTGAGTGTGACTCCAAATCCAGACCTCCATGGGTTGATAAAGTGGATTTCCATTGATTATTTTTGTGTGAATTTGTTGTCAGCACATTCAACTATGTAAAGAAAAAAGTATTTAATAAGATTATTTATTTCATTCAAATCTAGGATGTGTTGTTTAAGTGTTCCCTTTATTTTTTTGAGCAGTATATTTGCCTGTATTTACCCCCAACAAATGAAATGCGAATTAGCTGCTAATGTGGATATCATAAAGAACTACAAATGCCATGATGATCTGGACAAGACTGCCAAATCGAGGCAAAGGTAAGAATCTCTGAATTAAGAGATGACATGCAGGAGCTTGTAGGGATTTGTAGTCTTGCATGATGTCTACTTTGATGCTAATTCGCATTTTCAAATCTGAGAGTAAATAGAGCCGAATGTATTGATAAAAGCCACCTTGTCCGAGAGAGATTTACATGGTTATCAAAACGTCACACCAGGGTAAGCCTACACGAAACACAGCCCTTATTTTAAGTGTTTCTAAAATCCCCTAAGGGAAAAACAATTGGAACCATTTCCTTGTTTGACTGCTAGGTCTTATGGGTATTATGACACTGTCACCTCCTGACCAGTAAAGGGGGTTATTTGTCATTGTAGTTTGGTCAGGGCGTGACAGGCGGTGTTTGTTTTGTGTGTTTCGGTGTTTTTGGTTTATGTTCTATATTTTCTATTTCTATGTGTATATCTAGTTTTCTATTTCTATGTTGGGTTTTTGGCAATGACCTCCAATTAGAGGCAGCTGGTTGTCGTTGTCTCTAATTGGAGGCCATATTTAGTTGGGTTTGTTTTCACTTGTGTTTTGTGGGTGGTTATTTTCTGTATAGCCTGTGTGCCTTACGGAACTGTTTCGTTGTTTTGTTTATTTTGTTTTTGTGTTCACGTTACTTTAAATAAATTAAGAAGATGAGCACTTTACCCGCTGCGCCTTGGTCCAATCCTTACGACGCCCGTGACAGACACCTCCACTGTGGGGCTCTATTGTGAGGGGTACAGTATAGGCATTTACATTTAAGTAATTTTCATCTAGTCGGCTCGGCGACTCAAACCAGCAACCCTAATTGTACACTATGATCTTGTCCTTATGCTCATGTTGTGTCCTTGAATTTCTTCAGTCTTTCCACATCAATGACTTTGTTCATTGAATCGGAAAACCCTAAAGAACACCTACAGGTTTCTCATTCAGAGACCACACACCTACAGCATGAACAAACTGGCCCCTGTTTCTCCCACATTTAAACGGGCTGGAGGTGCCCTGGAAAGGTAGTGAAGACGGATGTGGCCCATCTGTCTGTGTGGACACCTCCAGCCCATTTAAACAGCTGCAGACATATCTAAGTCAACTGGAGTCAGACACACAATGATACGGAGAGAGGAGATAGATTGAAGTTTGTGTTTGAGGCCTTTCTGTAGAATAGCATACCTAATCAGCAGGCAGGACGTGAGAAATGGATTCATTTCATCATTCATTTGCAAACAGTGATTGATCTTACACTCCCACCTTGAAGCTTTTCAAAAACGCACTTCTCACACTAGCTGTCGGAGTCTATCCCGAAAAAATGCAATATGCTGGAGGGGTTCATTTCCATATTATGCTCCTCTGTGTTAAATCTTTTATTTTCTCATCCCCTCAGGATTAAGAGGAGAAGAGCGGATGATTATGTATTCAGCTCTAATAATATGCCCTCCACCCCCCACACACATCACCCCATACTACACACACACACCCCATCAAGTCATCCTCCAGCAATGACAGATAGAGGGAGGAAGGAGGGATTGGAAGGGAGGCAGAGGGGAAGAAGGGTGGAGAGAGAAAAATTGAAAACAGGGGAGTTAGGTGTGCGCCACCACCCCCCATCCCCATCCCATCCTCCAGTAACGACTAATCCACTCCCAGCAGGCTCATTCTGTAGTGACAGTGTATCTGCTTAGGATTGAGACATAAAAGAGGATGGGAACCAGCTAGTAGAAATGCCCTACTACTGGTGTACTGTAAAGAGGACTTTGATTCAGATGCTACACAGAAGGATTTCAGAGAGTATTCTATTGTTTGCTTGACTGCCCGCTGTGAGAGTTTTAAACAAAGCCCTTGTCAGGTTCTGCCGGCTTTGTTTTCCTCAGGAAATGCCACCGCACGCACAATACACTCATCTTGGAAATCAATAATCATCTCTGAGAGCTTCCTGTTAGCTTTCTCTGCACTACCCAATAATATCCTAATAATATCCTAATCCCTCTCGCTGCAAACCAGAGACTCACGTCTTTCCTATGTCTCCTTTCCTCCCTCCTCCTTTATCCCTCCTTCTTCCCTCCTCCTCGTCCTCCTCTTCCTCCCTCCTCTTCTTCCTCAAGCACGCTGACCATCTATGGCATCAGTCAGGAGGACGAAGCCATCTACCAGTGCATCGCTGAGAACAGTGCCGGCTCCACCCAGGCCAGTGCCCGTCTCACCGTGCTGTGGGCAGACGGCCTGCCAGGGATGCCCAGTCTGGTGCGGGCCGAGGCCCTCTCACCCAACGCCATCCAGGTGTCCTGGAAGGAGCCTGCCCAGAACACTCAGGAGATCATCGGCTATGTGCTCCACATCCGCAGGACCACAGGTTAGTGGCTAACACAATCTCTAACACACCACTAGAACACAGAATACTGCTCTGCCTCAGATGAACTGGTTCACTATGGAGAGACTGGATGTTACCCAGTCATTGCAGTACATTCTCTACCATCTAGCTATCACCTGAAAGAAAGGTATTTTGCTTACATGCATTAGCTCTTTATGAGACGTATGTTGTTTTACTGAGGTTATTGGGATGTCTGCCCTTAGCGTGTGGTAGAGATGATACAGAACAGTAGGGAGTGTGGTGTGTACAGTAGGTAGAGTGGTCTGTGTGTTATGGAGCGGTGGGTGGGTGTAGACTGTATGGGTCACTAGGTGGCTGTGCTGGGGAGGGGAGGCTGGCTCCCCCAGGGCTGACTACAGCTTCTCTTCCAGCGTCACCCCTCCTCTAGCTCCTCTTCCCCTGGACCCTCACTGAGCTGGGAGCAGGAATAGGAGGTGAGAGACTAGGGGAGAGGAGGAGAAAGCAGGAAAAAGCAGAAGGGAAGGAGGGAGCTAAAAAGAGAAGGAGATAGCAAGAGAGAGGATGAAAGAGCCGGAGAGAACGAAAGAGAGGATGGGAAGGGAGAGGAAAAAGAATAGACTAAGAGGTAGAGAATGAGAAAACAGGAGACAGCAGGAGGGAGGAGAGAGCAGTAGACAGACAGCAGGAGAGAGGAGGGAGGAGAGAGCAGTAGACAGACAGCAGGAGAGAGCAGGGAGGAGAGAGCAGTAGACAGACAGCAGGAGAGAGCAGGGAGGAGAGAGCAGTAGACAGACAGCAGGAGAGAGGAGGGAGGAGAGAGCAGTAGACAGACAGCAGGAGAGAGCAGGGAGGAGAGAGCAGTAGACAGACAGCAGGAGAGAGCAGGGAGGAGAGAGCAGTAGACAGACAGCAGGAGAGAGCAGGGAGGAGAGAGCAGTAGACAGACAGCAGGAGAGAGCAGGGAGGAGAGAGCAGTAGACAGACAGCAGGAGAGAGCAGGGAGGAGAGAGCAGTAGACAGACAGCAGGAGAGAGCAGGGAGGAGAGAGCAGTAGACAGACAGCAGGAGAGAGCAGGGAGGAGAGAGCAGTAGACAGACAGCAGGAGAGAGCAGGGAGGAGAGAGCAGTAGACAGACAGCAGGAGAGAGCAGGGAGGAGAGAGCAGTAGACAGACAGCAGGAGAGAGCAGGGAGGAGAGAGCAGTAGACAGACAGCAGGAGAGAGCAGGGAGGAGAGAGCAGTAGACAGACAGCAGGAGAGAGCAGGGAGGAGAGAGCAGTAGACAGACAGCAGGAGAGAGGAGGGAGGAGAGAGCAGTAGACAGACAGCAGGAGAGAGCAGGGAGGAGAGAGCAGTAGACAGACAGCAGGAGAGAGCAGGGAGGAGAGAGCAGTAGACAGACAGCAGGAGAGAGCAGGGAGGAGAGAGCAGTAGACAGACAGCAGGAGAGAGCAGGGAGGAGAGAGCAGTAGACAGACAGCAGGAGAGAGCAGGGAGGAGAGAGCAGTAGACAGACAGCAGGAGAGAGCAGGGAGGAGAGAGCAGTAGACAGACAGCAGGAGAGAGCAGGGAGGAGAGAGCAGTAGACAGACAGCAGGAGAGAGCAGGGAGGAGAGAGCAGTAGACAGACAGCAGGAGAGAGCAGGGAGGAGAGAGCAGTAGACAGACAGCAGGAGAGAGCAGGGAGGAGAGAGCAGTAGACAGACAGCAGGAGAGAGCAGGGAGGAGAGAGCAGTAGACAGACAGCAGGAGAGAGCAGGGAGGACGTACGGTAACAGGACACCTGTTTCTCCAGCCACGCCAGGTTGGATGGTCGCTCAGCCATCCCCATCCTTCATGTAGAGGAGCCATAAAAGTGGCTGATAATTGAATGAGACTAAATTTTATGTTGCCATGTTAATGTTTATTTGCTGGGGGTGTGAGGTTTGGTGGGGTGGCAATCTCCTGTGTGTGTGTGTGTGTGTGTGTGTGTGTATCTCTATGGGTGTGTGTGCAGCAGCGAAGGGGTACGTCACCCAGGCACAGCTGATGCTCTCTCCTCTGTAGTGCTATCAGATGTATAATTGAAGGCCCCCGGGGCTAGCCTATAGGAACTGCTTTAATTACCTACCAGGGACAGGCTGCCCCAATGGGCTGAGAGCTAGAGGTAGATAGTGGTTACGGGTGAGGAACTTTGACTTAAGGGCCATAACGAACTGTAACCCCCTCTCTCTTCAAATGTAACAAGCACTCACCTAGAGCCACCCCCTGGATTCACTAAGCTCTGTTGTTCACAGTCACAGCCCCTATTACCAAATGATGCAATCCTGACAGTACACTGTAAAAAAAAAAAATAATCTGATTGTTTCAACTAATTATTATTAAGGAACTATTTCCGCAGGCTTTTTTTTTTTTTTTTCTACAAAAATTTCCGGTCCAGGTATTCCCCGAAAAAATATATAATGAGTTGGCCCAAACTTACTGTAGCTCCACCTTGAGAAAATGAAGGCAAATATTCAGGCAACTTAAAATGATGTGTTTGCTCAAATTGTCTCATATGTTCATTCAACAAAAAAATCTTATTTGGGCATCTTACCTAAACAAGTGCTGTGGAACTACTTTCACACGCAGTGCTTTCAACATTGAATATTTTCAATTTACATATTTCACAGTGTGCATTTTTACAGTAATTCATATTCAACATGTCCTCACCTGGAATTTGAACTCACACCCTCTTGGTTCATAGCAGTACAATTCTCCTGCTACACTACCATGTCTTTGTCAATGGCCGAGTTCACCTCTATTGCTACACTTTGCACTTCAAAGTAAATCTATTTTATTTATTATAGTGATTAAGTAGTAATATTAAAACATAGTAATATGCCAACTATACAGAAAAACCTAACATTTGTGAAATAAGTAAATCAAATCAATGATGAGAGAATAGTCGGATTAGTCCAGTCACCCAAGTTATAGACTGTTTTCTCTGCTACCGCACGGCAAGCGGTACCGGAGCGCCAAGTCTAGGATCAAAAGGCTCCTCAACAGCTTCTACCCCCAAGCCGTTAGACTGCTGAACAAATCATTCAATCGCCACCGGACAATTTACATTGACCCCCCCTCCCTTTTTGTACACTGCTGCTACTCTCTGTTTATTATCTATGCATAGTCATTTCACCCCCACCTACATGTACAGATTACCTCAACTAACCTGTACCCCTGCACACTGACTCAGTACCGGTGCTTCCTGTATATAACCTCGTTATTGTTATTCTTATTGTGTTACTTTTGTTATTACTTTTTATTTTAGTCTACTTGGTAAATATTTTCTTAACTCTTTTTGAACTGCACTGTTGGTTAAGGGCTTGTAAGTAAGCATTTCACTGTAAAGTCTACACTTGTTGTATATTAGGCGCATGTGACTAATAAAGTTTGATTTGATTTGATTATCTGAGCATTGACGCAGACATGGTGGTGTAGAAGGAGGATTGGAATGCCATGGACCAAGAGGTTGTGAGTTCAAATCCCACTTGAGGACATGTTGAATAATGATTCATGTAATAATGTTTATCAAATATGTACGTTGAAAAGCACTGTTGAGAACCAGTTACACAGCCTCTTTTAGTTAAGATGCTCAAATAATATTGTATAGCTGAATGAACATATGAGACAAGTTGAGCAAACACGTCATTAAAAATGTACTGCATTTTTGCCAATGTATAAGCTGGAAGTAGAAGCCTAAGTATTGTTGTCCATTAGTTTACTCCAATTAGGGGAGGGGTGGTAGTGTTAGGAAAATATATATACACTGCTCAAAAAAATAAAGGGAACACTTAAACAACACAATGTAACTCCAAGTCAATCACACTTCTGTGAAATCAAACTGTCCACTTAGGAAGCAACACTGATTGACAATAAATTTCACATGCTGTTGTGCAAATGGAATAGACAACAGGTGGAAATTATAGGCAATTAGCAAGACACCCCCAATAAAGGAGTGGTTCTGCAGGTGGGGACCACAGACCACTTCTCAGTTCCTATGCTTCCTGGCTGATGTTTTGGTCACTTTTGAATGCTGGCGGTGCTTTCACTCTAGTGGTAGCATGAGACGGCGTCAACAACCCACACAAATGGCTCAGGTAGTGCAGCTCATCCAGGATGGCACATCAATGCGAGCTGTGGCAAGAAGGTTTGCTGTGTCTGTCAGCGTAGTGTCCAGAGCATGGAGGCGCTACCAGGAGACAGGCCAGTACATCAGGAGACGTGGAGGAGGCCGTAGGAGGGCAACAACCCAGCAGCAGGACCGCTACCTCCGCCTTTGTGCAAGGAGGAGCAGGAGGAGCACTGCCAGAGCCCTGCAAAATGACCTCCAGCAGGCCACAAATGTGCATGTGTCTGCTCAAACGGTCAGAAACAGACTCCATGAGGGTGGTATGAGGGCCCGACGTCCACAGGTGGGGGTTGTGCTTACAGCCCAACACCGTGCAGGACGTTTGGCATTTGCCAGAGAACACCAAGATTGGCAAATTCGCCACTGGCGCCCTGTGCTCTTCACAGATGAAAGCAGGTTCACACTGAGTACGTGACAGACGTGACAGAGTCTGGAGACGCCGTGGAGAACGTTCTGCTGCCTGTAACATCCTCCAGCATGACCGGTTTGGCGGTGGGTCAGTCATGGTGTGGGGTGGCATTTCTTGGGGGGCAGCACAGCCCTCCATGTGCTCGCCAGAGGTAGCCTGACTGCCATTAGGTACCGAGATGAGATCCTCAGACCCCTTGTGAGACCATATGCTTGTGCGGTTGGCCCTGGGTTCCTCCTAATGCAAGACAATGCTAGACCTCATGTGGCTGGAGTGTGTCAGCAGTTCCTACAAGAGGAAGGCATTGATGCTATGGACTGGCCCGCCCATTCCCCAGACCTGAATCCAATTGAGCACATCTGGGACATCATGTCTCGCTCCATCCACCAACGCCACGTTGCACCACAGACTGTCCAGGAGTTGGCGGATGCTTTAGTCCAGGTCTGGGAGGAGATCCCTCAGGAGACCATCCGACACCTCATCAGGAGCATGCCCAGGCGTTGTAGGGAGGTCATACAGGCACGTGGAGGCCACACACACTACTGAGCCTCATTTTGACTTGTTTTAAGGACATTACATCGAAGTTGGATCAGCCTGTAGTGTGGTTTTCCACTTTAATTTTGAGTGTGACTCCAAATCCAGACCTCCATGGGTTGATAAATTGTATTTCCATTGATTATTTTTGTGTGATTTTGTTGTCAGCACATTCAACTATGTAAAGAAAAAAGTATTTAATAAGATTATTTCTTTCATTCAGATCTAGGATGTGTTGTTTAAGTGTTCCCTTTATTTTTTTGAGCAGTATATTTTTAATATATATTATTTATTTTTTTATATATTTTTTATATAGAAATATATGGGGGATTGGAAATGATGCAGATAATTACATTGATAGAAGCCACAATTTATCTGCAATGTTAAAGCTGATCTACCCCCTAAAAAAAACAGTTACTTCGTAAAAATTAGTTGAAACAACTCCATTTTTTACAGTGTATAAATAACAGTTAAATTAAACAATCTCGCTCTCTCTTTTTCTCTCTCTTTCTCCCTCCCCGTCCATCCCTCTTTCCATCCCTCTCTCAGACCCTGTGGAGATGGAGTACCAGGAAGCCGTCAGTAAGGTGACTCTACAGCAGGTAGTGGGGGATCTGGAGCCGTCCACCAGCTATACCTTCTATGTGAAGGCCTACACGTCCCGCGGAGCCAGCAAGCCCTCCGAGAGCGCCACCGAGAGCACACTGGGCGAAGGTGTGCCTTGGGAACGCACACACCTGCACACATAAACACACACTTGCACAAACACAAACAGAGCACCCACACACAGAAGCATACGCAAACAGCACACACAAAGACCTACACACATAGGCTTGCACACACACACACACACATAAACGCTCACTTAATTGGTGGCAATTACATGGACCAAAAAAGGTTTTTATGAGTTGTTTATTGTAAAGGTTCTGTAAAACACCTACAGGAGTCTGTAGTACCGTAGCCACATACTTGACACAGATATACTGAGAAAGTACTAAAGACCTGTTTTATAGACTAAAACATGGTTGGCTTAACAAGCCTGACGGCTTGTGTTTAATTGAATATATCATGTCGTTTATTGTTATGTGGATGTTTAGTGGATTCTAACACCACTGTGTGTGTTTCAGTGCCAGCACCCCCGTCACTGTTCATTAAATTGATGAGCAGCAGTGTGGTGCAGGCGGTGTGGGAGCCATCCTCTAAGATGGGCCAACATGAGGGCTTCAGGCTGTACTACAGGAGGGTCCACACCCCCCTCTTCACCGGACCACTCACCTTCACCCGCAACGTCACCCAGTACAACATCACTCAGCTGGGTGAGACAGGGGGACATGGGCTGGGGGTAGGATGATCCATGGAGATGTGTTGAAGGGATTGTTACACAGTCAGTGTGTTTAAAGTGATGCCTTGAGTGATTGTACATTAGAAGCCAACTCTATTCATATAGCTATATGTCTCAACTTCTCTCTCTCTCTCTCTCTCTCTCTCTCTCTCTCTCTCTCTCTCTCTCTCTCTCTCTCTCTCTCTCTCTCTCTCTCTCTCTCTCTCTCTCTCTCTCTCTCTCTCTCTCTCTCTCTCTCTCTCTCTCTCTCTCTCTCTCTCCTCAGATCCAACCCTGGTGTATGAGATTAAGGTTCTGGCCTTCAACCAACACGGAGACGGCAACGCCACAATGCGCTTCGTCTCACTGAAGGAGGCTGCGGAGAAATCAGGTGACTTCCTGCTGCCGCACACAAACACTCACGCAAACCAGGGCTCACACGTCCTGTAATCTTTTCAGAGCAGCGTTGAAGAGGCCTCACGCAGGCTGCTGTGTGTGTTTACAGCTCTCCGTTTGACTGGATCACTCCATGCTGCCACAGCATTAGTAGTCTGGCTGGCAGCACTAGATTAGATTGTAGGTGTACTGTATGACAGCTCTGTGCTGTGGGCATTGTTTCTCTGTGTGTATGTGTTTGTCACTGTGCTGCGTGGCATTGCTGTTGTCCTTACTGGGCTGTGTGTGTGTGTGTGTGTCTCTACAGTGCTGAATACCCCCTGTGACTGTGTGAAGGATGAACAGAGCAAGACCTCTACAGCCGGCATCATCATCGGCATCCATATAGGAGTCACCTGCATCGTCTTCTGCGTGCTCTTCCTCATGTTCAGCTACAGGGGGAGGTGAGTATTGGTGCAACGACAAGGGGACTATGTGTGTGTGTGTGTGTGTGGGCTTGGCAGGGGGGCTGACGGTGGGTTTTTGTATGAATTGTGTTCCTCCAGGTTGATGACGTGTAAGACAGTGCAGGCCACCCCCCAGGCCGGGCGTAACATTTCGCTAGAGTCGTCGTCTTCCTCACAGGGGGCCCTGGCCTTAAATGGGGTGAGCAGGTCAGGCATGGAAGGGAATGGCAGCGTTGCTGGGAAGGGCAGGGGAGACAGCAACGAGCTGGAGAGACTCTTCTCAGGCCCGTCCCACTGTGGAGACCTAGCTGACAGTTCACTCATGGTGAGTAGAGGGCCTGACACCAAGTAGTCAACTGAAATCAAGTCATAAGAGTTCAATTTATCTAAGTCTAGAATGATGAAATGGGCTAGATTTACATTAGATTGGCCATTTTCTATATTACCATATTAAAGCTGGAATTGTTAATTGGTGAAACTGCCACGCCCGTTAACAATATTACAACAACAGCATAGTTACTGCAAACAACTAACACAGTTTTCCCCTCACTGCACACACGATAGAACGGCGCTATTTGTACTGCAATTTTCACCTCTTCCACAAAACAATAACGACGGCAGTGGGGCGGACGGGGGCGCTGTTTCCCCTACTACGCATTCCATCTTTAACTACATTACTGTGTGTGTGTGTGTGTGTGTGTGTGTGTGTGTGTGTGTGTGTGTGTGTGTGTGTGTGTGTGTGTGTGTGTGTGTGTGTGTGTGTGTGTGTGTGTGTGTGTGTGTGTGTGTGTGTGTGTGTTCCAGTTGGATAGATCCCTGGTGTCCTATGCGCTGAACGAGACCCAGTTGTCCACTCTGCCGCTGGATGACTTCAGCCTTGTGGTGGAGGGGGACAGAGAGACGCAGTTCCAGAGGCCTCCAGCCAAGGGCCGGGGGGCCAGTGACAGGGCTGTGGCCGGGGTCACCCAGCAGGACCAGACCTGATAGAAACATGAAGGTCAAGTCTGTGACACGGTCACAGTGTCACCTCAGACTCGTATCACACTCAGGTCGACCGAAGTATTTCCTTTCATATTCGTTTTTCTTTGTGCAAATAATTGTATTATTGGTAAGTTAAATAAGTCGCCTCTGGAAAAGTTATAGGGGTCTTGGACTCGTTCTTGGAGGTCTCCCCGGCCTAGGTTTTTGGTGCGCTTTTGTGATGGACAGCTAGGTTTGACAGGTGAATGATGTGTTCTTGTTTTTTTCGTACTTCCTTCATTTTCTGGTTGCTGGCAGCACACAGAATAGATGCCCAGAATGTCTTTGTTATACACTCATCATTTTATCTCAGAGTCGAATAAGTTTTTATTTCTCTACTATCTCTCTACTTTTTCTTTCTATGTCAAAGACTGCTGCCTACTCTTAGCCTAGCAAGGATTCCACAAACGCATCCAACGAAGACTAAGGCCTTCTTCCAGTGATTTCATATATTCTCTGTCTCAGGACGTTTATTTTCAGTGATATCAATGTTTTTTTTATTAGTTCTCGGCCTTCATACAGGTTCTAAACTTAGCTCTGTGAACCTTAGGATTCAACAAAAACCTACCTCAGCCGGAATGAATGTGACGTGGGAAACCTTTTGGATCCGTCTTTTCCCCTTGTGTTCAGTTACTTTTACATGTAGAGCGATCGGTTCGTAAAACACGAGAACAGGTGCCACGCTACCTCAGATGTCAAGAACCGCCGCTCTCCTGCTTGTCGAAGCCGGAAAAAGAAGAGAAAAAAATCTAACGGAAAGCACCTAAAAAACCCCCGCTGAAGTCCACGTTCTACCTCAAGATAACAATGTTGTAGTTGTTCTTTCTTTCATAATGAAACATGTACTTCTGTTGTGAGAGCTCCTGGCTTCCCTCTGTCGATGAATTGCTGTTTGTGGATATGTCAGTACCTCATGCAAGTTGACAGATGATATTGTTGTATGTATTCTACTTGTAAAGACATTTTTCATCGTTTTCCATCGTGTTTGTGTAAGATATTTTGTCTTTGTTTTATTTGAATCTTAGTTGCTTCTGTTGATTGAAAAGACTGTTAGAGATGCACTGCACTGCCACTAATAATTTCAGGACAATTTTACTGCTATGTGAGAACTGCTGCAGATATTCCATTGGGTAGGTGAGGTTTTAGTTACATTTACACTCGATTGAGACATACATTATATGTGTATTTATGAATGATTGCGTGATGGAACTGTATGTGTGTGTGCGTGTGTATGTGTGTGTGTGTATGTGTGTGTGCGTGTGTGTGTGTGTGTGTGTGTGTGTGTGTGTGTGTGTGTGTGTGTGTGTGTGTGTGTGTGTGTGTGTGTGTGTGTGTGTGTGTGTGTATGTGTGTGTGTGTGTGTGTGTGTGTGTGTGTGTGTGTGTGTGTGTGCGCGTGCTAGACAGCGAGTGAATGTGATGTATTAAGAAAATGAAGCACAAATGTATCAAAATGTCATTGTAGGCATTGACAACCACAAATGTTAATGTATCTGATATGATACCAGGTAATTGGCTCTTTAATTGACAATGGTGTCGTTCTAATCTGATTTTTGGGCTGCCTGTCACTCACTCCAAGCTGCGGCACAGTGCACTCCTTTGTTATGTTTAATCAGGGCTCAAATCAAATCAATTCCCTTCTGTCATAAAGGAATAGCCCAGACTTATCGAGCCTGTCCATCCCAGATCCCTCACTCCATCCCTCCTCCACACGGACAAATGAAAGTGCTTCAGGAAAACCTTTATTACACTGCTGCATGTAAATCCAGAGGGAGATGGTTTAACAGTTGGACCACAGGTATTAACTCACAGATCTGAGTTCAGTGTGCTCATGCTGTCATCTTCCTGAGCAAACACACAGTCAACAGACTTGGATCTGATCCAGGGTCAGATCTGGGAGTACCACCACCACTGCTCCACCTGTTCCTCCAGAACCATGCTCTCTGGAGCTGGAGCTTCCCTGAGGCAGAGCCAACCTGAGCCAGCCCAGTACTCTTACAGTAGGCTGGGTTAGGGCCGCTGTCCGACTGACCCTGTCTTCTCCCTGGCTCTCTCTACTGTAGAGATAGATCACATTATAACTCTATGCTCTCTACTGTGTCTCAGTCACGTAATGGCCTAAAGCAGTATTACTCTGGTACCTACCTCAACCCCGACACGACAGGCCTGCTCTCAGGTTGCTCCCTCTCACACTTCTATATGTGCATAAATATACACCACACACCCACACAGACACGTAATGACACACACGCTCCTAGGGAAGGGAGGATGTCTTCAGGGCCTTGTGGTAGTGCAGTTGTGTGACAGAAAAACAGTTGTTTTCGCCTATATGCTTAGCTTTTGTGGATGTGAATGTATCACAATTGTTTTTATTACATTTTTGTTGTATCAGAAGCTTTTACGTTTTTGTTTTTCCACACAGCCTTGAATGTCTTTGAACATGCGTCTGTTATGGACTAGTAAACGAGGACATCAAGCACTCACTGCAAACTGTAGTATGGCTACTCACTACAAACTGTAGTATGGCTACTCACTACAAACTGTAGTATGGCTACTCACTACAAACTGTAGTACAGCTACTCACTGCAAACTGTAGTATGGCTACTCACTACAAACTGTAGTATGGCTACTCACTACAAACTGTAGTATGGCTACTCACTACAAACTGTAGTATAGCTACTCACTGTAAACTGTAGTATGGCTACTCACTACAAACTGTAGTATGGCTACTCACTACAAACTGTAGTATAGCTACTCACTGTAAACTGTAGTATGGCTACTCACTACAAACTGTAGTACGGCTACTCACTACAAACTGTAGTATGGCTACTCACTACAAACTGTAGTATAGCTACTCACTGTAAACTGTAGTATGGCTACTCACTACAAACTGTAGTATAGCTACTCACTGCAAACTGTAGTATGGCTACTCACTACAAACTGTAGTATGGCTACTCACTACAAACTGTAGTACAGCTACTCACTGCAAACTGTAGTATGGCTACTCACTACAAACTGTAGTATAGCTACTCACTGTAAACTGTAGTATGGCTACTCACTACAAACTGTAGTATGGCTACTCACTACAAACTGTAGTATGGCTACTCACTACAAACTGTAGTATGGCTACTCACTACAAACTGTAGTACAGCTACTCACTACAAACTGTAGTATAGCTACTCACTGTAAACTGTAGTATGGCTACTCACTACAAACTGTAGTATAGCTACTCACTGCAAACTGTAGTATGGCTACTCACTGCAAACTGTAGTATAGCTACTCACTACAAACTGTAGTACAGCTACTCACTGCAAACTGTAGTATGGCTACTCACTACAAACTGTAGTATGGCTACTCACTACAAACTGTAGTACGGCTACTCACTGCAAACTGTAGTATGGCTACTCACTACAAACTGTAGTATAGCTACTCACTACAAACTGTAGTACAGCTACTCACTACAAACTGTAGTATGGCTACTCACTACAAACTGTAGTATGGCTACTCACTACAAACTGTAGTACAGCTACTCACTGCAAACTGTAGTATGGCTACTCACTACAAACTGTAGTATAGCTACTCACTGTAAACTGTAGTATGGCTACTCACTACAAACTGTAGTATGGCTACTCACTACAAACTGTAGTATGGCTACTCACTACAAACTGTAGTATGGCTACTCACTACAAACTGTAGTATAGCTACTCACTGTAAACTGTAGTATGGCTACTCACTACAAACTGTAGTACAGCTACTCACTGCAAACTGTAGTATGGCTACTCACTACAAACTGTAGTATGGCTACTCACTACAAACTGTAGTACAGCTACTCACTGCAAACTGTAGTATGGCTACTCACTACAAACTGTAGTATGGCTACTCACTACAAACTGTAGTACGGCTACTCAGTATAAACTGTAGTACGGCTACTCAGTATAAACTGTAGTACAGCTACTCACTACAAACTGTAGTATGGCTACTCAGTTTAAACTGTAGTACAGCTACTCACTACAAA
This sequence comes from Salmo salar, assembly GCF_965601325.2. Lineage (NCBI taxonomy): Eukaryota > Metazoa > Chordata > Actinopteri > Salmoniformes > Salmonidae > Salmo > Salmo salar. Next base: position 16,542,168 of record NC_138316.1, on the reverse strand, counting down.
CTGTAGTACGGTTACTCACTACAAACTGTAGTACGGCTACTCAGTATAAAATGTAGTATAGCTACTACTGTTTTACTCCCAGAACCCTCCTCATAGATGATGTGCATGATGATCTGCAGCAACAGGTGTTTGTAAATACAGATTATGAACAGTCACCAGTTCTCACCCCTGATTTATTGTAAGGGATTTCTGCAGTTATCATACTCAAATTGTGTCAATAAATGGAGTAACTCCATTAGATATGAAATACTGTACCCTTGATATAAAACATCTCCTGTAAAGGCACACACATATTCCTACCTTCCTAGACTGCAGTAATCGATTGAATTGTAGTAATTTGTTGGTCCAATATGTTTGAGTTAGATCGCTTAGAGCAGCCAGTGCTCTCATGCCTTTGTAGTTTGCTGATTAGAGGAAGTGAAGTGTGTCCAGCGCTTGGTCCATTCTAGATTTGATATGGTAACTACACTAGCCTGAAACGGACTGGTTAAATAAATGGGATATCTGTGTTAAAGCCGGGCTGTAGAACTGTGTTTCTATTAGACTATCTATTGTACAGTTATAATGCACATTACATTCCAGAGAGATGTGTCGGTGTGTGTTCCTCCAGCAGAGGGTTTTTATTGTACGATGCAGTAGAAGTCGTTGTTGTTAATGCTTGCATTATTGCTGGAAACGTGGAACCAGAACTCATCTGCAGTAATTCTGTACTTTATGTTTGTTTGTTTCTTCACCATGCATTTCTTTTATTGTCTCGCGTGTATTCATTTCTTGCATTTTTATTGTACATTATGGTATATTTACATTGCAAGTCTTAGTAAACAATAATGATAGTTGTCAAACTAGCAGAAAGAAACGCCTCAATGTTACACGTGTATTTATGAACTGTTGATGTAATATTCTCTCTAGTGCTTCTTTAAAAACATAATAGATGTGTGTGAGGAGGGGTCTCTCCAGAGAAACCAGAGGTACTTTTTCTTAATAATTTACGGTTAATTTCCGATGCTGGAAATTGCCCACATCTCATCCATGATTTGACAGGTTTTAGTGCCATACAGTGCACACCTTATTTACCCTTCACCCAGAATGCAGAGCTGTAAAATGGGGCATCATGTTTACATGATTGATATGATCATGATTCTCCCAGTGCTTTACACTCCTATAGATCAATGTTAAGAGCTGCCCTCTGTGATCAACTGCTGAAGCTGCTCTAGTCTTTTCTGACTTATTACCACTCCATTGGCTGGTGGGATGAGATTCTCCCGCTATCTATTCTCAGCCCTGCTTCTTCCTCTCGTGAGATTCCCCGTCCGCTGAGTTTGTTTCTCTGGGACAAAGAGAGAGTGGGCTGACTGTGCTCAGGGAACGTCTATCTAATCCTTATGTTGTATTCGTCACAGCGGAACATGGACTGGGCGCTCCACTATGAGAGTCCATGTCATTTAGTACAATCTTCCTCTCACAGTGCTCTGACTGTGCCCTATTCAACCAGTTTAGGGGGAGGGACTGCCTTTTTTTGTTTATCGACTAGGCAAATAATCAAGGAGATAATCTCTCCACTTTCACACATACTGAGCAGATAATGGTAATCCTCCATGCATGAAGATGTGTAGCCTCAGTGAGACGTATATAGGGGTTCGTGAATGAAGTTCAAAACCGCTCTTCTTAGTACGGTTTTGTCTCCTTTTGTCTCTCTTCCTTGCCCCTCTCTGTAATGCCACCTCTCCCTACACACACACACACACACCAGCGACACACACACAACTTTGTAAAGAAAGGAGTGTTTGTCAGAATTACCCCAGTGCCCCAGCTCTCCCCAGAGAGAATCATGGGAGAGACATTAGCTGGTTTATCTCTGGCAACACAAGCCTATTGACAACTGGAGAGTAAAAACATCAAACTGGGACTCTGTAAAACAAACATTTTTTTCTGTGTGACAATAATGTTACCGTTTCAGCTTTTTAAGCCTCTTCATGAAAGGGATTAAATGTTGAACCGTTTTCTCTGTTCTCTACCCCAGCCATGGAAGGCAAGGGGAAACTCTGAAACTACTGCTGGCCATGTTATTTTCCTTTCTTTTTTTTGTTGCAGATGCTATACATGCTAATTAGGACTCCTAACAAGTTAGGAACTATCTTAACTGGCAGTTGCTGACCAGTGGCCACAAAGGAAATAGTCAAGTATCTACCAAGACTAATATAGACACTTGCACAATCTTGCACAAAAGTGATTGTTTGAATTTTAGATCATATTAGTGATGGAGTAGGTACTCACGGTATGCCATACTGGCCTGATATCTTAAAACAAAGAAGGTAACCCTCCCCCCTAACTGGTTTGGGCATGAGTTAGTATCTTAGTAAGATTTGTTACAACACGTCCATGAAATATGGTGTGGTGTTGAAGTTACATGAGATACAACTCCAAGTCTGTCCATGTATTCCACATTTTTGTTCATATTGTAGAAACAGGACAAAGCTAGCTACATTTTGCAGGAACTTCGCGAAAACGATTACAGCAATATCTCATTGTTGACATGTCTGACGGTGTAACCAACAAACAAGCACTGTTGAGAGATTGGCCTTTTTGTCATGCTGTAACACTGCACAGTTCAGATGTATTGGTCTGTTAATATGTGCTGTATTGATCACTGTGGCACCAAATGACTATACTTTTGATTGTAAATTGATTACATTTCTGATGCTATTATCTCTCAGATATTCTCCAAAAAAACTCAACGACTGTACATGTCAGATAATGCTGATTTGAAGATTTTCAAATCATTTGAATTCTTGTCATTTCATGGTGAATTAATGGAATTGTAACTTAAAGCATGTTTGAGATCAATAGTATATTTGTACCTCTGTCGAGAAACACGTTAAATCCAATGTATTTAAGCATTGCTACAGAGGGGGAAAAAATCGTTTTTTGAACCATATCTTTCTCAGCTATTCGCAAATGTGCTGTTTTAGCAGACTGCTAAAATTGTTAGTTTATCATTATTGGATTTGTGATGGTGACACTGTGACATTTAGCCATTGGAATAGGGCAAGTATTGTCATCTCAACATGATGCTATTGATGTTTCTCTTCCACACCGTTGACCTACATGTTTGATAGTGTGTATTTGCTACAACTGTTTCTACTCAGAAAGACTTTGTTATAGATCATCTTTACTGCTTGTTGATCATCTTCGTATCGCCATGACACTCTTACCTGTTATTATAACTCACTTTGTCTTGGTTTGATCCCTTTCCACCACTGAGAGATGTAATTGATTCACAGTCAAACCGTAAAATCGAGTTCATGATCATTAAACAGTGGAGACAATAAAGCATGAACCTTTCCGTACAAACGTTTATTAACATGTTTTCATGTTAAAGCTGTGCTTAGAGAAGCATGCGTTTATGGAAATACACACAAAGTATGCACAGCTGTAGCGCTGTAATCTACAGTACAGACCTGCGTTATTACTGCATCAGCAGGGATACAAGAGCTGCTTGTATCTCCAGGTAAACTTGTGCCAACTTATTGTAGCTACAGTTGAGCTTACACAGGTGGCATTACTGTCATATTTGATCTCCTCTTACCCAGTTTGGTTGGCAATACTGACTGTATCCCTCCTCACTTCCTCACAAACCTGTGGCATTCTCTCCAGAGTCTCTGTCACTTCCTGTAGAAGCCACCAGGCACATCGCACAGGGCAAGGGGAAAAGGCTTTCTCATACAGTTATTATGCGTACGACTGTCAAAGTCACTGTTGCTACTGCTACTACCATGCCATTGGGTTATGGTATCGCTGCCAGGGTGCTAACCTAAACCAACTGCCAAATACAGTGCCCAGCCAGTTTCTATAGCCTCACTGTACTTTTAATGGGGGGGAAAGGCTCCTCGGTTTTTAGTGCTTGTGTTGGGTTTGATATAGGGACAGAGCTGGCGTGATGAGAATAGCCAGGCTATGGAGAAGGAACTAAGAGAGCACAAACCTGTACAGTATAGTATAATCAGCTGCATATTGTCTGTGGAGAGCTGTTCAGTCACATCTGTCTGTCTGTCTGTCTGTCTGTCTGTCTGTCTGTCTGTCTGTCTGTCTGTCTGTCTGTCTGTCTATGTCTGTCTGTCTGTCGGTTGGTCGATATGTCTGTCTGTCTGTCTATATGTCTGTCTGTCTGTCTATATGTCTGTCTGTCTATATGTCTGCTGAGGTCAGTGCCTCTGCCTGCCCAAGTGTCCCACAATCAAATTCAGGTCAATATGAATGATTTTAAGAGATTTTAGATCATTTTTCCCATCAGGGATCACTTTTATGTGTCCACAAATGTGTGTTCTCTATGATACAGTATCTGTAGTTGGTTTTGATGGTTGGTCGTGATTCACATGTGTATACATATGTATAATACTGTATGTATGTGTATATGTGTATAAAGACAGACTAGATATTTTTTAGTGGTTTGTATTGTTTTAGAAGTCATTGTGCCACGCTGATTAAAGGCAAAAGACGACAACAACAATGTTAATAAACTAGCTCTAGTAATTAAAATGACAGGTGTGAAGTGTTCTTACTCTGCGTGTGGACGTGCGTGTGTGTGTCTGGCGCGTGGTTGTTTTGGCGACACAATTATCTTCACATTTGTCTCGCATATTATAATTAAGAAATTGACGGCCTTCATCAAAAGCACATTCCCGCTCATGACACATCAGGTTAAATAAGGCATAGCAGGAAAAGGAAACAGGTTAACCCTACAGTAGCCTTACAGTACATCGAAGCTGCATCCTACAATGCCTCACATTCTACCACGATGAACCCCATTCATGTCGTTGGTTTATAATACACTCATTACCGTATGCAGATCGTGTCCTTGGTACTGCACAACATGCCATGTGCAGTGTTTACCACGTTAAGGCTGCAGGGGAAGTCTGGGACTACTGAACAGGATACACAGGAACAGGATGCTGGTTGTTCTGACGATGGGAAATGCTGACAGATTTCTAATAATCGCCAATCCAAGATAGTCAGGCTTTAAGAAAGACTAGGAATCTAAATCAAACTCTCTCTGCATCTCGCTTATTTGGGCTGTGAATTATATTCTGAAGCCTGTTTCAATACTAGTTTCATCATCCAGTTCACTTGCTTACATGTAAATCCTGGAGAGAAAACCAGCACCAAAACCTCTCGATTCGAATTCAACACCTTCTTTACACTCCACTCCTTAATCCTAATTGTAAATTCTAAATCGGAACATATTGTTACCGTAATCCTATACTTTTAGAATCCCTTACTTTTCAGTACCAAGGGGATATCCAGCATTTATTCGGTTAAGCCATGGATGACCAGTAAAAAGTGTGTCGTTTTTTACTTTGGTAAAACATGTACGTCGCCACGTGACAGTAACTGTGTGTACTAGGGCTGGGAATAACCAGGGACCTCACAACACCATACTATCATGATACTTACCGGTAGGTGCCGATGCGATATGTATTGCAACTCACGATTCTATATGTATTGAGATTAAATATTGTCAAAACAATACGATATATCGTCAAAAATAAGATCCAGATATGTAACTACATAGATTTTCTCCCCCATCGCTGGTGTGTACACTATATTAGTCTAAAGTGGTCTGCTATTTGTGTGTATGTACATGTATGTTCCCGAAGCCCCACAGTGTAGTCTCACACTGCCACGCTGTCCCAGTAATGACATTAACAGTCCTGTTTGTCAGTATGGGCTGGCTCAGTGGGCCCCCTGGGTATAGTACAGTATGAAATACATGTGAATGCCCCTGTAATCTGAGGCACCCTGACTCTGCCTCGCTCCCCGATGCATGAGATCAATAACAGCACTATGAATAACATTGATCTTAGTGCATTTGATTGTAACCTTGAAACTACGGTATTGTTTCAACTAGAGATGTGAGGTATGAGATTAACTTGTCCATGCAGCACACACACATATACATACACACACACACATATACATACACACACACACACACACACACACACACACACACACACACACACACACACACACACACACACACACACACACACACACACACACGACTGTCGTATATGTTGCAGTCACAGGAGGCTGGTCTCACCTTCATTGGGGAGGATGGGCTCGTTGTAATGGCTGGAGCGGAATTGGTGGAATGGTTTCAAATACATCAAACACATGGTTTACGTGTATTTGATGCCATTCCATTCGCTCCGTTCCGGCCATTATTATGGCCGTTCTCCCCCCAGCAGCCTCCTGTGATGATGACAGTGTGTATGTGTGTGTCTGTGTTGTGTATGTGTGTATCTGTGTGTGGTGTGTATGTGTAAGTGTGTGCTTGCATACATGTGACTGAGTGTGGTGTGTATGTGTGTGTATCTGTGTGTATCTGTGTGTGGTGTGTATGTGTATCTGTGTGTGTAACTATAAGTGTGTGTGAGAGAGAGTGTGTGAGAGAGAGAGAGTATGAGAGTGTGTGTGAGAGTGTGTGTGAGAGAGTGTATGAGGGTGTGTGTGAGAGAGAGTGTGTGAGAGAGAGTGTATGAGAGTGTGTGTGAGAGAGAGTGTGTGACAGTGTGTGTTGTGAGAGAGAGTGTGTGAGAGAGAGTGTGTGAGAGAGTGTGTGTGAGAGAGAGTGTGTGAGAGAGAGTGTGTGAGAGAGAGTGTGTGAGAGAGCCCTGCGGCGCTGGTTTCTTCATTATCTCTTGCGATAGTAAATCAGAAAACAGGGAGCTGTGTTCACAGGCAGGATGGATGGCCCCTCAACCACATAACAGCACAGAGCTGAGCAGAGCGGCCCAGACTGGCCATATAAACCAGTGAAACTCTATCCCCAGCCACGGCCGGACCACCTCCACTGGGGGTCAACCAGCCCCCCCTGACCCCACATAATTTAGGCCCGAACTGAGAGAGGGGGACCTCTGCACTCCACAAGCGTGCTTCAAGTAAGGGGGGCGCAGCTGTCTTTTGGATTCTCACAACGCACGCCTTTTAGCAGCTCAAAGGGAGCAGTCGAGAGCGAAGGGGGTCACAGGTCAGACCAGCCAACTTTCATGCCCGCCTCCCTCTGAAGTTTTCAGCTTTTTTTACTGCTTCCAGATTTCCCAGCCGTAACACGCTTCCCAGGTGACTGTGAAGGGGGAAACGTACCTCCTCACACATCGCAAATAATCAAAACCATCTTGTCAGCTCCTCTGGTTTTGGAGTGGTTCCTCTGTTTGTCTTTGAGTGCCTTTTTGTGTCTTTTTCTAATTGTAGGGATGGTGTTTTGAAAATTCTGGAACGGACTCATACTAAGCACAGACGAGTTACAGTAAGTTACCTTCCCATCCCCTTCGGATGGTGCTGGACTGACATTTCTTTCCTTTGGTCATGGTGGAGGCATACAGGATTTCAGTGCTAGCTCACATTGTGTCACGTGTGATGGAGGATGTATGCATTAACTTTGGGAAGCCACAGGAGACGTGGCACTGAACGCATTAATGGAGTGACTGGTTCTCCCCAGAAAGGAGGACTGATGGAATTGCAGACGGTGCCGAGGGAATTGCTATGAAGGAGTAAAATGGCTGCCCCTATAACACATTTCTATGTATTTGCCAGAAATAAATCTGGTGACCTTTTCAGTGGCAGTGAGTGAATGTCTCACATGCACAGATATGGAATCATATCTCTGACACATGCACTTATCTCTTTCTCTCTCCCTCCCTCCCTCTCCATCTATTCCTCCCTCTCCCTCTCCCCCACACACATACAGTACACCCACATCAGCCCCTGAAGAAAGAAAGAATGAAAGAAAGGAAGGAAGGAACGAAGGAACGAAAGGAAGGGAAGGAAGGAAGGAAGGAAGGAAGGAAGGAAGGAAGGAAGGAAGGAAGGAAGGAAGGAAGGAAGGAAGGAAGGAAGGAAGGAAGGAAGGAAGGAAGGAAGGAAGGAAGGAAGGAAGGAAAGAAAGAAAGAAAGAAAGAAAGAAAGAAAGAAAGAAAGAAAGAAAGAAAGAAAGAAAGAAAGAAAGAAAGAAAGAAAGAAAGAAAGAAAGAAAGAAAGAAAGAAAGAAAGAAAGAAAGAAAGAAAGAAAGAAAGAAAGAAAGGAAGGAAGGAAGGAAGGAAGGAAGGAAGGAAGGAAGGAAGGAAGGAAGGAAGGAAGGAAGGAAGGAAGGAAGGAAGGAAGGGAGAGGAGAGGAGAGGAGAGGAGAGGAGAGGAGAGGAGAGGAGAGCTGCTGTCATTGGACAGGCAGGCAGGCAGAGATGTCGCATCCCCAGAGCGCCTGATGCCTGAGATGTGTGAAGCAGGACAAAGAGGGGAGAGAGAGAGGGAGAGAGGGAAGCTGGGAGGGGAGGAGGAGGAGGAGGAGGAAGAGAAATGACATCTCCAAAAGCACCCATCCGTGAGCCCAGGGAGCCCCTCCCTAATCAAACACATGCACACAGAGTGAAAGCCAGCAGCCATGGCACCAGTAATAGCTGGGAGATAGAGACAGAGCCCCAGCCTGCTCAGCTGGCTGAGAGACACATGCAGCCTTTGTCCCCACAGGAAAAGACAAATACATATTTACCTTGCTTTGGCCTTGGAGATGAAAAATAGCTTGGGCATAATGACATGACAAAATATATAATTAATTGTATGTTTGACTGACTTGGACATGTTCAGTATTGATTTCCCTGGGTCTAATCAAACTCCTTTGTGTCAAGGTCGAATCACTGTCTTAGCCCCATGAGAGGGAGAGAGAGAACGAGAGAGAAAGAGAGAGAAAGAGGGAGAGAAAAACAAACTAACGCAGCAATCCAGGCTGCATGGACAGAGAGAGGGAGATGGGGACCCATGTGGTTGACTCTCTCTCTTCTCTTTTCGATCTGTTTAATCACATGTAGCCATATGGGTGCACAGTGTGCTGCATTAATTAGACCCTAGAGCAGCGGCTCACACACTGACACGCTCGCTAGGCTACCGGTGGAGGAGAGGAGAGGCAGTGTGAGAGTCTACCTCCCTCCCAGGAGAAAATGGCTACCTGACCTATTTCACCTGATGGAGCAGCTTTGTTTTTGAGCAGGATCATGGCCACCACCATCACCACCATCACCACCACCACCACCACCACCATCACCACCACCACCACCACCACCACCACCACCATCACCACCACCACCACCACCACCACCACCACCACCACCACCACCACCACCACCACCACCATCACCACCACCACCACCACCACCACCACCACCACCACCATCACCACCACCACCATCACCACCACCACCACCACCATCACCACCACCATCACCACCACCATCACCACCATCACCACCACCACCACCACCACCACCATCACCACCACCACCACCACCATCACCACCACCACCACCACCACCACCATCACCACCACCACCACCACCACCATCACCACCACCATCACCACCACCATCACCACCATCACCACCACCACCACCACCATCACCACCACCACCACCATCACCACCATCACCACCATCACCACCACCACCACCACCATCACCACCACCACCCCTCAGCTGTGTTGTGAAAGCCGCTGTGCTTGGTTGAACGATTGGCTCAGTGTGTGGGATGGTGTGCTGGTTGCACAGGGGAGACTTGGAGGGAAGCAACAGATTTGATCTGATCTTACTGCTGGGTGGCTCCTGGTCTAATTAAAATCATCTATATTTGGGGAAATTGGATTTTTCTATTATTGTATATAGCTAGTTGTAAAAAGTACAATTTTGTCCTCAAGGTGCATTACGTTGATTGAAATGATCATTTTTATGACTACCCAGTCCTTAGAAGTCTCACTGTGTGTTAGCTAATTCGAAACTATACCAGTGCCTTCATGTTCTGTGCCATGTAAATGGTCAAAATGAGATTGAAAAGTCTCTCTCAAAGGACCTCTTCAGATCCTGTCCAATATAGGGTTATACTGGCCTCGTCTGTGTGTGAGCCTTATAATTAACATAGAAGTAAATGTACACAGAGGCAGCCCTAATTCGCAGGTCTATATTTAGCAGTGGCCTGTGTTTGTCAGGTGCTGTGGTGTGGTCGTCGATCGGTCCGTTCCTGCTGCATCGTGCCTGACTACAGGTCAGTGTCTCGAATGAAGCCACTTTCGCATCTCCTTCAGACTCGTCATGGCGCTAATGATCCCTGCTCTAGCTGTCAGTTAGAAGATGGGACAGCAGGCAGGCTGCTAGTCTGTACTATGCTAGCCTAGACTATACACTGGCCTGTTTTCTGTTTGCATTGCCAGAGCACTGTAGCCACGGCAGGCATTTCTGAGCCCCATTCTCTCACTTTAATGCTCATGCTTTAAAAGACAAGCATCAGGCATCAGGACTGTTTTGTTGGGTGGAACCGATGCAGAACTCCAAGTATTATGTATGCAAATGTGTACTTCACAGACTATATAAGCCTGTATAAGCACTGCGTGGGGTTAATTACTGAAACCACTGGGGAATGGAGCAGGGGGGGGGGGGGGGGGGGTGTATGTGTGTATCTGTGTTAGTATTTGCGTGTGTGTGTTAGCGTTTCTCTCTTCTAATGTGTATCAGTTTAAACCATGCACCATGTTAGTCACTGACAGAAACAAAGCTCTGTGGAACTCTACTTGACTAAGTAACATCTTGGTCAAGCCTCAGCTCTTTTATCTACTGACACTTTAGATAATGACTACTGCAGGTATAGTACAGCACATCATTAGTGCTTCACCATTTGCCCTCCTTATCCTTTTCTGTCTTTCATTTCTCTACAGGGATAATGTGTGCATTCATCAGCACTAGAGAAAAAGAATAGAGGGAGAGATGCCGGAATAAAAAGGGATGTGTACAGACAAAGAGAACATACAGCTAGATTGGGAGGAGAGCGATGCAGAGAGGTAGGGGAATTTGTACGGACAAAAATAGCATAAATGGTGATAGGGAGGAATGAGAATGAGAGGGAGGGAGGGAGGGAGATAGAAAGAGAGAGGGGGAGAGAGAGAGGGAAAGGGGGGAGAGGAAGGGAAGGGAGAAGGGTGTAGTGTTTTTCTTCCAGTCATCCTATTTCACTGTGTGCACATGTGTAGTTGTCATGAAAATGTGTCATTATGCCTTGCCCTGGGGGAGAGGACATGGTGCCAGGCCGTCCATACTCTGAGCTCTGTCTCCACACCACTGGATTAACACAGCCGCAGGAACACCACGCATAACCCTTCTCAATGGAGCTCCTCATCTTCCCATCTTCCCACAAAGAAGGAAAGAGAGCAGATAGTCTTCTCTCATCCTCCTATCTTCTTCTCACTGTCTCTGGCAGAAATCACACTCCCTTGCTATCTTTGCTTATCGCTGGCTGTAGCCTGAATGGAATTTTCAGCCAGATTCACACACATTCAGATTCCGGACCCTGCTTCAGTGTCTGTGTCTCTGCCTGACCTTTGCTGTTTGCCAGAGCTCTTAGGGTGTTTAGAATTCCAGCGTCTCACGTGTATAGTCCCACAGAGGGCCCTGGTGCCATGGGTTGGCCACTGTCCCAGTTGCTAGGCTGGCGAGGTAGAGGCTGGAGCCAGGGACGAGGCTGGGAAGCGAGCAGGGAATCTGGGGGTTGTTGGGACAAAGGGGCGATACGGGTCAGTGTTTGCCCAGCTGTCTCCAGGGCCAGTTGAAGAGGGAGGGACAGTTATAGGGGTGAGGACGGAGGGGGGTGTGGAGGGGTAGGGGCGTAGAGAGGGATAGTTAAAGGAGTGAGGACGGAGGGGGGTGTGGAGGGGTAGGGGCGTAGAGAGGGACAGTTAAAGGAGTGAGGACAGAGGGTGTGTGGAGGGGTAGGGGCGTAGAGAGGGATAGTTAAAGGAGTGAGGACGGAGGGGGGTGTGGAGGGGTAGGGGCGTAGAGAGGGATAGTTAAAGGAGTGAGGACAGAGGGTGTGTGGAGGGGTAGGGGCGTAGAGAGGAACAGTTAAAGGAGTGAGGACAGAGGGGGTGTGGAGGGGTAGGGGCGTAGAGAGGGATAGTTAAAGGAGTGAGGACAGACGGGGTGTGGAGGGGTAGGGGCGTAGAGAAGGATAGTTAAAGGAGTGAGGACAGAGGGGGGTGTGGAGGGGTAGGGGCGTAGAGAAGGATAGTTAAAGGAGTGAGGACAGAGGGGGGTGTGGAGGGGTGGGGGCGTAGAGAGCGACAGTTAAAGGGGTGAGGACAGAGTGGGATGTGGGGGGGTTTGGGGTGGACAGGGAGTGGCCTTTTCTCTGATAAATCACAGAAGACAAAGTGGTGGGATGAGGCCCCTGTCTTACATCACAACGGGGGAGGGCTTTGGGGGGGAATGTGTGGAGGGGTTAGCTGGCCCTGTGATGTTTAGAGGAGAATGCAGCTGTATCAGTTTCAGAGCGTGGCCACCCTCTCTTTACCCTCCTCCACTGTTCCCTGTCCTGCAGGGGCGCCTGGCCTTGTGTTTCCACTCTAATGCCTTCCTCATCCACAGACACTGTAATCCCCACAAAGCCCCCCTGTCCCACGGGAATGTCATCCCCCCTGCCCGTCTTGCCCGGCAAATTCCCCCTGTCTGTTTTCTTTTATTTTCCACCCACATCTCCAGAATGCGGAATTGAAAACTTAAGTCCACCACCTCAGTTGCGGTGACATATCACTTTGTTGGCCGTTGCCAGCCGATGAAGACCCTGGTCCTCAGGAGTGTGATTCCATTAGCATGGCCTGGCAGGCGGGGCTCACCAGTGACATGATGGAATAGGCTGCGTTCTGATGCCAACAGAGATGTGCCTTACACATTTCATTCATATATTTATTTATCCCCTCCCTCTGAGGAGGAATGAATCAGTCACAGGGTGACCTCTGGAGACTTCCTCTCATCCCTTCATCTCTCCCTCTCTCCAGTCCCCCTCCTCCCTCCCTCCCTCTCCCTCCCTCCTTATTTGAAGTTATATTCCGATATTGTGATATTTGTTCTACTGCTACATTGATGTCTTGGAAATGATATGAAATTCATGTCTTATAAGCCCCACAGCTGACCATGTATGTGTGCATATGGTGGGTGTTCTGCAGTGTCATCTCAAAATGTCGCTGTACATTGATATAAGAAATTGGGACTTGTGTAAGCCCCGAAGCTATACTCAAGTATGTGGGCATACTGCAGTGACGTCTAAAATGCTTTGAATGAATTAGCACCTTGGAGAGGGCTGTCCGTTTCACCACCATAGATAGTAGGCTACTTGGCTGCTATGTTGTGTTTGACACTTTTTTTCTCAATGTGTTCCCGGATAAAACCCCCCACTATGTGTTCTGGGACCTCAGAGCCCCCCGGATAACCCCCCCCCCCCCCCTCTCCACTATGTGTTCTGGGACCTCAGAGCCCCCCGGATAACCCCCCCCTCTCCACTATGTGTTCTGGGACCTCACGATAGACAAATGAAGCACTGCCTCCATCCTTCCTTCCATCCCTCTATCCTTCCCTCAATCCATCCCATAGTCCCTCCCTCCTTCTATTCCTCCATCTCTCCATCCCTCCATCCTGTAGTACCTCCCTTCTTCCTTCCATCCATCCCTCCCTCCCTCTATCCTTCCCTCAATCCATCCCATAGTCCCTCCCTCTCTCCTTCCATCCCTCCATCGCCCTCCCTCCATCCCTCCCTCTCTCCTGTCCTCCATCCATCCATCCCTCCCTCAATCTCTCCCTCCATCCATCCTGTAGTCCTTCCCTCCTTCCATCTCTCTCTCTCCTGTCCTCCCTCCCTCCCTCCCTCCCTCCCTCCATCCCTTCAGCCCCAGGTCGTATGTGTGTTTCCTAATGGCTCCAGCGCTGCTGAATAAAACCAAGTCAACATTATCTGACATACTCACTCAGATAGAATGACTTCCACTGTAGGTTACAGGGTCTTGTGTATAAACATATACAGAACATACAATAAACACCCATAGTCACTGACATGTTAGATAATATGATACATGCTGGTGACTGTTACTCCTTTTTTATTGTACTGACACACCGTCCATGAAAACCAGCATCTACAAATAGACGTTACTCACCTCATCTATGGCTATCTCGTCGCTCTTGGTTTATTTGGACTTTCTGCTTAATGTCATAGACTTACAGTAAGTAGTCCATAGATGTTCTCCAGAGTGATGGAATGAGAATGTTAGAATGTGTTGTTGTTGTGTGTCTCCATCTCTCTATCGCTCTCTAGAGGCGGGGGTTCCTGTCCTGGGGGCCTGAGAGAATCCCAGAGAGCAGAGAGCTAATCCCCAGCCTGGTTGGCACAAACAGACCCCTGGTGGACAGCCAAGCCCCAAGCCCCCCCTTAAGCCCCACTCTGGGACTGAAGAGTGGAGACTGGTGAGAGCCTGGAGGGGAGCTGTTGTTGTTGGACGGCGAGGTAAGGAGAACCCTTCTGCCCTGGGTTCTGTATTTAATCCCATAGTTTTACCCATGGATCAGTGGAGTGATGTTATTGCTGCTGATTGCATCATCCACATCCACAGGGGCGGCGGTGCAGAGTGAGGGCTGGATATGGGTTCATGATGTCATTATAGAGCAGGGATCATCAACTAGTTTCAGCCGCGGTCCAAATTTGTCTTGAGTGGATGTTCAGGGGGTCGGAAAATAATTACAAATAATTTGTAAACTGCAAATTGACCGTTAGACGCACAAGCAGATATAATATTTGATTATAACAATCATTTCAAACCTTGCTTAAATTTGTAATCACGTATCTCTCTATTATGCGTGGGAATAGTTGGGAACAGAATTCCAAAGTTAAAATCAGTCGGAGCTGATTTCTTGGTGTTTTTACAGTCTTTTATGTCCAACAATGAAAAATCAGCAATTAAAAAAATTATAATAATAATACGATTTATTTGGGGGCCAAATAAAACCACCCACAGGCCAAACTCTATAAAACCCTGTTATAGAGGAAGGGTGATCTGATGATCTCTATACCTCTCCATAATCCATTAACATGTCGCCGGAGGGGAGGGCTGCCGTCTTATCAGCTCTTAACCAACCATGCTATTTTGTTTGTTTTTTCACGTTGTTCGTAACTTGCTTTGTACATAATGTTGCTGCTACTGTCTCTAATGACAGAAAAGAGCTTCTGGACATCAGAACTGCGATTGCTCACCTCAAACTGGACGAAGAGATCTTCTTCAATGAGTCGGACGGGAGGGATATAATACAGACACCCGACCAGGCCCAGATCACCGTGATTCGCTGGAGAAGGAAACGGAGATTTCGCAGAAAGAGGTCAGGGTGCCTTGTGAGGATCTGACAACGAGTGGCTAAACTGACCTTGCCCTCCGTCCTGCTAGCTAACGTTCAATCGCTGGAAAATAAATGGAACGACCTGAAAGCACGTTTATCCTACCAACGGGACATTAAAAACTGTAATATCTTATGTTTCACCGAGTCGTGGCTGAACGATGACATTAAGAACATACAGCTGGCGGGTTATACACTATAGCAGGACAGAACAGCAGCCTCTGGTAAGACATGGGGCAGGGGCCTATACATTTATGTAAACAACAGCTGGTGCACAATATCTAAGGAACTCTCGAGGTTTTGCTCGCCTGAGGTAGAGTATCTTATGATAAGGTGTAGACCACACCATCTACCTAGAGAGTTTTCATCTGTATTTTTCGTAGCTGTCTACATACCACCACAGACCGATGCTGGCACTAAAACCGCACTCAATGAGCTGTATACCGCCATAATCAATCAGGAAAACGCTCATCCAGAGGTGGCGCTCCTAGTGGCCGGGGACTTTAATTCAGGGAAACTTAAATCAGTTTTACCTCATTTCTATCAGCATGTTAAATGTGCAACCAGAGGGAAAGAAATTCTAGCCCACCTTTACTCCACACACAAAGACGCATACAAAGCTCTCCCTTGCCCTCCATTTGGCAAATCTGACCTTAATTCTATCCTCCTGATTCCTGCTTATCGGTCGATAAAAAAGTTGTCAGATGAAGCAGATGCTAAACTACAGGACTGTTTTGCTAGCACAGACTGGAATATGTTCCGGGATTCTTCCGATAGAATTGAGGACTACACCACATCAGTCACTGGCTTTATCAATAAGTGCATCGAGGACGTCGTCCCCACAGTGACTGTACATACGTACCCCAACCAGAAGCCATGAATTACAGGCAACATTCGCACTGAGGAAAAGGGTCGCGCTGCCGCTTTCAAGGAGCGGGACTCTATGCCCTCCGACAAACCATCAAACAGGCAAAACGTCAATACAGGACTAAGATTGAATCATACTACACCGGCTTCGACACTCGTCGGATGTGGCAGGGCCTGCAAACTATTACCCACTACAAAGGGAAGCACCGCTAAATTACTTCTATGCTTGCTTCGAGGCAAGTAACACTAAAACATGCATGAGAGCATCAGCTGTTCCGGACAACTGTGTAATCACGCTCTCCGCAGCCGATGTGAGTAAGACCTTTAAACAGGTCAACATTCACAAGGCTGCAGGGCCAGACGGATTACCAGGACTTGTACTCCGAGTATGCGCTTACCAACTGGCAAGTGTCTTCACTGACATTTTCAACTTCTCCCTGTCTGAGTCTGTAATACCAACATGTTTCAAGCAGACCACCATAGTCCCTGTGCCCAAGAACACTAAAGTAACCTGCCTAAATGACTACCAACCCGTAGCACTCACGTCAGTAGCCATGAAGTGCTTTGAAACGCTGGTCATGGCTCACATCAACACCATTATCCTAGAAACCGTAGACACACTCCAATTTGCATACCGCACCAACAGATCCACAGATGATGCAATCTCTATTGCACTCCACACTGCCCTTTCACACCTGGACAAAAGGAACACCTATGTGAGAATGTTTTTCATTGACTACAGCTCAGCGTTCAACACCATAGTGCCCTCAAAGCTCATCGCTAAGCTAAGGACCCTGGGACTAAACTCCTCCCTGTGCAACTGGATCCTGGACTTCCTGACGGGCCGCCCCCAGGTGGTAAGAGTAGGTAACAACACATCCGCCACACTGATCCTCAACACGGGGGTCCCTCAGGGGTGTGCGCTCAGTCCCTTCCTGTACTCCCTGTTCACTCATGACTGCACAGCCATGCACGACTCCACTACCATCATTAAGTTTGCTGATGACACAACAGTGGTAGCAGGTTGAGAGCTTCAAGTTCCTTGACGTCCACATCACCAACAAACTATCATGGTCCAAGCACACCAAGACAGTTGTGAAGAGGGCACGACAAAATATATTCCCCCTCAGGAGACTTGGCATGGGTTCTCAGATCCTCAAAAGCTTTTACAGCTGCACCATCGAGAGCATCCTGACAGGTTGCATCACTGCCTGGTATGGCAACTGCTCGGCCTCCAACCGCAAGGCACTACAGAGGGTATTGCGTACAGCCCAATACATCCAGGACCTCTATTCCAGGTGGTGTCAGAGGAAGGCCCTAAAAATTGTCAAAGACTCCAGCCACCCTAGTCATTGACTGTTCTCTCTGCTACCACAAGGAAAGTGGTCCCAGAGTGCCAAGTCTAGGTCCAAGAGGCTCCTAAATAGCTTCTACCCCCAATCCATAAGACTCCTGAACAGCTAATCAAATGGCTACCCCCCCCCCCACTTTAATTACTCTACCTTCATGTACACATTACCTCGATTACCTCAACACCGGTGCCCCTGCACATTGACTCCGTACCGGTACCCCCTGTAAATAGCCCCGCTATTGTTATTTAATGCTGCTCTTTAATCATTTGTTATTCTTATCTCTAACTTTTTAGGTGTTTTGTTAAAACTGCATTGTTGGTTACAAATACAATTTGATTTGATTTGGCGTGACCATCTCCCTCTCCAGCCTGAGTTTCCAGTATGGTGACCATGACCAGGTGGTCAAAGGGCAAAATACCAGGGAACATAACATAGGGATCTTATTAGTTAAGAGAAGGTAGCGCTAATTGAATCCCTGTAATTAAGCACAGGGGGCCCTTGGAGATTTGGAGGATGCATTTTATGCATATTCTATAGTCAAGTTCAATAGGCTACATCTGTCGGTACAAACTATGAGAAATGATAACTTCATTTACTTATATTTTTCTCGCTCCTGCACCTACAAAAATAGCACTACACCACTCCTCACAGCAAAACCTTTTAGAGGACCCCTCTTGATGGCGGATCATTTACTTTTCCTTTTAAAGTATATTTTCTGTAGTTGCACACGTTGCCATGGGGCAGAGAGAAACTTTAGCAATTTTTCCATGGGGCAAAGTTAATTATTTTTCAGTTTTAAAGCTAATTTCCTGCAATTCTACACATTTTACATGACTTTTACCATGTTAATGTTGTCTGAGTGAGAGTGACTAACAAAATCAATGGGTGCCCCCTGAAGGTCAGGAACCCTGGGCATTTGCCCTGCGTGTTGGTCGGTATTCGGCCATGATTACTACAAGTTTAGATAGCTGGCTAGACAAATTTACCAATATAAAAATTGTTAGCTGACATTGCTAACATAATGACTGTTAGTGACTGACATGACAAGAGACAAATTGCTGATGCACAACCGAATTTCGAAATTGCACCTTGTGTATTCTACTATTCTAACTCTCAACAGTAAGTTGAGACCCCGACTGGGTCGGGGCCCCCTAGCGGCCTGGGGCCCAAAGCGACAGCTTATGTCGCTTATGCCTGGTGCTGGCCCTGCACATGGGGCTGACTAACTTACCTGGGGACAGGGGGAAGGACAGGAAGGGCACTCAGGGTCAGCACTTATGTAGCTGAGTGGTGGATTGCTTTTATAACAACCTTTCTCTGACTAGTACTGCTACTGTAGCTGAGTGGTGGATTGCTTTTATAACAACCTTTCTCTGACTAGTACTGCTACTGTAGCTGAGTGGTGGATTGCTTTTATAACAACCTTTCTCTGACTAGTACTATTCATCTCCTGCTACTGTACATATTGGTAATAAACCTCCTAACTTGCCCCCATTATTAGATCAGCAGAGGAGAAGAGATTAATAGAATGTCTCTTTAGATGGTTTAGCCTGTACTGATAATCTCCAGCTTGCATGGTGATGTTGTTGATGAATGTCCAAGGGTTCCTACCAGCGAGAGCTGCTCATTGGACAGACAGGGAAGAAAGACACTGCCATCTGCTGGACGGTCAGACACCGTACTCAGGACTCATCACTAGCAGACACCGTACTCAGGACTCATCACTAGCAGACACCGTACTCAGGACTCATCACTAGCAGACACCGTACTCAGGACTCATCACTAGCAGACGCCGTACTCAGGACTCATCACTAGCAGGCAGGATGATTATCACTCGCTTCCCCTTTCCCCAAAACTTGAGTTACTGTAATACAGACCTTTCCTCAGCTTTACATTGTTCACACTCCTAGAGAGAGGATCTCTTACTGTCTTGCATGATTGCAAAATATTGATCGGCATAACACAGGCTTTGACTAACTCTTTTCATAAATCTCTCTCTCTCTCTTGAGTCAGTCATGCAGAGTTGATTCTCTGTTTAATTCTCTGCTGAACATCCTTCCCCTATGCTTCCGCTACAAATCTGCTCCATGCAAAGGTAGCAACACAGCCACTCACACACCTAAGGAACCCACACAAAGCTCCCCAGTGGTCCGGTAGTCTTTGTTCTCTGTAGGTCTGTCCCTGTGCTGTGATTCAGAGTGTGGTGTGCTGCTACGGGAGGCCTGATTAGAGTAGTACTAGCCTAGCTAGGCTTGTTTATCGATGCACAGGGCTCAGGGCAACGCTGGAGGACTGTCAGCTATACTCAGCGGCGCAGTCAATCACTGGCCAGGGAGCCTGGACAATGGCTTCTGTTGGACACACACACCCACATGTACAGTATGCACTGACCCCCCCTTCATCATACAAACAAACAGGAGGATCAGTCTCCTGTTCTCAAGAAATTAGGTATCCAAATGTTACACAGTACAGCTTCCTAACCCAGAACTTGTGGAAAATATACACTCTGTTCTGAGCCGCAGGACACCCTAATACACGTCTTTGTCACCACAGTTGTCTGTGGTTCTGCTTCTTCACTTGGCTGGCTGCAACTGGTATTGGTTAACAGACACTCACAGGGCTTGGTGGAGATCATTTGAGACTTGTGCTCAGCCAGCCTATGCACCAATCAATAGCTGGGGACACTCCTGAGAGGAACCATTCAGCTATCTCTCTGGCCTGGCCTCATCACATCACCTGCTCTCTTCCAACAGCCACAGCTGGCTGATGGCTCAGCCTGCCTGCCTGGTGTCTGACTGATTTTTGTAAGTGATTTGGCCAAGGTGCCACTGTAATAAGAAGCAGGGGATGGTTGCCTAGTACAGGCCATCCCTCCCTTTCCACTCCCTCTCTCCTCTGTCCTCCCTCCCTCCTGTTGTGTCTCTCAGCATTAGCGTGCTGGGGTGGTGAGGTCACGGGGACTGTAGCGTGCTGGGGTGGTGAGGTCACGGGGACTGTAGTGTGGTGACGGGGACTGTAGTGTGCTGGGGTGGTGAGGTCACGGGGACTGCAGCGTGCTGGGGTGGTGAGGTCACGGGGACTGCAGCGTGCTGGGGTGGTGAGGTCACGGGGACTGTAGTGTGGTGACGGGGACTGTAGTGTGCTGGGGTGGTGAGGTCACGGGGACTGTAGTGTGGTGACGGGGACTGTAGGGTGCTGGGGTGGTGAGGTCACGGGGACTGTAGTGTGCTGGGGTGGTGAGGTCACGGGGACTGCAGCGTGCTGGGGTGGTGAGGTCACGGGGACTGCAGCGTGCTGGGGTGGTGAGGTCACGGGGACTGTAGCGTGCTGGGGTGGTGAGGTCACGGGGACTGCAGCGTGCTGGGGTGGTGAGGTCACGGGGACTGTAGCGTGCTGGGGTGGTGAGGTCACGGGGACTGCAGCGTGCTGGGGTGGTGAGGTCACGGGGACTGTAGCGTGCTGGGGTGGTGAGGTCACGGGGACTGCAGCGTGCTGGGGTGGTGAGGTCACGGGGACTGTAGCGTGCTGGGGTGGTGAGGTCACGGGGACTGCAGCGTGCTGGGGTGGTGAGGTCACGGGGACTGCAGCGTGCTGGGGTGGTGAGGTCACGGGGACTGCAGCGTGCTGGGGTGGTGAGGTCACGGGGACTGCAGCGTGCTGGGGTGGTGAGGTCACGGGGACTGTAGTGTGCTGGGGTGGTGAGGTCACGGGGACTGCAGCGTGCTGGGGTGGTGAGGTCACGGGGACTGTGTTGGTAATGAGAAGCCTGGATCCTCACTCCAAACAAGCTGTTATTTATTTCCCCTCTGATTCTCCACAGACACACAGAAAGCAGCCGAGCACTGGATATCTGTACATCTTTGTTTGTTTGTGCGTGTGTGCGTGCGTCCGTGCGTGTGAGTGTGCGACGTGCACACGTGCGCACATCACATGTATGTATGTGTGTGTGAGCATGTGTGCAAGAGAGAGTGAGTGGAGCAGATTCCTATGGAAAATGTGAATAATGAGAAGATGAACATGGCAAGATGTGCTTTAAAAAAGAATGGTCCCACCTCTCACATCAGTTACAATCACAGAGAAGGTCCTGCACTTTCATTCAATTATCATCACAATCTACTGTAATTTCAGACGGAGGTCTTGAATTATTCATTATGCATAACTTAACCATCGCTCCTGGAGATGGAAAATAGGAATTTAAAGCATCCCTACTAACTAATTCACAGTATACAATATATAATGGATATCCATATACTGCTTCCACAAAGCAGTGCATGGCAATCTGTCCTCGATACAAGGGATGAGACCTCAGGAGTCATCTGTGTTACATTATATCCTGATGTAAAATATCAACAGTGAGGTCACAGGCTTACAATTACATTTTAAAATGAGTGTGTGACTGAGGAAATGTATTGGTTTAAATGTGCTGGGAAATGGAAAAACATCTCATTGCAATCCAGGTCTTTGTGTGTGTGTGTGTGTGTGTGTGTGTGTGTGTGTGTGTGTGTGTGTGTGTGTGTGTGTGTGTGTGTGTGTGTGTGTGTGTGTGTGTGTGTGTGTGTGTGTGTGTGTGTGTGTGTACTTCTCCTTGAGATTGCAAACACCATGTGTCGGTGGTGGAATGTATCAGTGTTGTGATCTCCACAGAGTATTACCAGGACAATCAGCCAGCAACCTGATTACTGCCCTGTGGGTGTGGTGATGTGGTGGGCTTCCATTCACTCAAGATTTGACAGGCGTGTCCTCTACTTCACACTGACACACACACACACACACACACACACACACACACACACACACACACACACACACACACACACACACACACACACACACACACACACACACACACACACACACACACACACACACACACACACACACACACACACAGACATTTGTGTCAATGTAAGAAGTTACTCTGCATTGATTTAAACCAGTCTCCTCCATATTTCATCTCCAGCAGTGAACACATTAGGGTATAGCTCGTTCAGTTTTCATATTGCACTACTAGACAGAGTTCACCAGCCAGCTTTAATATGAAAAATCAGCTGATGTTTGCGACCTCTTCTATTACTATTCTAATTTGCTTTTCAATAACTGCAGTGTGACATGTTGTTTGGCGAGAGATAATGCCTGTCATAATGCGATAACAGAGAATGAAGAATTCTCCATCCCCCCCCGTCTCCCATATGAGTCCTGCCACTTACAGCCAGAGCAGCTTTATAAACCACAACCACACAGGGATTAACAGTGGCACTGCTCTGTATGTTCCTACATTCATAATTGACATGTCTTCAATTAGTGACAAATGCGTGATGGGGTTTTGTGCTTTCCTAATTTGCATATGCCTTAGAAATAGTAAAGGACTGAGTGTGTGTGTGTGTGTGTGTGTGTGTGTGTGTGTGTGTGTGTGTGTGTGTGTGTGTGTGTGTGTGTGTGTGTGTGTGTGTGTGTGTGTGTGTGTGTGTGTGTGTATACTTCTCCTTGAGATTGCAAACACCATGTGTCGGTGGTGGAATGTATCAGTGTTGTGATCTCCACAGAGTATTACCAGGACAATCAGCCAGCAACCTGATTACTGCCCTGTGGGTGTGGTGATGTGGTGGGCTTCCATTCACTCAAGATTTGACAGGCGTGTCCTCTACTTCACACTGACACACTGACACACTGACACACACACACACACACACACACACACACACACACACACACACACACACACAATGTGTGTCAATGTAAGAAGTTACTCTGCATTGATTTAAACCAGTCTCCTCCATATTTAATCTCCAGCAGTGAACACAGCAGGGTATAGATCATACAGTTTTCATATGCACTACTAGACAGAGTTCACCAGCCAGCTTTAATATGGCACTCTGTTTGGCGAGAGATAATGCCTGTCAAGCATGTTGCAATAACAGAGAACGGAGAATTCTCCTTCCCTCCTCTCTCCATCTCCCCCCCCCCCCCTCTTGTCTCCCATATGTGTCCTGCCACTTACAGCCAGAGCAGTTTTATAAACCACAACCACACAGGGTTTAACAGTAGCACTACTCTGTATGTTCCTACATTCATAATTGACATGTCTTCAATTAGTGACAAATGCGTGATGGGGTTTTGTGCTTGCCTAATTTGCATATGCCCTAGAAATAGTATAGGACCATAGGTGCGTGTGTGTGTGTGTGTGTGTGTGTGTGTGTGTGTGTGTGTGTGTGTGTGTGTGTGTGTGTGTGTGGTCCAGCAGTGATGGGTGTGTGCAGTCAATGTTGACATCTCCTCTCCAGCTGTCTTTGTTCAGGTGCTTCGTCCTGTGCGCCCTCATTCTTCCAACCAATAGCCCTCAGAATAATTCCCACAATGGGACTCCAAATGGAGGTTGGGCTCTTACTGAAATGCCTCTGGGTCCCTGAGCTTCATATGTACACAGGCCTAATCGTAAATGATAACTGCCCTTTGTGAAAACAGGCCGAAGGGGAGAAATGCAGTGAGTCACGGAAATTACAGGAGCTGAAAGAGAGGCGTGACAACCAGGCTTATTATTATCTCTCAAGGTCTAATAAAGGACGAGACCAGGCTTAGCAACAGATTGCCTCCTCTCTCTCCCCTTCTTCTTCCCCCAACTGAAAATCAATGTCATTCGGCACACTTTGCTCTGCTCTGTTCTGCCACCAGGCCTTCCCTCTGTCTTTCATCAAATTCCTTTTCTGAGGAATAAGACACCTCTCAAATCAATTCACCTTGTGTCCTCTATTGAACGGTTCAGACAATAATCAAAGGGGGGGGGGGGGGGGCACTGGATGGGACACACACTATCATAAAACTTAACTCATACACTAGCATGGCATACTCAACTCATCATGGTTGGCCCTTTCCAGGGATTACTTTGGATGGGGCCACAGTGTCCCCCGGCCCCCCCTGTCTCAGGCCCCAGTGTCTATGCTGCGATAGTTTATGTGCTGGGGGGCTAGGGTCAGTCTGTCCTATCTGGTGTAATTCTCCTATCCTATCTGGTGTCCTGTGGGATCTTAGATATGCTCCCTCTAATTCTCCTCTCTCTCGCTCTCTCCTCTCTCCCCTCTCCTCTCTCCTCTTTCTCATCTCTCTGGACCTGAGCCCACTACCTGTCCTGACAACTGCTGGCTGTCCCCAGTTCACCCGGTCTTGCAGCAGATCCAGTTTCTGCTGTTCTGCCTGCAGCTATGGAACCCTGTTCACCGGACGTGCTGTTTCGACTCTCTCTTTCTCTCTCTCTCTCTCTACCGCACCTGCTGTCTCGACCTCTGAATGAAAATCCAACTGACATTTATTCTTGAGATGCTGACCTGTTGCACCCTCTATAACCACTGTGATTATTATTATTTGACCCTGCTGGTCATCTATTAAAGTTTGAACATCTTGAATTCCTATCTGGCACAGCCAGATGAGGACTGGCCACCCCTCAAAGCCTGGTTCCTCTCTAGGTTTCTTCCTAGGTTCCTGCCTTTCTAGGGAGTTTTTCCTAGCCACTGTGCTCTTACATCTGCATTGCTTGCTCTTTGGTGTTTTAGGCTTGGTATCTGTATAAGCACTTTGTGACAACTGCTGATGTAAAAAGGGCTTTATAAAATACATTTGATTGATTGATTGATTGATTGATTGATTGATTGATTGATTGATTGATTGATTGATTGATTGATTAGAAGATGCTGGATGATTCTTTAGAATCTAAAAATGGAAAAATCCTGAACTATCTGATTTGTCACAAATTCACAATGGTCTTTTTGTTGTGTTTGAGGCCAGTAAAGTGTCAATACAGTGACAATGGTTCACATTATCTCACAGAGAATCTAGTTACCAAGACAATGGCAATGTTTATTTTTTTAAATCACAACTTCATCACCACAATAGTGTTTTCAAATCTCAGGTCACATGTCACGACCATGTGCTGTAGAGAAAAAGTGGAAAACTAAGAAAAATGTCACCCTCTTATGGGAAGCCGATGTTGTTTTTTTTCCAATCATTTTTATATTGTGTATTTTTCTAACACATCCACTGATTTTATTGACCTTGTCAAGGCCCGGCAGAGGTCATTTCATCCGTCTCTTGGGCATTAAAGTTGGAATCCGTAGCAGTGAAACTGCCACGTTCGTTTGCGATATTACAACAGCTAAGACTTTACTTCAAACTACGTACAGACGGACATCATTGCACGTGCGATAGAACAGCAGAGTGTTTCCTACACAGTTGTTTTACTTTGATGCTGGAGCACCTCTCCACCGCTTCAAAAAAAAAAAAAAAACATAACTGAAGTGCCGGGGGCGGCCAGTGGCGCTGTTTCTCCTAACGCGGATCTCAGCTTTAGGCCTAGATTCAATCAGATCAACCATTAAACGAGGATAGCAGACACCCGCATAGCGGATGTTTTGGCAGTGTAGGAGGTGGAACTGCATTGGAGTCGTCAAATGGTGAGCAGCTGCTCTTGCGATCATGGTCACGAAGCCACACCCTCCCCACTCCTGTTAGAAATGCAGAAAGAGAAAATGTAGGCTATAGAGACATGATTACGCTCAAATTGAAAAATCAATCAACTAAATGATGAGGGTTTCTATCAGCCTAATCGAGGTGTAGATTACATATCACATTCCAGTGTTCCAACTTGTAAACAGGGCTGCATGGGATTTCTGTTAATGCGACTCCATGCAGCCAATGGCAATGTCCGCTTTAGGTGTAATGCCGGGAGCCACTTGTGGATTTAACAGGTCTAAAGCAGTTCCCCTTCTGACACCATCAAAACAACCCTAGGCAGATGTTAGCTACAGCAGATCTGATTGAATAGAGGCCTTAAACGTACCTACACAAGAAGGATCACCATTGGAAATCCATCATAATTAATTGATCAATATCATCCAGGGAATATAACCTTGTAGGGGGAATCAATTACCCCGCTCCAGCCTAGGATGAGAATTGACCAACATTGACACCATTCTGTATACTTCTGGCCCTTCTTTGGACACTGCGTTAACAACCCTCCAGACGAGCTTCAATGCCATACAACTCTCCTTCTGTGGCCTCCAACTGCTCTTAAATACAAGTAAAACTAAATGCATGCTCTTCAACCGACCGTTGCCTTCACCTGCCTGCTTGTCCAGCATCACTACTCTGGACGGTTCTGACTTAGAATATGTGGACAACTACAAATACCTAGGTGTCTGGTTAGACTGTAAACTCTCCCTCCAGACTCACATCAAACATCTCCAATCCAAAGTTAAGTCTAGAATTGGCTTCCTATTTCGCAAAAAGCATCCTTCACTCATGCTGCCAAACATACCCTCGTAAAACTGACCATCCTACCGATCTTCGACTTCGGCGATGTCATTTACAAAATAGCCTCCAATACCCTACTCAATAAACTGGATGCAGTCTATCACAGTGCCATCCGTTTTGTCACCAAAGCCCCATATACTACCCACCACTGCGACCTGTTACGCTCTCGTTGGCTGGCCCTCGCTTCATACTCATCGCCAAACCCACTGGCTCCAGGTCATCTACAAGACCCTGCTAGGTAAACTCCCCCCTTATCTCAGCTCACTGATCACCATAGCAGCACCCACCTGTAGCATGCGCTCCAGCAGGTATATCTCTCTGGTCACCCCCAAAGCCAATTCCTCCTTTGACCGTCTCTCCTTCCAGTTCTCTGCTGCCAATGACTGGAACGAACTACAAAAATCTCTGAAACTAGAAACACTTACCGTAAATTCCGGACTATAAGCCGCAACTTTTTTCCCAGCTTTGAACCTCGCGGCTTAAATGTTTTTTCTACAAAAAAACACATTCTGTGACGTGCTCAGTTTTTTGGCAGCATGAAGCTTTCATTAGACCAATGAAATTGCCGAACGGGTTAAGGTCAAACAACTTATTTGTTTACTGCTTAGATTAAATCGAGCGCTCTCAAACTTCCCATCATTCTGATTACGGTAGTCATTTTGTCACCCTCATCATGGCAAAGACACGGAGAAATGCATATGATGCAGTTTTCAAGTTGAAGGCGATTGATCTGGCTGTTGGAAAAGGAAATAGAGCTGCTGCACGGGAGCTTGGTCTTAATGAGTCGATGATAAGACGTTGGAAACAGCAGCGTGAGGAATTGACTCAGTGCAAAAGACAACTAAAGCTTACTGCTAATTTTGTATTTTTTGTTGCAAGCCGTGTTTCGTTAAAGCCTGTGCAAAGTTCATTTGTTTCAATGTACCGGTAGGCACCTGCGGCTTATAGACATGTGCGGCTTATTTATGTTCGAAATATTTTTATTTTTTTAAATTCAGTGGGTGCGGCTTATATTCAGGTGCGCTTAATAGTCCGGAAATTACGGTATCTCCCTCACTAGCTTTAAGCACCAGCTGTCAGAGCAGCTCACAGATCACTGCACCTGTACATAGCCGATCTATAATTTAGCCCAAACAACTACGTCTTCCGCCACTGTATTTATTTATTTATTTTGCTCCTTTGCACCCCATTATTTCTATTTCTACTTTGCACTTTCTTCCATTCCAAATCTACCATTCCAGTGTTTTACTTGCTATATTGTATTTACTTTGCCACCATGGCCTTTTTTGCCTTTACCTCCCTTATCTCACCTCATTTGCTCACATTGTATATAGACTTATTTTTCTACTGTATTATTGACTGTATGTTTGTTTTACTCCATGTGTAACTCTGTGTTGTTGTATGTGTCG
Source organism: Salmo salar (assembly GCF_965601325.2). Taxonomy (NCBI): domain Eukaryota; kingdom Metazoa; phylum Chordata; class Actinopteri; order Salmoniformes; family Salmonidae; genus Salmo; species Salmo salar. The sequence goes on along the minus strand of NC_138316.1, from coordinate 16,513,997 downwards.
AACTGCTTTGCTTTATCTTGGCCAGGTCGCAATTGTAAATAAGAACTTGTTCTCAACTTGCCTACCTGGTTAAATAAAGGTGAAATAAAATAAATAAATAAAAAAAACATAATATTGGCCTCTGGACTGCTGAAGAAAGAAAGAAAGAAAGAAAGAAAGAAAGAAAGAAAGAAAGAAAGAAAGAAAGAAAGAAAGAAAGAAAGAAAGAAAGAAAGAAAGAAAGAAAGAAAGAAAGAAAGAAAGAAAGAAAGAAAGAAAGAAAGAAAGAAGCAGGGTTGGGCAACTCCAGTCCTCGGGGGCCTGATTCGTGTCACAGTTTTGCCCCAGCTAACACACCTGACTCCAATAATCAACTAATCATGATCTTCAGTTTAGATTGTTATTTGATTAATCAGCTGTGTTTGCTAGGGATGGAGAAAAAGTGTGACACCAATCAGGCCCCTGAGGACTGGAGTTGGCCAGACCTGATGGGGGGGAAAAAATGATAAATAAATTGCTTAAGGCTGATGGGATTTTCTTAGCTAGCCTGTTCCTCTAGCTACCATGGTTCTGCTGTTGTATATAGTAATGACACCCAGTGATGTGAAGGGATGATTTGGGGTGCTGGTTGGGTGATGGGAGGTGGTGGTGGTGTAAAGTACTTAAGTTAAAATACTTTAAAGTACTACTTAAGTCTTTTTTTGTATCTGTACTTTACTTTACTATTTACTTTACTTTACTTTACATTCCTACAGTTTCCCTGCAACCAAAATAACTTGTTACATTTTGAATGCTTAGCAGGACAGGAAAATGGTCCAATTCACGCACTTATGAAGAAAACATCCCTGGTCTTCCCTACTACCTGATCTGGCAGATTCACTAAACATAAATGCTTTGTTTGTAAATTATGTCTGAGTGTTGGAGCGTACCCCTCGCTCTCCTTAAAAAAAAAATTAAATATTGTGCCGTCTAGTTTGCTTAATATAAGGAATTTGAAATGATGTATACTTGTACTTTTACTTTTGATACTTAAGTACATTTTAGTAATTACATTTACTTTTGATACTTAAGTATATTTAAAACCAAATACTTTTAGACTTTTATTCAAGTAGTATTTTACCTGCTGACTTTCGCTTTTATTTGAGTTATTTTCTATTAAGGTATCTTTACTTTTACACAAGTATGACAATTGGGTACTTTTTCCACCACTGGTCTCGGGTTGCCCCGTGGGAGCAGATTGGTCCTGAAGCAGGAATGGCTCACAGAGAGAGAGGGAAGAGGATGTTCCTTTGACCCAGGATGTTTATCCTGATGGAGGGAGCTAGAGGGGAGGAACGGGCTCTCTTTCTCTTTCTCTTTCTCTTTCTCTTTCTCTGTGGACAGCCATCTGTGTGCTTTAATATAATATTATATGAAGATGTATGCTGATGTGGCTGGTAATCATGGCACTGTTGCTAGGTATGGGAATTGGGATCTAAGATATGTTGCAGTCATTAGTGTTGGGGGGGGATGGGGTTAAAATGATTCAGTACATACATGACAACAAGAAGATAATGGCATGGATATGGTTATTATACTGTTGCCTGACAACACTGCCTGTTGATTATCACAATATATCAACTATATACAGTAAAATCAAATCAAATCAGTATACCATCAAGAGGAAAGTAGAGATGAAAGAGAAAGAGAGCAGGGGATAGGTTAGAGGGTAAATGACATGTCATTTGTTCAGGATGATGCACAGTCTCTATCCACGTCAGGGTGGAGAAGTGTGGGAGCTACTGTCCAGCTCAGATGGCCAATGGAAACTCAATCAGGCCTTTTGTGCCTGGGCCATTCAAAAAGCCATGTGTACAAAATGAAGGGCTTTAAACGTAATCTCCCAGATAATAGACTCCTGCTGAGTCCTGGCCAGTGGGGATCAATGCTGGGTGGGAACTCCTAGTACTAGAGAGAGACATTCACTTCCTTCATCTGCCAGAGAGACTCTACCTCCAGCTCCTCGTCCATCATTAGTTGCCTGGTGGAGGGCGGGGGGGGGGGGGCTACAATCACTGCCTTTATCCAAGCTGCAGCTCACCGACTACCTCCTCAACTCTCTGTGTGGATTATGGAATGACTCTCTCTCTCACTAAGTCTCTATGGCATCACCCATAGACACAGACAGATAGAGGACAGTGTATGAAAGAGCCATTCACTCTCCTCCTCTGGGAGCTCTGCTAATCAACTAGTGGAAGAGGCTATTTAATCTCCACAAAACCAGAGATTGTCAGAATGAACTACTCACAGTGATTCCTTTCCACTACTATAATACTGTAACTACATCTGAATATGTCCGTCCCTATGCCCTCCAGGACTCCAGGGGTAATGGGAGGATAGAACTCATATAGAAGAGTAAAAGGAGTTTGTTATCCACATTCTGCTCTCTGTAGACTAGGGCAATGGCGGCATGCATTGCCCCAAAGCTACAAGTCATAGGAGAGGAGAGTATTATCCATGATAGGGCTTTGGATCTCATGTCCAAACAGGATCCTTACCAGCTGACGTCACCCTCGTCCGTCCACCCCACCTAGCCTGATCTACCTCCCCACACAGAGGGCCTCTGTCCCAGACGTCCCTCCACACATACACTGCTCTCTCTGCTGTTCTCTCTGCATGGTAAGCGGTACAGGTGCATCAAGTCTGGCACCAACAGGCTCCTGAACAGCTTCCATCCCCAAGCCATAAGACTGTTAAATAGCTAACAAAATGGCTACACAGACTACCTGAGTTGACCCTTGTATTTTATTTGTATTTTTGCACTGTCTCTATGCACACTCACAGGGCCTTACACACTCACACACACTGACACTCAATTCATCATTTGCTCACACACACATAATATGCACATACGTTTATACTGACTCTACACACACACACACGCACACCCACTCACATACAATCATTATACAAGCTGCTGCTTCTCTATTGACCATATATCCTGATTCCCAGTCACCCATATACATATCTACTTCTATCACCAGTATCTCTACCCATTGTAAATATGATACTGGAACTGGCTGACCCTGTATGTAGTATACTTACTTATTTACTTTCTCGTGTTCTTCTTATTTTATTATTTATTTATTTATTATGTATAAGGCCATATGCAAACAAGAAAATGCTCATCCAGAAGCGGCGCTCCTAGTGGCCATGTTCTGTTATAATCTCCACCCGGCACAGCCAGAAGAGGACTGCCCCCCCCCCCCCCCCACATAGGTTCCTCTCTAGGTTTCTTCCTAGGTTCTGGCCTTTCTAGGGAGTTTTTCCTAGCCACCGTGCTTCTACACCTGCATTGCTTGCTGTTTGGGGTTTTAGGCTGGGTTTCTGTACAGCCCTTGTTGACATCAGCTGATGTAAGAAGGACTTTATAAATACATTTGATTGATAGTGGCCGGGGACATTAATGCAGGCAGACTTAAATCCGTTTTGACCTCATTTCTACTAGCATGTCACATGTGCAACCAGAGGAAAAAAAACTCTAGATCACCTTTACTCCACACACAGAGATGCATACAAAGCTCTCCGCCCCCTCCATTTGGGAAATCTGAGAATAATTCTATCCTCCTGAACCATCAAACAAGCAAAGCGTCAATACAGGATTAAGATTGAATCTTACTACACCGGCTCTGACGCTCGTCAGATGTGGCAAGGCTTGAAACTATTACAGACTACAAAGGGAAACCCAGCCACGAGCTGTCCAGTGATGCGAGTCTACCAGACGAGCTAAATGTTTTTTATGCTCGCTTTGAGGCAAGCAACACTGAAGCATGCATGAGAGCACCAGCTGTTCTGAATGACTGTGTGATAACGCTCTCGGTAGCCGATGTGAGCAAGACCTTTAAACAGGTCAACATTCACAAAGCCGCGGGGCCAGAATGATTACCAGGACATGTACTCAAAGCATGCGCGAACCAACAGGCAAGTGTCCACTGACATTTTAAACCTCTCCCTGACCGAGTCTGTAATACCTACATGTTTCAAGCAGACCACCATAGTCCCTGTGCCCAAGGAAGTGAAGGTAACCTGCCTAAATGATTACCACCATGTAGCACACACGTCGGTAACAATGAGGTGCTGGTCATTGCTGACATCAACGGCATCCTCCCAAATACACTAGACCCACTCCAATTCGCATACCACCCGAACAGATCCACAGATGATGCTATCTCAATTGCACTCCACACTGCCCTTTTCCACCTGGACAAAAGGAACACCTATGTGAGAATTTTATTCATTGACTGCAGCTCAGCGTTCAACACCATAGTGCTCACAAAGCTCATCACTAAGCTAAGGACCCTGGAACTAAAAACCTCCCTCTGCAACTGGATCCTGGACTTCCTGATGGGCCACCCCCAAGTGGTAAGGGTAGGCAATAACACGTCTGCTACACTGATCCTCAACACTGGGGCCCCTCAGGGGTGTGTGCTTAGTCCCCTCCTGTACTCCCTGTTCACCCACGACTGCTGGCCAAACACGACTCCAACACCATCATTAAGTTTGCTGATGACACAACAGTGGTAGGCCTGATCACCGACAGTGATGAGACAGCCTATAGGGAGGAGGTCAGAGACCTGGCAGTGTGGTGCCAGAACAACAACCTCGCCCTCAATGTGAGCAAGACAAAGGAACTGATCGTAGACTACAGGAAAAGGCGGGCCGAACACACCCCATTAACATCGACGGGGCTGTAGTGGAGCGGGTCGAGAATTTCAAGTTCCTTGGTGTCCACATCACCAACAAACTATCATGGTCCAAACACACCAAGACAATCGTGAAGAGGGCCCGACAACACCTTTTCCCCCTCAGGAGACTGAAAAGATTTGGCATGGGTCCCCAGATCCTCAAAAAGTTCTACATCTGCATCATCGAGAGCATCCTGACTGGTTGCATCACAGCCTGGTATGGTAACTGCTCGGCATCTGACCGTAAGGTGCTACAGAGGGTAGGGTGCACCGCCCAGTGCATCACTGGGGCCAAGCTTCTTGCCATCCAGGACCTATATAGTAGGCGGTGTCAGAGGAAAGCCCCAAAAATTGTCAACTGACAATTGTGGTGTCACTTCACCCCTAGCTACATGTGCAGATTACCTCGACTAAACTGTATCCCCGCACATTGACTCTGTACCGACACCCCCTGTATATAGCCTCGTTGTTATTTTATTGTGTTACTTTTTAAAATGTTTTTTTTTACTTTACTTCATTTGGCAAATGTTTTCTTAACTCTTCTTGAACTACACTGTTGGTTAAGGGCTTGTAAGTAAGCATTTCACGGTAAGATCTACACTTGTATTTAGCACGTGACAAATAAAGTTTGATTTTTTTTTTTTTTTAATTGTGTGTTTTTGTTCTACCTTATGTTATTTTTAGTATTACATTTTTATTGATTACTGCATTGTTGTGTTTAGAGCATGCAAGAAAGGCATTTCACTGTACTTATGCACGTGGAGAAAGACTTATGAGACAACTCCCTCTCTCTCTGTCTATCCCACAGCATTGTACATAGAGAGGCCCTCTTTCAGCCTGTAAAACAGTTGCAGACAGGAGAACTCTCACAGGAACACTGCATATTATCACCCAGAGCTGAATCCAACCTGACCCGTCCACAATACCTAACAGTTGGCTGGACAATAGAGGTGTGGAGCAATTGTGCAGGAGGATGGTGTCACTCCCTCCTAACGGTTCTTCAGTCTGCCCCTCCACTCCCCATCTCCTCATGTCCTCACATGCCGCATTAGGACAGTTTGGACTGCCTGGAACACGCGGCCGCTCTCCATGGAGGTGACGCTCCCCTACGATGCCCCTTGTTGAACAGAGGAAGAACAGGGAGTGGTCATGGGGACCCAGAGTCCATGGGGATCCCAGGCACAGCCCTGAGCTCTTATTGCACTGGAGAGGGTCAAGGGGCACAAGTGCATGGAAACTACTACAAGAATACAGGTCAAGAGTGTCGGACACACAGCACAACATAAGCATTCATAGCACCCAGACGTCCTCTCATTCAGAACCCCCACAATGGCCAATAGGCTGTTGAGGAATGGAGAGAGGTTTATTGTTCCAGCAACTGTTCCAATGTCATGGAAATGAATGAGGAAAAGGTGGTTTTGTGTTTTGTGTGGAATTACATTATTTCCCTCCTGTCTTTCTCTGCTCTCATTTGGAGTTTGACGGGAGAGGTGGAGTGCTGAGACTGTTGCCGGTTATCCTCACCACACAGCAAGACACACTTGAGATCAGAACATTGGCAGGATCAGAGTTGGAGTGTGTTCAGAGCCGTGTGTATATTCAGACTCCTGTCGTTCCCTATCAGAGTGCTGCCATTTGTCAGACTGGAAGCTGTTCTTTCAAATGAACAACAAAAGGCTATTTTCCCAATGTTCTCCTCTCTGCAGACCCACGGCTTTCCTTTTGAATTGGGCAAAGCCAGGAGCGCAAAGACAAAGAATGAATAAATGAAGCAACACAAAAAAGGATTTAGAAACTCATGTAAGCAGAGCCATCCCAAGAGGGCCGCAGAAAGGGTGAGATACAGAATACAGGAAGAGAAAGGCGGAAGAAAGAGAAGGAAAAACTACTTTAAATAGATAGATAAGAGTGTAGGGAAATTCTCCCATGCCATTCTTTGTTTACTCGCTTCTAGTTTTGCCCACACAGGCTCTTATTGTAGCAGTTCTCAGTAGAGCTGTGACTGAATCCTCTGTGGCCACTACAGTGCAGCCCAGTCCAGATGGCCTGTTCTCCTGTTCTCCCTACAGCCACCCACAGTACCACTGGAGTCCACCACCTGATGTGGAGAGACAACACAGGGCCTGTAGGATCCCTGGTTGGACCCCCAGCAGGATTCCAGCCCTCCCAGTCTGCCATCCTGCCTCGCCTGCTGCTGGTCCCAGGAGAGCCCTGCCTGCAGCTGCGAGGTAGGTCTCAAGGTCCAAGGAGCCCCTCCGTAGTGGTAACGCCCCCTCTACCCTGCAGGTCTAACGCGCCTCCATCATCTCTGACACACAGCCTGCACACTTCACTTCACAGGCGGTAACAAGCTAGAGCCAGCACATGGGATCCGCTCTCTCATCCACCCACCTCTAAGCAATCACATTCCCTCTTTCTCCAGCGCTCTCTCTCCCTCAATCTCTCTCTCTCCCCACCTGAGCAGTTTAACGGAGTGTGGTAAAGATAGAAAATAGCTTTTAGAAGCTGGTTTCAATCTAGTAAATATTTCATTTTCAAACAGAGCAACTGCTAAATGCTTTCTATCATTTATGTGGCTCGATAACAGCTGTACAGTGCTTGTCCTTGAGCAAGCTGTGGCGCAACCAACTCATGAACACTGTATTTGTGTACTCCCACAAGTACAAGACAAACTCAATAAATGCAATGTTCCACACCCTCATTTGTATACCGTATACTGTATATTGCTCTACATTAGGGGTAAACAACCGTGTTCCTGGAGTGCCACAGGTACTGCAGGATTGGGTTTCAACTAGGCACCACACCTGACCAACTGAGCTAATTGATCAGTTCAGTGATTGCCTAAATTCAACACACCTGGTCTTCCAGGTCAGTTAAATCAAAAACAGGACCAGGGTTGCCTACCCCTAATCTACATGGTCTTCTCCCTAATCTCTGTCTACGTTCTTCTCCCTAACGAACATATTTCATTCTTTGCATGCGCATAATTGGGCCAGCACAAAGCAGATCAAACTCTTTGGTCCTACACCTGCTGTATGTAAAATATAGTGTGCTATAGCTTAGAGAAATGTGACTCTGGATGACAACATAATGATGTATGTTTCCAACATTAGGGCTGTTTTCCGAAAGAAGTTAAATCTCCTTTGTTTTTTGTTTCCTTGCCACGATACTAACAAGTATTGCGATACTGGTATCGTCCTTGCCCTACCACATAAGCCTTGTTTATACCTGGTGCTAACATGTGTTCTTTGTCTTGATCTTGTCTACATTATGATTGTGCCCACTTATTAGCCGATGCATCTACACATGGTATTAAAATGTGTCTCTTATTCATCCACTGTGTCCGCATTGTGACCAGATATCCCTGTATGTTAATTATTTGACAGATATTTGTTCTAAATAACATTTATTTGTTTATTTTAAGACACATTTAATACCAGAAGTCAATAGTGCCAACTGTCAGTGTTTTTAGAGGGTGGGATAATGATGTGTTGTTAAATGGTTTCACTGGCCAGATTCGTCTGCACTGTAAGATGTCCGGACACAATGGGTCCCTAACTGCCTCTGGAAGTAGTCAGGAATATCTAATAACAATCAGATCACAATGGCTGTGTTTAGACAGGCAGCCCAATTCAGATATTTTTTCCACTAATAGGTCATTTGTTCAATCACATCAGATCTTTTCACATCATATCTTTTTCAGAGCTGATTTGATTGGTCAAAATACCAATTAGTGAAAAAAAATATCAGAATTGGGCTGCCTGTCTAAACGCAGCCTCTGGGTTTTTTAATTGTCTACGCCAGTCTGTGGGCACAATCAGAATGTGGACAATATCAAGACAAAGGACGCATGTTAGAACCAGTTATAAACGGGGCTGTAGGAAGAACAGCCAGACACACACCACTGACGTACCATACACACCCGCAGCCCCCGCAAGTTGCGGTGGGGGGGGGCCACGGGCTTTGGGGGCCTCCCAACCCCCTTAAAATAAAGATAATAGCATATGAACACATCATAAACCATGGCAAAAACCTTTAGAATTACAGGAAATTAGCTGTAAAAACGCAACATTTTCTCTCAGCTTCATGGCAAATGTGTAGAATAGCATAATTCTAGACATGAAACTGAAATGTTTTCTCTTTGCCCCATGCCAAAATGTGCTAGAATTGTAGGAAGCTGTTTTCCTGCCACTGACTCACACCCATAGCATTATAAAGAATTTAATTAAAGCTCTAGTTGAGATTAATCGGTCAGCATTTTCAGTCAGAATCAGGAAAGGAACGTTTCCTTGTGACAGTTGGTCGGCAGCAACAGAGGCAGTCCAAAACACCCCACTTCTCTCTCACACACATCAGCAGAAAGCTTGGCCTGGGATGCCCCCCTCCATGGGACTTCTGTCATTGTAAGACAGCTGCAATTCATTTACGGCTAAGATTGTCTGCCCAGAATTAGCTCCAGGGCTTTCTGCTGTCACCTGTTTGGTATACACTAATGTACACTGTAATACACTAGAGCTGGATACACACATTCAATAGTCTCCATCAAAAGAGCCAAATGAACTAATCTAAAATGTCATCAAATATAAGCTGATTTTTATTGAATACTAAACCAAACCTGCTTGTCCTGATGTCCTCTGTTATTTCCAAATGGCAATGCTAAGAATGGCACCACATGCATAGTCCAAAGGGGAAGAGGAGAGAGAGAGACAAATCTGCAGAGTAAGCTTTAATTGGGTAATTAGGCAAAGTGGGAATGAGGCGTTTATAGACCCTTATGGGAAGTGAATCGGCCGTTACCCAGTGATTGTCTTTTGCCTGTGTGACTATTACTTATAGTATGCAGCAAAGGGTCTGTTCTGCTTAATGCTGCCTGTCACAAGCCTGGACTATGACCAGCAAATTACACTCATTACTGCGGGTTAGCTGGGCACGCCACACCTGGGGGAACAAACACACGCACTCAAGCACACACACGTTGAGTCATATATTTGATGCTTGTTTAAGACATGTCATCAATGGCTCTTTCCACACCCACTCTTTATTGTCCTGTCTTGGGGTGAGAAATGTGTGATAATGCCCATTTGACCAGTAACAGGATTGGTTTTGTTTTACTGCTGGGGTAAACAACCTCACAGAGTGAGGATTTAAAGACACAACGCCATCACCTATTCCTAGTAGGAAACGCCTTGGACCAGCCCACCCTTTAGAAAGCTATCATGGTTTAATGTGAGGCTGTTGGCTCTGATGGTGCCATTCAGTTGAGTGGGCTTCTGGAGGCTATAGGCTCTGTGTATTCCTCTCGTCCTGTCCTTTATTTCAATGAAAGCTCCATGTGAGCTCTGCCATATCTGGAAACGGCTTTTTGCTTGACTGATGGATTTCATCTCACCATTCAATTTGTCTTTAGCTGTGTTCCAATGGTGATGCATAGATGTGGCGGCCATCCACTGCCTCACAGCGGCACCATGTGGCACAGCAACACAATCCACACGGATTCCCGCTAACACACAGTCAACAGGCCATTTTACCTTTCGATTTTTGGATTTACATTATGATCATTTTAAAGAGATCCTTTAGTTGGTCTCAATATACATTGAGGTGTTTGTAGTAAATAAAGCATAGGTGAGTGTTCACAAGATACATTTTTGATAGCTGTACCTTATGCTGATTCCCCCTACTTTTTGGTCCTGAGGTTAAATTAAAATGGGTGAATGTGCAAGCACAGGTGAGAGTAGCCTTTAACCACAAGGTGGCAGTAATACTTAGATCTTTCGATAAAATGTTTGAACCTGCAGTCCAAAACCATCAGGGTGATAGTGGTATAAATGTACACAAAACACAATAGTGAAAATAACACAAGAGCAGAATGTATGATGATCATTGTTCCAGTCAAGAGCCAATGGATGGAGTGATGAGAGGGAGAGAGGGATAGTGGTAGAGAAGGGGGTGACAGAATCTGTGTGTCTGGACTGTGGAGCTAACAGAACAGCTGTCTGAGACTAGAGCGATTCATCCGATTCATTATTCTGTAATGGTTCAGTACATTTTTGTACGTTTGCCAATAGAGCTGCCTGACTGTCCAACTAACCAGATAACAGTTCTTACTCTAATCAGTTTTCAGTAGTTCAGTATTTTCTTCAAATCCATATACCCTCATAATAATCTTGTTCTATGACAATATGCACAAAGAATTCTGAGGTGGATGGGTGTTTTGTCTTGGCTGAGTAGACCTGTCACTCGTGCGGTTTGTGTTGTTCATGTTCCTCTTCTAGTAGAATAGGCTTGCTGTAAAGTAAAAGGAGGAGGAGAGAGGGGGATGAGGTGGACTCTGATGGCTTTTCCAGCCCCACGGTTTCCTGTCTAGTAGAGGGGGGCTAGAACTGGGGGAGCACCACTTCCTGCCAAAGCTGCTTTACTGACAGCAGGTATAACATATAACATTATGTTACCACACCAGAGTCTTTAAAAAGGGGTTCTTGTCTCTGTTCTCAATTCATTTTAGGCATCCATTAGCTCTTTCCCTGGTGTTAGAGTCTGTCCTGGCCTCAAAGCTGAGGGAAGGGGTTAGAGATAGAGATGGAATGGGGTGATCCCAGCCCAGCAGATATTTTCATATCCATGAAGTAATGAATCTATGAATTATTGAGACATTGGACAAATGGGTGATGTGGGTTCAATGCTTTTCTGAAAGCATAGCAGCGAGAGCTCCAAAAGAAGCCACACCACACACAGGAGTGCCATGGTTACAGAGTGGAGAAGCTGCGCTTCTTCAGCCAAACAGGACCTGAACCACGGGCTTCACTCACTCAGTACATGATCTCAGTCCAGTAGCCAAGACCTTCATCTGAATTACAAACAGATGTTGTTCTGGAAATAAGTAGCATTTATGCATTTCTTGCTTTATCTTGATGTTGTATTTTCTCTGTAAGGGACTCCCGGATAACATTTGTGTTAGTTTAGCCAGTGAAGGTGAATAATCCCAGTCTGATGGGGAATATCAGTTTTCCAGTTGTCCACTGTGGCTGGCGTGATAAGATGGTGAGCAAAGAGAAGGGAGGAACTGGGACTGAGGCTGGCCAGGAGGTTTTAGATAGTGATGTCATGTGTTTCTCAAAAAATAAAAAAAGTGATTGCAACACCTACTTCCCATCGGGGTCAAATGTTGTAGGAGACTGGTTCTCTCTATACCAAACCACATGGAATTTCCTCTTTTGCTGCTGTTTTTAGCTATCCCTCCCACTCCATATTATGTTACATCATAGTAACCCATAGGGCGCTGTGGTCAATCTTCCTGTTTGTCTCTCATGGAACATGGAGAGATCCTTTGAATTACAATCTGCAGCAGGTTCACCCATTAAAGGTCAAGATCTGTGACGTGACAGTTGTCTGACCGCGGTGGTGTGACTCAGTGCTTTAGTGTTTTTTAAAAACTGTCTAATATTATTTTTTTTTATGTAAGGATCATGGCAGTATAATGAAGAATATTCTCAGTAACACTTGTATATATTTGGATATTCCACTACAGATGGTTTAAAAATCAACAAACTGTTCAACTAACTATCGACTAGCCCTAACTCTAACACCAACCCTGGCTTTACAGTCCCATGTGGCTCAGTTGGTAGAGCATGGTGTTTGCAACGCCAGGGTTGTGGGTTGGATTCCCACGGGGGACCAGTACGGAGAAAAAAATGTATGAAATGTATGCATTCACTACTGTAAGTCGCTCTGGATAAGAGCGTCTGCTAAATGACTGAAATGTAAAATGTTCAGTGAGGGAAAAAAGTATTTGATCCCCTGCTGATTTTGTACGTTTGCCCACTTACAAAGAAATTATCAGTCTATAATTTTAATGGTAGGTTTATTTGAACAGTGAGAGACAGAATAACAACAAAAAAATCCAGAAAAGCGCATGTCAAAAATTTTATTAAATGATTTGCATTTTAATGAGGGAAATAAGTATTTGACCCCTCTGTAAAACATGACTTAGTACTTGGTGGCAAAACCCTTGTTGGCAATCACAGAGGTCAGACGTTTCTTGTAGTTGGCCACCAGGTTTGCACACATCTCAGGAGGGATTGTGTCCCACTCCTCTTTGCAAATCTTCTCCAAGTCATTAAGGTTTCGAGGCTGACGTTTGGCAACTCGAACCTTCAGCTCCCTCCACAGATTTTCTATGGGATTAAGGTTTGGAGACTGGCTAGGCCACTCCAGGACCTTAATGTGCTTCTTCTTGAGCCACTCCTTTGTTGCCTTGGCCGTGTGTTTTGGGTCATTGTCATGCTGGAATACCCATCCACGACCCATTTTCAATGCTCTGGCTGAGGCAAGGAGGTTCTCACCCAAGATTTGACGGTACATGGCCCCGTCCATCATCCCTTTGATGCGGTGAAGTTGTCCTGTCCCGTTAGCAGAAAAACACCCCCAAAGCGTAATGTTTCCACCTCCATGTTTGATGGTGGGAATGGTGTTCTTGGGGTCATAGGCAGCATTCCTCCTCCTCCAAACACGGCGAGTTGAGTTGATGCCAAAGAGCTCCATTTTGGTCTCATCTGACCACAACACTTTCACCCAGTTGTCCTCTGAATCATTCAGATGTTCATTGGCAAACTTCAGACGAGCATGTATATGTGCTTTCTTGAGCAGGGGGACCTTGCGGGCGCTGCAGGATTTCAGTCCTTCACGGCGTAGTGTGTTACCAATAATTTTCTTGCTGACTATGGTCCCAGCTGCCTTGAGATCATTGACAAGATCCTCCCGTGTAGTTCTGGGCTGATTCCTCACCGTTCTCATGATCATTGCAATTCCACGAGGTGAGATCTTGCATGGAGCCCCAGGCCGAGGGAGATTGACAGTTCTTTTATGTTTCTTCCATTTAAGAATAATCGCACCAACTGTAGTCACCTTCTCACCAAGCTGCTTGGCGATGGTCTTGTAGCCCATTCCAGCCTTGTGTAGGTCTACAATCTTGTCCCTGACATCCTTGGAGAGCTCTTTGGTCTTGGCCATGGTGGAGAGTTTGGAATCTGATTGATTGATCGCTTCTGTGGACAGGTGTCTTTTATACAGGTAACAAACTGAGATTAGGAGCACTCCCTTTAAGAGTGTGCTCCTAATCTCAGCTCGTTACCTGTATAAAAGACACCTGGGAGCCAGAAATCTTTCTGATTGAGAGGGGGTCAAATACTTATTTCCCTCAAAGAATTTTGACATGCGTTTTTCTGGAATTTTTTGTTGTTATTCTGTCTCTCACTGTTCAAATAAACCTACCATTAAAATTATAGACTGATCATTTCTTTGTCAGTGGGCAAACGTACAAAATCAGCAGGGGATCAAATACTTTTTTCCCTCACTGTATGTCCACACCATGGCTCAACAACCCTAGCCATAACCTTAATCCCAGGCAAACTGTTGCATGTCAACAAAGTTGTCGTTGATCGTTTCTTATTAGTTTGAGCATCTATGTAAAGGAGACTATCCTATTAAAGTGAGACCACATTCTCAGCTAGTGCAGTATGTGGGGAATTCCAGCCCGACTTAAGCTAGCGTAAATTGAATTGAATTACCTTTTTATGCACTTTTCTGTCTACGCGTATTCTGATCTTGAATTTAAGCATGAGAATAGCATGCTATTCACCCTCTATTTGTTTGGGGTGGAGATCAACGAAATGAAGGTGTGGCAGAGGTGTGTCTACACCATATTCTGACCTTGACCCTCACGCTTCCAACACACCGACAGCATCATTGCATTTTGGTACACCAGAACTGCATTCATTTCAGTTCAACCTCTATGAGGAAATGTCCATTTGATGGAGAGTACAGTGTTTCTGTGTCCCCTTAGTGGCAGATTTGTAATTGCCAGAGACTGCACAATATCAGTTAGACGTGTCAACACCTCTCTCCATCTTATCCTCTCAGCCTCCATAAATGCCATCTCATGTTTATCAATTATTCCCCCTTATTTGATCCTCATTGCCAGATCTTTACATGTTTTCATGAAGTTAGATGGTTCCTCATCCTGGCCAGTGCCAGAGGGTGCTCCAAAATATTTCAGAAGTGACCACTGAATTTGCACTGAAATACAGTATATGAGTCTGACACCCTAAATACATTTGTTGCACAATTAAATATACATATCATTATGCAAAATGTATCAAACTTTCAGAATAGGAACCAAATGAACCATACAACCTCCTTGGCTAATTCTAGGCATAAGACACCCCAAAAGACTCAATATAACACAAAAGATACAAAATATCAGCATAAGATAGACATCTTTTAAGTTAGCCTACAGCATTGGAAATTCCCCTTACTGAGCTCAGGACCTAGTCAATACAATCACAGACAACCTTTATGATGTCACCTCAATGAAAGTTAACCAAATCAATAATGTACTAGTTAGGTTGTAATCGTTTTGCTGCAGGCTACACACATTATCATGATGAAACTGTGTGAAATTCTATCTAATTTTATGTAAGCTAGTTGGACAGAAAACGGATTATTGTCGCCCTATAGGTAATAGCATAGCAAGCAACATAGCAACATAGGCTAACAAACATAAGTGTTATACTAGCCTATTTCATGACATGCATAATATTATACTCATAAAGAGATGACATAGCTGCATACCTTTATCTTTTGCGCGTTTCTCCTCTTCTTCTTTCCTCTTTTTCCTAAACTGGGCACCTGATGGGTTAGATCTTTTCTTATCAATTTGTGTTGATTTGGCACTCGAGCATCAATACATTACCCATCCCCCAACACTGTCAACCAAGAGTCAAGACTAAACCAATTCACCTTGGTGGTGTGCAGATTGGTTTTATATTAGTCTTAACGATTTCGCACAAACCAGAAAAAAAGGTAACAATATGTCTGTGAAACTATATATTCACAGTATTATGAATGAATTGTGGTTTATTTGGTAGCATTCAAATCAAAATCAAATCAAATCAAAATGTTATTTGTCACATACACATGTTTAACAGATGTTAATGCGAGTGTAGCGAAATGCTTGTGCTTCTAGTTCCGACAATGCAGTAATATCTAACAAGTAATCTAACCTAACAATTTCACAACAACTACCTTATACACACAAGTGTAAAGCAATGAATAAGAATATGTACATAAAAATATATGAATGAGTGATGGCCGAACGGCATAGGCAAGATGCAGTAGATGGTATAGAGTACAGTATATACATATGAGATGAGTAATGTAGGATATATAAACATTATATAAAGTGGCATTGTTTAAAGTGGCTAGTGATATATCTATTACATCAAGATGGCAAGATGCAGTAGATGGTATAGAGTACAGTATATACATATGAGATGAGTAATGTAGGGTATGTAAACATTATATAAAGTGGCATTGTTTAAAGTGGCTAGTGATACATTTATTACATACATTTTTACATTATTAAAGTGGCTAGAGTTGAGTCAGTATGTTGGCAGCAGCCACTTAATGTTAGTGATGGCTGTTTAACAGTCTGATGGCCTTGAGATAGAAGCTGTTTTTCAGTCTCTCAGTCCCCGCTTTGATGCACCTGTACTGACCTCGCCTTCTGGATGATAGTGGGGTGAACAGGCAGTGGCTCGGGTGGTTGTTGTCCTTGATGATCTTTTTGGCCTTCCTGTGACATCAGGTGGTGTAGGTGTCCTGGAGGGCAGGTAGTTTTCACCCGGTGATCCGTTGTGCAGACCTCACTACCCTCTGGAGAGCCTTACGGTTATGGACGGAGCAGTTGCCATACCATGCGGTGATACAGCCCGACAGGATGCTCTCGATTGTGCATCTGTAAAAGTTTGTGAGTGTTTTTGGTGACAAGCTGAATTTCTTCAGCCTCCTGAGGTTGAAGAGGCGCTGCTGCGCCTTCTTCACCACGCTGTCTGTGTGGGTGGACCATTTCAGTTTGTCCGTGATGTGTACGCCGAGGAACTTAACACTTTCCACCCTCTCAACTACTGTCCCGTCGATGTGGATGGGGGCTGCTCCCTCTGCTGTTTCCTGAAGTCCACGATCATCTCCTTTGTTTTGTTGACATTGAGTATGAGGTTATTTTCCTGACACCACACTACGAGGGCCCTCACCTCCTCCCTGTAGGCCATCTCATCGTTGTTGGTCATCACTGTAGTGTCGTCTGCAAACTTGATGATTGAGTTGGAGGCGTGCATGGCCAGGCAGTCGTGGGTGAACAGGGAGTACAGGAGAGGGCTGAGAACGCACCCTTGTGGGGCCCCAGTGTTGAGGATCAGCGGGAAGGACATGTTGTTACCTACCCTCACCACCTGGGGGCGGCCCGTCAGGAAGTCCAGGACCCAGTTGCACAGGGCGGGGTCGAGACCCAGGGTCTCGAGCTTAATGACGAGTTTGGAGGGTACTATGGTGTTAAATGCTGAGCTGTAGTCGATGAACAGCATTCTTACATAGGTATTCCTCTTGTCCAGATGGGTTAGGGCAGTGTGCAGTGGGATTGCGATTGCGTCGTCTGTGGACCTATTGGGGCGGTAAGCAAATTGGAGTGGGTCTAGGGTGTCAGGTAGGGTGGAGGTGATATGGTCCTTGACTAGTCTCTCAAAGCACTTCATGATGACAGAAGTGAGTGCTACGGGGCGGTAGTCATTTAGCTCAGTTACCTTAGCTTTCTTGGGAACAGGAACAATGGTGGCCATCTTGAAGCATGTGGGGACAGCAGACTGGGATAAGGATTGATTGAATATGTCCGTAAACACACCAGCCAGCTGGTCTGCGCATGCTCTGAGGATGCAGCTGGAATAGCTACACTGTTTGTATTCGGTCATGTTTCCGGTCACCTTGCCCTGATTAAAAGCAGTGGTTTGCGCTTTCAGTTTTGCGCGAATGCTGCCATCAATCCACGGTTTCTGGATGGGGAATGTTTTAATAGATGCTGTGGGTACAACATCACCGATGCACTTGCTAATAAACTCGCTCACCGAATCAGCGTATTCATCAATGTTGTTGTTCGACACTATGCGAAAAATATCCCAGTCCACGTGACCGAAGCAATCTTGAAGCGTGCAATCCGATTGGTCGGACCAGTGTTGAACAGACCTGAGCGCGGGTGCTTCCTGTTTTAGTTTCTGTCTATAGGCTGGGAGCAACAAAATGGAGTCGTGGTCAGCTTTTCCGAAAGGAGGGTGGCGGAACGCCTTATATGCGTCGCGGAAGTTAGAATAACAATGATCCAGGGTTTTGCCAGCCCGGGTCGCACAATCAATAGTCTGATAGAATTTAGGGAGCCTTGTTTTCAGATTAGCCTTGTTAAAATCCCCAGCTACAATAAATGTAGCCTCAGGATATGTGTTTTCCAGTTTACATAGAGTCGAATGAAGTTCTTTCAGGGCCGTCGATGCGTCTGCTTGGGGGGAATATACACGACTGTGATTATGATCGAAGAGAATTCTCTTGGTAGATAATGCGGTCGGCATTTGATTGTGAGGAATTCTAAGTCAGGTGAACAAAAGGACTTGAGTTCCTGTATGTTGTTATGATCACACCACGTCTCGTTAATCATAAGGCATACACCCCCGCCCTTCTTCTTACCAGAGAGATGCTTGTTTTTGTCGGCGCAATGCGTGAAAAAACAGGTGGCTGTACCGACACCGATAGCGTGTCTCGAGTGAGCCATGTTTCTGTAAAACAAAGAATGTTACAGTCTCTGATGTCTCTCTGGAAGGCAACCCTTGCTCGGATTTTGTCTACCTTGTTGTCAAGAGACTGGACATTGGCGAGTAGTATGCTCGGGAGTGGTGCGCGATGTGCCCGTCTACGGAGCCTGACCAGAAGACCGCTCCGTCTGCCCCTTCTGCGGCGCCGTTGTTTTGGGTCGCCGGCTGGGATCCGATCCATTGTCCTGGGTGGTAGGCCAAACAGAGGATCCGCTTCGGGAAAGTCGTATTCCTGGTCGTAATGTGACTGATTTCACTAATTGTATTAGTACTGTACAAAGTTAGAGGTGCGTTATTTTATAGATTCCCCCGCTCCCCTTACCTCAGGCTTCCAGTGGGGAGACCTGAGGTCAACCTACCCCTGCCCCCCTCCCCATTTCGTACTTCTGAGTGCGAGACCTTTCCAGGCAGTAGCCTGCCTAGCTCACAAACTAGAATCAGGGCGCCCACTCCGACAAGGTTAATTGACCCACAGTCCCACACGGTGACATGATATCTTTGATGTGACGTACAAATGAGCGATAGAAAACCGATCGCGTAAATGTCACCATTCCGAATTTTTTTGTGCGGGCGCCCCGTGCCGCCCCCGGCAAGATGCCACCCTGGGCGGCTGCCCATGTCGCCCATACCTAAATCCGCACTATGAAACGCTGAATAAGGTTGAGCAACCTGTCAGTTTCAAGTGGAACAACATCTACTTTCTTTTTCCGATAGAAATAACACCATTCTCCATGCACTGTAATTTACAAATTGATAAGAGCTAGCACACATGGCACAGATGTCAATTCAATGTCTATTCCACGTTGGTTCAACGTAATTTCATTGAACTGAAAAGTGGATTCAACCAGTGTGTGCCCAGTGGGAGGTAAAAGGGTAAGCCATTTGGATAAGGCGATTGTAAATATGAATTACAATTGTTTTAGATCTATTTTACCTTATGATCGCTGGAGACAAATGTGAAACCAGTCATATGGCAGCAAACTGAAGCATGCAGTATCAACATATCACATTTTCCACAGTGAAGTTTATGAAATGCTGGCCTTATAATTTTGGAGGAAATTTGGAGACCCAAGCTATAGGCTTCTGTAACCATGCGCAAATGACAGTATAGCGCCAAACCTACGAAGTTGATTTAGGATTTCTAGAATATATAGAATTGTCACGCCCTGATCTGTTTCACCTGTCCTTGTGCTGGTCTCCAACCCCCTCCAGGTGTCGCTCATCTTCCCCATTATCCCCTGGGTACTTATACCGGTCTTCTCTGTTTGCCCATTGCCAGTTTGTCTTGTTTTTCAAGTCAACCAGCGGGTTTGTCTCAGCTCCTGCTTTTCCCCAGTCTCTCTTTTTCTTGCCCTCCTGGTTTTGACCCTTGCCTGTCCTGACTCTGAGCCCGCCTGCTTGACCACTCTGCCTGCCCCTGAGTCTGCCTGCCGTCCTGTGCCTTTGCCCCACCTCTGGATTACCGACCTCTGCCTGACCTGACCCTGAGCCTGCCTGCCGTCCTGTACCCTTGCCCCACCACTCTGGATTATCGACCTCTGCCTGTCTTGACCTGTCGTTTGCCTGCCCCTGTTGCTGTAATAAACATTGTTACTTCAACACAGTCTGCATTTGGGTCTTACCTGAAATGTGATAGAATGAAAACTCAATGAGAAAATATGTTGGAAAGCAAGTGGGAGGGTTTTCTGTATTCAGCGCGCACAACGGAACCACGCCTGCAAAACCCTTCACGCACCTGCATAAGGTAAGTCTGAATACCAACTACTGAGAAGACCATAGGAAAGGCGGCTTAGGAAAGGCATAAATTATGTTAGAGATCTTATATCAAATCAGATATATGCTGTAAAGAGGTCAATGGAACGCAGACTGTGGGGATAGAAGGACGCTGGATTGGTACACATTGAACAAATCTGATCTAACAAAGGAGATATTAATCAAATCCGTCATGATCGATGTATTGTAACAGGCCTACAATGTGGTTACTAAAGTCCTTTTTGGATATATTTGGCTGTTTTTGCTGCATTACATTTAGAAGTAGTCCATTTTTCGGTTTAGAAGATATGACTGCTGAATGCTAACTCCTGCTCATTTAAGCATGGTTTTTATAGAGATACCGGTGGTGTAGTCAATGTCGTTTTTAACTGTAATGCAGCTGATTGGTGAAGATTACATGAATATTGGGATTGACATCCGTACTCAGATTTTTACCTCAAAATAATGTGAAATACACATATAAACAATAGCCTAAATGTAGGCTCATTTTGTTGGGGAGAAATTAGGAGATTCGGGATCTGTCTCCCAAGCCATCTTTCCCCCAGGTGTTTCCATAGCATTTCCATTGTCTTGGTCGCATTCCATTGACTTCTTTACCACATCTATGGGAAAGTGAACCAAGATCTCAATTCTACCCTGTTTATATAGAGCAACCACACAAGTCTTACACAGCAAATTGGCCAGTGTAAATGTTTGTGCATCATTTCTAGTGTTGATTCGGGAGTTAAAATCCCTCTGTAAGACTCAGTGGTGTAAAATAACCCCAAGTGTTAGTGTTAATAATTGTTAATAATTGTGTTATTGAGTTATTGTGTTACACTTTGGAAAGTAAAACAGGCCCATCAAAACCACACCCATCATTACCATATTTCCCAGCTTGCTCTACTACTGCAGGTAGATTTTGTAGTGTCTGTGTTTTTGCATGTACATTGTAAACTAGTCCAATCAGTTAGTTAGATTTATTGCATCCATTACTAAAATGGTTGTTCCAGTTTAAATGGTTTAAGTAGTCTTCTTATCAACAAACTTTCCTAACCCTGACAGTTATTCTAAATACAGGTTGTGGGTGACTTAAAAATTCCAACTGTTGGAAATCCTAACTGGCTGGATTTCAGTAGGAATTACATAGCACTTTGGGTTAGGGTAAAATTAGGCCATCAAAGTAAGGCCTTATGACATATGTATTGTCGTAGTTACATTTTTATGATAGCATTCGCCTAGGTACTCACTTGGTGAAAGCCACAGACTTTTAGAAAGATAATCTGATAACCATGTCTCTGTCACTAACATAGTCATTGGTGGTAACTGTACAATTCACTTGGAAAAAAAAGGCACCGTGGGAATAATTCAAATTAGGCTTTACACCATACAGTGTTAAAACAACACCCAAAAACGATGTTAATTTCTTACACTGAGAAAGGGGGGAAGGGGGATACCTAGTCAGTTGCGGGGGTCTGCCTTACTCAACATCCACGTCCAACAGATTTTTACCTTGTCAGCTCAGGGATTCAATCCAGCAACCTTTCGGTTACTGGCCCAACCCTCTAACCACTAGGCTACCTGCCGCAACGTCAGCACTAAGCAAAGTGACTCCAGTTTACTCTAAATCAAGTGTTATGATTTA
Source organism: Salmo salar (assembly GCF_965601325.2). NCBI lineage: Eukaryota > Metazoa > Chordata > Actinopteri > Salmoniformes > Salmonidae > Salmo > Salmo salar. The sequence goes on along the minus strand of NC_138316.1, from coordinate 16,492,212 downwards.
CAACATAGGTGTTGCATATAACTCTACAGTAGACCTATGCAAACACCACAATCAAGTTCATTTGAACACTTTAATAAGTGTTCAAATGAGTTGAATGGGGAACACTGCAACAAAGTTAAATCTTTAACACTTTTAAAACACGGGAACGTTGCCTTCAAAAGGTTCATTGTCAACAAAGTGCGAGTGGATTGAATCCCGGTCCAAAAGTGTCTGAGGAATTGTTGTTTCATTGTTGGTCCTTGTCATAAACATACTAATCTAGATAGATTGTAAATAATATTTTTTAGAAAGTGCTTCCTTAATGATATGCTTATGATAGTGGTTATCCCTGTTGGATAAGACACTGTGTTAGAGCGCTTCCATCACTTCCTCACAGACTACCCTGTAATAACAGTTATTGTTCCACATTAAAACATTGGCCAAAGCCTTTTGACAACATTCGCACCACTCTTCTTTTTCATTATGTGTGCTGCCTTGCCAGTGAAGCCAGTTGAAAAGCTATAAGTGTATTTGCAGTTTTTGTTCTTCGAAGAATCCGGACCATCTTTTATCGTGGCATTTTAGTGTGAGAGCACTGTGTACATATCACTTTTTATTTCGGTCGGTAATTGTTTTCCTTTCAATGTTATTTTCTCTGGTACAGTGTTTTTATTTTTTTATCTAAAGGAGTCCACTTGAAACACATTCAATTGTAGGGATGCCAACTATGACAGTATCGTAAACCTCATCTACCACAGTCTTTATGTCATAGTCTTTGTGCTCATATTTTAAGGCTCAGATCACCAGACAATACAGGTATTGTAAAAGCATTAAGCTGGAGAAGCAGTGGGCCCTGAGAGAGACACACACACACACACATTTGATAGGGTGCTCCCTCCAGACCAGGTTTCATAAGGAGTGAGTCATCTGATTCGGGGAACAGGGTTCACAATGCTCCCTGAGGGGATCCCTCTCTTTCCTGCTTACTCAAGGCTCTTTCAAGCCTTGATGGGGCTCTAGACGGAGCAGCATGAAACCATTTGCGACACTCTCCCATTTCTTCAAACTGTCTAAAGCTTCTGTCTTTAGCGGTCTTGGAATGGAGACAGAGTAAAAGATTAGTCATGATGTAGGTTGTGTTCTCTCAGAAATCCAATATTTTTTTCCATTCACATATGATGTGTGGGTGTACGTGTTACTCGCGTGGGAAAGTGAAACATATGCCCTCTCAATTACATGTGCTCAGGTAAAGAGTCTTTATAGTGGTGTAAGTGGAAATAGGTTTGCACTTAGTGGTGTGCGCAGATGCCAATGAGTGCACCATAAATCCTTTGTGATGTTTGCTGAAGAGATCATGCAACCTGTAGGAGAGCAGATGTGACCTACACTTCCGTTTCCTACACAGCTGTGGACGGGGATCTCTGACGCATGAAGAGTTGACATGCTTAGGTAAACAGTTGGCTAGGGAATACTAGGTCTTTAATGATTTTAACCTTAGATACTAGGATCCAGTAATGTATTTCAGTAATGTACAGTAATGTATTTGTTTTTTTTCTCAAAATACTATGAAATCTGAAAGTCACAATGAGACCCACTTGCACTGGGATAATAGATGCTAAATCAGATGAGGTTTTTATGGTTTTTTTTATATCTTGAATCAATCATTATTTAGCCCTAGGAGGATTAATTACCAAAAGCTTTCCATTTCCTTTTTCACAGTCAAATAGTTTCCTTTCTGACTCGTGTTTTCTATTTCATCACACCTTTTTACTGCTTTCAATTCATATGGCATTGTTTTTCGCCTGATCCTTTTTAAAGGCTTACACTAAATTACATCTTTGAAACGTTATTGCCCTATTATTACGTAATAAGTGCTAACAGACACATTTTTAAGCAATTATTTTTTCCTCGCTTTAATAAAAGCACCCTGTTCAACCTGAGAGAAATCTTGAAAGATCCGATGGACTGTTGTCAAAGACCAGTCCCGCTTCATCACATGGCAGTTGGGGAGACCGCTCAACTTTTAATTATGCACGTCTCTCAGCGGCACACAGACTGTCCCAACTGTTGGGTTCCAGCAACACTTTTCCCATTGACGAGCAGACAAAAACGTTGTTTTATAGGTCTGTCAGTGTTAACAGCGGGTGTTGATTTAGTCTGAAATGAGGATGATTGTGTACGAGCCAAGATAATGTTATTCAGTGTTTAGTGAAACGGCCAAGAGACGACTTATCCAGTGGCACACATCATCTTGGCGGACTTGTGGATGACGTTTGAAATCAAACATGAGTCTGCTGGGCCTAGAGTATGAAGCTGAACCTTCCCATCCATTGGCTTTTCACTTTCTAATCTGCAAACCAGTGGGGAGACTACAAAGAACACAATGAGAAAAACATTCAGCGTTGGAGACGTTGTCCGCTGACGTTACCGACGTACTTTCGGTAGCCTACATCCATCCATTTCCTTCCAAGAGTTAAACGTGCACACATTGACATCCGCGAATGGCGACGTCTTTCTGAACATGTCAGGAAGAAGAAGAAACTCTTTCTCCTCCATGTCCTTCTCCCGGGATGCGGGCCCCTAACGACAGAAACAGAAGCTGCTCTGGTGGAGTCATTAAGCCCAGGTTCCCCATGAACCCCCCCTCAGTCCACACTGATACAAACCACTGGAGTCTCCTGTCTGCTCTGGTTAGGTATGGTTTCAACTCCACAACGCTTCAGGGAGATGTCTACTGTTGATGCTTGGCTGGGCCTCAGCAGAACTAGATCTTGGATGTGAATATCACTGTGAAAATAGGGTCAGACTGTAAATTGAAGAAACTCTTGCAGAAATGTATTACTTGAACAGTTTTTGATTATATCGCTCTTATCATGGGAAAATTAGTCATCTCTTAATGTCTTTATGTAAAATCAGGAGTCATGGATCATGTTTTGGTTCATAAATCCAGTTCGCAGACAGTTTATCCTTCACCATGCTGCCAGATTTTATTTCTAAGGATCTGATTATCTTGTTAACATTTATACTTAGGCAATTGTATGGAAGCCATATCATTTCCCATCCAGATTATGGTTTTCTTGGCCCCAAAACAAAGCATACAGACCAATTTCAATTAGTCTATTTCCATCCTGCCATAACAGAAGCAATGTTTGCTCTCATACTCTTGTTGGAACACTTCCTTATCAGGAACTGTATAGCTGCAGGAATTATCCCAGCCATTGACTTCTACATAATGACTTTATACATACAGACAGTGAGATAATGACTGTCACCCTGCTAAACCAGAATAACATAAAACAACAAATAAAACCGGACACAGCTTGGGAAAACTGGACAGTGTTGTCTGATGTCATTATAAACATGACCTGTCTGGAGTCCAACTAAGGGGCCGACCATGTGGGGCATGGTGTCCTATGCCCCAGACTGTTGCCTGGAAACGTTGCGTGGTTGCTTATTGTCCTTGTTGTCCTTCTCCCACTTCCTTTCCCCTCCAGCCCGTCCTCCTCATTAAGTGAGAAAGAACTGCCTTTGAAGACCGACAGAATGTCATAAAGTTATCCCCTCTTAACAGCTTGTAAATTGTACAGTTAGTAAAATATACCTTAGAAAACTACTGTCTGCATGTTTTAGCTGGCAGTACAGTGGCATGGGAAATGTGGTAGGTAGCTAGGTGACTGATGGGGGCATGTCATGCAGCCATGTGTGAGTCCATCTAAGACCACCACTGTTTAGGGCATAATGCTCTGTAAGGTCATCTTCCTTCAGGTCCAAGCTTACTGCAATCCAAAACGGCATTACCACACCACAGGATACATTCATAATGTTAAATAATACATTGTGTTTTATACGTTGAAACAAGCTTTCCATATCAACACACCATGTGAAGTCCACCAAGCTACTGTACTGGTCTGTGTCTACCATGGCATTTTCCTGCTAATTAATGGTCCCTCCTCTGTATTTCCCTTTCATTACTGGCTATCAGTGAAAAGTACAGGAGAGTTAAGGAATCTAGTGGAACACTGTCTGGAAAGAGCTTCAGCTCCCTGGGACCATGTGTCTGGCTCAGAGCCACACTCCAAACTACTTACTGATCTCACTATTCTAATGACCTCACACCAAACCAAATCACTGCACAGGAAATGCAATAATTGGTGGCTGGTAAACATGAGGTAAGATTTTGCTTAAGGACGCTGCGGCTTTTTCATTTGGACGTGGCTCTCGGGGCCACTCCATGGGAACTTCCTTTTCGACTTCAATAAGCTTTGGTCTGCATCTGTTTATTTTACATAATCTGTAATCTATCAATGTCAACATCTAAAACCAGCGGTGAACATCAAACACAAAGCCGTCATTAATATCAGTATTTATCAGTGAGGTTATATAAAGAACAACATGCAGCAAAAGAGCTGTGGTATCTCTCTGTCACTTCCCCTGGGTGTAAGACGACAGAACTGGTGTCCGTTTGATCAGAACTCCAGTTCTGTCGTTATGTCAGCGAGTGAGTGGCATCCGTGCACGCCTCCTGCTGTGCATACCGCGCCTTGTAATTTACATGATGAGGTAAGTTAATGAGGGTCGTGTGGAAAACCATCAGACTGAGAACTGTCCAGGACCGTTTAGTAGAGTCACGCTGACCGGGTATTTTTAGTAGGTTTCCACAGTTCCTAAAAATGCCAGTCTACCAAACAGGCTTTTCAATTAAGGGGATGAAATGAATGACTTCATCAATCCCAGAAAACCCATGAGAGAACCTCATGTCCTTCTACTGATGACCAATAATTGACGAGTGAACGCAATGATGCAAACCTAATGAAATAGACTTTCATTTCATAAGAACCCTATCTATAAAGTTGTTTATGAATGTAAATGACTAATGTGAACACTACTGCCATTCCATTTCCAATGCTGTGCAGGCCTGTGTCTCAGAGGCGCTTCAAAACCTGCTATAATGTGATTGAGAAGATAGGGTTAAAAGTCTCATACAGGATCCCTGATGATGGTCAACATTAATCTCTATTAAGGGTGAATGTTTGGTTTCACCGTGATTTAGTGGATGATGAAGAGTGAGTGACAGCATGACGACTTGTATAAATATAGCCTTTTATTGGGCTTTGAGCTAATGTTCCCATAATTACATTATCTGAAATTAATGAGATTGTGTCTATGAATTTATTTTTTATAGTGGATTTGAAGGTTAATTTATCTCGTTTAAAGACATCGTGAGTATCTTAAATGTTCATTACGTAAAGGCACAAACTCGTTAAATTGGATTCTGCTGTTATAAAATTTCACACTAATGCCGCACTGAGCTCAGGTGCTAAGTGACGGGTCTAAGGTGTCAACATTGCAGGCTAGTCTGGTGGCGAGAGGGATGATAGTAGAATGGGATTCACATGATTAAACCGATGAGGGGCTATTCTGTTCTGACCCACCTCCTCGCAAATGGTGAATCAATGTATGAATGTATCCACTCCATTTGCGGAATAATGTCAAGTTGAATGTTGTCCTACTCGTATATAGTAGCAACAGACTACTAAATTGGTACGTACTTACGTTTACATTCATCATTCTAATCAGAGAATTCTTAGTTAACCTTAACCTCAGTTCAGAATCTAAGCAGTCACGTCTTCTCTCCAAACTAGCTAGATGTGGGATCGCTATGACCTCATGTTGGGCTACACATGTAGCTGTAGTTTCTATATTTTAGTGCCATCATAAGTCAGTGTATTGATGTTGGCACGCCATTACGGAAAAATCACAAAGACACTGTTTATCAACAGATCAAAGTCTGGATAAATGAACACTAATAACAAAGGGTATGAGTCTGTGTGTTTACTGTCCTAATGTGGTGTCGTTCATAATAACTGTTTTCATGGCCTCTAATCTAAACTGTTGATGGGAGCAGCTTCAGAGAAATATTACTGTGTGTTGATGTTGCACAACAAAAGACAATCCCACATGGGATGAAGCCATTGTAATTACCAATTCACATTAGAGGCTATTGATGGCATTTCAACTGGGGACCACTAATATAATCGTTTAGGAATGGGTGTGTTGTGTTCTTGTCTGTGTTGGAAGGTCTTTGACTCTCTCTTTCTCACTATAGTTACCACAGTATCCTACTCTCTTTTTGTATAGTTGAATACTGACATGGACCTACTCCAATATAAGGGCAGGAAATACCAGATTATCCATCTCATGTACATCAGGTGGTTAAAGATGGAATCTGCAGTAGGGTGAAACAGCTCCACTGGCCGCCCCACCACAGTTGTTATTGTTTTTGTTGATGAGCTGAGGAGCGTTGCGCAGCATCCTTCGCGCGTGCAATGATGTCAGAGGGAAAAAACAGTGTTGGTTGTTTGCAGTAACTTCTTTGTTGTTATAATATCCCAAACGGACGTGGCATTTTCACCACTAACCCTTATCACTTGTGGGAATTGGCCTATATGGATAGGGGTAAATTGAAATGTTCCTTACAGAATAAATATGAAAGGCATATGCATAACCATGGTAGCAATTGAAAGGGAACAGCATGTTTGTATTTGGTTAGAATATATTTTTTAGTTAAAAGTAAAATTCAAAAAAGAACAGGAAGAGTTCTGAGATTATTGGTCAAATGATTAGACCAAAGGCGAGGACACGAAAGTACACATTACAAGACTGAATTCAAACATTACACTGTTGATTTTGTGCATTTTACATTTACTGTACTTTTCGCCACATTTGTTGATAACGACATCTGAAAATACTCTGGATAAATTCAGTAACATAGTAAAACTATTCCTGAAAAATGTGGGGTAGGTGCAACATAAGACAACAAAATGACAAGGGGTTGAGTGGGACGACTAACTGGTGTACAAGTGGTCACACCTCTCCAGTGTGTGAAGCGCAGACCCAGAGCTCTGACGTCATGTGTAGCATGTTACTGTAAAGATACTGCGTTCCAATGTAGGCGTTTATCAGTGCCCAAACCTGCCATTTTCAACCCGTAGACTGGTAGAAGTGTAAAGGGCAACGGATTCCAGCTTTAACTAGGTTCCATGTCCACTTAAAATGATGACCCATCTGACTGAGGTCAACTCTCCCTTATGTCTATGTCTAGACCTGGGTATCCTCCTCTATAGGCACAGAGGTATAGCAGAACATTACAGTAAGCCCCCTACCTTCCCAGAAGCAGCAGCAGAGAGTGGACTCAGTCATACTTGTGGTCTCCAGTCTTCACGCTCTCAGCTGGCTTCCTGTGAATGGCACGGAGCCGAACCCTGGGCTCTGCACTGAGCTGTATAAGAGAGAGAGCAGCAGGACAATCAGCACAGACACAACACCCTGCATACAGGGAGGAGAGAGACTACGCAACACTACTACACAGAGATACTCACAGGGTAAGACAGCTCCATAGTCGCCTTCTCTTTCCCTCTCGTTCCCTGTTGACCCATCTTTGAACTTTACTATTAACGTTGTTCTTTCAACAGACAGATTCGTTTATAGACGATTTGGGGGTGCTGAATGCGAGTTCAGCTTCTGTTCTTTGAGTGTTGGTTTATTGATGATATAAAACTGTTCAACAGATGCACATTTGGGAGTTCAGACATTTCATAAAATACTGAAAGACATTCTCGTTAGTCTGTGTGAACTTGAAAGACAGTTTGACGTATTGACGGACAATAGGTTTCAGCTTGCATGTGTGTAGCTATGAGTGTTTGTGTGATTGTGCAAGGAGGTAGCCTATTCATGGAAATAAGTAAAAGTGTGTGCGTGGCTTTTCATGGGATATAATTTGTGTGTGCACGTGTGCGTGCCAGTGTGTGTTTTCTATTTGGCTTGTGTAGCCCTGTGCTTGGTCAATGGATGCAGAAACGTTTTAGTGTTCCCTTGACACCAAGTGATGGTTAGCACAGATGTGTCATTTGAGAGGGCTTCTGCACATCCATATTGTTCTTTCATTCTGTATGTTTCTGCACCCGCCTCTACTAGAGACCTCAAAGCGTGAGAAGGATAAAAATAGTGATTATTGTTTTTTATTTGATAAATCTGTCATTCTGCTGGCCCTCGCTACATATTCGTCGCCAAACCCACTGGCTCCAGGTCATCTATAAGTATTTGCTAGGTAAAGCCCTGCCTTATCTCAGCTCACCGGTCACCATAGCAACACCCACCCATAGCACACGCTCCAGCAGGTATATTTCACTGGTTATCCCCAAAGCCAACACCTCCTTTGGCCGCCTTTCCTTCCAGTTCTCTGCTGCCAATGACTGGAACGAATTGCAAAAATCACTGAAGCTGGAGACCTATATCTCCCTCACTAACTTTAAGCATCAGCTGTCAGAGCAGCTTACCAATCACTGTACCTGTACACAGCCCATCTGTAAATAGCACACCCAACTACCTCATTTCCATTTTGTTAATTATTATTTTGCTCTTTTGCACCCCAGTATCTCTACTTGCAGATCATCATCTGCACACCTATCACTCCAGTGTTAATGCTAAATTGTAATTATTTTGCCACTATGGCCTATTTATTTCCTTACCTCCCTAACCTTACTACATTTGCACACATTGTATATAGATTTTTCTATTGTGTTACTGACTGTACGTTTGTTTATCCCATGTGTAACTCTGTTGTTTTTTGTAGCACTGCTTTGCTTTATCTTGGCCAGGACTCAGTTGTAAATGAGAACTTGTTCTCAACTGGCCTACCTGGTTAAGTAAAGGTGAAATAATAAATAAATACTTAAAAAAAAATGTTTTTTTACAATTATTTTACCCCTTTTTTCTCCCCAATTTCGTGGTATCCAATTGGTAGTTACGTCTTGTCTCATCGCTGCAACTCCCGTACGGGCTCGGGAGAGGCGAAGGTCGAGAGCCGTGCGTCCTCCGAAACACAACCCAGCCAGGCCGCACTGCTTCTTGACACAATGCACATCCAACCCGGAAGCCAGCCGCACCAATGTGTTGGAGGAAACACCGTACACCTGGCGACCTGGTCAGCGTGCACTGCGCCCGGCCCGACACAGGAGTCGCTAGTGCGCGATGAGACAAGGATATCCCTGCCGGCCAAACTCTCCCCAACCCGGATGAGCCTTGGCCAATTGTGCACCGCCCCATGGGCCTCCCAGTCGCGGCCCGGCTGCGACAAAGCCTGGGCTCGAACCCAGAATCTCTGGTGGCACAGCTAGCACTGCGATGCAGTACCTTAGACCACTGCGCCACCCGGGAGAGGCCCATAAATACATTTAACCACCAATATACTGTATGTTTTTTAAATTACTATTGATCTCCTCAGTGAAAAAATGCATTTAATAACTGTCACCAGGGTGTAGATCAGTGGAGGCTGGTGGGAGGAGTTATAGGAGGACCGTCTCATAGTAATGGCTGGAATGGCATTAATGGAACAGAGTGGAACGTAATTTCCATATGTTTGATACCTTTCCATTTATTCCATTCCAGCCATTATAATGAGCCCATCCTCTTATAGCGCCTCCCTCCAGCCTCCTCTAACAATCCATCCAGGGAATCATATGCAATAGAAAATAAAAGCATTTCCTTTAATACTGTGGAACACAAAGTCACACTTTACTGTTTTTGTTTGCGATAATCTGCCAGCAATGATTCTGGCTAAGTATTTACATTTCCCCTCTACAGGAGTTGCTGGAGGTGTTGGTGGAGTATTCTTTGTGTTGTCGTGCCTGGCGTGTGAAGGTCATTACCATAAGGTCAGAGGTCACAGGTCAGAGGCAACAGCAGAGTGCCAGGATGTGCTGCCTATCAACATGGGCTTTCCTCCTAGCTCTGGGAGTCACCACTACGGCACAAGGTTGGTCTTCATTAGCAGTTACTATTTACATTCTCCTTACTGTCCCCAACACACACACACCCCTAACATGTACACACACACACACACACATCCCTAACACACACACACACACACACACACACACAACTCGGTATGGGAGTTGTAACTCCATAATTCATTCACAAGGCTCAGCTTGGGAATTGTAAATATTATTTCAACTGGAAAACTTTTACATTTTTTCAACATGTGTCAAAACATAACCAGGATGATATCCTGTATGTGGAAATTCGATTATCATTGATAATTTCATTATACAGTTGAGAGTATTATCTAATGTGAATTTGAGAAGTCAGAACAGAGGTCTCCTTTGGACATAGACAGCAGCCTGGTGATCTTATTGTTGCATGTCCCCATTAATGATTCTGCTCTACAACCTTAAGTAGGCGGGATACAGTGGGGGGAAAAAGTATTTGATCCCCTGCTGATTTTGTACGTTTGCCCACTGATAAAGAAAGGATCAGTCTATAATTTTAATGGTAGGTTTATTTGAACAGTGAGAGACAGAATAACAACAAAAATATCCAGAAAAACGCATGTCAAAAATTTTATAAATTGATTTGCATTTTAATGAGGGAAATAAGTATTTGACCCCCTCTCAATCAGAAAGATTTCTGGCTCCCAGGTGTCTTTTATACAGGTAACGAGCTGAGATTAGGAGCACACCCTTAAAGGGAGTGCTCCTAACCACAGCTTGTTACCTGTAAAAAAGACACCTGTCCACAGAAGCAATCAATCAGTCTCGACCATGGCCAAGACCAAAGAGCTCTCCAAGGATGTCAGGTACAAGATTGTAGACCTACACAAGGCTGGAATGGGCTTCAAGACCATCGCCAAGCAGCTTGGTGAGAAGGTGACAACATTTGGTGCGATTATTCGTAAATGGAAGAAACACAAAATAACTGTCAATATCCCTCGGCCTGGGGCTCCATGCAAGATCTCACCTCGTGGGGTTGCAATGATCATGAGAACGGTGAGGAATCAGCCCAGAACTACACGGGAGGATCTTGTCAATGATCTCAAGGCAGCTGGGACCATAGTCACCAAGAAAACAATTGGTAACACACTACGCCGTGAAGGACTGAAATCCTGCAGCGCCCGCAAGGTCCCCCTGCTCAAGAATACATATACATGCCCGTCTGAAGTTTGCCAATGAACATCTGAATGATTCAGAGGACAACTGGTGAAAGTGTTGTGGTCAGATGAGACCAAAATGGAGCTCTTTGGCATCAACTCAACTCGCCGTGTTTGGAGGAGGAGGAATGCTGCCTATGACCCCAAGAACACCATCTCCACCGTCAAACATGGAGGTGGAAACATTATGCTTTGGTGGTGTTTTTCTGCTAAGGGGACAGGACAACTTCACCGCATCAAAAGGACGATGGACGGGGTCATGTACCGTCAAATCTTGGGTGAGAACATCCTTCCCTCAGCCAGGGCATTGAAAATGGGTCGTGGATGGGTATTCCAGCATGAATGTGACCCAAAACACACGGCCAAGGCAACAAAGGAGTGGCTCATGAAGAAGCGCATTAAGGTCTCCAGACCTTAATCCCATAGAAAATCTGTGGAGGGAGCTGAAGGTTCGAGTTGCCAAACGTCAGCCTCGAAACCTTAATGACTTGGAGAAGATCTGCAAAGAGGAGTGGGATAAAATCCCTCCTGAGTTGTGTGCAAACCTGGTGGCCAACTACAAGAAACGTCTGACCTCTGTGATTGCCAACAAGGGTTTTGCCACCAAGTACTAAGTCATGTTTTGCAGAGGGGTCAAATACTTATTTCCCTCATTAAAATGCAAATCATTTTATAGCATTTTTGACATGTGCTTTTCTGGATTTTTTTGTTGTTATTCTGTCTCTCACTGTTCAAATAAACCTACCATTAAAATTATAGACTGATAATTTCTTTGTAAGTGGGCAAACGTACAAAATCAGCAGGGGATCAAATACTTTCCCCCCCCACTGTATGTATAAGCACCAGGCTAAGGAGACACCTGTCTGCAATTGGCCACACAAGTATGTGCCAGTAGCATGCTTATACTGAGCCCCAATGTGAACTCAGAACAATATAGCGTTTGGTGGGTACTGTAAATGCAATGGTCTGGGAAAAGTTCAAATATGCATTATGTAACACTGTACACTACAAATGTCATTCTGTAAATTACACAGAATGAATAATGAGTATCAATCTCTTGGTTTCAGTGACATTACAGTACAAAGCAGTTGATTGTTTGCAGCTGAGAGTAACGATGGAACATAAATGGAAAATAAATAAACTCTTGTAGCCTTTTCACTGTTGGTCCACAACATATTTCCTCGACCACTTTGAAATGCTATTGGCAGCTTCATGTGTTGGAGCAATTCATTTTATTTCCAAAGTACACAGGGCAAATCACCAGAAAGAGATTAGTGTGGCACAACACGAAGTTAAAGTCAAACTCGTAATATACTGTTCCATGACTCAGAGTAGTGTTGAAAAGTTCAACGATTTGAAAGATACAGATTCTTTCCCATTGCTTTATGGGTGGTCAGACTACTCTAGGAAGAAATAGCCAGAGGTTTGGTCTGTCTGGTCTGAGTTTTGGCCAGTCTGGTCAGCATTAAGGCATTGGTCAGTGATGTCACAACAGGTCAATCATGAGTCATCATGAGGTGTGTGTGATGTTTTACAGGAACATGGAGGAGAGACAGTTTGAGAGTTGCGAGACAAAACAACCCTGCAGTGTACCACTCTGAAGGTAACATTTAACATCTCTTTACACAATTGTCACGACTGTGGCTTTAAGTACGGCTTGTGGCTTTAAGTCTGGTTAATGTCTATGTAATAATATGGTTTGAAGAACTATAACTTTCAGAATTACAGCCCAATGGCACCAGTTATGTTTACAGCAGCAGAGAAAAGAGCTAAAAAATGTAATGCCATTGTTTTATGGCCAAAGAGGAAACACTGTAACATTCTGAAGTAGTATTCATTGTGTGACATTCTGTGTCCAGATAACTATGAGTGGACCACTTGGTTCAACGTGGACCACCCTGGAGGTCGAGGAGACTATGAGCAGTTGGATGCTATCCGTTTCTACTACCGTGCGCGGGTGTGTGATGCCCCCCAGGCCCTGGAGGCTCGTACCACTGACTGGATCCCCGCTCGCAACACGGGGGAGAAGATCCACGAGGACCCTTCCCTGGGCTTCTGGTGTGCCAACGCTGAGCAGGCCCCTGGCCGCAACTGCTCCAACTACGCTGTGCGCTTCCTGTGCCCCAAAGGTGTGGCTGGGAGCCTTACTTTAATACAGTTGAGAAGTAGCTACTGTATTATGTCAAATAAAACTGTTCTATAATAGTGAAAGCCATCATCCTCCAAGTAATATTTCTAGCTACTGCAATTATATCTGTCTTTTGTAATGTAGTGAAAACCTATTTTCAATCAGGCAACACTGGGTCAGAAGGCTCTCAGGATGCCTGGGGTCCTTGGTCAGACTGGAGTCATTGCTCTGCCAAGTGTGGTCTGGTGGCAATGCAGGTGCGCTCCAGGAAATGCCAGTCCCAGCCTAAGCAATGGGATAAGCAGTGCAGCAGACCTACAGTGGAGGGTAGAGCCTGCAAAGGACCTGAATGCCCTGGGACTGGTGAGTCACTATCAACATCTCCATTACAGCTATTAAATATGATAGAAACCTCTGTACTATTTGCATACCATTTGCATTTTATTCTAGAAATGGTCATAGCTAAACCAATGTCCAAAGGCACTGTCTGACATGTTAAACTGTATTGCTGCTGTTGTTCCAGGTTGCACACTGCACTGTGAGATGGGTAGGGTGAATGCGGAGTGTGACACCTGTATGTGTCAGGACCACATTGTACTGGGCTCTGTCCGCAGTGCTGGAGGTCTCCCTGCCCCAGGGGCCACCATCCTCCGCTTCGGCCCCAGCTCCAAACTCCTCACCGTCACCGACCACAATGGACACTTCCGCATCCCAGGGATCTGTCCCGACGGCAACGCCACACTGACCGTCCAGCTGCGGAACCACGCCCCTCACACTGTCATCGTGCCCCACAGCACCGAACGCACCTCTGTCCTCAGTATCATGCTGAATAGAGCAGGTAAAATGGCCACACAAAAAGAAATGAAAGCTGACATTGTTACATTTCTCTGTTTTACATTGGTCTCAGACACTGTAATGTGATCCCTCAGAGAAGCTCCATGTGGTGAAGAACCCTGAGAACAAGGCCAGAAGAGAGGGCCAGACAGCTGCTCTCTGCTGCAAAGTGGGTGGATCACCAGAGCCAGAAGATTACCAGTGGTAAGCCAATGGATCTGTAATGACAGCTTGGAAAATGTTATATATTTACCATATCAAAATCAAACAGTATTGGCTGGGTATAGTGTTCAACAGTCATCTGTGACTCGGTAGGTTTCACAACGGCAGCCTGCTGGACGGGAAGCAGCTGAACTATGACAGCACGCTGGTCTTAAGAAACCTGAGCATGGAGCAGACTGGGGAGTACTACTGCAGAGCCAGCAATCAGGCTGGGGCCATCAAGTCCAAACCAGCCATAGTCACAGTCTTAGGTCTGATCACAAAGCACCATGGTTGATATTCACACATTCATATTTACTATGTGAACAGCCACTAGCATGACATCAGTCAATGATCAGAGGGAGAACGAAAGGGCATTGATTTTCTCATAAAATAATTGATTGTAAATCTTTTAATGTGTTTTCTACCCCTTTCTCCTCACAGGTAAAGATCAACCTTCATGTAACCCAAAACCCGAATCCTACCTTATTCGCTTACCTCATGACTGCTATCAAAACAGCACCGACTCACTCTATTACGACGTAGGAAAGTGCCACTCAGGGACTTGTGCAGGACGGCTGGACAATGGAATCAGGTGCAAAGACTCAGTGGCTTACTGCTGTGGGGTGGCAAAGATGGAGGAGAAACAACTGAAATGCCAGGGCTATGAGCTCCCTACCATGGTGGTGACCGAATGTGGCTGCCAGAAGTGTGTGGAGACCAAGGCCATTGTGCGTGGGCGGGCTGTGGCCGCAGACACTGGGGAGCCCATGAGATTTGGTCACGTCTACATCAATGGAGCCAGAGTCAGCCGCACAGGCTACAAAGGCACCTTCTCCATCCAGGTCCCCCATGACACTGAAAGGCTGGTGATGACCTTTGTGGACAACATGGATAAGTTTGTCAACACCACCAAGGTTCTTCCATTCAACACCAAAGGGGGCGCCGTCTACCATGAGATCAAGCTTTTGAGGAAGAAGGAACCAGTGACCATCAGCTCAACAGAGCTCAACACTCTTCAGCTGGGAGAGGTGGAGGGCCAGAATCCTATTGCTGAGATCCAGATCCCACCCAACTCCTTCTACAAGCAGAGTGGAGAAGTATTTGTGGGTAATGTGAAGGCTAGCATCACTTTTCTGGACGCTAGAGACGTGTCCACAGCAGCAGCCGCACAGAGTGACCTCAACTTCATAGGAGATGAGGGTGACACCTTGCCCCTGAGAACATACGGTATGTTCTCAGTTGACTTCAGGGACGAGGAGGCTGGAGAACCACTGAATGCCGGAGAAGTGAAGGTGAAAATGGATTCAACACAGGTGAAAATGCCCGAGCACCTGGACACCATGAAGCTGTGGTCCTTGAACCCCGACACAGGCTTGTGGGAGGAGGAGGGGGTCTTCCAGATGGAGAAGAAGCAACGTGGTAAAAGGGAAGAGAGGACCTTCCTCATTGGGAACATGGAGATCAGAGAGAGGAGGCTGTTTAACCTGGACGTCCCAGAAAACAGGAGGTGTTACATCAAGGTGCGAGGCTTCCGCAGCGATCGCTTCATGCCTAGTGAGCAGGTAGAGGGAGTGGTGGTGACCCTGATCAACATGGAGCCCACTGCAGGTTACTCCTCCAACCCTCGTGCCTGGGGACGCTTTGACAGCGTCATCACTGGCCCCAATGGTGCCTGTCTGCCTGCCTTCTGCGACGACCAGAAACCTGACGCATATTCTGCCCACGTCATGGCCAACATGGGAGGAGAAGAACTCGAGGCAGTCCCATCTGCTCCCAAGTTTAACCCCAACATCATTGGAGTCCCTCAGCCGTACCTGGGCAAGCTGAACTACAGACGGTCAGACCACAATGACCCCAGGTTAAAGAAGACAGCCTTCAGCATCAATGTGGCCAAGCCCAGCCCAAACACAGCTGAAGAGCTCAATGGACCTGTGTACTCATTTGACCAACTGAAAGAATGTGAGGAAGCCCCATTTACTGCAGGCCACTTCCGCTTCACCAGAGTGGAGGGAGATCGCTACGACTACAACACAGTGCCTTTCAACGAAGACGATCCTATGAGCTGGACAGAAGATTACCTGAGCTGGTGGCCAAAGCCCATGGAGTACCGAGCCTGCTATGTCAAGGTCAAGATCAATGGTCCCCATGAGATCAACATGCGCTCCCGAAACCAGGGCGGCACTCACCCCAAGACCGTTGGCCAACTGTATGGCCTCCGCGACACCCGCAGCATCCGCGACATGGACCAGTCCACCGTCTCTGCTGTGTGCCTGGAGTTCAAGTGCAGCGGCATGCTCTATGACCAGGACCGAGTGGACCGCACTCTGGTGAAGGTGATCCCTCAGGGCAGCTGTAAGAGGGACAATGTTAACTCCATGCTTCAAGAGTACCTGGTTAATCACCTGCCTCTAGCCGTCAACAACGACACCAATGAGTTCACAATGCTGGCACCACTGGACCCTCTGGGCCACAACTATGGCATCTACACAGTGACAGACCAGGACCCCCGCACTGCCAAAGAGATAGCACTGGGACGCTGCTTTGATGGCACCTCTGACGGTACTTCCCGTGTCATGAAGAGCAATGAGGGAGTGGCACTTACCTTTACCTGTGGCGACCGTGAGGTGACCCGTCAAAGCGTGTTCCAGGCTCTGCAGAACTCCCCCGGGCAGTCTCTGGCGAGTGCAGTGAGGGATGGCCGAGGCAGGAAGCAGAGAGCAGGAGCCAATGCACTTCGCAACAGCCGTAGACGCAGTACTCGGAATCCCACTGCCACACGCACCTCAGGCTAAAGCACAGCACTACAAATCAGGGTCTCCACATCACAATCACATCAGACATGTTGGCAAATTACTAAAGAAAGTGGGTATTGGTGATGGGATTCAAATTTATACTTTAGCCCTTCAGTAAAGATACCCAAGTTTTTTTTCTTCATTATGTACTGCTTGTAATAACATTTGATTTGTGACTGAAATATGTTTTTTGATTGTGAGTAAGGCCCATAACAATATATTTGTTCAGTTATGAATTTATGGTTATCTATAACACAGGTATCTCCTAGGGAACATTTGGTGGAGATTTTAATGTTACTGCAAATATTGTATTTTCTTCACCTGTACTGTGATGAATATTTACTACTTGAAATTGTAAATAATGGGATATTTATTACACATGCCATTCAAGATTGTAACCAGTGATTAAGACACCACGAAAATCAAAACAAATCAGCCAAAAAGTATAAACACCATGGGACCACGCAGCCGTCATATCGCTCAGGAAGGAGATGCGTTCTGTCTCCTAGAGATGAACGTACTTTGGTGCGAAAAGTGCAAATCAATCCCAGAACAGCAAAGGACCTTGTGAAGATGCTGGAGGAAACAGGTACAAAAGTATCTATATCCACAGTAAAACAAGTCCTAAATCGACATAACCTGAAAGGCCACTCAGCAAGGAAGAAGCCACAGCTCCAAAACCGCCATAAAAAAGCCAGACTACGGTTTGCAACTGCACATGGGGACAAAGATCGTACTTTTTGGAGAAATGTCCTCTGGTCTGATGAAACAAAAATGGAACTGTTTGGCCATAATGACCATCGTTATGTTTGGAGGAAAAAGGGGGAGGCTTGCAAGCCGAACAAAACACCATCCCAACCGTGAAGCACGGGGGTGGCAGCATCATGTTGTGGGGGTGCTTTGCTGCAGGAGGGACTGGTGCACTTTAC
The DNA here is from genome assembly GCF_965601325.2 of Salmo salar. Lineage (NCBI taxonomy): Eukaryota > Metazoa > Chordata > Actinopteri > Salmoniformes > Salmonidae > Salmo > Salmo salar. The sequence goes on along the minus strand of NC_138316.1, from coordinate 16,474,362 downwards.
AAAATACATGGCATCATGAGGCAGGAAAATTATGTGGATATATTGAAGCAACATCTCAAGACATCAGTCAGGAAGTTAAAGCTTGGGCACAAATGGGTCTTCCAAATGGACAATGACCCCAAGCATACTTCCAAAGTTGTGGCAAAATGGCTTAAGGACAACAAAGTCAAGGAATTGGAGTGGCCATCACAAAGCCCTGACCTCAATCCTATAGAAAATTTGTGGGCAGAACTGAAAAAGCATGTGCGAGCAAGGAGGCCTACAAACCTGAATCAGTCACACCAGCTGTGTCAGGAGGAATGGGCCAAAATTCACCCAACTTATTGTGGGAAGCTTGTGGAGGGCTACCTGAAATGTTTGACCCAAGTTAAACAATTTAAAGGCAATGTTACCAAATACTAATTGAGTGTATGTAAACTTCTGACCCACTGGGAATGTGATGAAAAAAATAAAAGCTGAAATAAATCTCTCAATTATTATTCTGATATTTCACATTCTTAAAATAAAAGTGGTGATCCTAAATGACCTAAGACAGGGAATTTTTACTAGGATTAAATGTCAGGAATTGTGAAAAACTGAGTTTAAATGTATTTGGCTAAGGTGTATGTAAACTTCTGACTACAACTGTAGCTGACATTGTAAAGCGCACACTGCGGACAAGCTACTTCCAATCAATGAAAGCCATAACTGTCAGTGAACTCAGTTAAAAAAAAAGTAGAGAAATTGGTTAATTTATGCTTTCGACCAGTGATTTTATTAAATTAGATGCATATAAAACACTGAAGAGCTGGTCATCTTTTACGGTATATTGTACACCATGACCAATTTCCTTAACAATTTGAAAACTATCAAATGTTAGAAAATAGGAATAAACATGTCCCTTTCTACCATTATGAAGACAATAAGGTCAGCCCATAAGCCCCCCTCCTTGTCTCACTTGATACAAGCCTGCAGAAGCAATGTTAAGGAGACCAGTTGTGTGAGAACTTGCTAGATCACAATTTTATCTGCATTAGTAGCAATTAATGAGCAAAGTTCATTTGTCATGCACAAAAAAAAAATACCTAAAAATCACTCGCTTCAACTGTTCAATGATATTCCACAGAGGATGGCCATGAGGTTTGGTCAGATCTATCGTAAAATGAATTAGACTTGGGCTGTATACTATATAATTTTGAGACACAGTATTATTTTCAATACAACTGCTTAGAACTAGCTTAGACATGCCAAATAAATGCATTGGGTTTACTAACTCACTAGATCAGTGGTTCGCTTGCAAGATCAAGCTTCTTGGTTACAGCAGAGACAACCAAGTCCCTCCTCGTTAAATCCTTGCTGCTTAAATGTGTTTGGTGCATTCAGGACCAGTATGATGGTATGAAAATCTGGATAGCGCCCAACTCTAAAACGCATTACACTTGTCTATGCATTTTTACAGTGAATGCATAAGCCCCCTGTAAAATCTCAAACTACTAAACATGTAGTGTCAGTTTCAAAGCACGAACAATGCAACTTTTGATGGATAAAGATAACATGTGTATTTGGCAACCGTTATAGATACTATATACTTTCCGGGAAGAAACCCATCGACAGGTAAAGTGAAATACCTATAATATTTATAGACATTCTGGGTGAAATTATTTGCATAGAACCTAATTTGTTTAGATGTCACTGCAGTAGCAACTGGAATTTGACATGAGCATATAATTTCTCTAAATCAAAAACGTGCTCTACAAATCACATACAGCATGTAAAGTATTTTTCACTGTGTTTTGTATCTTTATGAAGTTTGGAGGCTGAATGAGAGAAAAGGCAATTTCATTATGTATTAACAGAAGTGTTGGTACTGGATGCTCCCTGTATAGTCCCTCGGATCATTGAAGCAAAACGAAAGGGCGACACATTGTTCAGGTTTTTCCAGGATGACACTGGATAGCATGAGAAGTACAGCTGCATTTCTGAGGGTTAAAGGGTGAAAGGGCAGTGGGGATATAGCCGTCGTCACATGAAGTCATCATAGTCTTGGGTGTAGCCACCATCGAATTCTCCATAGTCTGCAAGGTCATCTTTCCCCTTGGCTTTCATACCGCCACCAAGTACAACTCCTTTCTTCTTCTTTTTGCCTTTGATTGCCTGTGGAACCAAAACAAAACTTAAACCATTTCTGCAAATAATCACTCGGTGTTCTTCAAAGTGAATATTCACGTAAATGGCGCAACCAGGGTGTAAGTTAGTTCCTTGAGCAGAGACCAATGAAAAGCAATCTGGAGGTACTGGTAGAGGTCTCCCTCCACTGACCGTAAAGAGAACTACAATACATGAAGAAAACTCTAGAAGGATGACATCATTTTTGTTGAGCATGAATAAGAAACAACTTACCTTTTCTTGCTTCTGTTTTTCATTAAGTAGCACTGTTAGGGAAGAGCTGATTTTCTTTAAGTCTTCAACTTCCACTGTGTAGAAAACAGGACATTTAGTTGACAAGTTAATACGTTATAACAACGGTTGAGGCTGAACATTAGTGAACTCCAAATATGTCAAGTCAAACCGTTGTTGAATGGCTTATGTATATATACACATATCTCAACATTTGGTATTTTTAACATGTGGTTTGGCATTTGTTTTAAAGTAATAAGTTAAGTGCTCAAACCTAAAACACACTGAATAATAAATAATGTACCATAATCCATGTAGGATGTTGAACTCACATGAAATACAGAGCTCGCGAAACAGTGACTCCAAGAAGCTTGAATAATGCACCGATTTTTCATACTGTAATATTTTCACTTTCAGCAGCTTTTCAAACTCTGTGAAGTCCTCTTTAGAAGATGGACACATGGCTTCAATTCCAGAAACATTGTTTGTGGTACTACCCCCTGAAATTCCTGAAATGACAAGGAGAAAAACTAATGAGAACACACAATAACAGCTGGCTAGTGGGTACACATTAAAAAGTATGTTTCATGTATAAGGGAAACGTTTAAAAAATCTGGAAAAATTACATCCTTGATATCTGGGTTTAACCTGACAGGATATTCCAGGATCTTACCAAAAGCCTCTTTTGCCAGCTCCAAGTCAGCTTCCTCCTGCATCTTCTGGACTTTCAACTTTTCTGCTAGCTGTTGTTCGGGTGTAAGCTCTTCCTCCTCCTCCAACTATCAACAAGAAAAAAGTAAAGGATTCATAAGAGAGAAAATATTCAGCTCTGTAAAGTTAATCCAACATTTCCAAAACTCACTTTCTTTTTCAGCTCTTGTTGCTTTTTCCTTAGCCGGTTTTCTTTCTCCTTAATTTTTTCGGCCAGTTTTTTCTTCTCAGACACTTTGGCCTCTGAAACAAAAAAGAACGTTACAGCAAACCTCTGGAACAAAAACAACCATCAAATCATGTTGAAATTATACATCATTTAAGCAGGTACTTGATAATAAAAGACAAGGCAGCCAGTATGATGCAGGAACATTTTAGTGATATATTCCCAAAAATATATACAGGTATGTGCAGATCAGCATATATTATATTACAACAGGCTGCAGCCACTACTTTCTCAAACCATTGGTTGGAAATTGTATATTTCTTCACCAGCTTTCTTTGCCTCTGCTTTCTTCTCTTCCTCTTCATCATCCCAGTTATCCTACAGAGGGAGAATTGACAGGAATGAGTCAAATGATGTGACTACATAATACTGGGTAGTTAAGTGGCTGGTTCTGGGACTTGTCTAGAGTAGGTCTTGACCCAATTTTGTAGGAAATCCACTAGATTGAGGTTATGAGACCAACTGCATTATCAAACATCAGAAGTCATGTCAGAACCAGTCACAGCAACCTCATTATCACAAAAAGTGGTTATGTAACGCATTTCAACCAATATTTGGCAAATGTGTCATATTCCCTTATTAGGGCCTCAATGGATAAGACAAGTACCTAGCTCAAGCCTTATCCAAAAACACACAGAACGTTTCTCTCGGTGTAGGCGTCATTGTAAATAAGAATTTGTTTTTAACTGACTTGGCTAGTTAAATAAATCTTACATTAAAAATAAAAAAAACTGTAGGCCTACTGTACTGATCAAGTATTGCTTTGGGGACATGAAAACACCATACGACTTCAACACTACCTATATTCCACAGAAACTATGGTGAACAATTGAAACTGCTTTGCTAGCCTTTTCCACAGCTGTATGATCCCACAGTAACGCTATACATTCGGATGACTTTCTAGACAAATGGTGAAAATGAGTCAACGGGAGAAGTCTGTTGAAGAGGATTCTCGAAAATACACTTTAGTTTAAGCATATGTCAGAGTTGGAAACATCTAGTAGTAAGGCCAATTCAGTCATCTGATGTCATCAGGGCAGAATAATGACGTTGGCAACTAACGTTAGCCAGCTAGCTTACATTCAAGTGTCTGTTAAATGTATAACACAAAGCCTTGAACGGATTTGAATGAATAATCGCAGTCAGATTATGATTAATGTTTATCTTAAAACTGGCCAGTCAACACATTAGTTCAGAGCTAACTAGCTAAATTAGCTCCTAACCTAAAAAGCTAATTCAGTAGCTAACATTAGCTAGTTAACTTACATGTTAGTAACGTTACACCATTGAATCTCCCCAACTCAGAATGCAACAAACAAGTAGTTTCTAACTAGTAAAAATACATAGCTAACGTAGAACTCAAAAACAAAAGTGCCAGATAATGAGTCTCAGCTCGAACCAGGAGACACACGCTGACTGTTTTCACATGTGCGGCCTCACAGCTTGTACAGTATCGAGCTACCGAATATATATCTGTTACCGTAAGCTAACTAGCTAGTAGAACGTGGATAATGCTATGCTAGTTGGCGGCTAGCTAGTTAGCCAGCTAATGTCCACAGACTAACTAGTAGGGCGTGTTGTGTTAGACACAACTAATGGGTTAATTATGACTTGAAAGTCAGGTGTAAGATGGCCTTCATCATGTAACTAGTTAGCTAGTTAGTTGTTTGATTACCTTAACATCTTCATCTTCGTCTTCGCCTTCCCATTTATCCAGCACTACCGCCTTTTTGATCGGCGCGACGTCCGGCTCGAAGTTGTCAGCGTCTATAAATACATATTATAATGGTAACTAACCGTTATCTTGAAGGTTCAAAACGATATACTAGCTAATATCAATTACAGTGTTATCCAGCTTTCACAAAACCCAAAATATAGCTGTCGCACGATATCATTTCTAACTTTGTTCTCACCCCAATCGTCGGCATCCGCCATCTTGGCTATGTGTGTGCGGGTTTGATAAAACTCTGAACTGAAAGCGGTAAAGCAGATGGAGCAAGTAGACGAGGCTTTACCGCTCTGTAAAATGCTAGGAGTTGCTGCACTCTTCTTTTAAAGCCCCTTCATGGAAGAGTATGCCTTTTATTGAGTAAAAATAGTCGCACTGTACCTCAATCTTACATGTTAATCTTTAATATTAAATATGTAATTAAAGGCACAATCTGTCATTTCAACACCATAACCCTGCCAATTTGTTTAGGAAATTTAGGTGAAGCTATGAGATGACTGACAGCTCGATATTAAACATATTTTAGGAATACAATGTAGAAGTTATTTATTAGCAACATATTTTTGCCTGAGCATTCACACAAAACAAAACTCACAGCAATTACAATACATGGAATAAATGCCCCAAAAAGATTTGCAATGAGAGTGTTATATAGGCTAGATTATTTTTGTGTTACCAATATTTCTGTAACACTTAACTTTAGAAAGGAGTCTACTGGGCTACTTATAAACCACTAACATACCCTTTATAAAGCACAATGTAAATTGTTGCCGAAATACTTTACAGATAGACAAGGATTTAAAAACAATTTAGAAACATAATGCTCAAATAATAGAAAATATCACTGCACTTTGAGATAGAAACACATGATTACCCTTCTCTTTCCATTTAAAACAATTACATTTAAGCAATAAAATAAGATGTTATTCAACCTTAAACCTAACAAAATAACTGTCAGCCTAAACTGACGACTACAACTCAGCAATGTGCAATAAAATGCAGAAATATTTTTTTCTTCACTCAGAGAATAGGCCAATAGCAAATGGATGGCTCTTCAGAAGGCGAGGTCAGTACAGGTGAATCAAAGCTGGGACTAAGAGACTGAAAAATAGCTTCTATCTCAAGGCCATCTGACTGTTAATTAGCTATCACTAGCCGGTTACTCAACCCTGCACCTTAGAGGCTACTGCCCTATATACATAGAATCACTGGTCACTTTAATAATGTTGACATACTGCTTTACTCATCTCATATGTATATAGTGTATTCTATTCTGATGTATTTTAGTCAATGCCACTCCGACATTGCTTGTCCTAATATTTATATATTTCTTAATTCCAATATTTTGACTTTTAGATGTGTTTGTATTGTTGTGAATTGTTAGATATTACTGCACTGTTGGAGCTAGGTACACAAGCATTTCGCTACACCAGTAATACAATCTGTTAAATATGTGTGTGACCAATTTGATATGATTTGCTGATAGAAATAAATATCCACCCATTATCAAATCATACATTACAATAGCCTGCAGGGCTACTCAAATATATGACACTTATTGTTTAACATGGTAGTTGTGTGGGAGAGAGTCCTCGTGGCCCATTGGGAGTAAGGGGGTTATCCATCAGAAGGGGAGGCCATTACAGAGCAGAAACTAACAGCACCATCAGCAGTCCCAGAAGATGACAGAGAGGACTAGGGCACAGTGCCAGCCCTGATGAACTGCCTGCATGAGGACACACAAACACAAAAGCAACATAGTAGCTGTATGGCGACAAACTCAACAACAATACAAGCATCCTACATCCAACACTCCCTCAAACCTTTGCTTGAGCTGTCCTTCTTCAACTAGATCCTGATTCCTCCTCTTATTCAGACTCAAAGTTACAAAATATACATGCTGAAAGTATGTACTGACATAATAGGCATCTCATTTAATTACACTCTGCTAAGATCAAGACAATGTCAGCTTCAGTGAAACATGTCAAGCAGACTACGAAAACCCATCGGATATCACGCCCTCATTATTGGGACAAAGCCCATAGTTGAAAATTGAGATTTTGGTTGTTTTGGATACTTTAAACCCTTTATTTTATTCTAATGTAAAACATATTGTATGATTACTTAAGTAAAATAGTTCATTTCCCATTTTCATTTGTGTATAAGTAGCTGTAGGCTTCGCCGGAGCAAAAGTTCATTAAAGTAGTTCACACTTTCTTCCGATGTTTCTTGATCAGTGGGTAGGTCCTATTAGCTGCCAAAATTACATGAAAAGGGATCAAAATATATAAACAGTATTGCAGTAATTTCAGCAGTTCAGAATTATTTTGATTTTAAGTAACAAAGCAATTGAGATCCTATTCTAAAACTTGGTGGAAGCAAGAGGCATCTTACTGTCATTATCTGTCATTTTGAGCTGCATCCAATTTCTGCTAGCCCTGGCCACTCACCTTCACTCCTCTCAAAGATGTAAAATAGGATAGGTGTATGTAGATTAATTATCTACCAACACAGTTATACCAATCCCCACTGCTTTTCTTTGAGGGGGTGTGAATGAGTGCACAGGCGAGAAGGGGTGTACATTGGATTGGGCTCTTGTCATTGTAGCATTCTTTCCTTTTTGTAGTTAGTCAATCATCAAACTTAAATATATTTGATCAATCATCGTTGAAGCTGACTTATCAGATAAATAGTGATATTGCTTGTTGTTTGATTTAGATAGTTGTCATTACTTTGAGCAAACCTGCCAATATGCTCTGAATTACCGGTAATCAATCATTATTTGAATTACCGGTAATCAATCATTATCTTATGATCTTCTGTCACTTCATCATGGATGGATAGATGAGAGCATCTTCAATGAGGAGAAAGCAATGAACAGTATATTACGCTAGTTAGTTAGCTAGTTAAGTACACAATGTATTAGCTAGACTTTATAAAACTTACCAGGCCTTCACTACCTGCATCTACTTTGTATTTGTTCAAGGTAGCTTTAAAAAAAAATAAACATTTCACGATATGAAGGGTTTCCCGAGGCTGCCACACAAATGAAAATCATCTAGGGAAATGGTGTACACTTGAAACATTTCAGTAGGTGAAAGTTAATTACCACGGAAGTCAACAGGTTTGTCTTCCCAGATGGTCAGCACCATAGACATAGCTGTCAGCTGCACAGGGGACAAACACAAGCGCTGGGCTTCAGTCACCGCTTTGGCCTGTTCATAGGAGAACATGCTGATCTGGGCTGGGTCAAACACGACCTGAGGAGACACGGACAACTCACATGAACACAACATAGAAAAACAACAATTTGATAGGGGGCAATACAAAACATTGAGGATAAACTGACATGTGTTATTGAATCATAGGCATTTTGAATCCTCACACTTACAGCAAACTTGTCTGCCCGGATGAGGGACACAGCCAGAGGTGTAAATCCTTCAATCTGCTCCCTCACCAAAGAAGACATGGCCATATCTGGGAGGCCAGCTGCAGATTGTAAGAGGTTGAAACTAATTTCAGGCAGTAGTCATATTTGTGGTAGCAAAACAACAAAAAGGCATGTCATGTACCTGCCAGTGCTCCAACCTCAATGAAGACCTCAGGGCCCCAGGAGCTAACGGGTCCAAAAGCCAGGCTATGGATCAGCAGTCCCGTTAAAGCCTGTTGCTGCTCTTCTGAACAGGACAGCCGCAGACGGCCCAGCCACAGAACTGCCTTACTGCAGTCAGGAGGGGGGAGAGGTGAGTTACAGACAATTATTTATATACTGCTCAAAAAAATAAAGGGAACACTTAAACACATCCTAGATCTGAATGAAAGAAATAATCTTATTAAATACTTTTTTCTTTACATAGTTGAATGTGCTGACAACAAAATCACACAAAAATAAATCAATGGAAATCCAATTTATCAACCCATGGAGGTCTGGATTTGGAGTCACACTCAAAATTAAAGTGGAAAACCACACTACAGGCTGATCCAACTTTGATGTAATGTCCTTAAAACAAGTCAAAATGAGGCTCAGTAGTGTGTGTGGCCTCCACGTGCCTGTATGACCTCCCTACAACGCCTGGGCATGCTCCTGATGAGGTGGCGGATGGTCTCCTGAGGGATCTCCTCCCAGACCTGGACTAAAGCATCCGCCAACTCCTGGACAGTCTGTGGTGCAACGTGGCGTTGGTGGATGGAGCGAGACATGATGTCCCAGATGTGCTCAATTGGATTCAGGTCTGGGGAACGGGCGGGCCAGTCCATAGCATCAATGCCTTCCTCTTGTAGGAACTGCTGACACACTCCAGCCACATGAGGTCTAGCATTGTCTTGCATTAGGAGGAACCCAGGGCCAACCGCACCAGCATATGGTCTCACAAAGGGTCTGAGGATCTCATCTCGGTACCTAATGGCAGTCAGGCTACCTCTGGCGAGCACATGGAGGGCTGTGCGGCCCCCCAAAGAAATGCCACCCCACACCATGACTGACCCACCGCCAAACCGGTCATGCTGGAGGATGTTGCAGGCAGCAGAACGTTCTCCACGGCGTCTCCAGACTCTGTCACGTCTGTCACATGTGCTCAGTGTGAACCTGCTTTCATCTGTGAAGAGCACAGGGCGCCAGTGCCGAATTTGCCAATCTTGGTGTTCTCTGGCAAATGCCAAACGTCCTGCACGGTGTTGGGCAGTAAGCACAACCCCCACCTGTGGACGTCGGGCCCTCATACCACCCTCATGGAGTCTGTTTCTGACCGTTTGAGCAGACACATGCACATTTGTGGCCTGCTGGAGGTCATTTTGCAGGGCTCTGGCAGTGCTTCTCCTGCTCCTCCTTGCACAAAGGCGGAGGTAGTGGTCCTGCTGCTGGATTGTTGCCCTCCTACGGCCTCCTCCACGTCTCCTGATGTACTGGCCTGTCTCCTGGTAGCGCCTCCATGCTCTGGACACTACGCTGACAGACACAGCAAACCTTCTTGCCACAGCTCGCATTGATGTGCCATCCTGGATGAGCTGCACTACCTGAGCCACTTGTGTGGGTTGTAGACTCCATCTCATGCTACCACTAGAATGAAAGCACCGCCAGCATTCAAAAGTGACCAAAACATCAGCCAGGAAGCATAGGAACTGAGAAGTGGTCTGTGGTCACCACCTGCAGAACCACTCCTTTATTGGGGGTGTCTTGCTAATTGCCTATAATTTCCACCTGTTGTCTATTCCATTTGCACAACAGCATGTGAAATTTATTGTCAATCAGTGTTGCTTCCTAAGTGGACAGTTTGATTTCACAGAAGTGTGATTGACTTGGAGTTACATTGTGTTGTTTAAGTGTTCCCTTTATTTTTTTGAGCAGTGTATATATGTAACAGGGTTGGTTATGTTTCCACTTGCCTCGAATGAAATGTGTATTTAATGTTCAAGCCTTCTTATTGATTGGTTGAATTCCGATGACAATAAGGCGTGTTGTTATTGGCCCCGCTTGCAGATAGGGGGAGATCGCGAACGTCAGGTCTCCCCAGTATGAAAATGTGATGCAAGGGGTAGGTCGAGTTCTGAATACTGTATTCTATTTTACAATGTGTACAAGTTTGCTGTACATTTCTGATTTATACATGTGTGGGTATATGGTACCTGTTAGGGATTGAGGGGCTTTCTGGGATGTGCTTTGGTATTTGATTGGTGTATATAAGTGTTTTAGCTAGCATGCACGGATGTAATGGTCACATAAGCCCACTGCTAACAGTTGTTTTCATGCTACAGATTTTACCATCGACAGCCATCAACATAATTAAGCCCTGCACAACTAACGTGCTGTTTCCTATTTAATGACAGGTATTTACACATGTTATATTTTGTATTGTATTTTGTTTATGCCCAGTATGAAAATGTGATGCAAGGGATTTTACCATCAACAGCCATCAACATCATTAAGCCCTGCAAAACTAACGTGCTGTTTCCTATTTAACTACAGATAATAAGTAATGCTCAGCTGGGACCACTGGCTGGGGTGATTTCTTTGAACAAAACACAAAGCAAGGAGAGTACGATTAACATATGTCACATATACACTAGATGACTGACAGAGGGCAGTGTTTTGAAGCCACCGCATCCCCATCTTGGTACTCCCATCATAGTAACATTTTTTGGGAAGTTATAGAAATGCATTCAATATCTACGTTTATTTTTGCTATGTTTATTCTATTACAGACACCTTAATGCATACTTTTAAATTATATTATGTTTCTACTAATTATATTACTAGTTACGCCATGATATTTTAACACATCATCATCATCAGATCCAGGAAGGAATTTTCCGAATGACAGTCAAGTGATGAACAGCTATAGCAATAGCGCATGCGATGCAACTGACCAAGTTCTGGAAAAAAAAGGTGTTTGTGAGAAATGTCCAGAATATTTGTGTCGCATTCGTTACGCCAGTGAAGACAGTTGTGCCTGGATCCACGATCTCTAGCAAATTGATGCTGATCATCTGTTTGTTGTCTGTTAGCTTTAACAGAGAAAGCATCAAGGTAGAGTTAATGTTTTCATATGTTTTTGTGCCTCAGATTGGAAGCCAAGTCTACTGTGCGCAATTGTGTAGGATAGACTATTGCACACCCAACGCAATTCCTATGAATGATTCTGGATATAATGACAACAAATTACATAGTCTAGTGGGCTTATTCACAATGATCTTGTAATGAAATAACATGACAAATACATTTAGTTTTCCCATGTTAGACCTGCAATTGTAAACAATACAAAGGGCTTGAAGTAGCCTACTTGAACTTGGAGCTCAGAAATTCAAGTGCTGGAATAGGCCTCATAGACTCAGGAAGTGAGGGTGATGCAGCACCCCCTGAAAAATAAGAATTGAAAATAAATATTCATAAAATATTCTCACAAAAGTAGTGCAGTGAGCCTTTACTAGTCCTGTATCAGCAGACCGATATGGCAGTCTGTAGCAAGGCCCCCAAAAATTGTTCTGCCCCGCCCCAACTTGACTTTCCATACAAATCCTTCCATTGAAAAAGGAACTTTGGTTTTTGGTCACTTTCTCATCATAAAAACAGCGATGCTGAGATTAATGATATCGCTATTTATGGATTTATTGTGTGCCTGCGTCAGCCACATGGGCTGCATTAATCTTAAAGTGCTAATGGTTTCGTTTTTTGACACTTATTGCATGCTTTTTGGGGGAAGTTCTATATTAGGCCCTACATGTACAATTATATAAATTCTACATTAACATTGAGGTCCTTGAAAATTACAATTAAGTGCTTGAAAAAGTCCCTGAAAGTCCTTGAATTTTACTTGCCAATGTCTGTATGAACCCTGCATAAAGTGCCTATGTTGTTCTATAGGTGGAGTTATGGGACAATTTGCATACATTTACTTTTATTCCTTTAAGTACACATGTGGAACTGCATAAAAATCCTTTTTATTTTTGTTTCAAACCATTTTGAAATGTTGATCCAATGTCACACAATGGCCCCATTACTTATAGAATTCCCCATATACAGTACATCATTGGTTACAGGATGTAGAATGACAGGAGGGAGAAACAGGTTGGATAAGGGTTAAGAAGACACACATAGGGGAGGTTTCACATGAAAAATGTGTAAATGCAAACTCTTTTTAATGGTAAAAACACAGCACCTATAACACTCCCTCTCTCATGTCGGTCCCTCTCACTGATTTGAGTATGTCTCTAATCTCACCTGAACTCCACTGCATTCAGGGAGCGCATGTCTGAGACCTTGATCCCACACAGTATGTGTCCCATAGCCACCAGGGTGCTGGAGTCCAGCTGACTAGGAGCCACCTGGGTTGAGATGAGCACAGAGGAGGACAGCACAGCCAGCTGGGACAGGAGAGACAAGGATTGCAATAGGCACCACAATCACACAAATGCACACCAAAGCAGGTAAGACATTCAGATAACACTTTACTTGACACCCATTGTCATAAAGTCTTATGACATCGTCATAACAATGCAATAATACTGTGTGTCATAACAGCTGACATGACGTGTCAGAACCTGTTATAATATAGTCATAACACTGTCATGACATATTTAGACCTGTTGTGACATATATTGCGTTATTTTATGGCTGGTTATGACACCTACATAAGAGTGTCAAAATGTACAAAATGTACCACACAAGGCAAAACATTCCATTACACCATAGCCTACATGTCAACAGTATGTTTACGTTATAGAAAAAAAAAGAAGGAAATTGACCATATTAAATTAGTGTTCTAATTACGCACACATTGATGTCAGACATGCACCTACCCCAATGCTCTGTTGCAGATGACTGGGATGAATGCAGGAGCAGATTTCAGGAGCAGGACAAGACACCCTCTTTTTTTACTGATGACTGATATAAGGGCATGTACGTGATGGGCCTATTTGCCTTATATGATTATGACGGTCATAATGCTTCTTGACAGTGTCATAAAGTGCATTTTCTACAAGTCATTTAAAATATGAAAAAAACATAACTGTAAAGAATTCATTGCAACAACAATGGATTTAAGAAAAACTTTCAACCTGAAATAAAAATTCTTGTCAAGGAAGAAACTAATTTGAATAAATATGGGGTTTGACACTCTTATGAAGATGTCATAACCAGCCATAAAATAATGCAATATATGTCACAACAGGCGTAAATATATGGGTCATGACAAGTTATGTCAGCCGTTAGGACATATTATGACATGATTATGACCGTGTCATAACGTGTTATGACGCCAGGTGTCAAGTAAAGTGTTACCGACATTCAAAAACATCAGGACTACACAAACTACACACAGAGAAACAAAAACATTGAACCAGATTGTCAGACTGATTGCTAGCTACCTGTCTGCTGTTCCAGGTGCTGACTGCCCCCAGTGCAGAGATGGTGCTCAGCTCAGACAGCCGGATCACACTCAGCTCTGCCACTGAAAGCTGGGAGGCTATACGACCCAGCTGAGTAATCACAGACGAGGAGAAGGAGCTGGCCGCTCCATAGATCTACAGACAACACAGAGAAAAAGAACAAAGAAACAGCCTCTGTTTGTTAATGCAACCAGAGCACCAACAGAAGACGGATAAATCAGACACTGGACCCATTTTGCATGTGGTACAAGGTGATTTTTACATAGGAACTACAGTGATGTTTCTTGTTATGGGTAAAATATGTACCTCTTTAGTTTTCTGGAGGAGTAATTTCTGTTGGTATGCTGAAAAGAAGGGGTCCTGGCCAAAGAGCTCTAGACTACAGCTGAAGGCGGCAGACGACATGCCTGTCAAGCTGTCTGTACTCCAGGCTGAAGGCTGTGTTGCACGCAGCTTTTCACATGTGGGCATCAATGCAGGAGCTGGGCAGAGACAAATGGACAAAAACAGATGGTAATACTGTATACAGAGGGAAATGTATGTAAACATTTCACAAAAGAGTCTTATGTTCATCTCTTTGGCAGTAAGGTTGGGGACTTAGACAGAAGTCTCAATGTGAGACAGAGTGGCACTCACGTGTGACCTGCCCCCCTTTGAGAAAACCCAGGAAGTTCTGAAGAACAAACTGTTGCCTCTCAAACAGCTGTGTCTGTTCAACCTGGTCCCGACCCTGAATGCAGAGGGCCCCAACAGCACCCGACTCCCACCGGCGCTGACTCAGAAACAGCCTCTCTATACGCCCCTGGGTCATCAGGGCCTGAGGACATACACACACAGCCTGACTAGGGGCCAACAGGCCAGGGCAGCATAGCACCTGACACCTCTAGGAGTCCTGTCAGTGGACACCTGCAAGATTCTTTTACAAATCCATCCTTTCCTGATTCCTGGTGTCGTGTAGCAATTGTAACACCTCTCAATAACTTTAAGGACACCCAAATAAATGAATCATGACAATGGTCAAATCAATTGCAAAGGAACTAACGTTGAATAAATAATGGAAATGGATGTGTTAAAGACTGAGGGAAAAGTAGAGCAGGAAACGTACCTGGGGAATCTGCTGCAGCATCTCTTTGGGAAGGAAGAATAAGAATCTGTCCACTTGATTGAGTGTCTCAGTGGTCCAGTTCTGAATGGGGCTAAGAGCACACAGAAAGGCTCATTTTTCATTTGATGTGAGGAGACAGAGGAGTTATAACGAAAGGTTAAATGGGGTGTGTGCTGTAATGTGGGGTGGTTGTTTAAGAGGTTGCTACAGTACCCGAAAGTGCCTGGCTCCTGTAGGATCTGTGCGACGATGTCCCTCTTGCTGCTGTTATAGCAGAACTCTCGGAGGAACTCAAGGCTCTCCACAAAGAAGCGCCGCACCAGCTGCAGAAACACTTCATCCACTACGTAGGTCGCCATGATGCCCAGTGAACGGAACTCATCCTCAGTGAACTCCCCCGTGTACATGCCCTGGGGGGAGAACATTTTCAACTTATACCTGTAAATCATTTTCAACATGAAGACACCAAAGCTAAACCCCAGGCTGAATGTGTTAGCAGTAATGGGGTACAGGAGAGGGTACTGACAAGTCTCTGCACCATCTTGTCCACCAGAATTTCCTGTTTTTTACTGGGTAGGAGCAGGAAGTGATGGGAGTCCTTCACAATCATCTTCCTGAGAGTGTCCATCATGTCGGCAGGGAACTTCTTAATAGTGTTCACCCTACAAATGCATACACACACACACACAAAGTTGACAGTGATGCATTGTTGATGCTCAAACCATCTGTAGTGATGATTAATGGCAGTAAGACCGACTCACGGCAGGGCCAGTGCGATCTGAGCGCCAAACTCTCCCAGCAGCTCAGAGAAGTCAAAGTAGTACAGCTCCTCGATTATGCACTTTTTCTGTAAGTCATGACAAAAGCATGAGGGTTGTCAAGTACGCTTATACAACAGCTATCTTTATACCTGACATCTGGCATGGTTCCACTGTTAACTCAATTATCTGGCTCAGAGGAATTTGGTCAAGTATTTGCTCATCTACCAGTGAGGAATGGAGAGGAACAGACTGCTTTTTCATGAATGCAAGGACACTCCGCATTGAGGAAAATGTTGGCTTGTCCCGGAAGAGCTGTCGCAGGGCTGTGCAGCTTACACCTCGAGCAATGCTTCCAAGGGCACTGTATAACCAGAGAGACAAAATAGATCACAAATATGAATGGGAGCACATTCACAAGAAGTTAGTCATAAATCAACTGCAGCTATGTTGACGTAGATATGCACTCACAGAAACGTCTCAGTGGAAAGATTGGGCATGGTCTTCACTGCTTCTTTAAAAAGAGTTTTAGCCTGGGAAAAGAAACCAGAAGCGATCATTAGTATTGATCACAAACCATCTCCCAACACACGTAGAGACAGCCGGAGAGAGAATACCCCGCAGTGCTATAGAGGTGATTGGCAGTTTTGGAATACGGTTTTGAGGTGTGTAGTAAATTCAGTAGCACAGTGTTGTTGTGCTTTGCCACTTCACACAGTGCGCATGAACATGCAGGATTTGGGAGATGTGATTTAATGGTGCTGGCAGGCCGCCCTCAGGCCCATTAGTAGCAACAGACAGGGGATTATAGGGCAGCTTTCATGGCCAGTGTGGTGAAACAGACCAGGCCAGCGCTAGGCTAGCAGGAGGGAGAGGGCCATCAGCCCGTCTGAGACACCACCGCATTGTGAGAGCTGGGACCTGGTGTGTGTGTGTGTGTGTCTGTTGACAGTCACAGATACGCTGTGTGTGTTCAGAACATAGAACAGCCTATTTAAACAGTCAGGGCAGGGGTTATACAACAGGCCGACCTCTCCACTGACGGTTAATTATTTAACATCTAATCAAGACCGTGTCACACACACCTCTGCATGACAGAGGAGAGACCCACATTGCGTAACGTGCTGACATCTTTAGACACACACTCGGAAATCCTTTTCAAATCTCTAAATATCATTGGGCGATAAAAATCACAAAGTATTTAGGGATATGTAGATGCTCCTATACTGATATGCATGAATTGTATCCCCTTGAAAATGACTTGCAGGTCACAGGTATTGCTGGAGCAGAGAGGACAGGAGTCAGCTCATACCTGCTGAGTGTTCCAGGCTCGTCTTCCTGCCAAGGTTCTGTTGGTCAACAGCAGACTAGCCCTGGTCAGCACACTGAGTAGAGGGGTGCTGGGGAGCAGGGGCTCCACCTTATCCAACCAGCCAGTCACCTCTGGTGAGTCCTGGACAAAGGTCAACACAACACAGACATAGAGTATAGTGACTAAACAACACCAATTCAAAAGATAAACACGCAGATTTCAATGGTGACTAAATGGGCTTCTGACAAACACTAGCGGTACACACAATATGTTGGTGGAATGTAAATACATGTTCACAAACCATACAAAATAACTCAGGCAAACAAAAGAGGAGTAATTACAAATGTGTCAGAGTGACCTAATTCATGCATAGTTGGCACCTCCTCTCTAAGAAACAGCCCAATGCTGAGCCTGCCCAGTGTGTCAGTCTATACCTGGTTCTGGTCCTTATGGAGCATACAGCTCCAGCTGGGACAGGGCCACATCACCCCTATCTGACTGCCAGGCAGGAGGAGCCTGGGTACACCTGGGCATGCCAGCTGCGGTCCCCCTCCACACTCCACCTTGCTCTCCTCCACTCTGTTCCCTCTCCAATGGTTATGTATGCATACTCAGAGCCTTGTAAACATACCTCGCACTGAGCCAAGAGTAGCAGCGTACGGCCGAAGCCACGTTACTGTGTACCTTGTGGACTGTCTTCATTTAGTATGAGTGAGCATGTCGCTGTTTGTGAGGATGGGGGTCAGTGTTGGTGAGTCCCTCTAAGGCCGTACCCAGAGTTTGGTGGTGATGGTGTTGGCCTGTGAGGGGTTGAGGCCCGGCGTGTGCAGGGCGATGTCAGGCAGAGAGGACAGCAGGATGTCAGAGGGCAAGTTCCACAGAGTCTCAACCTTCACCCCACTCACCAGAGAGCCCAGCTTCTGCAGCTGCCCCGGCAGAGCCAGCTAGAAGGGACACAAGGAGGGAGAGAGGGAGTGAGCAGGAGAGAGAGAGCGAGAAGGGAAGGTTGGGGATATGAAAGAGTGGGGGGGGGGGCAGGGAATGGAGGAGCAAGATATGGAGAAAGAAAGACGGATAGTCCATTTCTAACTCATCATTCAAACACTTTTAATAATGCAAAAATCATCTGTTAAATGAAACTAGATACAAAAGATACCTTTGACAAATTGGTCTTGTTCTTTGTAACACTATACAGCCATTAGATACTAAGATAATACAGGTAGAGAGTGTCATCTGGTGTATAATGAAGTAGGAAACATACATCTTGACAAGGTTGTGTGGTTTGCCATGGTGATAGTGTTTGTCCTTGAGTCACCCCTGGCCAGGCTGCACTAGGCTTTGGGCCAGCTGGCTCAGAATGGACCATTACTATGCACAGAGGCATTACACTGAAACAGAGACACTCTCAAACATCTAGCATACCATATCTGAGACAATACGCAACCCTGTTTACAATCCCTTTCTAAAACAGAAAGCCAAAAACTGAAATAATACTTACACTGTTGTTTAGAGACACTTTGTCCACAATTACACTGGCCTAGAATGACATCACAAAAAGAAGATGGAACAAATCATTATGACTGGTCTTAACTCTGTTTTATTAACATCTGCATTATGAAGATGGAAACTACTTGGGAAAAGGAAGAATAGCCCACTGGGCTCAAGACAAAAACAAATGCTTTATTTTCTGATTTTGTTTCCCCACCCTACCATTCCATTGACTAAGGCCCCTTATGGCATATGGCAGGCAGCAGCCGCAAGGCGCACATTGAAAATGTGGGGTTAGTTGTGCTTCTGTAATCAAAAGGTCAAGGCACCTCCAGAACCCCCCTCACCTCACCTGGGGTCAGATTGCTGCAAACTGGCTGCTTGTGAGCTGTCACAAAGCCCCTACTAACCAACCCCCATTCTAACCCCATAATCATCCCCACCCTCTGTTACCGGAGCCGGGCAGCACTGAGAAAACCCAATCAGGTATGAAAACCAAACAGAAGGTGCTCCATTAGAGCTCTCTCTCTGATGAGAGGATGCTTGTGACGACTGATGATGAGCTTCTACCTGTGCAGGAGTGAAGGGCACAGAGGCCAGGGCTGTCAGCGCAGGGCTGAGCTGGGATTGGCTGAGCTTCTGCAGGAAGTCCACACCCAGCCAGGGCAAGAAGGGAGCCAGCTGAGACACTCGGCCGGCGGAGAGAGAGCCAGGAGACTGAAGCTCACTCCCATTCAGGAACAAGCTGGAGATCTGAAGAGGGATGGTCAAAAGCATAACACACACACACACACACACACACATATTTACACAGGAATCAAGACACAAAGTGCAAACAAGAAATTAAACCCATGGATTAGTCTGCTTCACTCATACCCATATGAGTTTCACCTTCAACTTTGCGGTGAAAAAGAAAGTAGTTCTTTCTGTGACAGCTCCACTTACCATGTCACTGGGGCCCCTGAGGCCCTGGGAAACACATGCCCTAATGTTGTCCTGAATCACAGAGAAGGCCTCTGTGTTTCTGTACACCTGCAGGTCCTTTGGGTCTGACAGACACGTCAGGTTGCCAAGCCTAGGGATACAAAGATGATAATTACTCAAGCATATCCATAGATACTTTTGGATCCCAAACAGTTGGTTACTTCAGTGTCTACCAGAATGTTGCGTTTCATAGGACTACAGAAAGTAATTTCTTGAAAACGCATACACTCAAATTAGATTAATGTTTGAAACCGAATGTTTCTGTAAGACAGGATACATGACCAACCGTCGATCAGATATTGTGACACTGACCTCCTGAATTGTTCCACTGTTAGATTTCTGAAGGTCCTTATGAGGCTCTCAGCCACAAACTGCTGTTGTAGGTGGCTTAGGGTGTTCATCAGCAACACATCCATTCCAACCAACAGCTAGGAGAGAAGAAACACCACCCAACTCTGGTTTAAAATGACAGTGCACAATGATTAAAACGTACTGTATACCGTTTTAAATTAAGACAATGAAAATCTATTGGCCTAAACATACTGTTTTGTACTGTATACACATACAATTTTGCACAGTACAACCTCATCCCCTTACACATACAGTCAGGTCCAAAATTATTGTCACCCTTGATGAGCAACAAATACTTGATAAAATAAATAATAATAAAAAAAAAGAGCTTTATTGTATTAAAAAAAAAAATTGTGTGTGTGTGTGTGTGTGTGTGTGATATATATATATATATATAACACACATACACACAACCGTTAAAAAGTTTGGGGTCACTTAGAAATGGCCTTGTTTTTTAAGTTTTTTGTTGATCAGAAATACAGTGTAGACATTGTTAATGTTGTAAATGACTATTGTAGCTGGAGACGGCATATTTTTTACGGAATATCTACATAGGCGTGCAGAGGCCCATTATCAGCAACCATCACTCCTGTGTTCCAATGGCACGTTGTGTTAGCTAATACAAGTTTATAATTTTAAAAGGCTAATTGATCATTAGAAAACCCTTTTGCAATTATGTTAGCACAGCTGAAAACTGTTGTTCTGATTAAAGAAGAAATAAAACTGGCCTTCTTTAGACTAGTTGAGTATCTCGAGCATCAGCATTTGTGGGTTCGATTACAAGCTCAAAATGGCCAGAAACAAATAACTTTCTTCTGAAACTCGTCAGTCTATTCTTGTTCTGAGAAATGAAGGCTATTCCATGCGAGAAATTGCCAAGAAACTGAAGATCTCATACAACGCTGTGTACTACTCCCGTCACAGAACAGAGCAAAATGGCTCTAACCAGAATAGAAAGAGTGGGAGGCACCGGTGCACAACTGAGCAAGAGGACAAGTACATTGGAGTGTCTAGTTTGAGAAACAGACGACTCACAAGTCCTCAACTGGCAGCTTCATTAAATAGTACCCGCAAAACACCAGTCTCAACGTCAACAGTGAAGAGGCGACTCCGGGATGCTGGCCTTCTAGGCAGAGTTGCAAAGAAAAAGCCACATCTCAGACTGGCCAATAAAAATAAAAGATTAAGATGGGCAAAAGAACAGACACTGGACAGAGGAAGATTTGAGAAAAGTGTTAAGGACAGACAAATCTAAGTTTGAGGTGTTCGGATCACAAAGAAGAACATTCGTGAGAATGAAAATGAAAAGATGCTGGAGGAGTGCTTGACGCCATCTGTCAAGCATGGTGGAGGCAATGTGATGGTCTGGGGGTGCTTTGGTAGTGGTAAAGTGGGAGATTTGTAGGGTAAAAGGGATCTTGAAGGAGGAAGGCTATCACTCCATTTTGCAACGCCATGGCATACCCTGTGGACGGCGCTTAATTGGAGCCAATTTCCTCCTACAACAGGACAATGACCCTAAGCACAGCTCCAAACTATGCAAGAACTATTTAGGGAAGAAGCAGTCAGCTGGTATTCTGTCTACAATGGAGTGGCCAGCACAGTCACCAGATCTCAACCCTATTGAGCTGTTGTGGGAGCAGCTTGACCATATGGTACGTAAGAAGTTCCCATCAAGCCAATCCAACCTGTGGGAGGTGCTTCAGGAAGCATGGGGTGAAATCTCTTCAGATTACCTCAACAAATTGACAACTAGAATGCTAAAGGTACGCAAGGCTGTAATTGCTGCAAATGGAGGATTCTTTGATGAAAGCAAAGTTTGAAGGACACAATTATTATTTCAATTAAAAATCATTATTTGTAACTTGTCAACGGCTTGACTATATTTCCTATTCATTTTGCAACTCATTTCATGTATGTTTTCATGGAAAACAAGGACATTTCTAAGTGACCCCAAACTTTTGAACGGTAGTGTGTGTGTATATATATATATATATACTAGTACAATTGCTCAGAGAAATAGATTGTTTATAATAGTACTATATTTTTTTTCTCAAAAAGTGGGATAGAATTTCAACCCATTTTCAACCAGCAACTATCAGGAACTAACACTGATCACTTTTTCACACTTTTACAGTGTAAATTTCATCAGCTGTTATACAATATGGCAAAAAAACCATGAGTTTTAACTGCACTGGACCTTTAAGGCCAACGACTTAATAAACTTAACCCAGTACCAGAACCAGTGTCGTACCGCAGTTTTGCGGGGCGCTCAGCAAGGTCTGAGCAAGGTCTAAGGATTTGTTATGAGGGAAAACAGCTAACTTCCTCCAATTCAACACATTTTGCCATGGGGCAAATTCATTTTTTGTTGTTGCAGTTTTATAGCTAATATCATGCTATTTTGCATTTGTAAAGCTAATTTCCTCCAATTATTGCAGGAGCTGCGGGAGGCTGTGGTATGCCAGTGACCAGGACATCTAAGCCAAAAACCTAGTTGCCTCTGCCAGGAGGTTGAAACTTGGCCACAAGTGGATCTGTGAGCAAGACAATAACCCAAAGCACACATCAAAATCCACAAAGAAATAGTTAATTGACCACAAAATCAACATTTTACAATGGCCATCTCAGTCTCCTGATGAACCCCATTGAAAACCTGAGGTTGGAATTGAAGAGGGCAGTCCATAAGCGAAAACAAAGGATATCAAGGACCTGGAAAGATTCTGTATGGAGGAATGGTCTAAGATCACCTCCCAATGTGTTCTTCTTTCTCATAAAACATTTGAGAAAAAAGGCTCAATGCCATTATCCAAGGTTAAGCATTGAAAGGTTCTGAGAACAGGGGTGCCAATCATTTTGATCTCTATTTTTGAGAAAGAAAAGTAGTACTTATTAAACAAAATCTCTTTCTTTGAGCAATTGTATTAGTATAAAATAAATACAAATTCTGTATACAATATAGCTCAGTATTTGTATTATTTAATTTATACAGTCTTTTTTGCCCATCTTTATCAAGGGCGCCAATCATTTTGGACCTGACTTTTCATGCAACAATCATATTCACATTTTAAGCATTGAAAGATCACTCACTATTCTTCACATAGCCATTCTTAATTGATGCATTCCGATGTTTACTTATTGAACATTGGCTACGGCCACAACCACTGACACAATGGAGACCACTGACAACTGCCTGGCTGTGGCTGGGGAGGCTCTGGTTTCACAGAGAGGTGTCGTGTCTGTTACCTGAGCAGGTGATAGGTGCTGGAAGCTGTGAAAGGGCAGGTAGACGATCAGGTTACCAGTGTCCCTGATGAAGGAGGGGCCGCCGGCTGTCATGTTGAGGGAGCTGAGGGCTCGGCTGTACCACCTCCCAAAGGCCCTGCGCTGCTCCACCGACAGGCTCCTGATGTTGCTGTTGATGGTATTTCTCCTGAAGATAGAGAGAGAGAGCATAGAGGAATGTAGGACATACTTGTTAACCTGAACAAAAAGCAAAGAGCAAAACATGACTGGGAAAGCACATCTCTTTCAGAGACTCAAATGATCCAATTTAAATTAAGGCCGAAGCTGTAGTTTAAATAGAAAATGACTACAATATTGTGAGTCTGTTTGTGTCTGAATAGAGGGGGTAATTAACTGTCTAAGTCCATTAGCTTTGATTATATAGCCATTCAGTACTATACGTACATCTATAATGCAGAGACCAACACACAAGGACATCATGACTCATGATGACTTGTATCAGAAGCCTGCTTAACTTACACTATGAGGTTGGTCTGTAAGGGGGGCAGTGACTGGATGTCTGCAGGGTTGACCAGGGCAAGTAGGGGTACCAGTTCAGGAAAGAGACTCCCGTCCCTGACCAAGTGGGTCTGGAAAAGCACAGATACCATGGTGCCTAGGTAGTCATCTGTAAACTGGGACAGAGAGCGAGATTAAGTGATTATCTTGTGTGAACATAAGAATGGTTTCGCTACATTTTACTTAATTATTTTATAAAACGTATTCAATCAAGTTGTCCCATTGAGGTCAAGTGATCTTAGTATTTTCCATGGAAGACCTGTCTAAGAGGACAACTGATAGTACCTGCAATGTTCCCTGGTTCCTGCTGAAGTACTGCAGTATCTGTCTGACCGTGGTGATGTCCACTGCACTCAGCACTGGCCTCAGACTGGCCAGAGGGATACGGAAATACTCCTGGAACAGAATCACACCACATACTAAAACCAAGCACCCATAAGCCAGACAAGAATATCATAACAAAAACTGTCAACAAGTAACAATAAATTATAAATGAACTTAAAATCTCTACATTACAAATACTCATACTTAGCCATCACCACGCCTTGAGACGTGTCCAGACATGTCCTAAGAGTTACACTCCCCTACGTATTTATTTGGACAGTGAGGGTAACATTTTACACTTTGGCTCTATACTCCAGCATTTTAGATATTTTATGAGGCGACAGTACAGAATGTCACCTTTTATTTGAGGGTATTTTCATACATATCTGTTTTACTGTTTAGAATTGAAAGCACTCTGTATCTAGTCCCCCCATTTGAAGGTGTCATGAGTATTTGGACAAATGCACTTATGGTCTAAGGGCCTGGGGCTGGCTTTCTACAATGCTAACTTATGGAATTGTTTTAAGATGGTCATACCAAGGATCATTTAGCTATTTGATTTAGAATTTTAGAACCCCTGTAGGTATCCCAAAAAGTATTGAAAAAACATTTGATGAAACATTGAATTTGGCCTCACTGCTATTAGCCCATAGAAACACATTGAATAACATATTCATACACAGCAAAACAGAGAGTCAAATAATTTATCAAAAGGAAGTATGTTTTGAAGTGTCTGTCCTATATGTGAGAGATATAAGAAAGCTCAGGAAATTATTATCATTCCTTTTTAAACTGGAACCGGGTTACCTTCAGACGAGGGATGTGAAGCTTGTGGGCGTCGTAGAGCAAAACACGTGTTCGTGAGAGTCTCACCTTTCGATGGTGGGGTCATATTACAATTTGACAAAAGTTTAGTATTTGGTGCCATATTTTTTCCACGCAATGACTACGTCAAGCTTTTGACCTTACACACTTGTTGGGTGCATTTGCATTTTGTTTTGGTTGCGTTTCAGATTATGTTGTGCCCAATAGAAATGAATGGTAAATAACCTATTGTGTCATTTTGGAGTCCGTTTTATTGTCAATAAGATTAGAATATGTTTCTGAACACTTCTGCATTAATGTTGATTCCACCATGATGCTACTCATCGCGTGCTAGGACTATGGGACCAAACACTAAACTTTTGTCTTCAAATGGGGGGACTAGATACATCAAGTGGTTTTATTTCTGAACGGTAAAACAGATATGTATAAAAATACCTCAAATAAAAAGGGGACATTCTGTACTGTCGCCTCATATAAAACATTTGATCTCAAATCCAAAATGCTGGAGTATAGAGCAAAATTAAACATTATAGCTTCACTGTCCAAATAAATATGTAGGGGCGTGTATTTGTTAGTAACTATATCACCAGTCACAAATGTAAAAGGACCAAATAAGTATCAGTCCTATTTCTGTCACCTTGATGAGGAAAAATCCATCACTGTTCCCATGTCTTCCTGTCTGCATCAAACTGGTCAGTACTTTCTGTTACGGACAAACAAATCTTCAAGCTTATCATTTGAATGGTTAAAGAAAAAAAAAATCAAGATGGACAACAGCAACAACACAGTATCAACAATAATAAACACAAGTGATTAGAGATTAGTGTTGGTTTGTCATTCAATCACATCAATGTCAGTTAATCTCATCCAGGGGAAGAGATTTAATGTCCACTATCAATGACATGTGTGAAACTGTGTACACCGTCTGTTGACACAACAATAGCCCTCATGGTAATTGATATAGATGATTAGTTACCTCAAAAAAAACAAAAAAAAAGGATTCTAAGTTAGTCATATGACATTTCCACTAGGCTAGAATGGGTCCGATCTAAATGTCCTTAGACATGAATCAGTTGAAAAGCCAAAACAGCAGAAAACAGGTTTGTGACCTGAGGGAAATGTATGGATGACCACCATTCATTCAAGACTGTTCAATGTAGCAGTTCACAATACACACAATGTTGGAATTCTTTATCTGCAGATAGTCTGCTCAGCCCACCTACCCCAAAGCACTGCAGCAGTACCCTCTTGTTGTCAAAGTTGGTCTCCTTCTCTAGATAGAGCACCACAGACTTTAGCACATTGAAGCGGATGTTTTCAGTCACACGTAGGGACGTCATCTGGCTCTCCTCCAGGGCCACCAGCAGCACCACGGTCACACTGGTGGCCTGGTCCACCACAGAGGCCATGTGTGTGGTCAGGAGACCCTCCAAGCGATGCTGCAGGGCCTTCACCCCGCAGCGCAAAAGCAGCTGCAGAGCCTGCGTCTGACTGGAGCCTGGCTGACAGGCTGGGCTGAAGTCTGCAGTACAAGTCCAGTTCAGCCTCCTCACAATGTCTCTGACCAGGCAGGGCTGGGAGTCTGCGGAGGTGCTGTTGGTTTTTCCCTGGCTGTTTCCTTTGGTGTAGTTGGTACAGAGCGTGCCCACCCACAGGCTGTAGGGCTCCTTGGTGAGCAGGGAGAGTAGGCCAGTGTTGGTGCAGATGGATGAGACAAAGTTGGCCTGGTCGTAGTCCCAGCACAGGGTCAGGAGAGAGGCGTCAGGAAGTGCCACTGCCCAGCTGTGGTACTGGCATTGTTCTACTGGCTTAAACCCCATCAGGCCTCCTCCCTGTCCCCCTCCACCGCCGGGGCCAGTGTGGTTCACACAATACGCCAATAGCCATGTATTGTCAGGGTTGGCTAGCAGATTCTGGAGCACCGTGGCGTTGGCGCACACCTTCTGAGTGAAGTTCAGAGAGTCCAGCTCAGCACAGAGAGCCAGGTCAGTCATGTCTACAATGATGGGCTTGTTCCAGTCAGAGTATTGGCACACCTGGGGCAGGATGTCCTTGGTCTCCTTGTCGACACAGACAGACATGAGCCACTCGTTCTGGGGCTCTAAGGTGAGCTTCTCAAACAGGGGCATGTTGCAGCACACGTTCTTATTAAAACCCATCTGGTCGTGTCGCCAGCAGAGCTCCACCATCGACGGGTCCACCAGCACCTTGCTCCACTTATCATAGTTGCACCAGTCTAGGACGCTGAACACCACAGGCGGGTTGGTGGGTGGAGAGTTAAGGGAGACAGTGCAGTATTCTCCAACCCATACAGTAGCACTATTACGGAGCAGTTTCTTCAGAAAGGTGGCATTGGCGCACACCTCCAGTACAAAACCCTTGTCATCATTCTGGATGCACATGGATATCATCTCTATGGTGATTTCCATCACGTTTTGCCATTCTGAGTACTGGCAGGAAGCCGCCACCAGAGAGTTTATATCTGGCTGTGTCGGGGCTTCTGTACAGTTCAGCTGCAGCCAGTTGTTGTCGACATGGGAAAACACAACAGTAAAGAAGTCCAAGTTCTGACAGAGGAGGATCTTCAGCCTCTCCTTGTCCTGGTCCCAGCAGACGGCCACCATGGTTGGGTCGACTGTCTCCGCCGTCCAGGTCTGATACCTACAGAACTGACTCACCATGTATCCATCAGAGGAGTTAACACAGAAATTCCACAGCCAGCTATTGTTAGGATTGTTGTTCATCAATGCCTGCATTAGCTGGACATTGCTGCACACCGCTAGGATGAATTCATGCCTGTCATTTTCACTACACAGTGTCACCAGGCCTGCGTCCACGTCATTGGTCCAGTTGCCGTAGTTGCACAGCAGCTGGCTGAGGCTGAGGGATCTTGAGACCCGTGGGCCTGGGGGAGGGGGGGGCGGGATGTCCCCACTGCAGTCAGACCTGTCCTCCAGGAGGGGCAACAGTAGAGCCTGGATAACATGACAGGTGTTACTCCACACCTGTTCCACCTCAGTGGGGTTCAGGATGCTCAGAGCGTTGCAGAAAGTGGAAAGTGTTGAGGAGCTCTGTAGGCCCACTGTGATGATGTCAGCGCACAGGGTGTCGTTGAAACTGGCTAGGTTGTCGTGGTCACACCTCAGCAGGGCAGTGGGGTTGTCCTCTACCGCTTTGAGGGTACGGCTGAAGGAGACTGTGGGGAGGCTCTGGCAGTCTGGGCCTGGGTAGCTGCACAGCGTTGATTCTGGAGCCAGGAACATATCCAGGATAGAGTCACCAAAGGACCAGCTCACATTGTGACGTATACCCCTGAATAAAACGTAGTCAGTTAGAAAGGATATGGAGGTCATATTCCTCTGTCAGTGGAAAAATATATAAACATTAATCCATCATAACATTTCCATGATGTTTATCTCAGGGTATCACATGAAAGGTTTCACAGAGGAAAGGTTCCACACATCATTGTCAGCTTACCACATCAGGAGCTGCTTTAGATCCCCTATACAAAAAAGGCAGGGCATTAAATACATATTAAATACTGCAAATGTACAATAAAAACAGTGTCTAATAAAAACTGTATACATTACATTCATAACTTAACATGAAGAAAGTGCAAGTAGAAAACAAAACTGACCAACCTTGCTGACATTGTTCATTTTGTTCCAGAGAGGGAATTGCAATTCCAAATTGCAATGCTATTTTTACATAGTCCATTGGGGTTTGGAGAAACGTCAATATGAATTCTGAACCATGTGTCACTATTGTACGAAATGTCATGTCTATTAGACCAGTCCAAGCAGACATAACTTTATCAGATAAGGAAAGATGTGACAAAGCAGTCATTATCTCCTGAAAAGCACTGAATTGTTCTACTGTGGAATCGTCTACTCTGAGGTAGGATCTTTGAAAAAGTGACTCTGAACTTGTACTGCTTCTTGTGCATGTCTGAGATTTGACAGATGATAGAAACGACAGTAGCGGTTTGCCAAGCTCAAGTGATACAGTCTTTGTCAATTCTGCCGCCAAGCCACAGTCCGTTCTCCCAGACAAAATGCACACAAACGTTTTAGGGAGGTTTTCAATAAATCCATCTTCTATTAGTGGTCTATACATGTCAAATAACTTGCCCAGAACACCATAATAAGCGCTCAAGTCAATGCCCTCTAACACGGTGCCACCTGTCCTGACATGTGGGTCCTCTAAAATTTCGTCTGCGCTGATACCGCCCCTGGTATTGGCATCAACGTTGTGATTTTCGTTGGATAAATCGTGTATTCGCTCTATCAATTCTTCTATGTTTCTGTCAAACTTGCTGACTTCTGCGGGACCTTTTCTTGATACAGCGCGTGACAATGAGCGCACTGGTCTTGCGGCGTCGCAAACCATCCCTATAATAAAATAAAATACACCAACTAGTATCCTACATTTAAGCTGAAGAATAAAAACATTAACACTAAAAAACAAATACATAGCATGCCTCAAACATATGTAAATTCGCTTTATAATTGTAATCCTATCAAAGTTAGCTGAATGCAAGTAGCCTAACTTACTTACCTAGGATGCTTAGAGCAAAAAATATTTGCATTCTTAGCAGCATTCTCAAAGTATAGGGGAAAAGTAGCTTGAGAAGTCCACAAAAATGCTAACTATCCAGTGGATTTAGAAAAAGATTCACTTTTAGGCCTATTATCCAGGCTCACTGCAAAGGCAATAGTTATGCCAATCATCCTTTGATTTTAGTTACAGGAATGTCAAAAAACTAACACCAGTCTTTGTCAAAGCAATTTTGTCGTCTCCCCTGTATCCGTTCTTGCTTCCCTACTTCAGATTCCTTTTACGCTTTGCCAAGTAGTGGTCCACTTACATAGCGTGCTAAGCGATCATCTCTACCTGCCCCTTCGCGTCCATCACCGCTCCCGTGTCCACCTGAAACTCTATCCATGAGCTAAAAGTAGCTTGATTAGAAACAGTGGCAAAAAAAAAAAAGGTGCTAACGAAGGGCTGTCAAATGCACAGAACGGATTTAGCAAACAAACTGCTGCCAGTTATGAAATATTAATACGTCGTGTTCATTAACTCAGATCCTATTAAAATTAGTATTCTAATTCCTAATAAAGGATTAAACTCTTTTAGCGCATTGTCTGTAATGCGAGCCTCTTCTCTTGAGGTCAAACGCGCCGGAGACAGTGTGGTTGACCAAAAATATAGAATTGGGGTTATAAAACTGAACATAAAAAAAAATACCTTTCCATGGATGATCATGCCAAGAAATACTGTCCTCGCTTAGACAAAGATTTAATAAAAACATCTAAAACATATCAGAACGTATGAAATAGGCCTATATAAACCATATCCAATAATATGTTTAATAAATCCTCTTAAGGATCGGACCCGTTTTTTTTTAAACATTTTGGCCTGAAATGACATACCCTTATCTAACTGCCTGTAGCTCAGGACCTGAAGCAAGGATATGCATATTCTTCATACCATTTGAAAGGAAACACTGAAGTTTGTGAAACGAATGTAGGAGAATAACACAGATCTGAAAATATAAAAACGCATATTTGAAATGCAACAGAAAGGCCATACATTGAGAGGAGCCTAGGTGTAATTTAGATTTTGTCCACAAACTGGCAGCAGTGTGTGCAAAGTTTCAGATTGATCCCGTTAGGAATTACCTCACTACACAATATTTTGCATTAAGTCTGCCAGGAGTTTACCCAAATGTGCCGAATTGGTAAATGTATACATTTTCAAGTACATAGCATTTGTATATGTCACGGTACAAAAAAAAAAAAAATGTTTACACACTCCCAGGACTGTCATACATGGATCATACATTCAGTAATCTAGATGTGTGAAAGTTAGTGTAGCTACATTATTTACCTTCAGAGGTGAATGTATCAAACCAGTTGCCGTGATAAGGGTTTTGTTGTGCACTATTCTTAAACAGCATGGTATTTTTTGTTGTAATAACTACTGTAAATTGGACACTGCAGTTAGATTAACAAGTGTCCCAGAAAGTTGGCTGTTACAACTTTTTCTAGTCATATTATCGCATATTGAGCAACAACTGTCCCGGTTTAGGGACAGTGATCCCATAGAGGTTTTAAGTAGGCTGTTTTGTCTAGTGTTTGATATGGGCTCAAATAGGATAAGGGACTATATGTTCAAGAGTAGCTCAGTTTCTCAGTGTTTTAACTGGAAACCACCCCCAGGAAAAAAAAAAAAAATCTTCCTTTCTCAGTAAAATTTATTTGGAGAATCTAGAGCCCTTTAACTCAACAACAACCAACCCCCCCCCCCCCCCCCCCCCCAAAAATCAGGGACTGATTTAGACCAGGGACACCAGATGGGTGCAACTAATTATCAGGTAGAACAGAAACCCTATGAGGGCTGGAGCGTGCAGGTTAAGAGTTGAATACCCCATATCTAGAACAGGGTTTCCCCAAACTCAGTCCTGGGGCCCCCCCTGGGTGCACATTTTGGTTTTGCCCTAGCACTACACAGCTAATTTAAAGAACTAACTCATCAAGCTTTGATGATTTTAAATCAGCTGTGTAGTGCTAGGGCAAAACGTGCACCCGGGGGGTGGGGGCGCATCACGTGAAAATAAACTACCATGTTTAATAGGAAAGAAAAACAGCATGCTGGATGGTTTAACTTTAAAACTTTGTTCAATGCAATTTGGTATGTACATTTTACAACATGGCTAACAAAGACATCATTTTAAGCATTTAAAAATACATTTTAAATACACCTTAATGTATAGTGAAAAAGTTGATTAACACAGTTGCTCTTTTCTGCAGAAAAAGTGCCAAGATCAAAATTTAATTCAGGACTTTCCCACAAAACAAGATTCTCTACATACATGCTAGATTTCTAACAGTTCAGTGACACTGTCCTAACTAAACATACAGATCTTTGTAAGAAAAACACTCCATCTGATGTAAAGTTAAATCTTAATGAATACATTTAAAAAGTAGATGACATGCCTTTTGAAATAAAAAATAAGATTTTCCTTTAAGGATTTTCTTTTAATGCAAAGCTGCATGTATTGTACAATAAAACAGGTATAATTCACATAAAAAAAACTGGATGTACATGTCAAATAGCCCATCCTTTAACAATTACAAAGTAAGCTCTCCCTTGATAGAAAAGTGCCAGGCCCCCCTTTAAGGAGCAGGTTCATCCTCCTAGGGCCAACTCTCAACCAACCGCTAAAGTGGGTATGGATAGGGTTGCATATTTGAAAATGCTATAGAATAGGGTGTTCATTATTTATATATTTGTTTTTATAACGGTGAGAAGAAAAAAATGTTACTCATTGTGCACCCTTCAAAGCAGAGAAAATCTAAGTTGATAGATCCTTTGGATCATGGACTTTTGATTTGTTCATTTTCCCCCCACATTTTGGGATCAAGCGTGGGAAAATAATTACATTCATAGTCCGGAAAAATTAAACGTCGCCAAAAAAACAATGTGCCCTGTAATAGACGAGTTACACTAGGTCAGTTCAGTTTTATAGGGCGATGATTTCCAGAAAGGCAATGAGAGAGCAGGCTAAAAGGACTGGTATTCTACAGAGTTTTTACCCTCAGTCTTTCAGATGTTTGGCAAGACGACATGCATGATTGGCTGGGATAGAGCAGTTGGAGTCGCCTAACAACTTTGTTCGCAGGACACAATTCAATTTAGAGAAGAAAAAAAAAGAAAAGAAAAAAAGGAAACAGAAACCACTGCGCAACTAACAACCTGACCAGAATTTCCTTTCCGATTTGAGTGTTTTGATCTTAGAGGCTTGATTGTCTCCGACTTATAAACACTTCCAACGAGATAATAAAAATTATAAAAAAGCAATGACATGGGTGGCGACGTTTGATCATGTTAGGAAGGAGATTTGTATGGCACCATATACATGACCAGCTAATGTAAAAGTCCATAATATCAACAAAAGGTCCAAATGGACATGGAAGGGTAACCATTTTGGGTGTAATTTTTTCTTACGCTATCTGTCATCAATAAAGTGTCTATGATCTGGGATCTGGTTAGTCCACATGAAATAACATAAGTATTAGGTACAATATCTGACAATGCATCATGGTATATTTTTCTACAACTCTCCTGGGCAGAGACAGTCAGACATTCATAACAAAAGGTCCTCCAATAACGATGCTTCTTTCTACTGCATTTAAAAGAAAGGCTTTAAAGCCATATAATAAAACCAATTCCTAAAACCAAAAAACTACTAGAGGCAGGTTGGGTTTATACCACAGTGATGAGGCTTGCTGTTTATATGCTGGTGGTGCTACACATTGGGCTGTTTCAGGACCCAGCCATCCATCCATATGCCCCCAGTAACAGACAGTTGTGAGATGCTGACAGAGCCAACCTACATTGAATTATAACTAATGCTAGTCATATCCATAAAAATAAAACCTTGGTTGAGGAAAAATACATTGAAATATATGAATGACAAATAAAAATGTTACTATAAAATAAATGTCAGTAACACTTCATTTAGTCACAAACAATGAACTGTCCATTGGTGCAAATTTCTTGAAAGTTATACTAATTGATAGATTTTTGGCAAAGTGTCCTATTAATTCAAACAAAGCCAACTATTGTTTAAACAGAAGTACACATTATACAGGAAGTTCTGAATTCGTTCAATTTGATTTGACATAGCATGGGGATATCCTACCATATCATCATCAATATTATTTTCCAATCAACAGCCTTGGAGAACACCTACATAAAACATAGCCAGAAAAAAAGTAAACAATACAACATTGTGAAATGGGGTAAAAGAACACATTGCGGTTACAATGAGTGTCTACAACAACAAAAAATAAATTCAGCTAGAGGAATGCATAATGAGATCCTATAGGCTACAGGTAAAACGTTTATAAAATCCCAAGATGGAAAGAAAAGATGGGCTATGTACCCATACACACTTTACTGGCCATTCCTGTTAAAATTGGTCTAAAGCCAATGAGTGTCACTGTCAACAGTCCCATGAAAGCACCAAAGGGAGCAAGTATAATCCTCTTCTGTGTCAGCTAACACATTCAGTCCAGACAGACAGCACCTCGGCCCCTCCGATAGGAAGCAAGGAGAAAGAAACTGCTCCTGAAAAAAAGCCAGTCAAAAGGAGGAGCCTTCTTGATCTTGCCCACAGTAATGTGATCTAAACATGTGGCTTTATAAATTATTTTTTAACCAGATGTTGCTTCAAAAAAATTGGAGACTTTGCACTTTGTTGGTATCGATGCAAAAAAACTATGTGGGGTAAAAACAGAGAGAAAAAGTGAAACCGTCAACAGTAATGGCAATGTTAGAATCCAAAAAAGGGCTTTTTACATGTCTGTGTTGGTTTATTTAATCACTCGTTATTTCTTCTGTCCGTCTATTCCAGGGATCAGTCTGGGGGAAGAAGCTCGTGCAGACGAAATCGTTCTCGAACATGTGGCCTCACATCCTCATTCTGGAGCACAGGAGACAGACAGACTATATTAATACCACAGTGATATGAACCTAAACCGATGATTTCTCCGTCAGTGGCTGACCATTTCACTTGGTAAAAGACATTGGTAGCAGGCTACTAAAAATGAATGTTGGGGGCATTGCAAAGCACATGTCAATGACAGCTCAAGCATGTATGGCTTAGAAATAAACAAAATATTACGATCCAATCATGAGTAAAACATGTAAAATGTAGCTTGTATGTACCAGCTCAACAAGCTTCTCCAAGAACGGGACAAGCTTCAGGAGTTCGTTGTCATTTTTGTCCATGAACCAGCTCTCAATGGG
Source organism: Salmo salar (assembly GCF_965601325.2). Lineage (NCBI taxonomy): Eukaryota > Metazoa > Chordata > Actinopteri > Salmoniformes > Salmonidae > Salmo > Salmo salar. Next base: position 16,439,673 of record NC_138316.1, on the reverse strand, counting down.
AATCCCATTGGAAAGCTGTAGGGATACAGGAAGGTATACTCTATTGGATTGTACAACAATAGCATATATCAAATCTGTGAATATCATTTAAAATTTGAACAGTAGGCTTAATTACGCTGTGCCAGGTTGGGTTACAGACGTCACTTGGGGCTGAAAGGCTCACCTGATATGCAAAGGCTTGAGGTGAATTGTCAATGATGACGGTCTTGGACAGGTCTCTTCCAAGGATGTTCAGGTCCTTGATGTAGTTCCCTTGTACACAGACACAATGCTCACGAAATAACCTGTGTCTAGGGTAAGTGGAGAGGAGGAAAATCAATCAATTGTTAAGTCTACAGGTCTGTTTATGAATAATTCAGTCAAACCACAATGTTGACAACTGAACAGCACATGGAGGCAGCATGTGCCCCATTGCCCAGCCCCAAAACCACAATCAACATACACAGCAACCTCATCAAAACAGAGAGCACTATAAATGCATGTCAAAGCTAAGGCTTGGTATTCTATTACAAAAACACAGCTGATACTTCCAATGCATCTAAGGGGTAGAAAGAAACATTTAACTTACCTAACCAACTGTTTCTTGGGATCCAAGATGTTGAGCAACTTGTCTGCATAAACCTTCTTTGAGGCAGTGAAGAGAATGATCTAACGAGGAAAAGATGACAACTGAATACGTTTCTCACTATAGAGTAGCTTAATGCAAGTAACCGTAGTCTTTCCATAAACTGTTAGGATAAAAAGGCAGCCCAGTTTACCTCATAGATTTGAGACATGCGCTCCAGGAACTCTCTGAAGAACGGCCTTAAACGCACATACACCTGCAGAAAAGTAAAGTATCAGTTATTTGTACAAAGTATTCAGAGGCCTCTGTTTCTCCTAGAAACTGATTCTGTGTTGCCCACTTTCACCTGTGGCGGTCTACAAAAGCACAGCTTTAGCACCCTCTGGTGGAAAAGTAAAATGCTTAATTATATCCCATTTAAAATAGAAACACCTCAATGTCAGATCAAGGACTTCTGTATACCTGGTAAATTACATCTTGAAACAGGACCGGGAAGGTAAGTGCTGCATCGTCCAGCTCATTCAAGCTACAGTGCACCAATGTCTCATCCTGGTAGGAATCACAAAAATAGTTAATAGTTAGTAAGTTGCAAACCACCAAAACAATGCCCTTTAAGTGGATGTACCATTTACAGTAAAAGCCTATTTATGCTTGATCCGAAAACGTGGTCATAGGCTCCATACGGAGGGTGTGACAATTGCAGAGCCTCTGGAGGCATGCAGAGGCCAAATTGAGCCTCCCAAATGTTGTAACACGGAGGGCTCCGTATAGCTTCACATTGACATGATTGGTTGACAGCAGGTGGGGGGGTGGTCCGTCCTGTATAAACAAACTCACTTCCTTCACAACAGCAATACTCAACAGCTCTGAGCTGCTCCGGGAAGTGCAAGAAATATGAATGCCCTGACATCTGCAGAGGCCGTATCACTGTAAAAACTGCACGGCCTATGCAGATGTCGGATTGAAGTGCACCATGTTATCGCTCACCAGGTCGAGGACCAGGGAAAACTCTGGTGTACTGCGGGTCTTTAGTGGGAGAGCAGGCTTCCTGGTCAGCTGTTCCTCTGTCAGTGGGGGTACATGCTTGATGAAGAAATACCTGGACAAAATCAAATCAAACCATTCAAAGTTAAAATACAGGAATGAATGAAACCATGAGGGGAAAAGAACATGGAACTACACTGAAAAAAATATAAAACGCAACATGTAAAGTGTTGCTCCCATGTTTCATGAGCTGAAATAAAAGATCGCAGAAATGTTCCATGAGCACAAAAAGCTTAATAGTCAAGTCGTGCACAAATTTGTTTACATCCTTGTTAGTGAGCATTTCTTCTTTTGTCAAGATAATCCATCCACCAATTTTAAGCAGCATGATCATTACTGATGCACCTTGTGCTGGGGACAATAAAATATGCCGTTCAAGTGGCGCAGTGGTCTAGAGATTCTGGTTCGAGACCAGTCTCAGCTGGCCGCAACCGGGAGACCCAATTGGCCCAGCATCGTCCGGGTTAGGGAAGGGTTTGGCCTGCAGGGATGCTCTTGTCCCAGCATGCTCTAGCGACTCATGTGGCGGGCCGGGCGCAACGCATGCTGACACGGTCGCCCGGATGTTTCCTCCGACACATTGGTGCGGCTGGCTTCCGGGTTAAGCGGGAAGCCTGCATGTCAAGAAGCAGTGCAGCTTGGCTGGGTTTCGGAGGACGCACGGCTCTCGACCTTCGCCTCTCCCGAGTCCGTACAGGAGTTGCAGCGAAGAGACAAGACTAACTACCAATTGGATACCACGAAATTGGGGAGGGAAAAAAAAGGGGAAAAAGTTGGCATGCTGACTGCAGGAATGTCCAGTAGAGCTATTGCCAGATAATTTCATGTTAGTTTCTCTACCATAAACTGCCTCCAACATCGTTTTAGAGAATTTGGCAGTACGTATAACCGGCCTCAACAGCAGACCACGTGTATGGCGTTGTGTGGCCAAGCAGTTTGCTGATATCAACATTGTTTACTAAGGACAACACACACACACCTGCATTTTATCAACGGCAATTTGAATGCACTTTATTAAAAAAATTCTAACCTTTATTAACTAGGCAAGTCAGTTAATAACAAATTCTTATTTACAATGACAGCAACCCCGGACGACACTGAGCTAAATTGTGCGCCTCCCTATGGGACTCCCAATCACGGCCGGATGTGATACAGCCTGCATTTGGAAAGTATTCAGACCCCTCGACTTTTTCCACATTATTACATTACATTACAGCCTTATTCTAAAATAGATTACAGTACCACATTTACATAAGTATTCAGACCCTTTACTCAGTCCTTTGTTGAAACACCTTTGGCAGCGATTAGAGCCTTGGGTCTTCTTGGGTATGATGCGACAAGCTTGGCACACCTGTATTTGGGGAGTTTCTCCCATTCTTCTCTACAGATCCTCTCGAGCACTGTCAGGTTGGATGGGGCGCGTCGCTGCACAGCCATTTTCAGGTCTCTCCAAAGATGTTCTATCGGGTTCAAGTCTGGGCTCTGGCTGGGCCACTCAAGAACATTCAGAGACTCATCCTGAAGCCACTCTGCGCTGTCTTGAATGTGTGCTTAGGGTCGTTGTCCTGTTGGTAGGTGAACCTTCGCCCCAGTCTGCAGTCCTGAGTGCTCTGGAGCAGGTGGTCATCAAGGATCTCTGTACTGTGCTCCGTTCATCTATCCTGCCTAGTCTCCCAGTCCCTGCCGCTGAAAAGCATGACCACAGAATGATGTTGCCACCACCATGCTACAACGTACGGATGGTGCCAGGTTTCCTCCAGACGTGGCGCTTGGCCAAAGAGTTCAATCCTGGTTTCATCAGACCAGAGAATCTTGTTTCGAATGGTCAGAATCCTTTAGGTGCCTTTTGGCAAACTCCAAGCGGGCTGTCATGTGCCTTTTTACTGAAGAGTGGCTTCAGTCTGGTCACTCTACCATGAAGGCCTGATTGGTGGAGTGCTGCAGAGATGAGGAACCTTCCAGAAGGACAACCATCGCCACAGAGGAACTCTGGAGCTCTGTCAGAGTGATCATCGGTTCTTGGCCACCTCCCTGAGGCTATTCTCCCCCAATTGCTCAATTTGGCCAGGCGGACAGCTCTAGGAAGAGTCTTGGTGGTTCCAAACTTCTTCCATTTAAGAATGATGGAGGCCACTGTGTTCTTGGGGAACTTTAATGCTGTAGACATTTTTTGCTACCTTGCCCCAGATCTGTGCCCCAACACAATACTGTCCCGGAGCGCTACGGACAATTCCTTTGACGTCATGGCTTTTGCTCATGCAGTCAGGTGGACTCCAATCAAGTTGTAGAAACATCAAGGGTGTTCAATGGAAACAGGATGCACCGGAGCTCAATTTCAGTCTCATAGCAAATGGTCTGAATACTTATGTAAATAAGGTAGGTTTTTAATTTTTTATAAATTTGCTAAAATATCTAAACACCTGTATTTGCTTTGTCATTGATGGGGTAGTGTGTAGATTAGAGCCCGACCGATAATGATTTTTCAACGCCGATACCGATTATTGGAGGACCAAAAAAGCCGATAGCGATTAAAATCTGCCATTTAAATTTTTTTTTATAATAATGACAATTACAACAATACTGAATGAACATTTATTTTAACTTAATACATCAATAAAATCAATTTAGCCTCAAATAATGAAACATGTTCAATTTGGTTTAAATAATGCAAAAACAAAGTGTTGGAGAGGAAAGTAAAAGTGCAATATGTGCCACGTAAAAAAGCTAACGTTTAAGTTCCTTGCTCAGAATATGAGAACATATGACCCCGCTCTTCCGCTCTCTCCACTGGCTTCCAGTTGAAGCTCGCATCCGCTACAAGACCATGGTGATTGCCTACGGAGCTGTGAAGGGAACGGCACCTCCATACCTTCAGGCTCTGATCAGGCCCTACACCCAAACAAGGGCACTGCGTCATCCACCACTGGCCTGCTGGCCCCCCTACCTCTGAGGAAGCACAGTTCCCGCTCAGCCCAGTCAAAACTGTTCGCTGCTCTGGCACCCCAATGGTGGAACAAGCTCCCTCACGACGCCAGGACAGCGGAGTCAATCACCACCTTCCGGAGACACCTGAAACCCCACCTCTTTAAGGAATACCTAGGATAGGATAAAGTAATCCTTCTAACCCCCCCCCCCCCCCCCCCCCCTTAAAATATTTAGATGCGCTATTGTAAAGTGGTTGTTCCACTGGATATCATAAGGTGAATGCACCATTTTGTAAGTCGCTCTGGATAAGAGCGTCTGCTAAATGACTTAAATGTAAATATGAAAGCTGGTGGTTCCTTTTAACGTGAGTCTTCAATATTCCCAGGTAAGAAGTTTTAGGTTGTAGTTATTATAGGACTATTTCTCTCTATACGATTTGTATTCCATATACCTTTGACTATTGGATGTTCTTAGAGGCACTTTAGTATTGCCAGTGTAACAGTATAGCTTCTGTCCCTCTCCTCGCTCCTACCTGGGCTCAAACCAGGAACACATCGACAACAGCCACCCTCGAAGCAGCGTTACCCATGTAGAGCAAGGGGAAAAACTACTCCAAGTCTCAGAGCGAGTGACGTTTCAAATGCTATTAGCGCGCACCCGGCTAACTAGCTAGCCATTTCACATCGGTTAAACCAGCCTAATCTTGGGAGTTGACAGGCTTGAAGTCCTAAACGGGCTGCTGGCAAACGCACGAAAGTGCTGTTTGAATGAACACTTACGAGCCTGCTTGCTGCTGCCTACCATCGCTCAGTCAGACTGCTCTATCAAATCATAGACTTAATTATAACATAATAACAAACAGAAATACGAGCCTTTGGTCATTAATATGGTCCAATCCGGAAACCATCATTTCGAAAACAAAACGTTTATTCTTTCAGTAAAATACGGAACCGTTCCGTATTTTATCTAACAGATGGCATCCTTAAGTCTAAATATTGCTGTTACATTGTACAACCTTCAATGTTATGTCATAATTATGTACAATTCTGGCAAATTAATTACGGCCTTTGTTAGGAATAAATGGACTTCACACACTTCGCAATGAGCCAGGCGGCCCAAACTGCTGCATATACCCTGACTGCTTGCACGGAACGCAGGAGAAGTGACAATTTCCCTAGTTATAATAAATTCATGTTAGCAGGCAATATTAACTAAATATGCAGGTATAAAAATATATACTTGTGTATTGATTTTAAAGAAAGGCATTGATGTTTATGGTTAGGTACATTGGTGCAACGACAATGCTTTTTTCGCTTGTTAAATCATTACCCGTTTGTCGAAGTAGGCTGTGATTCAATGAGAAATTAACAGGCACCGCATCGATTATATGCAACGCAGGACACGCTAGATAAACTAGTAATATCGTCAACCATGTGTAGTTAACTAGTGATTATGTTAAGATTGATTGTTTTTTATAAAGATAAGTTTAATGCTAGCTAGCAACTTACCTTGGCTTCTTGCTGCCCTCGCGTAACAGGTAGTCAGCCTGCCACACAGGCTCCTCATGGAGTGCAATGTAAGGCAGGTGGCTAGAGCGTTGGACTAGTAACCGGAAGGTTGCAAAGACGAATCCCCGAGCTGACAAGGTAAAAATCTGTCGTTCTGCCCCTGAACAAGGCAGTTAACCCACCGTTCCTAGGCCGTCATTGAAAATAAGAATGTGTTCTTAACTGACTTGCTTAGTTAAATAAAGCTTTTTTTTAATTTTTATTAATAAATACATAAAACATTCGGCAAATTGGTGTCCAAAAACACCGATTGTTTTGAAAACTTGAAATCGGCCCTAATTAAAATCGGCCATTCCGATAATTGGTCGACCTCTAGTGTAGATTGATGAGGAAAATGTTTTGTTTAACAATCAGGCTGTAAAGTAACAAAATGTGGAAAAGGTGAAGGGGTCGGAATACTCTCCGAATGCACTGTAGATGCCGTGACAAGATCCTGAGGCCCGTTGTCGTGCCATTCATCCGCTTCCATTACCTCATGTTTTAGCATAATTCACGACCCCATGTCGCAAGGATGTGTACACAGCTCTTGGAAGCTAAGACCCAGTTCTTCCATGGCCTGCTTCCTCACCCATTGAGCATGTTTAGGGTGCTCTGGATTGACATGCATGACAGCGTGTTCCAGTTCCCGCCAATATCCAGTAACTTCGCACAATCATTGAAGAGGAGTGGGACAACATTCCACAGGCCACAAACAGCCTGATCAACTCTATACAAGGTAGATGTGTTGCGCTGCATGAGTCAAATAGTGATCAACACCCATACTTTTTTGGGGGGGGGAATCTGTGACCAACAGTTGCATGTCTGTATTCCCAGTCATGTGATATCCATAGATTACGGCCTAATGAATTGATTTCAATTGACTGATTTCCTTATTTGAACTGTAACTCTTTGAAATTGTTGCATGTAGAGTTTATATTTTTGTTTAGTATATTTTTCTGTTTTGTATTCACAAGATAAAAATGTATTCTAAACATTCATATTCTGGCCTTAACTAAGGCTGGAATATTTTGCTTAGAGGGAGCAGATTTGTACTTACGGGTCAAAGATCTCCCAGTCCTCCTCGTATGTCCCTTCTGCAGGGGCTGTGGTCTGTGCCTCCACATAGCCTCCTTCTGGAGGGGCGCCTGGGGCTGAGATGATAGGAAGTAGGAGACCAAGAGAAATGGGCAGGAGAGAGTGAAGTGAGAATGATCCTGGTCCATAATAACATGGACTCTATACCAAGAAGACATTTCTTTATCTCCAGCTACCTGTGAGAGGCGGCATGTCTGTGACGACCTCCTCTTCCTCGACAGACACTTCTGGAGGATGTGGAGCCCGCAATGGTGGCAGCATGTCGCTGGGGTAAAGGGGCATAGTCGTACACACTTCCTCTGTGGAGGTGGCAGTACAGGTGGGGGTCTCCTCCACAGTCTCCATGTCCAGCTGCTTGACGATCTCCTCAGCCTCCAACGCCTGGTCTGGGGAGTCCGAACCTGACGTGGCTGAAAATCACATTAGATTACTATAGTTATACTACTTATTACCGTAGTTCTGCAAGGAAGTTAGATTTGACCACAATATAAAAAACACAACATAACAAATGAGCATCATACAAGGTGAATGAAGACCGAGGTAATATAGTAGGCCATTTACCAGTGCAGGGAGTAGAGACAAAGATGGAACAATTTAGGGCAATCTAACATATTTTAAGTCAAGTTTTTGCAGAGTACTTGGCACTCTTCGACCTAGCATAATTTTGGGGTATTACCATTTTTATTTGCTGGTGAGAAGAAGTTGAAGACTGGAGAGAAGATGGTTCCCAGGAGCGTGGTTCTAGGCGGACTAGTCAAAGTCTCTGCCGCCTCCTCCAGCTTCCCATTGGGCTTCACTGGCTTACTACTCGTGTCATGGTTCGTGTCATGGTTTGTTGCTTCTGTGGTTTAGGGTGAGGAGCAGGTAAGGACAACATGATACGTTGCTTTATCAAGACATGCAAACTCCTGTAAAGGGCCTGTTGGTGTACAAGGTATGATTACTGAAAAGGATAAGGTTTTGTTCCCATCTTTCAATTAATCCTACACTCCCTTTCCAAACTCACCCCCGTTGACAGAGTTTCTCCTGCTGACCCTGGAGATTGTCCTCCTGGGGGCATCGCCACCTTGTGGTGTGGAAGAGATCAGGTTGTCGTCGATGTCGCAGGTGAGCCGTGTCTTCTTCGCTGGGTTCTCCTGCTCTACCTGAGGTAGAAACACAACTCTCATATCAGAACTGATGGGAGGAGCATTTCATTGTAGAATAAACCCCCAACAGTCGTTCAAAATATCTTACAGTATTCCCAACATTTAATTTTGAATAAACCAACTAGCAGAGGGCCCAAGGAATTCTGACTCATATCTGGTTGGATGGACAAAGGACTTGTAGTACGCCAGTGACAATGTTCCAAGACAAACAACACATGCCTTTCCAGGGGGATTATTTCTCTCCTGAAATATTGTTTCAGCCAACCCTAGCTACCTACCTACTTGGGCAGCACAATTAATCAAATTCAGATAGAAATTGCAATATTGATGTGCAATATCCATATCGCAAAGGGCTGAGATTCTCTTTCTTTGACCCTCCGTTAAAACAACAAACTAGACTACGGTACCTTCTCCGATAAGATGCCCTAGATTCCATTCATTCACTCACTCTCTACATGCACAGAGGATGCTGACCAATCACAAGCCGGCTCGCACTCTCTGCATGGCATGCACATGCTGGCTAATCACAAGTGTCCCACAGAGCACGCAGTTAGATGCTGGTGAGGAGAGAAAGGGCTTTACCTCAGAGTGTGTCGGAAACATGAGTGCTGCTCGTGATAACAAGAACGACGATTTGGTGCCAAAGGGCGCATCTTCAGTGGTATGGCAATATTCCGGCTACAGGCAAACCAATGTCAACCAAATGTGTTGTGCAAAAACTGCCTCAGAGTTGTGGCGACAACAAGAGGCAACACAACAAAAGCATTCAGTCATTTGAAGAACCATCCCCTACTTCACGACGATTGCATGGTGAAAAAAAATGCACCTGACAGTAATTACGCTCCTTAGTAAAGACAACAAAGAAATTGTGTATGTATGGTACATGTTCTTTATGTGCTTTTGAATAAAAATGGATGTAAAAAAATAAAAGCACCCAACAGCTGCAAAGCCCCCTCAGCTAGACACCTACGTTAAACAGGAATTGACTAGTGTAACGCCCTACGAAAAAAAACATCCCACAGACGTCACCCAGAGGCTATCACCCAGCCAAAGACATGTTTCACATTTACAGTCAGCAAAGCTTAGAGGAGAAACAAGCTGGACAGGATACAAGACTCTGTCGCTCAAGTCACCATCCCAACGCTGTATAACAAAATTATAGGACAAGTTGAAACAGAGCTCACATGATTATTACGCGACTACAACATAGACCAAAGACAGGCCTATTACAGGTATCCCAAAATGGGTGCAATGCGATTCACATTTTCAAACAGGGGGCTATACATTTGGGTGATGTTTTTCTCATCTAAATAATCTGTATCAGGGATTACAGGGACTCTCCGCAACTATATTCAATGTGCTGGACAAAATTGAGGCTATGATTAAGAAGTTGGAGCTCTTCTCTGTCTGCATTAACAAGGACAACACACAGGTCTTTCCATCATTGTATAATTTTGTGTGTGCAAATGAACAAGCTTACGGACAATGTCAAATGTGATATAGCGAAGCACCTGAGTGAGTTGGGTGCGCAATTACGCAGGTACTTTCCCGAAACGGATGACACAAACAACTGGATTCGTTATCCCTTTCATGTCCTGCCTCCAGTCTACTTACCGATATCTGAACAAGAGTCTCATCGAAATTGCAACAAGCGGTCAATTTAAATCAGAAGCCACTGCCAGATTTTTGGATTGGGCTGCGCTCAGAGTATCCTGCCTTGGCAGATCACGCTAAAACACTGATGCCCTTTGCAACCACGTACCTATGTGAGTGGATTCTCGGCCCTCACTAGCATGAAAACGAAATACAGGCACAGATTTTGTGGAAAATGATTTAAGACAGACTCTCTCCAATACAACATTGCAGAGTTCTGTGTATCCTTTCAAACACAGCCTTCTCATTAACCTGTGGTAAGTTATTCACCATTCTCAAAGAACAAATAAGGTTTTATATGTAAGATTTTTAAATAAAGAGCAAAATTTAAATAAAGAGCAATATTATTATTTGCTCCCTGGTCCTATAAAAGCTCTGTCACTTCCCACAAGCCGGGATGTGACAAAAACTCACTCATTCTTATGTTTAACTTCTTGCGGATCATTGGGACGCTAGCGTCCCATCTGGCCAACATCTGGTGAAATTGCAGAGCACGAAATACAAATTAAATTACTATAAATATTTAACTTTCATGAAATCACATCAAAATAAATCTTAACTTGTTGTTAATCCAGCCACTGTTTTTATTTATTTCACCAGGTAGGCAAGTTGAGAACAAGTTCTCATTTACAATTGCGACCTGGCAGAGTGTCAGATTTCAAAAAGGCTTTACGGCGAAAGGAAACTATGCGATTATCTGAGGACAACGCCCAGCACACAAATGCATAACAAATCATTTTCAACAAGGGAGTTGCGACACAAAAGTCAGAAATAGCAATATAATATATGTCTTACCTTTGAAGAGCTTCTGTTGGCACTCCAAAAGGTCCCAGTTACATTACAAATGGTCCTTTTGTTCAATAAAGTCCTTCTTTATATCCATAAAAACTCAGTTTAGCTGGCGCGCTTCAGTCAATAATACACTCTGTTTCCCTCCTTCAAAATGAATCCCAAACGTTACCAATAAACTTATCCAAACAAGTCGATCAACGTTTATAATCAAACTTTAGGTACCCTAATACGCAAATAAACGATAAAATTTAAGACGGAGAATCATTGTCTTTACCGGAGATAAACAAAAAGAACGCGCTCTTTCGGCCATGCGCTTGGAAACACTACAGCCAAAATGTGAGCCACTTAGAAAAACTACAACTTCTCCCTCATTTTTCCAAAAACCAGCCTGAAACTCTTTCTTAAGACTTGACATCTAGTGGAAGCCCTAGGAACTGCAACCGGGGACGATTTCGTCCTATTATAAAAGTGCCAGCCATTGAAATCAGTGATATGCTGAATTTGTATTTTATTTCATGGTTTGTCATCGGGGTTTCGCCTGCCATTTGAGTTATACTCTCAGACATTATTTTAACAGTTTTAGAAACTTGTGTTTTCTATCCAATTCTACCAATGATATGCATATATGCAGTATTTTGACGTCCGGATGAAAAGCGTGCCCAAAGAAAACAGTCTGTTACTCAGGCCCAGAAGCTAGGATATGCATATAATTGGTAGAATTGGATAGAAAACACTAAAGTTTCCAAAACTGTTAAAATAATGTCTGAGTATAACAGAACTGATGTGGCAGGCGAAACCCCAAGGACAAACCATCCCCCCAAAAAAAGACATTTTCAGCCTACCACTGTTTTCAATGGCTGTCATTTTTATTATAAGGCGAAAACCTCCCAGATTGCAGTTCCTAGGGCTTCCACTAGATGTCAACAGTCTTTAGAAAGAGTTTCAGGCTGGTTTTTAGAAAAACTACAACTTCTAGCTCATTTTCCCAAGTGGCTCCCATTTTGGCTGTAGTGTTTCCATGTGCGTGGAGGAAAGCGCGTTCTTTGTTATTTATCTCCGGTAATGAACATACTATTCTCTGTCTTACATTTTATCGTTTATTTACGTATTAGGGTTCCTAAGGTTTGATTATAAACGCTGTTTGACTTGTTTGGATAAGTTTATTGGTAACGTTTGGGATTCATTTTGTATGCATTTTGAAGGAGGGAAACCGGTGGATTATTGACTGAAGCGCGCCAGCTAAACTGAGTTTTTATGGATATAAAGGACTTTATTGAACAAAAGGACCATCTGTGATGTAACTGGGACCTTTTGGTGTGCCAACAGAAGAAGAAGATCTTCAAAGGTAAGGCATTTATTATATCGCTATTTCTTACTTTTGTGTCGCACCTGCCATGTTGGAAAATGTTTTTCATGCTTTTGTATGCGGGGCACTGTCCTCAGATAATCGCATGGTGTGTTTTCGCCGTAAAGCCTTTTTGAAATCTGACACAGCGGCTGGATTGCCTAGTTAAATAAAGGTAAAATAAAAAATACGTCATTTAATTGATTAATGAACATGCTACGCTTAAAGCACACTATATTTCAAGGATCATCAACTAGATTCAGCCACAGAATGATTTTTTTCTTGAGTGGATGGTCAGGGGGCAAGAACATAATTACAAATCATTTGTAGACCGCAAATTAACCATAAGAAGCTCAAAATATTTGACTAAAACATTTCAAATTTGTTTACATTTGTATACGATCATGTCTATTATGGGTGGGAATACTTGTCCTAAATTAAAATCACTTGGAGCAGATTTCCTGGTATTTTTAGTCTATGTTCAACAATGAAAATTGTAATTTTGGGGGTCTCAAATGAAACCACCTGCAAGCCAAATCTGACCCGCCAGTTGGGGAACCCTGCTATATTTGATGATCAAGTTAAATTAGGTTTGTTAATATGTAGGTGTAGTAATCCTATCTATTATCATATGTATAACAATGTTGGAAAACATTAGCTTAATTTGGTTTTTGTATTCAGTTAGCACAGTATGTATTAACTCATGATCTCATTTTAGAAGTGATGTTTTCTACCCGGACACGCGTTTTAAACATGTCTGATGGAATTACCACGTTTTCACCCAAAAATTGAAATTAAACTATTTCCCCCCCAAATTGTGCAGCCCCACTATCTACTATCGTTCTACAATCTCTAGAGCCACTGCTAAAATTAGAACACGGCTGGAGTTCGAAGACAAGCCGCTGCATTCCACCATGCATTTCTAGTGAAACATGACACTGGGTACTAAAACAGACTTCACGTCTTAAATCTGGATAGGGGCTAAATAAAGGTCTAGTTGAGGGGGGTGCAAAAAGGTGCTGCTTACATAACACATTGCTAAAATGTTAAACTAGGGACATGTAACTTTAGTGATCAAACAGCTGTAGAATGTTGGAGGGGGAAATGTTACTTAAGAGTGCCAGTTAGGCGCAGACACTCAAATTCATCCCAGAGATGGCACCCTATTCACTACATAGTGCACTACTTTTGATCAAGACTCATAGGGCTCTGGTCAAAAGTAGTGTACTATATAGGAAATAGGATGCCATTTCGGAGACAGATAACGGAGACAGCTCACCTTCACAGCATTGCCTCTGATTAATTTCTTAATGGTGGACAGCAGGCCTCTCCCGCCACCTGTCGGCGTGCACTCCTCCACTTCTGAATGCCTCCGCTTGGTCCGTGATGTGCGGGGCGCATGTGCAGGGCTCGACTGCTGAGATGCCTTCCGCATTCTCAGCCTCATTGTTTTAAGAGCCACATGTAAGACTGGAGGACAGACAGGGCAAAGCGGGTTGATGGGCAAAAGCGGACAAATGGGGGGAGATTGGGTAGGAAGAGAGAGAGAAAAAAACAAGTTAGTGTAAGACCTGATTTTCACCCTCTTCATACAGTCACATAATATACAGCCTAACAGCTAAAAAGGAGTGGACAAGCTGGTGATTTGAAAACCCTTAGTGAACAAAAAACGCCAGCAGAAAATGTGCTGCTGTTGCTGCTAACATCTGGTTGCATTCAAGACACCATTTCCTCTGCATCACAGTACATCATCGCTGCCTCAGTGAGCCAAAGACCCATCACACGACCATTGAGTACTCAAGACTACTTCAGTGAATGTGTTTATTTAACAACTGACCAAATGATAGGACAAATTGATCACAAAAAGTATCTGAGGACAGAGATAAGCTGGACGTATTGTTTTCATTAATGAAAAAAAAACATGCACAGAGAAAACTATTTACTGTAAGTAACCACAGCGCTCTTCTCTCAAGGAGCACACCCTCCCACCCCCGTGCTTACTTTCACATGCTGACCAAACTAGCTCCGCACGTGCGCATGTTGATTTTGTCTATCAACACCAGACGGGTTCAATATCAAAACAAACCATATTAAATTTGGGGACAGGTCAAAACACGCATGGACATTTAGCTAGTTTGCTGCCCTGGGAGATAAACAGTGGGTTATTTAACATGAAATGCACATGGTATTTTTTTGGCCCATTTTGAGTGACACAAAATCATGACATGACCAGGACCTATCAGGCACCATGCCAGACAGTGGACACACACAGCCCCATCTATCCGCCACTCCCATTGCACTGCAGAGAAACCCACTGCTTCACTACATCTGCATTACATTACCATGGGGCCTGGCCTAAACAGTGAACACACTTTCTGAATAGATCCTAATATAACAAAGTCCATTTACCTCTCAGATGAACCTTGGAATGTGAACACACCATCCCTTTTTTCAGTAACTAATGTAAAGTTTCCATCCTTTGTCAAAACGTGAAGGACAATTTATTTTATTACCCAAATGCAATTAGCAGCTGATTACAGGGTGGGGATTCGGGGAACTTATGTGCCTACAACATGTCCATAGATACAAGACAAGTAGCCAGACTTATTCAATACATGCCACAGGGAGGATTATTTCCAAATTAACACTAGAGTCTTCACTGTGACGAAGCAATAGCTGTTATGTTGAACTAGCATGACGGGGATGTTATGTGGTACTATTGATGTAATATGACATCATTAGTGTCCTTGTAATGACAGCAAGCCCCATGGGCACAGGGGTGTCAGTATGAGCAACGCAATGCCGCAATGGAGAGGGGAGCACCAAGATTAGCAACAAGTTAGAGATTAAAAATGGCTTCAAATCCAGAGACAAAAATAAAAATGCTTATCCCTAGACAATAATATAGCCAGTAAATAAGATTCCTTCATTCATAAATAACATCCTAGCTCTCCGTTAGGCTAAGCCAGGCATCAAACAAGGCCCGCGGACCAAAACCGGCCAGTGAAGCATTTCTAACCAGAAGGCGCACTGATTTGTGATGTCTATTCATTTTGGCCCGCTTCCATACCGCCCATGATGCGCTGCACTATAAGTCACAGCAAGAATTGCCAACATGCTGCACGCTAAACAGCAGTGCATTGCCACACACGCCTGCATGCTGTATCACATCACTAATGGCACTGACCAAATCTACCGGACCGAAAGTTTAAAAGATGTTGTAGGCTTAATGTCCATGCCAGGTTTCCGTTCGTTCTAACTGACCATTGCAGTAGCCTACAGAAAATGTAATTTGTTGTCAAAAAGTTAAAAGGATTCACACGCAGGTATAAAATGACTACTAAAGGACAATAGGGCACACAAGCAAGTATAAATTAGTCAACAGTTGAGTCCTCTACTTTATGAAATTACACTTGCATCTGTGAATTCAACGTGAATTGCTCTGCTTTTGTGTGTCCCGTTACAGCGCACAGGAATGTCCTCCTAGGCCAAACATTTTTGCAGTCTGGCTTCGATTTTTAAAGTGTAACAATTAATAACCGAGAAGCTAAACCTTTCAATAAAACACATTGCAAAGGAGAAATGTAGGCCTATGACAACATTTGAGCAGTAGCCTAGGCTACAACAACCAAGTTATGTTTTTGTTATTTGGAGTTATTAAATACTTTGACCAGGGTCGCAGCATATTTTTCTCAGCTGCAAGCATAGCAGCAAAGGCTGGACAAATATTGAATATGTTAAAAGGTTATATACAGCATCCTATGTGCATAAGTGGTTCGCAGTTGTATGCACGTTTTTTGTAAAAACAAACAATAGGCTAGGTCTGTTGTTTTTTCCCCCAATATGGCCCATGTGCTGATTGAGTTTGACATCCCCGGGCTAAACCATCCAAGGAGCCAGCAGATACGGTATGCCTCAATTTTGCCTGCAGAATTCAGCATGGATGTAAGAGCCAATGAACACGAATGACACACATACAGTTCCTCTAGTCACAGCATGCCTTTTTTTAACCATCTCAAAGCATGACTCATTCACAGCTTCCAACAAACCAAGGATGCAGCCAGCAGCAAAAACACTATACCGGGGAAGAGGATTTCCTTTTTTCTCCTTCTTTATTTAAACAAAAGGAAATCTATGGATATATAACACACATCAAGTAAGGTTGCGGATAAAGCTATATTTCAGAAAAATATAGTAGACTATCCATTTTCACTGCCCCCAGATTTCTGAAATTACAACCAGCTGTTACACATGCTACAAAGAAAATTACATCTATAGTAGCTAGATGCTAGCTATTTGCACATACACGAGTGCGTTCTAAAACAATACAAAAAACGAAATCATGTTTGAAGCGGTGTGAGAACCATTGAAATGGCCTCATGCACACAAAGCTCAACGGTGTGACAGCGATGCAAGTTATTAAAAATCTAACACAGGGTATTACCTCATTTTATCATGGCTCAATTTACCCTACTGCAGGGTTACTCAACTAAAATCTTACAGGGGCCAGATTTGAAAAGGGTTATTTATATTATAATCTTATAAAGCACTTTCATTAAAATTAAATGTCACTAGAAGTTCATTTTGAGTGCTTTAACACCAGCCCAATTCAGTGCATCAAATGGTTTTACATAATGGAACACATTTGAACATAACACAGTTGACCTGCATCACATTAATTCATTTCTACATGCATCGCTTCATCTTGTTTGTATTTACACATAGGGAACCTTTTACGCATGGCATCTCTCAGTTGACCAGCATCAAATTCTGTCCCATTTTCAATATCTTCATAATTTTGTCTACTTTTGTTTTTACACAGAAACATATATCTCAGTTGACTATCTTTTGCGGAGCAGTCTCTCTCCCACCGCATCAGTAGAGAACAGGTGCCTATAAACTGCACCACCTCTGTGGGGACTTTAACTTGGCAACAATATTTTATGAGTTTGCTTTCAGTTTATCTAAAAACTGACATCACGGGAGTGATCTGTACTGTTGACCGTATATAGTTGTGCAGCGTAGGGAAATGGAAGTTTTTGTTTGAGCTAAAAAAATAAAAAATAAAACAGGAGAAAATTAGAAAACATTCTGTTTTATACCGCCCCTGTAGTCCCAAATTCATGTCAATTCAATTGATTGAAGAGGTCACAAAAATAAAACGTCATCCGAGCACCTCAAGCATTTGCTAGATATGTTGGCTTTCTCGTGGCGGCAATCACTGAAGAAAAGCAACCATCTCATCCCTAAGCTCTCATAGGCTGCTCTCGAGAGGATTATTACCCTTGCTTAGCCACCAAACAATACGTAAAAGTAGATAATGATGTCCAGCAGACCATAAAACAAGCGATGTTGCAGGCTAGGCTGTTGATCGAATAAAGTTAATGATAGCTGTGAGTTAAACACCATGGACTGAGTTAAGCACAAAGCATGCTCTGGTGTAGTGATCTTATCTGTGGTGAAAGAGCCTATAGGCGGTCGGGCAGACAGACCCCGCACCCGTTAGCAGCTCGGATTGGCTGTAATTGGTATGTTGGGTGATATTAATTGACAGCACTTAATGGGCAGGACTACAGGAAAACATCTATCCCATTAGAGAATATTGAACGAGGGCTCCTTTTGGCACTAAAAATCAAATTTGATGGAAATGTTTTGCTTTTTTTATATGAAGGTTCAGAATTGGGCCATTCTAAATTGATAAACGGCCAGTTGAATAGCCCTGCCCCAGTGTATGACCAAATTAATATTTTTTGAAGGAGTGCATGAAAGGTTAAATTGTTTGCATCAAGACCAATCTTGAGTTGGCCTGGTATCCAAACGGAATATCAATTTTCAGTGTGGATTAACCACCAACACTCCACGTTACTCCCAAAAGACGTATTACAAAAGCTAATTGTAGGCAAGACAAACCTGTCGTCACGATTTCTGGTAGGCTATATCAGTGGTTCCCAACCATGGGTACTAGGACCCCTGGAGGTACTTGGTCTATCCACAGGGAGTACTTGGTCTATCCACAGGGAGTACTTGAGAAGACTCATGAGACCATAAGCCTACTGGTAAATGCACATGAGCGGGTACTCCGGGCAGAGCAAAATTCAGTTGGTGGTACAGTAACCGAAAAGGTTTGGGAACCACTGGGATACAGAGCCAAAATAAATCAATCACAGCACGTTTTTGGACTCAGAAGTTTTTTACCCGATTAAGTAGAATAATACTGGAAATTAAATGTTGAAAGTTCCATTTATATTCCTAAAACATAGTTTGAAAATGATGCCGTGGCTGCTTCCTGTTGACAACAACTTAAATGTATTAAACGAGCACCTTACGAATTGCATATGCACCAAAAACCCTGTTGATTTGACAAGTAGCAACAAATCACTCACACAGAATCTGGGAATAATGTGTATATCACCGGTAGAAGACAGCCAGCTAAAATGTTTTGCCATTGAAGTGTAAAACGCAACACTTTGTTAATCACTTATATCGATTACACGTTGAAATCAATTGAACTGGGGCAAAACATTTGGGTTGTAAGCACTATTAAAACACACATTATACAAAGACCACTTGGTATGATCTATATATGATTGGTTAGAAGACAAATTGTACAAGGCTTCCATCTATATTTTAGAATGGCAGATGTTGATTTCAGGAGGCTACCATCACTGAAAAGGACCAACACCTCTTCTGTTAACTTCAACAAATCATAACCCGGCATATGATATGAATAGTGGCAACAGTTGGCTGCTATTTAAGTGGATGGTATCCCTACATTCAACGTGGCTTTAAAGCATCTCAAAACAGTCAGCAGCACCAGCCGAGACCGATCATGGGCTTCAGTGAGCATGGAAGTCAACCAGGTAAGTGAAAGAGCTATGCTAATGTTATCTAGCTATAACGGATTTAGCTCACGTCTTCCATCTAAATAACACTGAAAACTAACCAACATGTCTGCCAGCAGTTGGTAGCTAACTGCTGATGCGGTCATACTATAGGTACAAGCCAACGGGAAATAGGAGTTCACTTACTATATAGAGCAAGTTTAAGATGTTTGTGGGGAGCTGAGTGTTACGGTAATTCAGATATGGTGTAACTCCAGGGGAGTTTTCTATACAGCCTGCCGAGTGAAATGAGACACGTCGGCCATGGACCTGACTGTATTTCAGAGAAGACCCAGACCCATGTTGTTTTCTTTGGAAGGGCTGATTGGGGATTTTGCTCAAAAACTACTTATTTTATCTTAGGATCAACAGTGTCAGTTACTTCTTGTGGAAGCAGCTGATAACATTAGCTTGCTAAAGCTACAGTTGAAGTCGGGAGTTTACAAAAATTAGTTTTAATG
Source organism: Salmo salar (assembly GCF_965601325.2). Taxonomy (NCBI): domain Eukaryota; kingdom Metazoa; phylum Chordata; class Actinopteri; order Salmoniformes; family Salmonidae; genus Salmo; species Salmo salar. The sequence continues at coordinate 16,420,217 of NC_138316.1, read as the reverse complement.
ACTCAAACTACATGTTTCAACCATTCCACAAATTTCTTGTTAAACTATAGTTTTGGCAAGTCGGTTAGGACATCTACTTTGTGCATGACACAAGTCATTTTTCCAACAATTGTTTACAGACAGATTATTTCACTTAATCACAATTCCAGTGAGTCAGAAGTTTACATACACTAAGTTGACTGTGCCTTTAAACAGCTTCCAGAAAATTATGCCATGGCTTTAGAAGCTTCTGATAGGCTAATTGACACTATGAGTTAATTGGAGGTGTACCTGTGGATGTATTACAAGGCCTACCTTCAAACTCAGTGCCTCTTTGCTTGACATCATGGGAAAATCAAAAGAAATCAGCCAAGACCTCAGAGAAAAAAAATTGTAGACCTCCACAAGTCTGGTTCATCCTTGGGAGCAATTTCCAAATGCCTGAAGGTATCACGTTCGTCAGTACAAACAATAGTACGCAAGTATAAACACCATGGGACCACGCAGTCGTCACACCACTCAGGAAGAAGACGCGTTCTGTCTCCTAGAGATGAACGTACTTTGGTGCAAAAAGTGCAAATCAATCCCAGAACAACAGCAAAGGACCTTGTGAAGATGCTGGAGAAAACAGGTACAAAAGCATCTATAGCCATAGTAAAATGAGTCCTAAAATCGACATAACCTGAAAGGCCGCTCAGCACGGAAGAGGCCACTGCTCCAAAACCGCCATAAAAAAGCCAGACTACGGTTTGCAACTGCACATGGGGACAAAGATCGTGCTTTTTTGGAGAAATGTCCTCTGGTCTGATGAAACAAAAATAGAACTGTTTGGCCACAATGACCATTATGTTTGGAGGAAAAGGAGGGAAGCTTGCAAGCCGAACAACACCATCCCAACCGTGAAGCAGGGGGGTGGCAGCATCATGTTGTGGGGGTGCTTTGCTGCAGGAGGGACTGGTGCACTTCAGAAAATAGATAACATCATGAAGAGGGAAAATTATGTGGATATATTGAAGCAACGTCTCAAAACATCAGTCAGGAAGTTAAAGCTTGGTCGCAAATGGGTCTTCCAAATGGACAATGACCCCAAGCATACTTCCAAAGTTGTGGCAAAATGGCTTAAGGACAAAGCCATGGTATTGGAGTGGCGATCACAAAGCCCTGACCTCAGTCCTATAAAAAAAAATTGTGGGCAGAACTGAAAAAGCATGTGTGAGCAAGGAGGCCTACAAACCCGACTCAGTTACACCAGCTGTCAAGTGGAATGGGCCAAAATTCACCCAACTTATTGTGGGAAGCTTGTGGAAGGCTACCCAAAACATTTGACCCAAGTTAAACAACTTAAAGGCAATGCTACCAAATACTAATTGAGTGCATGTAAACTTCTGACCAACTGGGAATGTGATGAAAGAAATAAAAGCTGCAATAAACCCTTCTCTACTATTATTCTGACTAGAGGTCGACCGATTATGATTTTTCAACTCCGATACCGATTATTGGAGGACCAAAAAAAATCCGATACCGAGTAATCGGCAATTTATATATATTTGTAATAATGACAATTACAACAATACTGAATGAACAATGAAGATTTATTTTAACTTAATACATCAATAAAATCAATTTAGTCAAATAAATAGTGAAACATGTTCAATTTGGTTTAAATAATGCAAAAACAAACTGTTGGAGAAGAAAGTAAAAGGGCAATATGTGCCATGTAGAAAATCTAACGTTTAAGTTCCTTGCTCAGAACATGAGAACATGTGAAAGCTGGTGGTTCCTTTTAACATGAGTCTTCAATATTCCCAGGTAAGAAGTTTTAGGTTGTAGTTATTATAGGACTACTTCCCTCTATACCATTTGTATTTCATATACCTTTGACTATTGGATGCTCTCATAGGTACTTTAGTATTGCCAGCATAATCTCGGGAGTTGATAGGCTTGAAGTCAAACAGTGCAATGCTTCAATGCGAAGAGCTGCTGGCAAACGCACGAAAGTGCTGTTTGAATGAATGCTTACGAGCCTGCTGCTGCCTACCACCGCTCAGTCAGACTGCACTATCAAATCAGATTTAATTACCGTAAATTCCGGACTATAAGCCGCAACTTTTTTCCCAGGCTTTGAACCTCGCGGCTTAAACAATGACGCAGCTAATACACGGATTTTTCCCGCTTTTATTATTTTTTTCTCAAAAAAAAAAACACATTCTGTGACGTGCTCAGTTTTTTGGCGGCATGAAGCTTTCATTAGACCAATGAAATTGCCGAACGGGTTAAGGTCAAACAACTTTTTTGTTTACTGTTTAGATTAAATCGAGCGCTCTCAAACTTCCCATCATTCTGATTACGGTAGTCATTTTGTCACCCTCATCATGGCAAAGACACGGAGAAATGCATATGATGCAGTTTTCAAGTTGAAGGCGATTGATCTGGCTGTTGGAAAAGGAAATAGAGCTGCTGCACGGGAGCTTGGTCTTAATGAGTCGATGATAAGACGTTGGAAACAGCAGCGTGAGGAATTGACTCAGTGCAAAAGACAACTAAAGCTTACTGCTAATTTTTTATTTTTTGTTACAAGCCGTGTATCGTTAAAGCCTGTGTAAAGTTCATTTGTTTCAATGTACCGGTAGGCACCTGCGGCTTAGACATGTGCGGCTTATTTATGTAAAAAAAAAAAATTATAATAAAAAAAAAAAAAATTGTAATTCAGTGGGTGCGGCTTATTTTATGTTCGCTTAATAGTCCAGAAATTACGGTATAATATAATAACACACAGAAATACGAGCATTAGGTCATTAATATGGCCAAACCCGGAAACTAATCATTTCGAAAACAAAATATTTATTCTTTCAGTGAAATACAGAACCGTTACGTATTTTATCTAACGGGGGCATCCCTAAGTCTAAATATTGCTGTTACATTGCACAACCTTCAATGTTATGTCATAGTTATGTAAAATTCTGCCAAATTAGTTTGCAACGAGCCAGGTCGGCCCTAACGGTTGCATATACCCTGACTCTGCGTGCAATGAACGCAAGAGACGTGACACAATTTGCCTAGTTAATATTGCCTGCTAACATGAATTTCTTTTAACTAAACATGCAGGTTAAAAAAAATATATACTTTGTGTATTGATTTTAAGAAAGGCATTGATGTTTATGGTTAGGTACATTTGTGCAACGATTGTGTTTTTTTCACAAATGCGCTTTTGTTAAATCATCCCCAGTTTGGCAAAGTTGGCTGTCTTTGTTAGAAAGAAATGGTCTTCATGCAGTTCGGAACAAGCCAGGCAGCCCAAACTGCTGTGTATATACCCTGACTCTGTTGCACAGAACACAAGAGAAGTGACAATTTCCCTAGTTAAAAGAAATTCATGTTAGCAGGCAATATTAACTAAATATGCAGGTTTAAAAATACACACGTGTGTATTGATTTTAAGAAAGGCGTTGATGTTTATGGTTAGGTGCAACGACAGTGCTTTTTTCACGAATGTGCTTGTTAAATCACCCATTTGGCGAAGTAGGCTGTGATTCAATGATAAATTAACAGGCACCGCATTGATTATATGCAACGCAGGACAAGCTAGATAAACTACTAATATCATCAACCATGTGTAGTTAACTAGTGATCATGTTAAGATTGATTGTTTTTTATAAGATAAGTTTAATGCTAGCTAGCACCTTACCTTGGCTCCTTGCTGCACTTGCATAACAGGTAGTCAGCCTGCCAGGCAGTCTCCTCCTGGAGTGCAATGTAATCAGCCATAATCGGTGTCAAAATGGAAATTACCGATTGTTGTGAAAACTTGAAATCGGCCGTAATTAACCGGTCATTCCTATGAATCGGTTTACCTCTAATTCTGACATTTCACACCCTTAAAATAAAGTGGTGATCCAAACTGACCTAAGACAGGGAATTTTTACCAGGATTAAATGTCAGGAATTGTGAAAAACTGAGTTTAAATGCATTTGTCTAAGGTGTATGTAAACTTCCCACTTCAGCTGTAGCTATCCCCTTCCTATCTGAATGAATGTGGCCATTTCTAGCAAGCAAAATAAGTGATGTCGATTTTGTTTGTGTACTGCCATATGTCAATAACATAGCTACGTTTGTCACTGGTGCGGGCTAGTAAATATCCTATACCTAGCCATCTACTGTAGACAAAAAGCTAAAACCGGGGAGAGGGGGAGGAGAGTATTCACTTGCTCATCTGCTGCTGGCTTGATAATGTTCACGCAAATACATATTTCCACATAACTGATGAATTTACATTTTTGTTCTATAAAGACTAATTGTGTCAATATGTTGTGAATAGTGTAGAAAATTCCTCAGCCCTTTCCATATTAAAAAGTGATAGTGCCACTTACAGCTCACCATGTACAGTAGGCTACAGGCGATATGTTCCCCCACCATGTACAGTAGGCTACAGGCAATGTGTTCCCCCACCAAGTAAATCATAGAAATTTTGATCTTGCATTGGGGGAGCATGAAATGTAAACTAACAAAGATATTTTAGAGTTAAAACCCATGTATATTTAACCTCTACGGGATCGGTGCCCCCCAGGACGTTTGAGCTAACATGCGCTAATGTGATTAGCACGATGTTACAAGTACAAGAACATTTCCCAGGACAAATATGCCTTATGGGCAGAAAGATAAAATTCTTGTTAATCTAACTGCACTGTCCAATTTACAGTAGCTATTACAGTGAAACAAAATGGCTTTGATTGAGGAGTGCACAACAACAACAAAAATGTATCACGGCAACTGTTTGATACATTCACCTCTGAAGGTAAATCATGTACTTACATTCAGTTATCTTGCTCTGATTTGTCATCCTGAGGGTCCCAAAAATAAAATGTAGCATAGTTATGTTTGATCAAATCAATTTTTTTATTCAAATGTATGAACTAGGTTCTACATTTTGAACCCCTGCTGTGCCTGCCTGCCACCCCTTGAAAATGTGGGGAAAAAAGGGTTTGACCCTTAAGAGGTTTTACGCAGTAAGACGAGAGGGTGTGGTATATACATTTTTACATTTTACATTTTAGTCATTTAGCAGACGCTCTTATCCAGAGCGACTTACAAATTGGTGCATTCACCTATAATATCCAGTGGAACAACCACTTTACAATAGTGCATCTAAATCTTTTAAGGGGGGGGTTAGAAGGATTACTTTATCCTATCCCAGGTATTCCTTGAAGAGGTGGGGTTTCAGGTGTCTCCGGAAGGTGGTGATTGACTCCGCTGTCCTGGCGTCGTGAGGGAGCTTGTTCCACCATTGGGGTGCCAGAGCAGCGAACAGTTTTGACTGGGCTGAGCGGGAACTGTGCTTCCTCAGAGGTAGGGAGGCGAGCAGGCCAGAGGTGGATGAAGGTAGGTATATGAGGTATATGTCCAATATACCATAGCTATGGGCTGTTCTTATGCACGAATGCCTGGATACAGCCCTTAGCAGTGGTATATTGGCCATGTACCACAAACCCCGAAGCACCTTATTGTTATTATAAACTGGTTACTAACATAATTAGAACAGTACAAATACATGTTTTGTCATGTACGGTCTGATACCACAGCTGGAACCATTACATACTACTATAAAGAAATTCTAAACTGTGTGGTTCGAGCCCCGAATGCTGAAAGCCATGGTTTTTCAGACCGTATACCACGATTATGACAAAACATGTATTTTTACTGGTCTAATTACATTGGTAACCCATTTATAATAGCAATAAGGCACCTCAGGGGTTTGTGAAATATGGTCAATATACAGCTGCTAAGGTCCGTGTCCCAGCATTCCACGGTGCTTCTTGCCTAAGAACAGCCCTTACATGTGGTATATTGGCCATATACCACCCACCCTCGGGCCGTACTGCTTAAATATACAGCACCAACTACATACATCTGTTATTAAGGACCAGTATCTGCTACCTGGACTTTAATTGTGGGCTCTAGAAACAGTTCCCATAGTGACTGCAGCAGCCCATTCATTCGCCCTCACTACTAATTGTTTGGTGGTGGCGGTGCATCGTTACATAACATGTGGAAGGTATGGTTAGATGAGGGGATGGTCGATCAAAATGAGTGGAAAGTGGGAACACCACGCACACTTCATTGAAATAGCTAGTTAGCTAACTAGACAGTCTTCTGTCAAGTAAATCGAATTGTCACTGTTCAAAATGTTTCTGATTCCTTCGTGTAATGGGCCAATGCTAGTTGCAATTCAAAAGGTCCAGAGCTAATTACCAACTAACTTTTTCTATGTCCATGGACGGGCAACCCTAACCAGGCTTGTATACACAAAGTGGGCGGGAAATTAAAGCTTGCTACCGAGCACTCGTGTCCAGGTAGGAGGCCGTAAAAACAGGACGCCAACAGTAACTTACTAGCTAAACATCACGCGAATTCCCAAGCTATTAACAAGTAACAAACATCGTTCGAAAACAGCGCGCGAGGTTAGTTCACGTTAGCTAGCCGTGGCGGCTAGCTCGCTAGCTAGCAAAAAACACAGTACCTAGATAACTAGCTACTGTACCTGCCATTCCCCACTGTCCATTTTCAACTGAGAAATGTTAGCGGTTTAGCTATGCAGTTAGCTGTTAGAACATCTAGCTAACGAAATTAAACCTAGGTTGCGAGAGGCTGGACAAGCAATATTTTAGCCCCTTCTGTCCAAAGACAAATTTGACTAGCTAGCTAGTTGCTAACATGAGCAAAACTTAATTAGCTAACATTACCCAAACTTTGCTAGCTGGTTAGCTACCTAGCTTGGCAACATGGATCTAGTCAATTAGCTGTTTTAGGCAAGTTAACCAAGACTGTTGTAAATGTACAAGAAATCAACCCAAAATTTACAAAATCATTGAGTAATTTTCCGCAGCAAAATGGTTACATGTTAGCAAACCAGGAGGCCGAGATTTTAGCAAGACAGAGGGTCAAGTTGGCTGGCTAGCTACTGTAGATTGCTGTTGTCCATGCCTTGGGGGCGAGAAAGGAAAATATTTATTTGTACGTCACTCACACATGCCGAAAGACGCTTGAAATAATCCCTACTTACTTTACAGTACTCCACAGTATCTCCAAAACGAGTTGACTGATCAAGCACTGCTGGCTGCTACGGTGCGGACAGCAGCTGCTTCTTTTTCTTCTTGTTTCCTCTCTGCTTTGCTGTTTTTATGAACCGTCTAGTAGCTGATACTGCGATGTGCTCACAGACGCCATTTCCCGCCTCCTCACGCACACTCTCTCGATGCAGATACCCGGATGACAGAGGACCGCTTGTGCCAGAGGCGTCAATGAGGTGGTTCGTTTTTCTGGCCCGTGTACCCCGGTGAGAAGAGTTTGAATCAAATCAAACTTTATTTGCCACATGCACCGAATACAACAAGTGTAGACTTTACCGTGAAATGCTTACTGACAAGCCCTTAACCAACAGTACAGTTCAAGAAGAAGAACATATTTACGAAGTAGGCTCAAATAAAAAGTAATAAGAATAACGAGGCTATAATACAGGGGGCACCGGTACCAAGTCAGTTGAGGTAATCTCTACATGTAGGTGGGGGCGAAGTGACTATGCCTTCGGGTGAAGTGATTGCATTCATGGTGGAACCGGGCTGCTTCCGGGCGTGAGCCAGGTGCCCCGCTCTGGCGGACAGCGAAATCGGTTCAAAACAAAGGTGACGTTAGTTATAAGTCCGTTTTTGTGTTTTCACATTCAACGGGAATTGCTTTGGATAAAACCCTTTACCTGCCTTCCCAATGAAAACCTAGTTTGAAAATTAAAACATTTATTTTATGGAAAAGACGATGCACCATGCTGACATGACCAAGCCGCGCAGATTACTGTTTGATTTGAGAAGGGCGCTCTCCCCTCCCGCTTTCACCCGATGACGTGCCGGGCCATTGCCCGGTTCAACACGGGCCAGTGTAATATAACTCATTTTTTCCTTTGCTTTGGCACATTACTCACACCCCTTTTATTTGAAAAACAGTACATACCGTTACCTGGTCCTGAATCCCCCGAACACCCATAAGTGTGGTTCCTCTCCAGGTTTCTTCCTTAACGGGTATTTTGTAGATTGTTTCTCCATTCACCTTGTTGGTTTTTACTTGCAATTGCTTGATATTTGGGGGTCTTTTATGCAGACTAATGAGCTTTTTATTTATTTATTTGTATTTATTTCACCTTTATTTAACCAGGTAGGCAAGTTGAGAACAAGTTCTCATTTACAATTGCGACCTGGCCAAGATAAAGCAAAGCAGTTCGACAACATACAACAACACAGAGTTACACATGGAGTAAAACAAATATACAGTCAATAATACAGTAGAAAAATAAGTCTATGGACGATGTGAGCAAATGAGGTGAGATAAGGGAGGTAAAGGCAAAAAAGTCCATGGTGGCAAAGTAAATACAATATAGCAAGTAAAACACTGGAATGGTAGATTTGTAGTAGAAGAAAGTGCAAAGTAGAAATAGAGATAATGGGGTGCAAAGGAGCAAAAGAGAACTGGAAAGAGAGACGGCCAAAGGAAGAATTGGCTTTGGGGGTGACCAGAGATATACCTGCTGGAGCGCATGCTACAGGTGGGTGCTGCTATGGTGACCAGTGAGCGGAGATAAGCGGGGACTTTACCTAGCAGGGTCTTGTAGATGACCTGGAGCCAGTGGGTTTGGCGACGGTTATGAAGCGAAGGCCAGCCAACAAGAGCGTACAGGTCGCAGTGGTGGGTAGTATATGGGGCTTTGGTGACAAAACGGATGGCACTGTGATAGACTGCATCCAGTTTGTTGAGTAGGGTATTGGAGGCTATTTTGTAAATTACATCGCCGAAGTCGATGATCGGTAGGATGGTCAGTTTTACTAGGGTATATTTGGCAGCATGAGTGAAGGATGCTTTGTTGCAAAATAGGAAGCCAATTCTTGATTTAACTTTGGATTGGAGATGTTTGATGTGAGTCTGGAAGGAGAGTTTACAGTCTAACCAGACACCTAGGTATTTGTAGTTGTCCACATATTCTAAGTCAGAACCGTCCAGAGTAGTGATGCAGGACAGGCGGGCAGGTGCAGGCAGCGATCGGTTGAAGAGCATGCATTTTGTTTTACTTGTATTTAGGAGCAGTTGGAGGCCACGGAAGGAGAGTTGTATGGCATTGAAGCTCGTCTGGAGGTTAGTTAATACAGTGTCCAAAGAAGGGCCAGAAGTATACAGAATGATGGCGGTTACGATATCGTTTAGGACCTTGAGCGTGGCTGAGGTGCACCCATGACCAGCTCTGAAACCAGATTGCATAGCGGAGAAGGTGCGGTGGGATTCAAAATGGTCGGTAATCTGTTGATTACCGACCATTTCGGTAAGGCAGTGTAGGATGGATTAGAAAGGCAGTGTAGGATGGATATAGGTCTATAGCAATTTGGCTTTGATTCAAATGTAATTGATTAATTGAAAATACTAGAAATGTTACGGTGGCTTTATGGCCATTTGAACTGAATCAAAAATAATCTGGTGATTTGATTACAACAGGCTTCTGGTAGCACTAACAAACTCAGCAAAAAAAGAAACGTCCTCACTGTCAGCTGCATTTATTTTCAGCAAATTTAACATGTGTAAATATTTGTATGAACATAAGATTCAACAACTGAGACGAACTGAACAAGTTCCACAGATATGAAATTACTAACAGAAATTGAATGTGTCCCTGAACAAAGGAGCGGTCAAAATCAAAAGTAACAGTATCATAACTGACCTTAATTGCCTACCATCTAAGCTGTTAGTGTCTTAACGACCTTTCCACAGGTGCATGTTCATTAATTGTTTTTGGTTCATTGAACAAGCATGGGAAAGTGTTTAAACCCTTTACAATGAAGATCTGTGAAGTTATTTGGATTGTTACGAATTATCTTTGAAAGACAGTCCTGAAAAAGGGATGTTTTTTGTTGTTGCTGAGTTTAGTATATACACTCAGTATCAAAAACATTAAGAACACCAGCTCTTTCCATAAGACTGACCCGGCGAAAGCTATGATCCCTTATTTATGTCACTTGTTAAATCCACTTCAATCACTGTAGATTTATTGGCGGAGACAGGTTATAGAAGGATTAAGGCTTGAGAAATGGATTGTGTATGTATGCCATTCAGTGAGTGAATGGACAAGGCAAAAACATTTAAGTGCCTTTGAACGGGGTATGGTAGTAGGTGCCAGGCGCAAAGGTTTGTGTCAAGAACTGCAACGCTGATGGGTTTTTCTACACTCAGTTTCCAGTGTGTATCAAGAATGGTCAACCACCCAAAGGACATCGAACCAACTTGACAACTGTGGGAAACATTGGAGTCAACATGGACCAGCATCCCTGCCACAATCACATGCAGTTTTCCCATTGCCAATCAGTCACCTTTTCAGATAAAGTACAGTTCACATGCACATTCCCAAGAGGTTAGAGAACAAAATATATATTGTTAACAAATCATGGATCAAAAGGCATTCAGGGGGAAACAGAAACAATTGTTTAATTACTTGTGTCAATGACCACTTAATGATTTATTCTTCAGTATGAAATTATAAATTACCCCCAAGATCAGTGATACCAACAGCTTTTAGTAATCCACAGCAGATCAGTAACACGTTGGAATTCGAGGGAAAACTTGGTGGGGACAGGTTCACTGGTTCCACAGTTTTATCTATTAGCATCTAAATTGTTCAGTTTTGTAACAATTAACTACCCAAATATCTTAATTACATTATGATCTTGAAAAACCAAATCAGCAGTGTACATTCAATATGCCGACCTTCCATATGAAAAAATTTATTTAAAATAAATCACCAACTTTCAAACAAACAAAACTGATTATGCTTATTATTTAAAGGAAGAATAGTCCTTTGAGTCCTACAGTTAAAATAGAAACAATTCAAATATGTACATCTATGCCTACTGTAGTCCGTTCATAATAGCAGGACAGATCTGCATTTAGTCTTCCACAGGATTCCTAATTCTAAACTGGTCTAAGTATTGCCTCCAGCTTCAAGACGTTCTTCAGGTTGATTAATAAAAATTACATGCATTAATAGCAACAGCATAATTGTAAGACAGAATGAGCACTTTGGAGTGGTATGTCTGACAGAAATAAGGTGAACCATGAGAAGTCCTTGGCATAAGCGCTGCGTTGGTTGGCGCAGCTGTGTTTGAAGTGTGGGCGTCCATACAAGAGTCCAACAATAAGAAAGTGCCAAAGAAACTGTCCTGTCAAATTCATTGACACAGTTTGGAGCAATAGTTCAGTTTTTTTTTCTTTATCAAGCAACAGCTGTCCCACATCAAAGGGAAACATATTCCTTTTTTTAGGTAAAGACAAGTCAAATTAATGTTGACAATTTCAAGCAATATGCCATGCCTGCCAGTCTAGGTGATCAGGTCAGCAACAGTCATCCAAGACAGCGAGGTTCTGGCCCAAACTGGCTCTTCCAGACCACTTCAGTCTATTCTTACAGCTGACAGTTCATTCAAATTAGTAAACAAAACAAAAGCCTTCATAAATCGGTCATGGGAAGAAAAAAAAGTACATTATATCAATGTAATCGCTAAGGAATTCTAATACCAAATAACTTTTAAAACAAATATAGTTGCAAGTCAACGGCTGCACAGAATGATATTATCATGAATTGTTTTATAGATTCAATGATACATGGTTTTAGGTCAAACTGCTTCATGGAATAATAATCTGTAATCGTATCTTCAGAATTGTCCATTGCCATAAGAGACGCACCTAAAAACAACTTCGTGATTTCAACCAGTCCTAAGAATGACATCCGTAGCATAATTGAAACAATGCGGAGGAATAAACGCTTTTGTTCAAATTTTCTATCCCAGATCCTAGAGCAAGTTGATAAGGTTTACAGAATGTCGATGGCTTGCCGTCTCTTCCCATAGTCCACTGCCCGGTCTCCCTGCATGTCTCGATCTTCATCATCTGAAAGGAGATTGACGACAGAACAAAATCAGGGAGTAGTCATCTCTCTCATCCCTACATTACATCTGCTAGATAGATTTCAAAAGGAAATCCCAAAAGATTATCACTAGGAAATCCCAAAAGATTATCATTAGGAATGCGCCATAGAAGAACAACACACTGTACGTATTAGTCTGGTCCCATATTGGCCATAGAATTCCTAACACTACTTTTATCACAGCCTGTTCAATGGCAGGGACAACAATAGCCGTTATAAAATGTCAATATCAAGTGGTTAAATGACTAAGCACCTACATGGATCTACCTGGTCCATTAAAAAGGTTAAACACACAAAATACTTCACAACCTAACCTGTTGCGGAGAAATTAATGACAGCTGTACAATAATGATAAGACAAGAACGCACATGCATTTAAAAACTTCAAGTACTACCCAAACACAGCATCTACTGAAGGTGTACACAGAGATGACCAGTGGGCACAAACAGGTGGTGGAGCACAGATAGTGGGGAAGCGCACGGCTGGATGAGGCATGCAGACATTGGAGTCACAAAGAACCATAAGTCACTGAGGGGGAGAAGTGCCCCCACCCACATGTAGAGGTATAGGGCTTGATTGTGGTATACAATGATGGGAGGCTTGCCCTCCAGCCTAAAATGACCCACTGAACAGTCCTCAGGCTTAGACCCTGAGGGGCGGTTGGTTATGGATGTTCCTGAGACAGGAATGGTGGGTAACTCAGGGTGCTGTGAGCTCTGGCCGAGCTGGTGGTACTCGGTCTAATGCAGGGACAGCAGGAGTGGAGGAGGGAGAAATGGTGATACAGCTGGACTTGAAGACCCCTGGCCTGGCTCACCTTGGACGTCTTCCTCCCCACCATCACCATCCTCTTCCTCATTGTAGGCCAGCTCGGCCTGCTTGTCCGCCTCGTACTCACCCACGTTCCCATCGTCCCCATTGTAGTCCGCCAGCTTAGAGCCGTGCTGCGGATCTACAGGGGACTCGTTCTCATCAAAGAAACGGCCTGTAGAGGCAGAGAAGGGCCCCATCAGGAAGGGAGGGAAGCAAAGAGATTGTGACAGAGTCAGAAGAGAAAGGCTGGAGAGAGTGAATGAAAGAGGATGATGAAACTAAGAAACAGAGGGGATGAAGGAGGAGGTGATTGGTTGGACAGTAGGTATGGGAGGGAGGCATAGTGTATATGTTTAAGGGGATTTTTGGGACGACAAAAAGAGTCATTGGCAATGAAGTGATATGTGTAAAGGAACTTGGGAGGAAAACATGACGAGTGTGTGTGTGGTGCAGAGAGTGTGAAGATGAAGCAAGGAGAGGGGTAGCTGGCAGGGCAGCTGGTTGGGGTATTGTTTGGAGTAGGCAGCGAAGGGAGGGAGGGAGCAGAGCTGAAGCCAGGCAGGCAGCAGGAAGGAACACCCTGAGACCCTTGAAGTCAGGCGGCCTCTCCCACTGTGTGCGCACTCTGGCATCTGGCCATCTCTTTCAGTCTGTGGCGACAGCACCTCTAATATGTATGACTTCATGAGCAGTGTTGAGGAAGGTTTGTTAAAACCCTGATAGCTAGGGAAGGCAACCGCTTATAGTAGACCTAACGCAGCCTTGAGAAAGAAAACTCTAGATAGGGCTCAGACTGTAGAATGCGTTCAAAAATAGCTTATATAAATTGTAAAGGTTATGTTGTAACCTTGACACATCTGCAAGTGAGAGAAGCTCTTCTTACTGGGACGTTGCAGCTAAAGGACAGAGGAAAGACAACCGGTGTCTCCATGTGTCACATCTCCTGTATACTGAGAGGTACTCAGTCTCCCCCGCCCATCCCCACCAGCCTTTGGAGGCACTCACTCTGTCTGTGACGCAGGGGCTCAGCAGGCTTGGGGTCTCTGGCGTGCCGAGGTTCTATAGGGTTGGGCACCTGGGCAGGGTTAGGAGGCAGAGGCAGTCCTGCCCCTTTCCTCTGTACACCATCTGCTTTCATCACATTGGCAGGAGCTTAAAAGGAGACAGCGAACCAGAGGTAGCTTCAATAATGACTTTTTTCTGTTAGAAATATTTCACCTGAAATTTGGTCATCCCTTTTGGGCTTTTCATTTTTAATGTACAGTAGAGAGGTTTAGGGTGCACTCTCTCCTGTAGTACGGAATGTGCTCCTCCACAGAGAGCTAGCCTACAGTCTGAAGGAGCATGTTTTCAATCTCCGGGAGAAAAGGATGAATCACCTTTAAAAAAGACAGAGGTTGCCAAACAGAGAACAGAGCACTGTGCCAACAATACATTTCCCTCCATTTTCTACACAAACATTCCATGAAAGAAAAACCTGAACTGAAAACAGGAAGCCAGCATGGCTCACGTTTTATAGCAGCTAGTGTGAAGTTGAAGAGAGGCCAAGAGCAGCGGGGCCTCTGCTGCACACAGCCATTAAGAGCCCAGTCAGAGCTGTACCAAGGCCATGGCCTCAGGTCTCAAACTCAATGACAGACACACGATAACATGTCACCACTAAATCATTACTGCATAACTGGCTTTGTCTCTGGGCAGCAAAGCTAATAAAGTAAACTGAAAATGCAAATATGTAGTGTGTGAAGTTTGAGTTGACATACCTCTAAGCGGTCTGTGCTGCTCTCCGAACTCATCTGCCTGGATGGCTGCCTTGTTGTCCTCATCAAAGAGGATGGGTCTGTCTGCCACCGCCTGGGGGGGCTGCTGCTGGAGGGCCCCCGCTCGTCCCTCCATCCCCAGCCCTAGGACCTTGTCCTGGATCTGGAGCACAGGCCGGTCCAGAGAGAGGTCTCGACCAGCCCCCTCACCTGCCCCAGCTCCCATACCGGCCCCCACCTCTCTTAACCCAGTATCAGGTATCTCTATGTGGTTCTGGGTGATGGCTGGCTTCTTCAGGGCTGGAGAGCATGAGGGGAGGAGGACAGTTCCAGTTGAAATTTGACAATGATATTTTACACTAGTCTTACTGCCAGAATCGTTATCAAAAGTAGAATAACCAGAGGGAATAAAAACTCACCAAATTGCACATCATCTATTTTTCCCACTTCACTGTCCTCAATACCAGGCATGCCAGCATCACTGCCAGGCTTGCCCAAATCTATCCCAGGAGGGAGAGAAGAATGGATGGGGTGGAGGGAGAGAGGGTGGGTTAGCTCTGAAACATTACAGAGGCAGAATGTGGCAATATGAGCTGGTTGTAAATGTTACCTTTGAGGTCAGTGTCTCGCTGGTGTGTGGCCACAGTTGGGTGCTCTCCTGCTGTCTCCACCTCAGTCCCTCCTTCTGCAGCGCCGACCTTCCTGCTATCCAGCACACTCTGCAGAGGGCAGGAGGGAGGGAGAAAAAGACCGAGGGGAGAGATTAATATAGTCACCTTTACTATTGCTGGGTAAGCCACAATGACTAAGTGCAGAACTGCTGACATCCAGGACAAAGGACATTCCACAGAGAGTATGATCTATGAACACCAACAGGGGGTGGTAGACAACCACTTACATTACAGGGGAAGGAAAGGCAGGGACATCATGACTAGGTGCTCTGACAGAGGGCCTCACCTTTCTCAGCTTCACCGCCTCCTCCTCCAGGGTCTTTTTAGCTTCTTCATACTCGTCCATTAGTTGTGTGATTTGACGCCCACACTGCAAACTATCAGTCACACAAACAATTGGTTAGAGAAAAGCAATGAAGCGCTTGTCAAAATTCACACCAATGGCTATATCGGTGCGATAGTCATCATAACCTCAACTTTGCTGTGATTGAGAGCCTAGCGCAAAAACATGAAAGATGTGTTGAGAGTTCATTCTCGGTACCGCTCATACTCCAGCTTCCTCTCCAGGTTGGTGCTGTTCTTCTTCACCTCCCTCAGCTGGATCTCCTGCCTCATAAACTCCTGTTTCAGCTCCTTCAGCTGCTCTACACCCCCCCCACCCCAAATAACACACTATAATCTTAGGGTTCATATTCTATGGATAAATGCAATTTCAACCATGCAGTGATATCAGGCTACAGCTTTAGTGTTGGACAATCATTCAATAAACTAGGAATGACAACATTGCAAATCTGTTTGCATTAGAGTCCACTTGGCACATGGGGGACTTGAGATAAAACATCTTAACAGCACTAACAGCATTAAGAAAACTGCTGTTACTGCTACAGGCTCCATCTGTGGTAATACAAGCCCATACTGCTTTCGGCTAGCCTAGCCTTAGGACTCCAACAGAAGTGTGCCCTCTGCTGGCCAGTGTCTGCTCTTACCTTTCAGCCTTACAATCTCCGACATCTGTGCTGTCACGTCACCCTGCACCTTCATCTGGAAAGGAGAGAAAAGAACATCTGCCTGAGGAAAGGTCACCAGAACACTTTGTTAGCAGAACTCTTTGTGCTCATCTTAATTCCAAACACAACCGGTTTAACAGGACATCTACATTATTACATGGCTGAACTAGCCTGACTGGAAAGACAGCATTTTGATACTATGTTCAGATGCAATAGCATTTCAAATGTCCGCTCGGCCACAGTAGAGATATCTAGCTGCATAAAAAAGGTTCTGTTGAGTGAAAAGTCTGCTTGCAAAACACTCCCATCTCATTCATTGCGTCTGACCAGCCGAGTGACTGGAGGACCATCCGCAGCCAGATACTGAGTCAGATCAGATGGAAGAGATCCTAAGGAACAGCCAGGCTGAGGCAGTCAGAACAGACCACAGAGCAGCAGCCTTCATTAGATCTCCTCTACCCTTCATAATGAAGCCTGATGGAGAGAGACCCATCTATGTCTCACTGTAATAGGAATATTTAAGAGAATAAAGTTCACATTTAGTTGAGTGATTAACACAATGTTTAGCATAGTTATATTCTCTTTCTGTAATAGAGAAATGGTTTCTAGTGTTCTGTGACACTTGGGTTGATGTCACTAAACTGAATGCTGTATGTTGGATTGAACTCACATCTGTTCATAGCGATTGACGCCAGACTGGAGGTACAAGGACACACTGATTACGATTGTATTCTGTAGCAGCTGACCAAGTCCATGCCTTTTGTTTTGACTTCCCAATAGCCTCTCGGGATTAAAGAACAGTTGTCTGCTATTCAGGATATAAGGGCCGTCTCAGAGAAGGCCAGTTGGACATTTTCTCTGCTTCTGTGTTAGTGTCTCCCTGTTGCAACTTGTAATAACCTGGATTGATTTTCGATTGACTTTGTGACTGCTCTTTTGTACACCTGGAAATTTATATTACACCCCCAGACTACTTAGAGTGAAACCACTTTATTGGCCCATTACACATTGACTGGCTAAGGGGTTATTACATTTATTTTCATACATGTACAAAGACAAAATTCAATCCCAAGTGTTTTTTGTTGCCTCAACCAGAGGAGAGCGGCTGTGGCTTTGAGGTAGATTTAGGGAGCGGTGGGAGGGGTGCAAGGCATTGATCTCAGGGGACTGAGGGGAGGAGGTGAATGGGAAATGCAGCTGGGAGAGAAACCGAGGACTGAAGGCCATCCCCAGGGCGCTATTTGTGCATGCTTAGAGGGACAGAGAACGTGAAGAGTCTACATGTCTGGTATCTGTATTCTGCACATTTGTGTGTCCATATACGCAAGTTTGACAGACAGTCTGCGTGGCCACACAAACACCTGAGCTGTATTAACGTGTATTTATGTATACAGTTACCGTTGTATTGAACATAATAGAACACAGTAAAAAAAAGAGGCGAGGCAACATTATGCTACACCAAATAAGAGTAGGTATTTGCGTTCTGTACTCAACATCTGTGGATTTGTTACAAAGGCATTATGAGCTTAACTTATGTATACATCCTGTGTTCAGTTTCATATTTGTCTAATTCTGCAATGGTTATACTATACACCGTTGCCAGATGTAGCCTATTTCAAAAGGAGACAAAATCCTAATTTGTCCAGTTTGCTTTCCTTTGTCCCGTCTTTCCCCTCCCCCCACCCTTGACCACAATAAAAAGAGTCATCATCGCAGCTCTCCTCATTGGCAGTACTAGTCACTGAGGGAGCCACTGCACATGCACAGCCTAATACTTGGTATCCCCTCCTCTACCATGCACAAAGTAAATGCATTCACTATATAGAACAATAATACTTGTTAGATGCGGCGCGTCATCTCTGCAATACCCATCTTTTTGAATATACCAAAGCATATCTAATTGAAAGCACTCAAGCTGTCCAAAATCCAACACAGGCCATATAGGTCCAGTCAGCTCAGTGGCTGAGAGGCCACAGACGGCAGACGGAGTGAGAATCTGTCAGATGAGAGAGAGTCTGTCCTCCTGAGCCCCTGACTGATCCAGACAGGCCCCTCTCTGCCCTCCACCCAATTACACCATCTCCCTTATCTGGGGTCTGACTAAGTCTCTACAGCCCAGCCAAACATGTAACCACTCAGAATGAGCAAAGAAAATTGTCATAAGTGTAAGGACAGGAGATCCCAGCTGCTAAAAACACAGGCAAAGGACCATCAAACCTAGGAGCTTCATAGACCTACTGTATTCTACCATCCTCAATGCATGAAATGAACATCAAAAGACAAACATCAAACCCAGCCCGGAGAAACCAGATCGATTTGAGCATGGTGCAAACACCAAGAGGATGCCTTGCTGGCTGGGATTACCCTTCCCGGGTGGCAAGTAACCATGTGTCAAAAGAAATCCCTACTTTGTTTGCCTGCCCCATGTGTGTAATTCAATACTAGTCTCTCCCAAAGAAGATTCTCTCTCTGATAGCTCCATTGGCCCAGTAACTAAACATTTTATAGTCGTGTGGGATAGTGCCTGATAATCCTGACTGTGACGTCAGTGTGTTAGGCTGCTATCATGCCTGATATTCCTTATGTGCTCCTTTTTGTTCATTGAAGGGAGTGAAAGCGAAGGAACCGCTCAATGAGTAAAGGAACCGTTAGTTATAGGCTAAGGAGGGAATAGTATCCAGTCGGGCACCTCTATATGACTGTCCCAGAGACAAACGCCTCCCCCACAAACGAGATTCACATCCCCATCAGTTGCCACTAGCCACCAATCAAAATCACAGGGGTGGATTCTCCAGGAGGAACCAAGGGCTTGAATCAAATCCACAGAGGGAGGGAAAGAGGGGCTCGGGACTTTAATGAGGCAGAATGCACAGAAGAGGAGTGTCAGTAATTACAGCATCAATGTCAGCCATTGTTGGGATAAAAGCTTCATGCTGTCACCTTCCCTGTAGAGAGACACCGAGTGCTTCACAGTTTCTCCACCAAATCTGCTGTGTGGAAAATAACAGTGGTCTTTCTTGGCACCCACAATGCACACTGCAGATGTGGAGACGGAAACATGAAAGCAAAGCACTTCAGACAATTACATTGTGTTGCTTCTCTATCCTTTAGCCCTCTCAGCAGTACTAGAATGAGAGGAGTAATGGCATAACTAGGCTATGCTAATACAGCTTGATTACTACTACCACCACAGTAACTCAAATCACATTCCTGATGTAGTGTGTGACTGACAGTTGCTAACACACCCTGTCCTTGGTAGTGGAGTTGACAGAGTGAAAAGGAAGCCTGTACAGAATTAAAATATTCCAAAACATGCATCCCATAAGCTAGTAAAGTTTTATTTTTAAATGGGCAAATATAGAACAATCCAGGTGTGCAAAGCTCTTAGAGACTTACCCAGTAAGACTCACAGATGTAATCACTGCCAAAGGTGATTCTAACATGTATTGACTCAGAGGGTTGACTACTTATCTAATGAAGATATTGTTTTATTACATTAATGTTCCACAAATGTTTGAATTTTTCCTTCCACTTTGACAGAGTACTTTGTGTAGATCGCTGACCAAAAAAAAAAAATACAATTAAATCCATTTCAATCTCACTTTATAATAACAAAATGTGGAAAAAGTCAAGGGGTGTGAATACTTATTGAAGGCACTGTATGGGCTAAACCACCCCATTGTGAAATTATGATTTCACATTCACTGTAAACAACGTAACTGACACAAATCAGCTACTTTGACCACTTTCCCAACAAGTTAGACAAAATGTTACAGGGTATGACATATTTATCTACTTCTCTGCTACTCAAATCTGGAATATCTTGTAGAGATTTAACGATATGGCTGTTTCAGTAATTTCGCCAACTTTCCACTGTTGAATTAACTGCCATGGAACTTTTCAGAACTTTCAAATTATAATGTGGGAGCACAGTCTTAAGCATGAGAAAATGGATGTTTCTCAATATGCATGCTACCGTGCTCTACACCCAAGCTCCGAGTGCATTCTCTGAGGACGTTCTCGAGGACGAGAGTGTGAGGACGAGAGTGTGGAGAACGGATAAAACATTGCATTTGAGAAGCACTGGCAGTACTTTATAACCTCATGCTGCACCTCCACTAAACCTTCTTCCAGCCAGGACAATGGCAACAATAGAAACGAAACAAGACATACACAAAGCAAACTTACTTAACTAGCTATATGTGAATCATAATAACTAGCTGGCTAGATTCAACAGGAAACATGACCTAAAACTGTTATGCAAGGTAGGTAGCTAGCTAGCTAAAAATTCTTTGTGGCTATCTGGCTAGCTAACAGTAGTAGCTAGCCAGTTATCCCTATTGACTTACTATGGGCTTGCAATCTACACACACACACACACACACACACTACAGTGGGTATTGTAGGCAGGTAGACATGCCAAAATTAACACAGCATGTATTTATTAACGTATCAAGATAAAAAAAACAATTGTAGTCAGGCAACATATAAGATGTGAATAAGCAACATTTCATTCCGGTGTATTCTCTCTCGCTTCAGCTCAAATAATGACCGCCATGGATTTCAAGAAATGTTCTATCATTTTTTATGTGGTTGCGTCACATTTCTGTGCATACTTTCAGTTGAAGCTTGCGTCGATGCATGCTTCAAAATATGTACAAACAGAGCACGCATTCGAGAAGTGCCCTCCGTGCTCCGTTTCGCATACATTGACTTGGACTCACCCTCCGACCGCTCTGAGCACGGTAGTATGCATTTTGAGAAACACCCAATTAAACGTAATTAATGACAAATCTATAACTCATATTTCTATGTGAATTTGGCCAGGGTTGCCCAAAAAGTACATATTGCAGCTTTACATTTACTTTAAACTTGAACAATGCCTCATTGTCTTCTGTACTCTATTGTTACAGTTTGCATATACACTGTGGTATTGTAAAAGAGTGGATAAAAGTGTAGTAGGCGAGCCAGTGTAGTTATTTGTAGGGATGCACGATATATCGGTAAGCATATCGGAATCGGCCAATATTAGCTAAAAACGCCAACATCGGCCCAATATCAGTTTTAAACATCAGCATTAAACTAGACGTCAAAGCTGACCTGCATACCAATATAACGTAGATGACGTAATGACGCCACAAAAAAAATACAGAGCTACACAGAACAAAAGTAGAAAAATACTAATAATACTTCCAACAACTAAACAAGTTCAAGTTGAGCAGCCATTTGAAAGACTACGAAAAATTCAGCAAGACAACTCAAAGGCGAAATTCATTAACGCCAAGATAATGGAATTCATCGCCCTAGACAATCAACTGTTATCGGTCGTGGATGATGTTGGCTTTCGCTGACTGGTCGAGCACCGGTACACACTACCAAGTAGGCGATATTTTTCCAGACGTCGCCCTACCGGAGTTACACAGTATTGTTGAAACTCACATCCATGAGCTACTCGCTATGGGCGTCACTGCTATTAGCTTCACGACTGACATTTGGACCAGCGATGATGTCAGCCCCATGAGCATGATGAGTCTGACAGCACAGTGGGTTGATGAGGATTTCGTAATGAGGAAAGCCGTATTGCATGCTCAAGAATGTGCTGATTCTCATACCGCTGCTGCCATTTCAATGACATTTGAGAACATGTTTGAAACATGAACACACTCCTAGCTCCAATCGAACAACTGACTCGAAAAATAAGATCAACTGCGTCTGCAGCAGACGTGATAGCCTCTGTCGTGGCATTGTAACGCCTGCTCAACAAAACTGCTGACAGACCGTGGGGTTAAAACTTGCAAAAGTACTCTACAAGAGGCTGTGAACAAGCGATTCGGTGGCATTCTCTGAGCCTCTTTACTCTTATCGCCACGATGCTCGATGCTAGGTACAAGGACCACTACTTCAATGCAGACAAGAAACAGGGTTTACGTGAAATATTAGACAGCTGGACAAGGTGGAAACGGACACAGTGACAGTGCGCACCAAGGAAGAGAGGCCACGGACAGACAGAGCTGAAACTCCACTGCTTGACGTGTATGATGAAATCCTGGTTGAGACTGAACAAATGAACAACGAAACAGCACAGCAAGAAAGTGAAATAAATAGGTTTTGATTATGTTTTACTGGTATTGGAGACAAACGTAAATGCCAACAAAATAACTTTTTGGTCTCTGTGTTTCAACTATTTAACTGTACTAGAATGCTTACTATAACTTTTTTTTTGGCAAGGAAAATATTGGATATCATTATGGACCAAAATTTCATGTCAGTGCATCTCTAGTTATTTGTGAAGAAATGTGATCTAACTGCCCCACAATCCAAAGTAATAAGGATGATAGTGTAGTCTATCAAAGCAATCAGACCAATTATTTGACAAAATTTTACTTTTAATATATTTAACTGCTTGGCTTAAAACATTTTAAACTTCTTCCACTAACACAAAAACACTTGTAAAGAGTTAAATTGGTGGGACTTGCTTTTTCTTCATGGAAAATTACCATTATTTTATGAGAGAAATAAAGCAATCATTATCAAATTCTGAAGACTGTAGACTGCGTCTAGCCAGTCCATGATGTGGGTCTATAACCTAGCGCACTACGGCAAGACAGACCGTTCTTCAGACAGTCACTGCTTCATCATGTTCACCACACAGACACACATAAACCTGCTCTGCCCCTCCACCAAATCAAATAGAAAGGAATATTAGAAAAGATGTGCCATTGCCTGCACTTAGCCATGATTTATCCAGTTGCATTCAATTTCATGCTATAGCCCAACTGTCGTTTAAAAAAAAAAAAAAAATTATGAGGGGCGCAATAGGGGCATGTTTTATGGGTACATAATCACAATAGGACTAAGGTTGACATCGCCCAACCCTAACACTGGTAACATCCTGATACGGGACAAAGAGTAGATTAACGCTGGGGAAAATCTGGGACTGGTCTTACACTACGACATCCCTCATGTTGAACAGAAGATTTGCACTGTTGGACACCGTTAACATTCAGGAAATGAGCTGTAATTCAAATATACAATCCGGTTTGGGCATGGCTAGCCCACACAATCTGAAGAGCAAACATCCGTGTGGGTACGGAAGAATGCAAATGAAAGGCAGGCCCTCCCCCTCAGCTGTTCTCGCCACACCTCCTATGCAATCTGATGAGGCACATAAGCATACATCGAGGTGGTTGGGACAAGGAGGGGAGAGGCAGACTGACTGTAGTAAGGGTAAAAAGAGGCTGATCCCCAGCACTGGGCACACAGATGGGCCCCAGCTGGGACTCATAACCCCCATGTCAGCAGGGAGGGAGACTTTACCTCCTGTAAAATTACTAATATAAGTGCACAAATACACACCAATAAACAATTTGCAAACTGCAATGCCAGGTTAGCAGGTGCTATTGTGATGGGGAAAACTGAGTTTAGCTGTTATATGATATGGCTTTTGAAATCACCTTTGAGATTCAAAGGATCTGATGGCTATCATAGCTTAAGCAGACAAAATAACCACTTAAACTAAAATATTGTTTGAGTATAACCTAAATTTAAAATGACATCAAGACTCATTCCTTGAGTTAAGTACATTTAAAAAAAAGTGTCACTTAGGTTGTACCTCAAACTCATCTGAGGCTTAGATAACAACAATGCACTGGGACAACACACTTTCAACTTTGGCTTGCTTGTGTGTTTGTTTTGAGCATTCAAAACGTTGCTGGAGACTGCTCAGCCTTTACCCATGTTGGTAGGTGTCACTAGGTTGACATCACAGGTTTAGCCCTCTACTGTAATACAATAGGATGCAGGTGCAAGGCTACTTTCCACCTGTCAAACCTCTGGCACAGTTAGTTAAAAGCCTGAGATCTCCCGGAACTAGGAAGCATAGGTACTATGGATGGATTTAGTCCTACCTAGCTTTTCATCTGTGCACTTTTTGATCAGTACTTCACGAGCCTGCAGCTTGCCCTCCAGCATGCTGTTATCGCCATCCTTCTGATCAATCTGTTTCCTGTGCGTGTCTACCTGCACCATCAGCTCCGAGTTGCGCTTCTCCAGTCGACTGCGCGCAGCGTCGGTCCGCTTCACCTGTGTCTGCACCTCTGCCAACTCGTCCAATAGGCGCCCTTGCTTGTTGGACACAGTCCAGTAGTTGAAAGACAGTATGGCAATGATCACCATCAATGCGATCAGGATGAAGGACGGGAGACGGCCTCCCCGTCGGTTTGCGCCAAAGCCAACCATTTCAGAATGTATTCGATAATTGATCTAGAAAACTAAATAAGCCTATGCTTCCACTGGTAAACAAATTGGACAGCTGACATGCCGTTCAATTACGGCAAGCATACAGCCACTGAGATAGTCAATAAAGAAAGCATTTGTATCAAACCCCAAACGAGTTTCTTGCATTAGTTAGCTGCATGGAATGTGGGGAAGAGTTATTCACGCGCCTTCCCTCTTCCGCACAGTCTTGTTTGCATTCATCCAACGACGCTGTCAGAGGATGAAATGCATCTGCAGCGACGTGGCCTAAATGCAACAGCAAACGTGGAAAAACACTAGCCAAGCATGCAAGTGCCAAATTATTTAGTTATCTAACGAGTCCAATGTCAAAATATCTGAACGATTCTGGTGGGCCCTGAATCGTTTCAAGATAGATAGAAAAAGTGTATTTATCCACCAAATCGTAAACCTACAGTAGCTAGCTAACGCGTTAGCAACCTGACTGCATTAACAGATTTACCAAACTGGTTTGGCTAGCTGCTTGCACTGAAAGTGCTAGTCAGACACTAGAAAGCAACTATTGCCATCCTAATGATACATCTTGATTATGGATCTTAACTATGTATATAGAAAATACTGTCTTCAAACGTTAATCTAGCTAACCTTTATAGCGCTATCCAATGCAATTCAACGTAGTCGCTACCGTTTAACTGCTAATCATTGGAGCTACTACGCGAGATAGCAACATAGGGTAGCAATACGTTCTTTGTAGCTAGCTACTAGACTCATTGAAATAAGGTTACACGTGGTAAACGCTTATTTTAGCGATAGATAACAATTTCCCTTGCTAGTTTGCGGTCATATTCCTAATCAGATCCGTTTTGTTTTACCCCTGTCCCCACTCTCGAGTCTGTCTTGTCTGTTGATATGGTTACTTTAGCTACTTCCACCTTGGCTTGGCTGGCATATCCTCCGTTGTTGGTGCCTCTTGACTCGTGGATACGAAGCGCAAGCGATGTTGAATTCAGTGATTAGCTATATCGTTATAAAAGGTTAGACAGTTAACGTTACATTGACAAAAGACTGGCTAATGTAGACACACAATACAATCTAGTTTGTCAAACCACCAATTTCAGATTTCTGAAGTGTAGCCAAGGCGTGCAAGGTGCATGGTTGGGTTAAAGTGACAGTACAATTATCCAATCATGACATACGTCTTGCAATAAAAAAACACATTCTATTGGGTAGCTCTTGCAAGTTTGGAAGCACATTGGATGAGAAAAATGACATGGACGGGGTTTATACAGATCATGAGGAGGTGTTGGATTCGGATTTCAAACGCGCTGAAGTTCCGTGTTCGTAGGCAAGGCAGCACACAGTGGACAGAAATATTTATCAAAAGTGCAGGGCCGGTTCCAGGCATAAGCGAAAAAAGTGGTCACTTAAGGGGCCCAACCAATTATTATATATATTTTTTGACTCAGTTAGTGTCTCAACTTACTATTAAAGGTGCAATATGCAGAAATCATTCCACCATTTCCTGGTTGCTAAAATTGTAATAGTTTGCCTAATTCCAGTTTATGTGACAAAACAAGCAATGTCTAGTGTAAAACAGCCATCACTAACGTTGAGCGGCTGCTGCCAAAATACTGACTCAATCTCTAGCCACTTTAATAATTAAAAAAATGGATGTAATAAATGTATCACTAGTCACGTTAAACAATGCCACTTTATATAATGTTTACATACCCTACATTACTCATCTCATATGTACAGATGAAGTCGAAAGTTTACATACACTTAGGTTGGAGTCATTAAAACTCGTTTTTCAACCACTCCACACATTTCTTGTTAACAAACTATAGTTTTGGCATGTCGGTTAGGACATCTACTTTGTGCATGACAAAAGTAATTATTCCAACAATTGTTTACAGAAAGATTATTTCACTTATAACTCACTGTATCACAATTCCAGTGGGTCAGAAGTTTACATACACTACATTGACTGTGCCTTTAAACAGCTTGGAAAATTATGTAATGGCTTTAGAAGCTTCTGATAGGCTAATTGACATAATTTGAGTCAATTGGAGGTGTACCTATGGATGTATTTCAAGGCTTACCTTCAAACTCAGTGCCTCTGCTTGACATCATGGGAAAATGAAAAGAAATCAGCCAAGACCTCAGAAAAAAGAAGTTGTAGACCTTCACAAGTCTGGTTCATCCTTGGGAGCAATTTACAAACGCCTGAAGATACCACGTTCATCTGTACAAACAATAGTACGCAAGTATAAACACCATGGGACCACGCAGCCGTCATACCGCTCAGGAAGGAGACGCGTTCTGTCTCCTAGAGATGAACGTACTTTGGTGCGAAAAGTGCAAATCAATCCGAGAACAACAGCAAAGGACCTTGTGAAGATGCTGGAGGAAACAGGTACAAAAGTATCTATATCCACAGTAAAACGAGTCCTATATCGACATAACCTGAAAGGCCGCTCAGCAAGGAAGAAGCCACTGCTCCAAAACTGCCATAAAAAAAGCCAGACTACGGTTTGGGGACAAATTATTGTACTCTTTGGAGAAATGTCCTCTGGTCTGATGAAACAAAAATAGAACTGTTTGGCCATAATCACCATCGTTATGTTTGGAGGAAAAAGGGGGAAGCTTGCAAGCCAAAGAACACCATCCCAACCGTGAAGCACAGGGTTGGCAGCATCATGTTGTGGGGGTGCTTTGCTGCAGGAGGGACTGGTGCACTTCACTAAATACATGGCATCATGAGGAAGAAATGTTCTGTGGATATACTGAAGCAACATCAAGAAAGTCAGGAAGTTAAAGCTTGGTCGCAAATGGGTCTTCCAAATGGACAATGACCCCAAGCATACTTCCAAAGTTGTGGCAAAATGGCTTAAGGACAACAAAGTCAAGGTATCAGAGTGGCCATCACAAATCCCTGACCTCAATCTTGTAGAAAATTTGTGGGAAGAACTGAAAAAGCGTGTGCAAGCAAGGAGGCCTACAAACCTGACTCAGTTACACCAGCTCTGTCAGGAGGAATGGAGCAAAATTCACCCAACTTATTGTGGGAAGCTTGTGGAAGGCTACCCAAAACGTTTGACCCAAGTTAAACCATTTAAAGGCAATGCTACCAAATACTAATTGAGTGTTTGTAAACTTCTGAATTACTGGGAATGTGATGAAAGTAATTAAAGCTGAACTAAATTATTCTCTCTACTATTATTCTGACATTTCACATTCTTAAAATAAAGTGGTGATCCTGACTGACCAAAGACAGGGAAGTTTTACTGGGATTAAATGTCAGGAATTGTGAACTGAGTTTAAATGTATTTGGCTAAGGTGTATGTAAACTTCTGACTTCAACTGTATATACTGTACTCTATACCATCTACTGCATCTTGCCTATGCAGTTCGGCCATCGCTCATCCATATATTTATATGTACATTTTCTTATTCATTCCTTTAAACTTGCAAGGTAGTTGTTGTGAAATTGTTAGGAACTAGAAGCACAAGCATTTCGCTACACTCGCATTAACATCTGCTAACCATGTGTGTGTGACCAATAACATTTGATTTGATTTTGTTGGTCACTGTCACTCAGATATCATATAAACATGGCATAAGTAATTAAAAAATGGGTAGAATTGCAGGAAATTAACTGTAAAACTGCCATGTTTTTCTCTGCCCCATGGCAAAATGTGTAGAATTGCACACAATTTGCTGTAAAGGTGCAATGCAGCGTTTTTGTCTCTATCAAATTATTTCTGGGTAACAATTAAGTACCTTACTGTGATTGTTTTAAATTAAAATGATAAAATAACAAAAATAGCTTCTTAGCAAATATACATTTCTCAAGGAAGAATTTTGATAAGACTGTCTGGGAGTGGTATGAGTAGGGAGGGAAAAACATAATAATAAACATAAACATAATAACTGTTATTGGCAGAGAGGTTTGGAACTATCTTTCTTATTGGTATATTTAAGAAATAAGGCACAAGGGGGTGTGGTATATGGCCAATATACCACGGCTAAGGGATGTTCTTTACACGACGCAACGCGGAGTGCCTGGATGCTTCAGATACCTCCTTTGTCCCACCTCCCACACGTGCGGTTACCTCCACTGTACCCACACCCCACCATACCCCTGTCTGTACATTATGCCGTGAATCTATTCTACCATGCCCAAAAATCTGCTCCTTTTATTCTCTGTCTCCAACGCACGAGACAACCAGTTTTGATAGCCTTTAGCCGTACCCTCATCCTACTCCTCCTCTGTTCCTCGGGTGATGTGGAGGTTAACCCAGGCCCTGCATGTCCCCAGGCACTCTCATTTGTTGACTTCTGTAACCGAAAAAGCCTTGGTTTCATGCATGTTAACATCAGAAGCCTCCTCCCTAAGTTTGTTTTACTCACTGCTTTAGCACACTCCGCCAACCCTGATGTCCTTGCCGTGTCTGAATCCTGGCTTAGGAAGGCCACCAAAAATCCAGAGATTTCCATCCCCAACTACAACATTTTCCATCAAGATAGAACTGCCAAAGGAGGAGGAGTTGCAATCTACTGCAGAGATAGCTTGCAAGATTCTGTCATACTTTCCAGCTCTATGCCGAAACAGTTCGAGCTTCTAATTTTAACAGTTCGAGCTTCTAATTTTCTCTCCAGAAATAAGTCTCTCACTGTTGCCACCTGTTATAGACCCCCCTCAACTCCCAGCTGTGCCCTGGACACCATATGTGAATTGATTGTCCCTCAACTATCTTCAGAGTTCGTTCTGTTAGGTGACCTAAACTGGGATATGATTAACCCCCCGGCAGTCCTACAATCTAAGCTAGATGCCCTCAATCTCACACAAATGATCAAGGAACCCACCATGTACAACCCTAAATCCGTAAACATGGGCACCCTCATAGATATTATCCTGACCAACTTGCCCTCCAAATACACCTCTGCTGTTTTCAATCACGATCTCAGCGATCACTGCCTCATTGCCTGCATCCGCTATGGGTCCACGCCAAACGAACACCCCTCATCACTGTCAAATGCACCATAAAACACTTCTGCGAGCAGGCCTTTCTAATCAACCTGTCCCAGGTATCCTGGAAGGATATTGACTTCATCCCGTCAGTCGAGGATGCCAGGTTGTTCTGTAAAAATAATTTCATCACCATCTTAAATAAGCATGCCCCATTCAAAAAATGTAGAACTAAGAACAGATATAGCCCTTGGTTCACTCCAGACCAGACTGCCCTCGACCAGCACAAAAACATCCTGTGGCGGACTGCAATAGCATCGAATAGTCCCCGCGATATGCAACTGTTCAGGGAAGTCAGGAACCAATACACACAGTCAGTTAGGAAAGCAAAGGCATCCTGTAGCTCTAACTCCAAAACGTTTTGGGACACTGTAAAGTCCATGTAGAACATGAGCACCTCCTCCCAGCTGCCCACTGCACTGAGGCTAGGTAACACTGTCACCACCGATAAATCCACGATAATCGCGAATTTCAATAAGCATTTCTCTATGGCCATGCTTTCCTCCTGGCTACCCCAACCCCGGCCAACAGCTCTGCACCGCCCGCAGCTACTTGCCCAAGCCTCCCCAGCTTCTCCTTCACCCAAATGCAGATAACAGATGTTCTGAAAACCTGGACCCGTACAAATCAGCTGGGCTAGACAATCTGGACCCTCTCTTTCTAAAATTATCCGCCGCCATTGTTGCAACCCCTATTACCAGTCTGTTCAACCTCGCTTTCGTATCATCCGAGATCCCTAAAGATTGGAAAGCTGTCGTGGTCATCCCCCTCTTCAAAGGGGGTGACACTCTAGACCCAAAATGTTATAGACCTATATCCATCCTGCCCTGCCTTTCTAAAGTCTTCGAAAGCCAAGTTAATAAACAGATCACTGAACATTTAGAATCCCACCGTACCTTCTCCGCTGTGCAATCCGGTTTCCGAGCTGGTCACGGGTGCACCTCAGCCACGCTCAAGGTACTAAACGATATCATAACCACCATCGATAAAAGATTGTACTGTGCAGCCATCTTCATCGACCTGGCCAAGGCTTTCGACTCTGTCAATCACCGTATTCTTATCGGCAGACTCAACAGCCTTGGTTTCTGAAATGACTGCCTCGCCTGGTTCACCAACTATTTCTCAGACAAGAGTTCAGTGTGTCAAATCGGAGGGCCTGTTGTCCGAACCTCTGACAGTCTCTATGGGGGTACTACAGGGTTCAATTCTCGGGCCGACTCTTTTCTCTGTATATATCAACGATGTCGCTCTTGCTGCTTGTGACTCCCTGATCCACCTCTACACAGACGACAGCATTCTGTATACATCTGGCCCTTTGGAAACTGTGTTAACAAACCTCCAAACGAGCTTCAATGCCATACAACACTCCTTCCGTGGCCTCCAACTGCTCTTAAATGCTAGTAAAACTAAATGCATGCTTTTCAACCATTCGCTGCCCGCACCCGCCCGCCCGACTAGCATCACTACTCTGGACGGTTCTGACTTAGAATATGTGGACAACTACAAATTCCTAGGTGTCTGGCTAGACTGTAAACTCTCCTTCCAGACTCATATTAAACATCTCCAATCCAAAATTAAATCTAGAATCAGCTTTCTATTTCGCAAGAAAGCCTTCTTCACTCATTCCACCAAACATACCCTAGTAAAACTGACTATCCTACCGATCCTCGACTTCAGTGATGTCATTTACAAAATAGCCTCCAACACTCTACTCAGCAAACTGGGTGGGTTTTGGACAGTCATTGTTTCCCTTGTAATGCGAGAGGGTCGTTCTAAGGACAGCATGCCTTTTAAGGTGAACATACAGTGAGGGAAAAAGTATTTGATCCCCTGCTGATTTTGTACGTTTGCCCACTGACAAAGAAATTATCAGTCTATAATTTTAATGGTAGGTTTATTTGAACAGTGAGAGACAGAATAACAAAAAAATAATCCAGAAAAACGCATGTCAAAAATGTTATAAATTGATTTGCATTTTAATGAGGGAAATAAGTATTTGACCCCCTCTCAATCAGAAAGATTTCTGGCTCCCAGGTGTCTTTTATACAGGTAACGAGCTGAGATTAGGAGCACACTCTTAAAGGGAGTGCTCCTAATCTCAGCTTGTTACCTGCATAAAAGACACCTGTCCACAGAAGCAATCAATCAATCAGATTCCAAACTCTCCACCATGGCCAAGACCATAGAGCTCTCCAAGGATGTCAGGGACAAGATTGGAATGGGCTACAAGACCATCGCCAAGCAGCTTGGTGAGAAGGTGACAACAGTTGGTGCGATTATTCGCAAATGGAAGAAACACAAAAGAACTGTCAATCTCCCTCGGCCTGGGGCTCCATGCAAGATCTCACCTCGTGGAGTTGCAATGATCATGAGAACGGTGAGGAATCAACCAAGAACTACACGGGAGGATATTGTCAATGATCTCAAGGCAGCTGGGACCATAGTCACCAAGAAAACAATTGGTAACACACTACGCCGTGAAGGACTGAAATCCTGCAGTGCCCGCAAGGTCCCCCTGCTCAAGAATACATATACATGCCCGTCTGAAGTTTGCCAATGAACATCTGAATGATTCAGAGGACAACTGGGTGAAAGTGTTGTGGTCAGATGAGACCAAAATGGAGCTCTTTGGCATCAACTCAACTCGCCGTGTTTGGAGGAGGAGGAATGCTGCCTATGACCCCAAGAACACCATCCCCACCGTCAAACGCGGAGGTGGAAACATTATGCTTTGGGGGTGTTTTTCTGCTAAGGGGACAGGACAACTTCACAGCATCAAAGGGACGATGGACGGGGCCATGTACCGTCAAATCTTGGGTGAGAACCTCCTTCCCTCAGCCAGGGCATTGAAAATGGGTCGTGGATGGTTATTCCAGCAGGACAATGACCCAAAACACACGGCCAAGGCAACAAAGGAGTGGCTCAAGAAGAAGCACATTAAGGTCCTGGAGTGGCCTAGCCAGTCTCCAGACCTTAATCCCATAGAAAATCTGTGGAGGGAGCTGAAGGTTCGAGTTGCCAAACGTCAGCCTCGAAACCTTAATGACTTGGAGATCTGCAAAGAGGATTGGGGCAAAATCCCTCCTGAGATGTGTGCAAACCTGGTGGCCAACTACAAGAAACATCTGACCTCTGTGATTGCCAACAAGGGTTTTGCCACCAAGCACTAAGTCATGTTTTGCAGAGGGGTCAA
Source organism: Salmo salar (assembly GCF_965601325.2). Taxonomy (NCBI): domain Eukaryota; kingdom Metazoa; phylum Chordata; class Actinopteri; order Salmoniformes; family Salmonidae; genus Salmo; species Salmo salar. Next base: position 16,387,526 of record NC_138316.1, on the reverse strand, counting down.
ATACTTATTTCCCTCATTAAAATGCAAATCAATTCATAACATTTTTGACATGCGTTTTTCAGGATTTTTTTGTTGTTATTCTGTCTTTCACTGTTCAAATAAACCTACCATTAAAATTATAGACTGATAGTTTGTCAGTGGGCAAACGTACAAAATCAGCAGGGGATCAAATACTTTTTTCCCTCACTGTATTATCAACTACAGCGAGGGAGAAGAATCATTATTTCCCCTTTAATTGGTTTCTTCAAATTTTAGCGTGATGTGGAGGTTCTGAATTTTCTGGGATGGGTACTCTTCGTGATGTGGAGGTTCTGAATTGTTCCGGGATGGTGCTGTTCGTGATGTGTGTTGACATGATCTAAGCATTATCAAAGCCTTCTTCACTCATGCTGCCAAACATACCCTTGTAAAACTGACTATCCTACCGATCCTTGACTTCGGCCATGTCATTTACAAAATAGCCTCCAACACTCTACTAAGCAAATTGGATGCAGTCTATCACAGTGCCATCTGTTTTGTCACCAAAGCCCCATATACCATCCACCACTGCGACCTGTAGGCTCTAATCGGCTGGCCCTCGCTACATATTCGTCGCCAGACCCACTGTCTCCATGTCATCTATAAGTCTTTGCTAGGTAAAGCTCCACCTTATCTCAGCTCACTGGTCACGACAACAACACCCACCTGTAGCACGCGCTCCAGCAGGTATATCTCACTGGTCATCCCCAAAGCCAGCACCTCCTTTGGCCGCCTTTCCTTCCAGTTCTCTGCTGCCCATGACTGGAACGAATTGCAAAAATCGCTGAAGCAGGAGACTTGTATTTTCCTCACTAACTTTAAACATCAGCTGTCCGATCAGCTAACCGATCGCTGCAGCTGTACATAGCTCATCTGTAAATAGCCCATCCAATCTACCTACCTCATCCCCATATTGTTTTTATTTACTTTTCTGCTCTTTTGCACACCAGTATTTCTACTTGCACATCATCATCTGCACATCTATCACTCCAGTGTTAATTTTCGAAATTGTAATTATTTGCTACTATGGCCTATTTATTGCCTTACCTCCTCACGCCATTTGCACACACTGTATATAGACTTTCTTTTTTCTATTGTGTTATTGACTGTACGCTTGTTTATTCCATGTGCAACTCTGTATTGTTGTTTGTGTCGCACTGCTTTGCTTTATCTTGGCCAGGTCGCAGTTGTTAATGAGAACTTATTCTCAACCAGCCTACCTGGTTAAATAACGGTGAAATAAATACAATAAAAAAAAATTGCTATTATAAACTGGTTACCAACTTAATTAGAGCAGTAAAAATAAATGTTTTGTCATACCCGTGGTATACGGTTTGATATACCACAGATGTCAGCCAATCAGCATTCAGGGCTCTAACCGCCCAGTTTATAATAACCAATTTACCATAAATTTAGCATAAATTCTGTATACAATGACGAGATGCCCATATCTTCAACCTAACAATGGGACGCATTGGGCTTATTTTGTAAAGATTTTGTCGAGAGTGAAACCTCTCGCTTCGCCTCTTGTCTCTGTTTCCATCCAACCATTTCATGCTTATGGAACGCATAAAATAAGTCACTACAGGCCTTATGGAAACAGCATATTTATTGGTAAAATTACACTGTAGCTAAATTTCCATCCAATTTGCAACAGATTTTCATGCAAATATTATAGAATCCTCATAAAAAAAAGTGCATTTCCCCACCAATTGTTTCCACCAAACGGACACGTTGCAGATAAAAATCAGTCCTGATGATGTTTGCTTAAATTTCCATTTACCGAATAAAATCTAAAGTTCAATGTGTTTCCATCGTATTTTGAACTCTACCAATAGTTTTGTCACATAAACATTTGCGTTAAATAGCCTAGTCTGGTCTTGGTACGTGCGCTCTAGCCAACAGCATGCAGATAGCCTCCAGTGCTGTCATGTCCACTCCCTCTCCCCCTCTCTGGCTCGAGGCCGCTAGACTGCTCATCATTACGCACACCTGTCACTATCGTTACGCGCATCAGCGCTTCATCGGACTCACCTGGACTCCATCAAGTTATTAATTACCTCAGTCAGCATTAATGTTGTTATGGGTCCCTTGTCCAGATGCTGTTCGTGGTTTGTTTCCTGTCTGTTTATTCATTAAATATTGACTCCCTGTACTTGCTTCTTCTCTCCCAGAGTCTGTCCTTACAGAATGCTGACTCCACAATTGGAAGCATGATGGAGTTTATATATATATATATATATATATATATATATATTTTTTATTTATTTTTTTGGTGACGTTGGGTCCGGGTGCCGCTGCTGAAGCAACCGGGGATGCCTCGGCCGGCTCCCCTGCCTCAGCTGGCTCCGGCTCCCCCGCTGTGAATGTACAACGACCCAGGGTAGCTTAAAGCGACAGCTACGGCTGGACATTAAGATTCAACAAGACATGTTGTTTGTGTTGCTCTCAAGAACAGGGCGCCATTGAAGGGAGTGATTACTGTGGTGAACATGGATCAGCTGAAGGGGAAGATTCCCAGTGTTTGTGATGCCCGCCATTTGGTGCGACAGAGACCTGGTGGAGAGTGTGGTGAAATAGAAGAGTCAGGGTTTGTTCTTTTTAGTTTTTATGTTGAGTCTTTACTTGACAAATTAATGTTTATATCAGATATATCAGTTTGTGCCGAACCCGCTGCCGTATTTCAGGTGCCAAGTGTATGGTCATGTTGCAACAGTGTGTAGGAGGAAGATTCCTAGATGTGATAAGTTTACAGGAGGAAATGAGACAAAGGAATATGTAGTATTGGTGGGAAAAGTTGTGTGTGTTAACTCTAGGGGTACCCATGGTGCTGGAGATCAGAAGTGTCCGGTGAGAGAAAGGTAGGTTGAAGTTGCCAGGATCAGAGTAGTACAGAAGCTGTCATATGCTAAGGCAGTTAAGAGAGTAGTAGAGGAAGATGGGTCCATCCTAAGAGGATCCCTGTGAGTAGGATAAGGTCAATAGAGATTGATAGGAATAACATGTGCTTCAGTAAGTGTGTTTCTTAGGGTTCATACCCATTGTTATCAACTGTACTGCAGAAATGGAACATAAATCACAGAAAAGAGATGTTGTGCTGGCAGCTGCAGAAAAGTACTTGGGTGTACTTGATTTTACTGCAGAAGAGTTACAAGGTGTGTTGAACGATAGTGTCCCGTCCTCCCAGGCTGCTGGCCTGGTGTAGGATCAGATAGTGGTGAGGTTTTAAAGGGTCTAGGGTTAGTTGGTAGGGCAGTTTTTTTCCCCTTTTCCCCCATCCTTTGTCCCATCCTTTTCGTCTCAAAGTGTAATGAATTCACACTCCAGAACAGTAGGCGGAAACACAGGGCTAGATAAGAGAAATAGATGAATAGGGAGGCTGTGACAATACACATTTAAAGTAGAAGGTCGGATATTTGGGGGTAGGTAAAATAGATTATGCAACAATTGCGATGGAAAGCTTTTATGCGTAAATATTGATAGAAAAACCATGTCGTAAACGATGATGTTGTAGCCTACTACCACCACAACATGTAAAAGCATGCGGAGTTTATAAGCATATGGAATAGGTTATGATGAACTTCATAACTTATTTCAGAACTAAATAACTAATGGTGGTTATGTGCACGGTGATGAGCTTCATGCAAATGTTCTAATACATATCGATGCTCTATTAGCCGTTACAGGATAGGTACTGTTTGGCGTAGCAGCGAATTTCCGACCAACCTTAACTTGGTGATACTATCTTCGTTCGGCAAAACATTTATCTTCTAAAATGTCCGCGTCAAGTTGCAGGTGGTTCGTTAGAATTTTGGAAATGGTCCGTTATTAAAATAAATAAATGTTTTGCTCCATGAAGTATGTGTACATCGCCATCTTGTCTATTAGAAATATTCTCTCATTGGTTGAGACAGGTAGGTGCCTCCAGGGGTGAAAGTAAAGTGGTACAGAGTCCCAGCAAAATAAATAGCGGGGGTACACCGTATTGGTAAAACATGAGCCTATCACAATAATTAAAACAAAATGTCAAGAAAGCTGAGATGAGTAGTGCCGGAAACCCGAGACGTGGGACAGCAGTGGATGCATACATTCTAGCCTAATGACAATCACCAAATATCATATGTCATTACACTTTTTGGTGTTTTGTGTAACCGATGTCTCTTTCCATTTACCCCTGTTTGAAAGCGGGAAATATGTTGCGAGTGGATGAATGTGCGCGGGTGCCTAGTAAAGGAGCCCTTTGAAGTGAATGTTTGAGAATCAGATGAAAACATTATGACTGGTTGTGGTTATGCCACAATAAAAGGTAATATTGTACATTTTAAAAGTTAAATGATAAATCTTTAGGACTAGGCCCACAGAGATCCTATTGAATTAATAGGGATTCTATATGTACTTCTTTGATTAGGCCCATCATTTTTTGGGGTGTGCACACATAGTCCCGGAAAAAATGTCATCTAATTTCACCCATGGGTCCACCCTAAAGTGCTGCATGTCACGATGACACTCACCTGTCTGGATCAATGAGAGAAAATGTTGAAAACATCTTTAAACCTGTTGGGGCTCGGGGGCAGTATTGAGACATTTTGAAAAAAATATGTGCCCATTTTTAACTGCCTCCTACACCAACTCAGAAGCTAGGATATGCATATTACTAACACATTCGGATAGAAAACACTCTGAATTTTCTAAAACAGTTTGAATGGTGTCTGTAAGTATAACAAAACTCATATTGCAGGCAAAAACCTGTGAAAAATAGATTAAAAAAAATATGTGAATTTTGTGACTGTACTATTTAGTGTCATTGTTTTATAGATACCATAGTGAGAAAGGATTCATTTCGCAACACCTACGGCTTCCACTAGATGTCAACGATCTTTATAAAGTTGTTTGAAGCGTCTATGATAAACAGAGAGCAAATTAGAATCCAAGGAAGTTGACATGTCATCACTTCATTTTTTTGCGCCTGCGCATAAATCTGAGAAGCGTGAGTTTGTCATCATTGTTTATCTAGACATAGGATAGGTTGTGTGAAAATATTACTGATGTTTAACGTTAAAAATGGACCAAAAGATTAATGCTAAACAACATTTGACATGTTTGAACGAACGTAAATAGATTATTTACTAGGTTTTTTTAGCTTTTCGGCGTGATTTTACACTCCCCCCACCACGTTTTGTGGGAGCATAATGAACGCTAAGTACTTGGTGTTATTTGGACATAAATGATGAACTTTGTCAAAAGAAACCACATTTGTTCCGGACCTGGGATGCCTTCCGGACCTGGGATGCCTGCCTTCTGATGGAGATAATCAAAGGTAAGGGGATATTTACAATGTTATTATCGATTTTAGATGATGCTGTATAGCATAGCTTATTGTTCTTAGCATAGCACCCCGTTTATTGCAAAATGTGATTTCCCAGTAAAGTTATTTTGAGATCTGGCCATTCGGTAGCAATTACGAGATGATAATATATTATTCTTTGAATGACAATATTATAATTTACCAATGTTTTCGAATAGTAATTTTGTTATGTTCACCGGAAGCATTTCAGAGAAGAATATTTTTTGAATTTCACGCTACTGTAAAATGCTGTTTTTGGATATAAATATGAACTTGATGGAACAAAAAATGCATGTATTGTATAACATAATGTCCTAGGAGTGTCATCTGATGGAGATTGACAAAGGTTAGTACATAATTCTAGCTGGTTTCTGCTTTTGGTGACGCCTGACCTTGAATTGAAAATGGATGTTTGTACTTTTGTGGCTATGTACTGTCCTAACATAATCTAACTTTATGCTTTTGCCGTAAAGCCTCTTTGAAAATCGAACAATGTGGTTAGATTAAGGAGATGTTTATCTTTTAAATTGTGTAAAATAGTTGATTGTTTGAGAAATTGAAATTATTAGATTTTTGATGTTTTGAATTTCCAGCCTTGTTAGCAATCCCGACTCGGGGTTCATTGCTAACCTGTAGCCCCAACAGGTTACGTGACATTCTTGAGGTTCACAATCAATTTGAGACACTTTCACATGATTTGGAAATGATGCCAGAAAAAGTATAATATATGTCCCATGACTTGAATGGGATTTGTGCCAAAAATCGTAAAAGGTTAGCATATGGAAACAGTGCCAGGGAAACTAAACCAAAGTGTGGATTGATGTCATACCTTGTCCATAGACTACTTACAGGGTAAGAAAACCACTATGTAATTTTGTAATTTGGATAAACTATCCCTTTAAACTTCAGTTGATTTATTCAGAACATGATAACTTAAGTGCAAAAGTCATTTTATGTACACTATGTCATTACGCACAGCATTTTATCCGCTAATAAGTCAGCTTGATGGAAACACCTCTGTTGGGAAAATGTGCATATTGTTTCTATGCAGATTTTAGAATATTCACTTGAAAATCTTTTGCCAATTGGATGGCAACCTATCTGATTCAGAATAGTTTGTAAAACCGCAAGATCTTGATATTTCGTAAGTTACAATGACCAAGGTTTTAAAAAATATTACACAATTTGTGTGTTTAGTACATTGATACAGTATTTTATTATTCTTTTAAACTATTCAGTTGCGCCATGCATCTTCTTTAAGTATGGACTTCTGCGCCTCTCGTGCCTCCTAAAAATGTATGTAATGTTCAAATGATATACCATTGTTGAAAGAAGGAGGTCGACTACAACATAGAAAGTCATATTTTATTGTGACACTGATAAGAATTGTAACACATTGAGGTAAGTTAAATAATCCACTTTTGTAAAGTTATCTGTCCTGCAGTGGCACACAGTATTCAGCCAATCAGAGTTAGAATCCACAAAGTCTGCAGGAGCTAGTACCATCCCAAGTCTGTCCAGTTCACAGTTTTAATACAAAGTCGTTTTTTTCCTTTTGATAAAGTAGAGCACTAGTTTTTCATCATGACATCTCCATTTAGTTGGCTTACAAGTGTGTTTTACAAGGTTGAGACTGTTAAAAAAATCCCCTGAGGGAGAAGAGAACATTCGGGTGTTTTTGATATGAGAGAGAACAGAAGCCAATCCAGTCCAGACATGACTTACTGAGTTTGTTTCTGCTAATGTCTTGGCACAGTCTCACAGGGCACTATGAGATAGAGATAGGGGTTGAGTCCTTGGTGGGGAGGGAGGGCGGTCAAAGGATGGTCTCTCTACACAAAAGGCTTTGAGTGCGTTCAGAGGGTGAGGGAGAGGAGTCCAGGGGAGCAGGGGGGTTGGGAGGCCCTGGTGCTGTAGGTGAACGGCGCAGGGATGAGAAAGGGGAACTCAAGGCCCCACAGCTTTGGAGGTGCAGGTCTTCATGGGCACGCTTCCTTGGGCTGCCGATGATGCGTTGTGACTGTGTCATCACCTGTGCAAAGTAACAGACACAAACAAACACATCCATCAATATCACTGACCAACAGTTTAACCCAGAATGATCCAACAATGGTTTCATTAAGTTATCAGACCAGCTTATTTTTCATATGCGTTCATACTCATGCCCATCGATAGACGTACCTGATCTATGACATTGGCACTGAAAATAGCTTCCTCCATGTGTCTCTCGTCAGACTTGATGACATACTTGATGCTGTTGACCACCTGCTGGACCTCTGGAGGTAGACTGCAGCTGGAGTGCTCCAGGAATTTGGCCACCAGGATTTTGGTGTCTTTATACGTCTTGAGGTCAGCCAGAGAGTGTGGGCGCTCGTTGGAGACCGTGTGCAGGGCTCGCGGTTTGAGGCGGATGTCCACTTTCCTCCCCTCCTTCTGCTTCCTACCACTGCGGGTGCTGACTTTGGCAGCGGCGTGGAGATGAGCTGCCACCTCTGTAGACTCTGAACACACCAAAGACACAAACATACAACAACATCCAATCAGGCGGGACTCAACATAGTCAACACATTTGCACATTCTGTAGGTGAACGCTATTTTCACCTACGAGTCGCTGGTCTAAATGGGTGTTTTTGCCAGGGGTATGTGTAGACTGCCAGGTTAGGTGGGGAGTGATCTGGTGGGGAGATGTGAAAGGCGTACATAGTACAGAGGTGGTAAAAGGCTCTGGTGGGGTGGACGTTACCTTGCTCTGGTGAAGTCTGAGGAGAATCTTCAGGAGGAGGGTTGCTTGCAGAGGGGCAGCCACAGCTGTCACCTGCAGAGGGAGATGTTAGCCTTATGGTGAACAAGTACTTATGCTAAAGTATATTATTTGCATTTCACCAAATGAAGTGATGCTAGCTGCCTATGTGGTCTGATTAACCCGGTTCATCTCAACAGTAAACAACACATGGGGAACAATGCCGTGCCGACACAGGAACAACTCACGTACCTCCAGATATGGAGGTACAGGAGATGGGGTCGCTGGTGGAGCGTACAATGCGAGCCAGCTTGCGATACCTCCTGCCAGACCGGAGCATGCGGGGTCGCTCTGCGGGCGCTGAGGTAGAAGGGGGCTGCGAGGCCGGGCAGGAGGAAGAGGAGGATGGGGACCACACACTGAAGCACAGCCGGGAACCACGGGGCCGGGAAGGGGGGGACGTGGAGGGGCAGGCAGGGAGGCTCTGGGCTGCTGAGGCTACCTCTATGGTGGCTGCGGCTGCAGAGGGGGAGGCAGAGGGCAGGGAGGGAGGAGTAGGAGGGACAGGAAGAATCAGCTGCTTCCTACTGGCTCGTTCTCTGAGGTTTGCGTGTAGCTTTGCTCCTCCCTTGGGCTCCTCGTGCTCCAGTATGTTGACGTTCTCTATGGACCAGTCTGGAGAGCGGGGTATGGAGTCCTGGGTGTGGGAGGACTCGCTGTAGCCAGTGTCGTCGAGCCGGGCCGGGCCGCGGTGGCGGTGGGAGAAGCGGGCACTGAGCTCTAGACTGATACAGCTGCCATCAGTGGGGGCGGTGTGCAGCGTGCCATAGGGAGAGGAGTCAGAGCCCTGCACCTCCAGGGAACAGAGATCCTCTGAGGAGCAACTGTGGTCTGGAATTTCTGCCACCTCCTCTGATACCGTTAGAGAGGCACTGTTCACCGAGGCTGGGACAAGACACAGGACAGCACAAGCATCAGCTGCACCAAATTACAGTACAGGCATAGATATCAAACATGGCTCAACCCTATGGGTGAGATACACCAGCCTGTTCACACACACAGTCATAGTGGTGTGAGGGGTGGCTGTAGTGATAGTGATTAAGCCTTCCTTACCCTGAGTACTGAGACCAGCTGTGGCATTTCTCTCACAGAGGCTGGACTCAGTGGCCTGCTGATCAATGCTGGTGGTGACCTGCAGAGAGGAGCACATGGACGGACAGACACACACACACACACACACACACACACACACACACAGGGAACCAAATAAATGTGCCATTAGTGAAACCCTTGTTAAAGATGAGGAACAGGTGGGAGAGGCAGAGAATCCTTTTGGAGAACATCTGTCAGAGGCTGCTGCTTCTTCCCGACACATCTGGCAACCATGGGCTCAGTACCACACTCTGGCCAGTAGAGAGCTCTCTAAGCACACATCACCCACTCTACATCAGGAATTCCAATGAAATTTTAGAGGTGGTGAACTGTCACTGTAATGTGGTTTTCTTAAATAATTGAATGCTTATTATGTTATGTGTGCTTGCTTTCTCATCCCATCATGATGAGTATTTCTAAATCATAGCAGTGAATATGAAAAAGGATAATCAGGGTCTTAGAAGCATGTAATGCCGTGTAGTGTCTGTAGTACCATTTAATATAAAGTATGTTCCAATACAATACCTCAGTCTTACCGTTCATAAGCTGCAGTCACCTGTACAAACTGATCATTTCGGGTCCATACCTCTATTCTTGTCAACCTGCAAGAGGTGCGCGACTAGAGTGTCTATTCAGGGGGAATCTAGATCCCTCCTATTGCAGCTGCTCCCCTATGAGGCATACATCTAACAGCAGCCAGTCCCCTCAGGTGCTTTCTCTGCATCAACACTTCAAAGGCATGTACTTCAGGTGAGAAAACGCTATATTGATTTGACCTCATTCACAGAATCTTTGTTAGAAGATAATTTTCAGGAGATTTGTGCAGAGAGCTCTAAAAGATGAGGGGAAGCCTTTTGGTATTACATTTTAGAGCAAATAATATATTTTGCTCTAAAATGTTGGTGCACAATGTCTCTTAAAATATCAAAGGGACACAAAAGGCACTCTTTTTGTGGAACGACGCAGCTTTGTTATAGATTGGATTCCTATGTCTTTGTGTCCTGTGGTTTCCCTTCACTGTCATGTAAGAGAGAAGAGACCTTGTCTGTCTTAGGAGAGCCACAAAGCAACACTCAGCCCTGAACAGATAACTGCGCCAGTGATTGAATGGCATTTTTTGTTAAGCTTGCATTCAGTTGCACTCCCTGTTGCACATAACAAGCTTCCATCCCCCCGTCACAAGGGGATGTATGGCTGATTTAAGATAAAATCGTCAACCCTGTTACAGTCAACCCTGTTACAGTCAACCCTGTTACTATATTTGGCACTTATAGGCAATTACTGTAGATTTTTTTTTATTTAACCTCAAAAGATGGGAAAACATGTTTTTTTTAGGAAGTTGAACATGTGCTCTTAATGACAATATTAAAATTATATGAAATCAAATGTTATTTTCTTTACCAAGTTACACTTCTCAAAAGGTACCCAATTGGTGGAACAACCCAGCTGCATTCAACAGGAAACCAACTATATTCCTTAAAGAAGTGACATCTCACATTTTCTCCAGGTGGATAACAATAGTACCTCAATGATTGAGTTCAAAGGAAAAACAAGATGTTACATTAAACTCATCAAACTGAAATCTATACCCGCTCTGATGTTCTACCAGACAAGACATGTCTTCTGTATCTCATCTAAATTACACTTTTCCCATCACACTTATAGTACACTCGGAAAGTATTCAGACCCCTTGACTTTTTCCACATTTTGTTAGGTTACAGCCTTATTCTAAAATGGATTAAATAAATAGTTTTCCTCATCAATCTACACACACAACCCCATGCAATACCCCATAACAAAGCAAAAGCAGGTTTTCTGAAACTTTTGCAAATATACAGTTGAAGTCGGAAGTTTACATACACCTTAGCTAAATACATTTAAACTCAGTTTTTCGCAATTCCTGACATTTAATCCCAGTAAAAATTCCCTGTTTTAGGTCAGTTAGGATCACCACTTTATTTTAAGAATGTGAAATGTCAGAATAATAGTAGAGAGAGTGATTTATTTCAGCGTTTATTTCTTTCATCACATTCCCAGTGGGTCAGAAGCTACACTCAATTAGTATTTGGTAGCATTGCCTTTAACTTGTTTAACTTCGTTCAAACATTTCAGGTAGCCTTCCACAAGCTTCCCACAATAAGGGGTGAATGTTGCCCCATTCCTCCTGACAGAGCTGGTGAAACTGAGTCAGGTTTGTAGGCCTCCTTGCTCGTACACGCTTTTTCAGTTCTGCCCACACATTTTCTATAGGATTGAGGTCAGGGCTTTGTGATGGCCACTCCAATACTTTGACTTTGTTGTCCTTAAGCCATTTTGCCACAACTTTGGAAGTATGCTTGGGGTCATTGTCCATTTGGAAGACCCATTTGCGACCAAGCTTTAACTTCCTGACTGATGTCTTGAGATGTTGTTTCAATATAGCCATGTAATTTTCTTCTTCATGATGCCATCTATTTTGTGAAGTGCACCAGTCCCTCCTGCAGCAAAGCACCCCCACAACATGATGCTGCCACCACCGCGCTTCACGGTTGGGATGGTGTTCTTCGGATTGCAAGCCACTCCCCCTTTTTCCTCCAAACATAACGATGGTCATTATGGCCAAACAGTTCTATTTTTGTTTCATCAGACCAGAGGACATTTCTCCAAAAACTACGATCTTTGTCCCCACGTGCAGTTGCAAACCGTAGTCTGGCTTTTTTTTATGGCGGTTTAGGAGCAGTGCACGTTTCTCACCAAAGTACGTTCATCTCTAGGAGACAGAACATGTCTCCTTCCTGAGCAGTATGACGGCTGCGTGGTCCCATGGTGTTTATACTTGCGTACTATTGTTTGTACAGATGAACGTGGTACCTTCAGGCATTTGGAAATTGCTCCTAAGGATGAACTATCTTTTTTTCTGAAGTCTTGGCTGATTTCTTTTGATTTTCCCATGATGTCAAGCAAAGAGGCACTGAGTTTGAAGGTAGGCCTTGAAATACATCCACAGGTACACCTCCAATTGACTCAAATGATGTGAATTAGCATATCAGAAGCTTCTAAAGCCATGACATCATTTTCTGGAATTTTCCAAGCTGTTTAAAGGCACAGTCAACTTAGTGTATGTAAACTTCTGACCCACTGGAATTGTGATACAGTGAAATAATCTTTCTGTAAACAATTGTTGGAAAAATTACTTGTGTCATGCACAAAGTAGATGTCCTAACCGACTTGCCAAAACTATAGTTTGTTGACAAGAAATTTGTGGAGTGGTTGAAAAACAAGTTTTAATGACTCCAACCTAAGTGTATGTAAACGTCCGACTTCAAATGTACATAAAAAAAAACATATACCTTATTTACATAAGTATTCAGACCTTTTGCTATGAGACTAGAAATTGAGCTCAGGTGCATCCTGTTTCCATTGACCATCCTTGAGATGTTTCAACAACCTGATTGGAGTCCACCTGTGATAAATTAAATTGATTGGACATGATTTGAAAAGGCACACACCAGTCTATATAAGGTCCAACAGTGGACAGTGCATGTCAGAGAAGAAAACAAGCCATGAGGTCGAAGGAGATGTCTGTAGAGCTCAGAGACAGGATTGTGTCGAGGCACCAATCTGGGGTAGGGTTCCAAAAAAATTCTGCAGCATTGAAGTCCCCAAGAACACAGTGGCCTCCATCATTCTTAAATGGAAGAAGTTTATAACCACCAAGATTCTTCTTAGAGCTGGCAGCCCGGCCAAACTGAGCAATCCGGGGAGAAGGGCCTTGGTCAGGGAGTGACCAAGAACCCGATGGTCACTCTGACAGCGCTCCAGAGTTCCTCTGTGGAGATGGGGGGACCTTCTAGAGGACAACCATCTCTGCCCATCTCTGCAGCACTCCACCAATCAGGCCTTCATGGTAGAGTGGCCAAACGGAAGCTACTCCTCAGTAAAAGGCACATGACAGCCCACTTGGAGTTTGCCAAAAGGCACCTAAAGACTCTCAGACCATGAAAAATGAGATTCTCTGGTCTGATGAAGATTGAACTCTTTTGCCTGAATGTCAAGCGTGACGTCTGGAGGAAACCTGGCACCATCCCAACGGTGAAGCATGGTGGTGGCAGCATCATGCTGTGGGGATGTTTTTAGCAGCAGGGACAGGGAGACTAGTCAGGATCAAGGGAAAGATGAACGGAGCAAAGTACAGAGCCATCCTTGATGAAAACCTGCTCCAGAGCGCTCAGATTCTCAGACTGGGGCGAAGGTTCACCTTCCAACAGGACAACGACCCTAAGCGCACAGCCAAGACAACGCAGGAGTGGCTTCGGGACAAGTCTCTGAATGTACTTGAAGGGCCCAGCCAGATCCTTGCAAAGACCTGAAAATAGCTGTGTAGCGACTCTCCCCATCCAACTGGACAAAGCTTGAGAGGATCTGCAGAGAAGAATGGGAGGAACTCCCGAAATACAGGCGTGCCAAGCTTGTAGCGTCATACCCAAGAAGACTCGAGGCTGTAATCACTGCCAAAGGTTCTTCAACAAAGTACTGAGTAAAGGGTCTGAATACTTATGTAAATGAATGTGATATTTCAGTTTTTTATTTTTAATACATTTGCAAAAAAAAATTAAAAAACTGGTTTTGCTTTGTTATTATGTGGTATTGTGTGTAGATTGATGAGGGGCGAAAAAACTATTTCATCCAATTTAGAATAAGGCTGAAACGTAACAACATATGGAAAAAGTCAAGGGGTCTGAATACTTTCTGAATGCACTGTATGTGTGTGCTGCTGTCTTAGGGGAGGCCTTATGAGGTCAGCAGTGAATTGGGTCATCTGCATAAGGAAATGTTACACATCTTTATTATTTCTCCTTTATTAGAGCCTGTGGCAGCAATTTACACAGAGAGAGAGGAGCATAAAATCCTCTCACCTCACTAATCCTCAACCCAAATAGAAACTTCAACTGAGTCTCCAACTAGCTAGCTTCTCTCTGTGTACTTCTCCTTCTCTCTTTGTGATCTCATACAACAACATCTTCTGACGCCAAAATGCCTTTCTTAGCACTCTCCTTTGTAGTTGTGTTCTTACAATGTGCATGTAAACAGCGAGAGGGGTTATAAACTACTCTGAATGTGAATAGAGAACGTGTAATGTTAGAAAGAGGCTGGCTAGTACACTGGTCTTTTATGGGGGAAGGATGGTAGTGATACTCACCTGACTGGCATGGGTCTGCCCCATCCCCAGCCCCACCACAGACTCATATGACGGGGGCAACTCAGAGGGGTAGAGTGTCCCAGGGCTGTTGATGGGCACTCCATATATGGTACTGAATGGGGAGTGTGGAAAGTCCAGATGTAGACTTCTGAATGTGAGAAACATTAGGGAAGAAATGTGTGAGGAGAGAAATAATAATAATATCCTCTTCTTCCTCAATCCAGCAACACTTCAATTTAGAGTAAACAAACACATTCAATTGGTTGAGAGGCACATTGTTTTTCATGTGGTGTTAATTAAAAATATCTCACCCATGCAAGAGCCATCTTTTTAATTAAAACCCATTCTCCTGTGAAGTGGCAGAGTATAAAATACAACTTGAGTGTCTGAATTAATCATCCAGCGCATGATGATGTCATGACATGTTTCTGCCCTTAGCTAGGGGACTCTATAAAGGCTTCCTCTGCATGTTTCTATTTACAGCCTAACTGACAAGGACACATGGCATCTAGCCAAGCAGCTGGATCAGCATGCCTTCAAAGATGTGGAAACGGAACTGACTCTCCTATACCAAGTGGAAGGAGATCAATGGCACATTTACACAAGGCCATGGATGTTACTTTACCAGTGCTCCTTAACAAAGCACTACAACATTCTGAGTCTGTACTGAGCATTGTGAGTGGCTTGGCTCAAGGGCTCCACAGAATTTGTGTTAAACGCTCAACAAAGCTTTCTTAGTGTCCAACAAGCTTTCTCTACCTTAACCATGTAGTTTGGTAAGAAGAATGCCCCTCTCCCCACAGGTGTGATTACTACCTCTGAGGGTTTAGAGCTTGAGGTAGTCACCTCATACAAGTACTTGGGAGTATGGCTAGATGGTGCACTGTCCTTCTCTCAGCACATATCAAAGCTGCAGGCTAAAGTTAAATCTAGACTTGGTTTCCTCTATCGTAATCGCTCCTCTTTCACCCCAGCTGCCAAACTAACCCTGATTCAGATGACCATCCTACCCATGCTAGATTTTGGAGACATCATTTATAGATCGGCAAGTCAGGGTGCTCTCGAGCGGCTAGATGCTCTTTACCATTCGGCCATCAGATTTGCAACAAATACTCAAAGGGGACAGTTTTATTCAAAGACTCAATCATGGACACTGTGGCTGCTTTGTGTGATGTATTGTTGTCTCTACCTTCTTTTCCTTTGTGCTGTTGTCTGTGCCCAATAATGTTTGTACCATGTTTTGTGCTGCTACCATGCTCTGTTTCTACCATGTTGTTATATTGTGTTGCTACCATGCTGTGTTGTCATGTGTTGCTGCCTTGCTATGTTGTTGTCTTAGGTCTGTCAAGGTGTGCGCTACTGGTGGAGAAGTCAGGTGCAGGAGAGTTGTGAACAGGTGCACACTTTATTTCGGCAGAGGCAATAAACAGACAGACGCCACTACGTCAAAACCTCCAGCCAAAGGTACAAGTGCAAGGCGCGAAACTGTCACAAAAATGATCAAATGTTTTACAATAAACATCCTTCGTGGAAAAAACACGGAACAATGGTGAAAAACCCAGCCTGGCGCGTACACACGAAACACGTTACAAAAACCAATTTCACACAAAGACATGGGGGGAACAGAGGAATAAATACATGCAGTGTGATTGGGAATGTAAACCAGGTGTGCAGGGAACAAGACAAAACAAATGGAACAATGAAAAATGGAGCGACGATGGCTAGAAAGCCAGTGACGTCGACCGCTGAATGCCGCCCGAACAAGGAGAGGAGCCGACTTTGGCGGAGGTCGTGACAGGTTTCTCTTTATGCAGTGTTGTGTTGTCTCTCTTGTCGTGATGTGTGTTTTGTCCTATATTTATATTGTATTTATTTCTTATTTTAAATCCCAGTCCCCGTCCCTTTTGCCTTTTGGTAGGCTGTCATTGTAAATAAGAATTTGTTCTTAACTGACTTGCCTAGTTAAATAAAGTTTAAATAAATCAAAAATTGAAATACATGTCTAGGATCAAACTTGCTCTAGCCACTTACAATATATATATTTAATAAAACATATGTGTTTAGTTTAAACTCTGCCATCAATCACTAAAATAAAATATGATTCTGGGTGAGGATAAAACCAAATAATCAAACTAGGAGTTGTATCAAACCTAGCCTCATCGTGAACAAGGCTTCCCTAAAATGGGAAGTTCGGGAAGTTCCATGGCAAAAATGAGCTAAAGAGGGGTGGGAACCAGGTGTAAATCACGGTGCAAAACACGCCTACACGGGCGCCCGGGCGAGATTAATCAAACCCCCACAGTGCGCGAAGACAAAAAAAATCTATAAAACAAGCACTGGGTGGTGACAAAACATTTTAGAATGTTTGCAGCACCCTGGTTTTTACAGCATTTCTCTGTTGTTTCGAGACGAGATAAAGCTGCAGCAAGAGAGGAGAAATGGTTTACAATGCTGGCCATTTCAATATTTCTCATTTTGAAGTTTCTGGAGTGATATTTGGGTGTGCAGGCTTGCATGAGCCCCGGGACAAGAAGTAGCTAGTCACAATGAGGTACATTTTGAGAAAAGTCAGTTAACCTTGTAAGCTACCTAGGTATAACTAGCTACAGTTACCTACTAGCTAGTATAATTTCTCTCAGGATTATAAAGGCAACATAACATGTTAATAAAAACAGCATATTATTGACCTAAAGGGTTAGCTGTGTTAGCCCAGTATCTAACTTATTCAGGGTCAGTGATACATAAAGCAACCATGGTACTGTCTACAGTGAGGGAAAAAAGTATTCGATCCCCTGCTGATTTTGTACGTTTGCCCACTGACAAAGAAGTGATCAGTCTATAATTTTAATGGTAGGTTTATTTGAACAGTGAGAGACAGAATAACAACAAAAAATCTAGAGAAACGCATGTCAAAAATGTTATAACTTGATTTGCATTTTAATGAGGGAAATAAGTATTTGACCGCCTCTCAATCAGAAAGATTTCTGGCTACCAGGTGTCTTTTATACAGGTAACGAGCTGAGATTAGGAGCACACTCTTAAAGGGAGTGCTCCTAATCTCAGTTTGTTACCTGTATAAAAGACACCTGCCCACAGAAGCAATCAATCAATCAGATTCCAAACTCTCCACCATGGCCAGGATGTCAGGGACAAGATTGTAGACCTACACAAGGCTGGAATGGGCTACAAGACCATCGCCAAGCAGCTTGGTGAGAAGGGGACAACAGTTGGTGCAATTATTCGCAAATGGAAGAAACACAAAAGAACTGTCAATATCCCTCGGCCTGGGGCTCCATGCAAGATCTCACCTCGTGGAGTTGCAATGATCATGAGAACGGTGAGGAATCAGCCCAGAACTACAATGGAGGATCTTGTCAATGATCTCAAGGCAGCTGGGACCATAGTCACCAAGAAAACAATTGGTAACACACTACGCCGTGAAGGACTGAAATCCTGCGGTCCCCCTGCTCAAGAAAGCACATATACATTCCCGTGTGAAGTTTGCAAATGAACATCTGAATGATTCAGAGGACAACTGGGTGAAAGTGTTGTGGTCAGATGAGACCAAAATGGAGCTCTTTGGCATCAACTCAACTCGCCGTGTTTGGAGGACGAGGAATGCTGCCTATATCCCCAAGAACACCATCCCCACCGTCAAACATGGAGGTGGAAACATTATGCTTTGGGGGTGTTTTTCTGCTAAAGGGACAGGACAACTTCACAGCATCAAAGGGACGATGGACGGGGCCATGTACCGTCAAATCTTGGGTGAGAACCTCCTTCCCTCAGCCAGGGCATTGAAAATGGGTCGTGGATGAGTATTCCAGCATGACAGTGACCCAAAACACACGGCCAAGGCAACAAAGGAGTGGCTCAAGAAGAAGCACATTAAGGTCCTGGAGTGGCCTAGCCAGTCTCCAGACCTTAATCCCATAGAAAATCTGTGGAGGGAGCGGAAGGTTTGAGTTGCCAAACGTCAGCCTCGAAACCTTAATGACTTGGAGAAGATCTGCAAAGAGGAGTGGGACAAAATCCCTCCTGAGATGTGTGCAAACCTGGTGGCCAACTACAAGAAACGTCTGACCTCTGTGATTGCCAACAAGGGTTTTGCCACCAAGTACTAAGTCATGTTTTGCAGAGGGGTCAAATACTTATTTCCCTCATTAAAATGCTAATCATTTTATAACATTTTTGACATGCGCGTTTCTGGATTTCTTTGTTGTTATTCTGTCTCTCACTGTTCAAATAAACCTACCATTAAAATTATAGACTGATCATTTCTTTGTCAATGGGCAAACATACAAAATCAGCAGGGGATCAAATACTTTTTCCCCTCATCGTACCTATTAGTAAAGGTGTCAGCTAGAGAGGATGTGCACGAGCTTGCAGGGATTTGTAGTCTTGTATGATGTCTACTTTGATACTAATTAGCATGTTCAAATCTGAGAGTAAAAAGAAACAAATATATTGATAAAAGCCACCTTGTCCGAGAGAGATTTACATGTTTATCAAAAAACCTCACGCTAGGATAAGCCTACACGACATACAGCCCTTATTTTAATTGTTTCTAAAATCAATGGTGGAAAAACTATTTCCCTGTTTGACCGCTAGGTTTTATGGGTATTATGACACCTCCACTGTTGGGCTCTATTTGAGTGTATCGGATGTACATTTACTATGTTACATCTAGTCTATGAGACCAGCCTGCAGCACTGGTATATGGTTTGCCTCATACAGTTGAAGTCGGAAGTTTACATACACTTAGGTTGGAGTCATTAAAACTTGTTTTTCAACCACTCCACAAATTTCTTGTTTAGCAAACTATAGTTTTGGCAAGTCGGTTAGGACATCTACTTTGTGCTTGACACAAGTAATTTTTCCAACAATTATTTACAGACAGATTATTTCACTTATAATTCACTGTATCACAATTCCAGTGGTTCAGAAGTTTACATACACTAAGTTGACTGTGCCTTTAAACAGCTTGGAAAATTCCAGAAAATGATGTCATGGCTTTAGAAGCTTCTGATAGGCTAATTGACATCATTTGAGTCAATTGGAGGTGTACATGTGGATGTATTTCAAAGCATACCTTCAAACTCAGTGCCTTTTTGCTTGACATCATGGGAAAATCAAAAGAAATCAGCCAAGACTTCAGAGAAACAATTGTAGATCTCCAAAAGTCTGGTTCATCCTTAGGAGCAATTTCCAAACACCTGAAGGTACCACGTTCATCTGTACAAACAATAGTATGCAAGTATAAACACCATGGGACCACATAGCCTGTCACGCTCTGACCTTAGAGATCCTTTAAATTCTCTATTTGGTTAGGTCAGGGTGTGACTAGGGTGGGCAATCTAGTTTTTCTATTTCTTTGTTGGCCTGGTATGGTTCCCAATCAGAGGCAGCTGTCTATCGTTGTCTCTGATTGGGGATCATACTTAGGCAGCCTTTTTCCACCTTTAGTTTGTGGGATCATGTTTTTGGTACTGTGCTGTGTAGCCCTACTAGACGTTACATTTCGTATTTGTTGTTTTTCGGTGTTCATTTATTAAATTAAAATGTACGCCTACCACGCTGCATCTTGGTCCGATCCTTTCATCGATGAGTGAAACAGAAGATCCCACCACAAACGGACCAAGCAGCGTGGCCAGGAGAAGCAGGGATCCTGGGCACGGGAGAGAAGGGAGTGGAGGACTTCGTGGACGTGGGAGGTGATCATGGCAGGAGACAAGAGCCTGCCATGGAAGCAGGCGGAGGCAGCGAAGGAGGATCAACGACGACTCCGGGGTTCGCAACCACGACGGAGCCCGAGAGGCAGCCCCAACATTTTTTTTGGGGGGGGCACACGGATAGTTGGCGGAGCCAGGGTTTAAACCAGAGCCAACTCCCCGTACTCAGCGTGGGGAGCGTGTGACCGGGCAGGCACCATGTTTTGCGGTGATACGCACTGTGTCTCCAGTGCGCATCCACAGCCCCGTGCGTGCTGTGCCAGCTGCCCGCACTTGTCGTGCGAAAGTGGGCATCTGTCCAGGACGGGTAGTGCCGGCTCAGCGCGCCTGGTCTCCAGTGCGCCTCGTCGGTCCAGGATATCCTGCGCCGGCTCTACGCGCTGTATCTCCGGTGCGCCTTCACAGCCCAGTGCGTCCTGTGCCAGCTCCCCGCACTTGCCGTGCGAAGGTGGTCCTTTGTCCAGGACACGTTGTGCCAGCTCAACGCTCTAAGCCTCCAGTGATGATCCATGGCCCGGAGCCTCCAGTGATGATCCATGGCCCGGAGCCTCCAGTGATGATCCATGGCCCGGAGCCTCCAGTGATGATCCATGGCCCAGAGCCTCCAGTGATGATCCAGGGCCCCAAGCCTCCAGTGCTGATCCAGGGCCCCAAGCCTCCAGTGATGATTCATGGCCCGAAGCCTCCAGTGAGGATCCATGGCCCAGAGCCTCCAGCGACGGTCTGCAGTCCGGAGCCTCCAGCGACGGTCTGCAGTCCGGAGCCTCCAGCGACGGTCTGCAGTCCGGAGCCTCCAGCGACGGTCTGCAGTCCGGAGCCTCCAGCGACGGTCTGCAGTCCGGAGCCTCCAGCGACGGTCTGCAGTCCGGAGCCTCCAGCGACGGTCTGCGGTCCGGAGCCTCAAGCGACAGTCTGCGGTCTAGAGCCTCCAGTGGGGGTTCCCAGTCCAGAGCTTCCTGCGAGGGTTCCCGGTTCGATTCCTCCGGCGACGATTCACGTCCGGAGCTTCCGGCGACGATCCCTGCACCAGAGGCGCCACCGAAGTTGGCGGAGCCACGAGCGGAGCGGGGTCTGTGTCTCGCACCGGAGCCGCCACCGAGGGTAGATGCCCACCCGGACCACCCCTATAGGTTCAGGTTTGTGGCCGGGAGTCCGCACCTTTGAGGGGGGGTACTGTCACGCTCTGACCTTAGAGATCCTTTTAATTCTCTATTTGGTTAGGTCAGGGTGTGACTAGGGTGGGCAATCTAGTTTTTCTATTTCTTTGTTGGCCTGGTATGGTTCCCAATCAGAGGCAGCTGTCTATCGTTGTCTCTGATTGGGGATCATACTTAGGCAGCCTTTTTCCACCTTTAGTTTGTGCGATCTTGTTTTTGGTACTATGCTGTGTAGCCCAACTAGATGTTACGTTTCGTATTTGTTGTTTTTCGGTGTTCATTTATTAAATTAAAATGTACGCCTACCACGCTGCACCTTGGTTCGATCCTTCCATCGACGAGCGTAACACAGCCATCATACCGCTCAGGAAGGAGACATGTTCTGTCTCCTAGAGATGAACGTACTTTGGTGTGAAAAGTGCAAATCAATCCCAGAACAACAGCAATGGACCTTGTGAAGATTCCGGAAGGAAACAGGTACAAAAGTATCTATATCCACAGTATAACGAGTCCTATATCTACATAAGCTGAAAGCCACTGCTCCAAAACCGCCATAAAAAAGCCAGACTACGGTTTGCAACTGCACGTGGGGACAAAGATCGTACTTTTTGGAGAAATGCCATCTGGTCTGATGAAACAAAAATAGAACTGTTTGGCCATAATGAGCATCGTTACGTTTGGAGGAAAAAGGGGGAGGCTTGCAAGCCGAAGAACACTATCCCAACCGTGAAGCACGGGGGTGGCAGCATCATGTTGTGGGGGTGCTTTGCTGCAGGAGGGACTGGAGCACATCACAAAATAGATGGCATCATGAGGGAAAAGTACGTGGATATATTGAAACAACATCTCAAGACATCAGTCAGGAAGTTAAAGCTTGGTCGCAAATGGGTCTTCCAAATGGACAATGACCCCAAGCATACTTCCAAAGTTGTGGCAAAATGGCTTAAGGACAACAAAGTCAAGGTATT
The DNA here is from genome assembly GCF_965601325.2 of Salmo salar. Taxonomy (NCBI): domain Eukaryota; kingdom Metazoa; phylum Chordata; class Actinopteri; order Salmoniformes; family Salmonidae; genus Salmo; species Salmo salar. Next base: position 16,365,236 of record NC_138316.1, on the reverse strand, counting down.
GGAGTGGCCATCACAAAGCCCTGACCTCAATCCCATAGAAAATGTGTGGGCAGAACTGAAAAAGCTTGTGCGAGCAAGGAGGCCTACAAACCTGACTCAGTTACACCAGCTCTGTCAGGAGGAATGGGCCAAAATTCACCCAACTTATTGTGGGAAGCTTGTGGAAGGCTACCCAAAACGTTTGACCCAAGTTAAACAAGTTAAAGGCAATGCTACCAAATACTAATTGAGTGTATGTAAACTTCTGACCCACTGGGAATGTGATGAAAGAAATAAAAGCTGAAATAAACCACTCACTACTATTATTCTGACATTTCACATTCTTAAAATGAAGTGGTGATCCTAACTGACCTAAGACAGGGAATTCTTACTAGGATTAAATGTCAGGAATTGTGAAAAACAGAGTTGAAATGTATTTGGGTAAGGTGTATGTAAACTTCTGACTTCAACTGTATATATTGTCTACTAGTATCGTTTTAAATTGAGAACATATAGCTCAACATGTAACCATGTGAGAGTTTTGCTATTCTCTGCTTCAGATGACAGATCCACGTTAAGGCCAGTGATGCATGCCATATGATAAGCTGCAAAATGGATTCAGATAGCTGATATACTGAGACAGAGTGACAATTAAATAAAACAGATTGGAGATCTTACAACTAGACAAAAAGGAAATGTCAATTTGAGAATACAACACAGAAACAGAGAGACAGAACCCCTTCTCTTCTTTATTGCAGGATTGTGATTAATCAACATTGACACTAGTTCATTTTGAATAATATTTTAACAATTAAAACAAGTTAAACACTTCATCACTACAAAATGTACAAATAAGCTAACTCTTATGTAAAGATTAGACATCTTAGTCTAAACAACAACAGAAAATTGAGTGGTAGTAACAAGTAGGCTATTATTACTAAAGCATAATTTCAGGTGAACAAAACTCCATACCAGCGGTGACTAACCTTGCTCCATTGATCCCTGATCTACTGGGTAGCACACTTGATTATCACCTCATTAGGTTTGATAAGTTGAATCAGGTGTGTTATTTCTGGGCTGAAACAAAACCCTGCACACCTAGCAGAGCTCCAGCCTTCTCCAATTGTAATAGGTGTATACATTGTGTGTGATGTTCAACTCTTTTTGTATACAACATGTGCTAACATATGTAGGCCTACACATATAACCTAGGGAATATAGGTAGGCCTACCTATACCGCTGGTATACACAGTTACTGTGTGAGAAGGTGTTAAAGTTAGCCATTGTTATGTAAATGTGGGCTGAAAAGTACCAGTGGCCTGGCTTTGGCCCCAAGTAAGAGCAGGTCCACCGGAGTCATGTCCCAGACACGGGTGCCGGCCCACATAGATGGAAACAAAATGTCTGAGCCTTTTAGGTAAAACACTGGGGTAAATCCAGTATGGAAACGCACCATTAGTCTCTTGGGACATTCATTGGGACCTCTCTCTTCATCTGAAAACACAGGCTTTCACAACTTTCCATGTCTGAGGATAGAAAACATCACAATGAAACAAGCTTCATTATACTGAAATTAGTCAGCACTGAACATTATGTTATTATCTCTCTGTCCTCAGTTTGTCTTTCTTGGGACTGGAACTGGAGAATATTTTCATCATGTCCTCCCACAAAGTTACCTGCCCGGTCCAGTAGCCTACACTCTCCCTTTACTGACAGCTGGAGCTGCAATTGCAGTCTCTTCCTAGGCTGTTATCAACAAATGCATTTGGAGACTGTTTTTAAATTACAATGATTACATCAAGATACTGTAGTTAGCTAATAGAAAGTTATCTAGAATGACATTTAATTCACTTAGCTAAACAGTGTGTAAAGTTAGCTTGCTAGCTAGCAGCTCAGTTCAGTTAGCCTACAAAGTGGCCTACTAGAAGTGTAATACATAGTTTAACATTTCAAAATATATTTACTTACTTCAATAGGTTCTCCCACTGCCTCTGTTTTTGAGCCCTTATTTTTTATAATAATGGGCAATCTTCAAGATTTTTCGGTGGTAGCAAAGCGCAGCCAGCAGCAATATGGACGAATGGAGACAAGGTAAAAAGTGTGTTTGTCGACAGAGCAGTTTAGAACGTGTTGTGACATTTGACTTAACCAGCGTAATTCACTTTCAATTTTAACAAATATAAATCGCAGACTGTCAGCCGCACTTGATCATTTGAAAACGTGCACTTGAAACTAACAAACGCAACAACTCTCTACAAAATGTGTCCTACCCGGACGGAAAACAGTGGCACACATACACACCCCCCCCCCCCCAGGTGTGTGGGGGAGGGTTTTTGAAATGTAACAGCCAATCATAATCTTCACCGTTCAAACCGTTTTTGCAATACAAAATTCTCCAGGCATGACAACAACATGATTTTGGAGGCATGGCAACGCAAGACTATATCACACCCAGTGTGACAGGTGCCAAAGGAGATGCTACAGCCAGTCATTCAAACAGGCATGTTGCTATGTTGGTCAGCTAGGTTGTTAGGAGGTTGTTAGGAGGTCAGAGTGTTGTGTTGCAGCCAGTACATCTGTACATCTATCACCAAAGTGCAGGTGTTGTGTTGTGTTGCTTTGCTGTAGTTCCTCAGTTTTCCCATCACCGGGGTCAAGGTGTTGTGTTGTGGTATGTTGTGTTTGTTCTGTTCTGTTGTGTTGTGATGTTGTGTTGCGATACCTCTGTCCGTCCATCACCGGGGTGCAGGTGTACTCTGGGGGGTAGTAGGGTGGTGGAGGGATGGGTGGGATGAACTCGTCAAAGTCAAGGGTCTGGTGCAGGATGGTGCCGTGGGGGGTCATGCAGTCAGCGCTCAGGGCTCGTGCTCTGTGTGGCATGAACTGAAACAGACAGACAGATAGAGAGACACAAACCCAGCTTTTATTTCAGAGACAGGAAACTGCCGTCTATATGTCTCATTCTGAAAGCTTTATACTGGGACCATTAACGTGTTAATTTCAACAACATTCTGTAAAAAAAGGCATCAAGAAAAAGGTTATCAAGCTGACACAATGATGTTTATTCTTTGGAGACTCGGACAAAGAAACTATGCAGTAGCATGCGTCATTATCGGTGGCAAAGTCGTTAATGGCAGGGCTAATAAAGCCAGACACAATGGAGAAGTGGGAGGAAAAAAACGCTGGCTGAATCAATACATGTCAATAGAAGGAAGCCTGCCCTGGCCTGGCCAGCACGTTGTGCATTGAGTCAGTCAGGCTTTAGTAGGCAGCTAGCTTTGTTCCTGGGAGCTGAAAACTTTCCTTGTGAAATGGGAATGAAGCCAGATTGTGAGGGGCTCTGTGAGTGTACTGGGAATAGGAGGAGACAGGTCCTTTGTCATTCACCCTCCTGTGACCTTACGGCTGTACAGGCCAGTTTAATCTCTCCTGGTCTGTGTTTTTAAAACAGTGGCATGTCTCACATTCCTCCTGCTCCCAACCAGACGGCGACGTGCCATTGAGAAGTTCCCATTCAGGATGCGCTGGAGTTCAGCCTGTCTACTTTGAAGTTCAAATCTGACTTTGAGAAATGTGCCCATCTGTTGCTTTGCATCTGCCATCAATCATGTGTCATACAAGAAGAGCATAGAAAGTTTACATAGATATATTCATTATCAGTCAAGGACAAAGGACATGAAAACCTCTCATTGAAATTCTGACTGAATAGTAAAACCTTGCCCTTACCAACTAAATGACTGTGACCTGTATCATTTTAGGTTACAACAAGTATTGTTTTTGCATTTTCTTCTAGCCACAAAAGATGAAGAAACTGAATCAGGTGCAAAATCAAACATATCGTCCTGCTCTTAAGCTTATGGTCCTGTAGCTCATTGTGCCTGTGCGGTGACTGTGTAGCTGGGATCACTAGTGATGTCTTGCATTGCCACCCTGTGCTCTGAGATGAAACTAATCCTCTACTGGCAGCCTCCACTCTAGCCCCTGCACCGGTCCCATTGCTAACCCCTACATCTGCATCAGCGCCAGGCAGCCCCTGGATCTGCCCCGGCTCCAGCCCCAAACTCCTGCCTCACTAATATAATTCAGCTCTATCAATCTCCCACCCAGGGCTTATCTGCCATATACCCATCCAGGAGGCCACACAATTTACAGCTCAGCTCATAAACTGTACAAAGCCTTCTCGTATACAATGTTAAAACGTTATGCTCCCGCAAGTTTATTTCTCCCCTGTAAAAAAATTGCCCAGAGATATTAAAGGGGTGCAGGCAAACTCCGCTGGTATCGCTAGTATCACTATGTTTTAATGGTGGCTATGAGGGCGCTACGGCCCACCAATCATCTGGGAATGTCATTCTAAATGGGCTGAGAGCTTTGCTCTGAAGGGCAAAGGGAGCACCCTACCATATTGATTTCCCTGATGACTGCAAAGCATTTACGTTTTGGGCACAGTCATTGTTTCCCTTGTAATGTGAGAGGGTCGTTTTAAGGACAGCATGCCTTTTAAGGTGAACATATTACCAACTACAGCGAGGGAGAAGAATCATTATTTCCCCTTTAATTGGTTTCTTCAAATCCTCTGTGGTTTTTAGCGTGATGTGGATGTTCTGAATTGTTCTGGGATGGGTGCTCTTCGTGATGTGGAGGTTCTGAATTGTTCTGGGATGGGTGCTCTTCGTGATGTGGATGTTCTGAATTGTTCTGGGATGGTGCTGTTCGTGATGTGGATGTTCTGAATTGTTCTGGGATGGGTGCTCTTCGTGATGTGGATGTTCTGAATTGTTCTGGGATGGTGCTGTTCGTGATGTGGATGTTCTGAATTGTTCTGGGATGGGTGCTCTTCGTGATGTGGATGTTCTGAATTGTTCTGGGATGGGTGCTCTTCGTGATGTGGATGTTCTGAATTGTTCTGGGATGGGTGCTCTTCGTGATGTGGATGTTCTGAATTGTTCTGGGATGGGTGCTCTTCGTGATGTGGAGGTTCTGAATTGTTCTGGGATGGGTGCTCTTCGTGATGTGGAGGTTCTGGGATGGGTGCTCTTCGTGATGTGGATGTTCTGAATTGTTCTGGGATGGGTGCTCTTCGTGATGTGGAGGTTCTGAATTGTTCTGGGATGGGTGCTCTTCGTGATGTGGAGGTTCTGAATTGTTCTGGGATGGGTGCTCTTCGTGATGTGGATGTTCTGAATTGTTCTGGGATGGGTGCTCTTCGTGATGTGGAGGTTCTGAATTGTTCTGGGATGGGTGCTCTTTGTGATGTGTGTTGACATGATCTAAGCATTATCAAAGCCTCCTTCACTCATGCTGCCAAACATACCCTCGTAAAACTGACTATCCTACCGATCCTCGACTTTGGCGATGTCATTTACAAAATAACCTCCACTAGTCTATCACAGTGCCATCCATTTTGTCACCAAAGCCCCATATACTACCCACCACTGTGACCTGTATGTGCTCGTTGGCTGGCCCTCGCTACATATTCGTCGCCAAACCCACTGGCTCCAGGTCATCTATAAGTCTTTGCTTGGTAAAGCCCCGCCTTATCTCAGCACTGGTCACCATAGCAGCACCCACCCGTAGCACCCGCTCCAGCAGGTATATTTCACTGGTCACCCCCAAAGCTAATTCCCCCTTTGGCCGCCTTTCCTTCCAGTTCTCTGCTGCTAATGACTGGAATGAACTGCAAAAATCACTGAAGCTGGAGACTCATATCTCCCTCACTAACTTTAAGCACCAGCTGCCTGAGCAGCTCACAGATCACTGCACCTGTACATAGCCCGTCTGTAAATAGCCCATCCGACTACCTCATCCCCATACTGTTATTTATTTTGCTCCTTTGCACCCCAGTATCTCAACTTGCACACTCATCTTCTGCACATCTATCACTCCAGTGTTTAATTACTATATTGTAATTATTTCGCCACTATGGCCTATTTATTGCCTTACCTCCCTTATCCTACCTCATTTGCACACACTGTATATAGACTTTTTCTATTGCATTATTGACTGTATGTTTGTTTATTCCATGTGTAACTCTGTGTTGTTTGTGTCGCACTGCTTTGCTTTATCTTGGCCAGGTCGCAGTTGTAAATGAGAACTTGTTCTTAACTAGCCTACCTGGTTAAATAAAGGTGAATTTTTTTAGATTTTTTTTTTTTTAAAGCTGGTCAGATTAAAGACAATTTATTCCAAATCTGTATGGTACTACAATACTACTGATACTACTACCACCATCTGAGGGGGAGAATTTTGAAGCCAGCATTAGAAGGCCAAGTGTGTTTACCTTTCATGATGGTTCAGAGCTGCTCTCCATAAGGCTATAGATCAGTCTCATTGAGTCCAGGTCAGACAGAGTCAGAGACAAAGTGTCCATTGTGTTCTCTGTCACACTACTTACGATCTGTAGCACATCAGTGGAGACCATCTGCATGCAGCACATGGCAGTGGCCAGGGCACAGACGATGGTGGAGATGACATTCAGGGCGCACACACTAAACAGGAGCTCCTACAGGACCCAGGCAGAGGGAGAGAGGAAAGGGGGGAGGGAAAGAGGAGAGGGAAGGGGGAGAGGGAGAGAGAAGGGAGAGGGAGTCACATTTGAGCCAGTGAGGAAAGCTAAGCAAATATTACAGCATGAGAACACAAGAGAGGAGATAAATATATTGAGGGAACAAATGAATGAGAGAGAGACTGAAGGTGACACAGACAATGGTGATGTCATTACCAAGGCGACACAGCACAGCATGGACTAGCTAGCAGGGGAGCACTGCAGAGGAAGGATACAGTACATCATAACAGCAGAAAATCGGCCCTTAAATCTGAGAATGATCCAACCAGGAACACAGTCACCCTCATAGCTCAGCACTGCATTTCCTGCAGCGCCATCCTCTCCCACTCATTAAACCATGTGGGAATGAAGCAATATGAATCCCTGTCGGCCCTGACACTTCATGTCATAAAAGCCTGTTTGCAGACAACTAACTAAATGCAGCCCAGACTGGCTGCTTTGAAACCCCAGTCAGCAGCATTGCTTACAACCACAGGAACAGTCTAGAAAGAAATGAAACACCCACACTGGTCATAAAATGTTTTGTGTGAGTTTGACATTTGCCCAAGCTCCCTTTTTATTTTGACATGTGTTCACCATTGGGAGGCAACCGATGTTGAAAATTGTTGAGGTTATAGCAATGGATTCCCATTGATATGGCAGGTGAAATCTCTGATAACCTTGGTGTTCTTGTGACCAGAGAGCTCGAGACTCACACAGCCTTTCACAGATGCAGCCTACATTTGGCAGGTGAGGTCCCGAGTCTGTGAAACAGATCCTTTCTCAGTCAGTCCCTTTGAGAAACACATTGTGTGATGAGCAGGCAGCTTAAAGCTAACGCCTGCCTCTCTGGAGACTGACAGGAGAGGGGAATGAGGAGGGGCCTTACAGAAATACTGTGAAATAGAACGTCTAATCAGCACCATGGACCATGGTAACCAACCAAGACCATGAACAGTGCCTTCTACTGTTGAGATGTGATATAATAGGACATCTCATCACCATGGTAACCAACCAAGACCATGAACAGTGCCTTCTACTGTTGAGATGTGATATAATAGGACATCTCATCACCACCATGGACCATGGTAACCAACTAAGACCATGAACACTGCCTTCTACTGTTGAGGTGTGATATAATAGGACATCTCATCACCACCATGGACCATGGTAACCAACTAAGACCATGAACACTGCCTTCTACTGTTGAGATGTGATATAATAGGACATCTCATCACCACCACGGACCATGGTAACCAACTAAGACCATGAACACTGCCTTCTACTGTTGAGATGTGATATAATAGGACATCTCATCACCACCACGGACCATGGTAACCAACTAAGACCATGAACACTGCCTTCTACTGTTGAGATGTGATATAATAGGACATCTCATCACCACCACGGACCATGGTAACCAACTAAGACCATGAACACTGCCTTCTACTGTTGAGATGTGATATATAGGACATCTCATCACCACCACGGACCATGGTAACCAACTAAGACCATGAACACTGCCTTCTACTGTTGAGATGTGATATAATAGGACATCTCATCACCACCACGGACCATGGTAACCAACTAAGACCATGAACACTGCCTTCTACTGTTGAGGTGTGATATAATAGGACTGCAAGCTTAAAGTCCAGAGTTTTTCTGTTCAGGTTGCACGGTCAAGAAAAACTCCTGTCCCGAAAGCAATCTTCTACTTCAACACAGCTTCTACTTCAACACAGCTTACCAATAATAGCGCCATTGTAAATGAGCACGGATCAAGAGGGAACCATCTCTCTTCCTAGTCTCTGTAGGTAAGGTGATAATAGCCCCCTGAAGAGGTGTCTGTGCAATGCAAGGTTATGCACTGACATAAGATGATGTATTGAATTCTCAGCAAGAATAAATATGCATACTAGTGAAATTGAACCCCATGCAACCTGAAAATAGGCTCTTGATTTCATTCCATGTTGCTTTTCTTTGTTACTTGGCTAGACTTCAAGGTGAAATAATGCCGGTAAGTGTCCTCACCCATACAGTGCTTTTTCTAATAGCTATTTTCTGGCATTCTGATCATGTGGATACTGAACAGGGAGAAATCCACAGCCTGAGCTAACCACAGTGAGGACCACAAATTACCATGGTATTTTACTCTTATTCTAAATACTATGTTTACATTTTCAAACAGACAATAGAGAGCCATTATGGATGAACAATGTTTGTTTGGAGCACAGTATTATTTCCTAGTGATATTCACTGTACATACTAGTACCACAGTATGGCATAGTGTCATTGTAGCTTTGGAGAGAGATTTGACAAGCAGAGTAGACAGACCTATAAGGCAAACAAGAGGCAGATCTGTCACTTCTGGCCTTCAACTATGTTCTCTCACTTCCCTGTCTGGCCTAATATGATCAAACCCTAACACGCAAACAGGATCATGTTATTAGTTCTGACTCAGTCACTTTATTTGGCACAGGGGAACAAAGTGCTAGCTTGGCAGAGATGTTCCTGTGTACTTAGAGAGGTGAATAATACATGGAGATTGGTACTTCAGTATAAACATGCATAGTAACTCTTTTCAAAGAGGAGACATTTTGTTTATTTTCCTTTGCATTATATCTTGTTTGAGGTGTTGACACAGCTGATTTCTCCTCATCTTTTTGGGATACGTTCCTGTTCCATGCCTTGCTAGTCACACAAACCCAATCCAGATACCGGGAGTCACAGGAGACCCATGTCCTCATTCAGTGTAGCCTATTTCATTATTCAGTTCTCTTTGCAGTGTTGCATCACCTTGTGCATCCAATCTACCAAACAAACTGGCATCAATGGTAAGTTCAATGGCTTACTCCGGGGAAAGGAATTAGAGAGAAGATGATGCCAAATGAATGATTCTTGAGCTTCACTTACAATTTCAAGGAGAGAGAGAAAAATAGACTGAGATCTAGGCATTGAATATGTACTGTACATATCATTGTCCAGTCTCATCAAAAGCAGAATGTGAACTAAAAAGTATAGATTGGAATTCAAGTTTTGAAAATCCCAATGTTGTGTTTTATGGAGTTTCTGGTAGAATGTTATTGCCGTTTTGTTGCTGTGCGAAATCATGCTGTTGCTTTGTGAAGAAAGACAAGTATGCATAGCTTACACATTTACATTCAATCGTACATTCATAAAGCAAAGAATAAAAATATCCTTCATGAGTCATGGGCTATATTGAATATAATGACTTGTAAGTGTTTATAAGTGCTACATACGTGAATTTCCTGTATTATTATAATTTTTTTGTGTTTTGTATTTTATCCCCTTTTTCTCTCCAATTTTGTGATATTCATCGCTGCAGCTCTCCAACTGGCCCGGGAGAGGCGAAGGTCGAGTCATGCGTCCTCCGAAATATGACCCGCCAAACCGCACTCCTTAACACCCGCCAGCTTAACCCGGAAGCCAGTCGCACCAATGTGTCGGAGGAAACGCCATTCAACTGACGACCAGGGTCAGCCTGCAGGCGCCCGACCCGCCACAAGGAGTCACTAGAGCGCGATGAGTCAAGTAAAGTTCTCCCGGCCAAACCTTCCCCTAACCCGGACGAAGCTGGGCCAATTGTGCGCCGCCCTATGGGACTCCCGGTCACGGCTGGTTGTGACACAGCCTGGGAACAAACCCGGGTCGATGCAGTGCCTTAGACCGCTGCGCCCCCGTATTTCCTGTATTTTATTGGATTGAGAATCATTGAAAAATGTACAGGTGAAAACACTGTACACAACTTATCTTGTAATTAAAGCTCTGCCTTTTCCTACCAAGGAAAATTAGGAAAACCGGCCACAATGCAGGAAATATAGGTCTGAACACACGCATTTGGGCTATGGCAACACACTGTAAATCATATCTTTATAAACAAAAAATACAACTACATATTTTTGTTCTATTTTCATGGGCTTTGGGCGATCCTAAAACACAGACAGCACACTTGTGTTGTAGCTGTGTTGTATACATCTGCCTTGCAGATGTGAGAAGAAATATTACTTGTGTGTGTTTTCCCTGGCGATTAACATTTGCATATTGACATGGTAAATCATGTCAGGGTAGCAACTGTAATAATACATTGAAGGAAGCTGTTAATAAGATGTTCATACAGAGTTGAACCTCCCTGAACACAACAGCCCTGCCTGGTTACCTGGAGCCAGGCTGGGATCAGGCTGGGATCAGCAGCTCCACTGCCAAGGTTACACACCCCGCCTTCACTCAGGAATCCACAAATGAACTGAATCCTCGTTCCACACTCATTACTCATGGCTTTAGGCAATGACAGGTTAAAATTCAGGAAGAGGAACATGTGATTTGAAGCACTGTGAATGAAACCAATACTTCTGGGGTATAAGTATTACAATATCTATGGGGACATGAACCTATTTTTGGTTTTTACAGAAAAAACAGGTTCTGTTTTCTACACGTTCTGGTTTGAAATGGGTAGTTAACTGTGAACTACATCGATACGCCAAAGTGGTGACATACATTCTATGCATGTAACTTACTTGTAAAGTATCATTTTTCAATCTAGGCTGTGTATTGGAGGGACGTTTGGAGGCAGACAGCAGCAGTATTACTTTATTAATATCTAGACCGAGGATGATGGAGAGCCGTGATGGCCATTGCCTTATATGACATCTGACTTAACTCACCCTATCTGACTTCCTTAGCACATAATACAGTTTTATAGTGTCCATTCTGACATCTTGTTAATGGTCTATGATCATGATGACTAGCAGGGTTGGATCTTTCCTCTTTCATACCCATGCTTCATTTTAAAGGGACTTTTATTTAGTTATCAATGTCTTATAATCAATCAGTGGCATGAAATGAAAGGATTGGAACACTGTAATCCAATAAAGATGCAGCTGCATATAGATCACCATGCCGACAGAAGGCTTTTCAGTTCATATAATCTCCAGAGATCATGAACTGAGCGAACTGGCAAAGCCAAGCTGACAGACTATGCAATTAATATGACTAAGAGCTATGTGTGGATTAGAAGACAAATGCGGTTGCCATTCTCAGTTTCCTGTTCTACTCATCTGAGCCTGTAAGTTTCCACTTGTGTTTTACATTGTCTGTGTATCAGCTAAGCTCCCACGACTTGTTATTCATTACACCGAGGTATACCAGTACAGAGTAGGAGAACATTTCAGCTTGAACAAGTCTGGAGGATCAAGTTACATGGGACAACATAACATAATGGGAATCCTTTCCTTGGAACGAGGCTATAGCGTACACATCAAAGAAGAAATGGTGTAACATACACATACCTGTCTAGTCACACACATGTACACGCACGCACACACACTCTCACACTTCCACCCACCTTGAGGTGTTGGCGTATGGTGTCGCAGTCGCTCAGTGGGTTCAGTTTGAGCGTCTCTCCTAGGTTGTTGCAGCTGGAGCTCTGGTGCTGCAGTTCACAGCACACACACACACCGTCGCTGTCAAACTTTATCTGGGGGAGAGAAAGGACAGGGGTAAGTAAAGGGGCTATTGGATATCAGTGAGAACTCACGGTACTCTTTCCCACACTTGATAATGTTACAACACACCCTAGCCCTGTGTCTCCTCTTCCGCCATTTGCATAAAGCAGAATCTTAATGCTTCTCTATGACGGAGATCAGACTTACACCTCTGTCTCTGCCTGCTCTGATACTTTCCCTGCCAGAATACACTCTTAGCACCTTTTTTTCTATCTAGAACCTAAAAGGGTTCTTCAGCTGTCCCCATAGGAGAACCCTTTGAAGAACCCTTTTTTGTAGTACCATTTCCATAGAGGGTTCTACATGGAACCAAAAAGGGTTCTCCTATGGGGACAGCCAAATAACCCTTTTTTCTAACATGACAACAGAGGAATCTACAGTGCAGGAGGATTACATAACACAGTGAGTTGTAAGGCAGAGTTAACAGGGGGAGGATCTTGAGGTGCTGCTACAACTACTAACTATGTGACCCAGATTGTAAGGAGGCGGGACGTGAACCTACCCATCATGGGTTAATTGCATGGGGGAGTGAAGTCCATTAATATTTCAGTCATAGCGGGGTATGTATGGTCTCCAAGGAGCCGTGTACAGTAGTAAAGGGAACTGGGGAGAGGCATTTAGTCTCGTATACTAATCACTCAGTCAGCAGTAGTGATGTCCTGCTGGTGAAAATGACAGATCTCTGGACCATTGTTGTAGTCTGGCTCTATACTCAACACACTATGAGGAACGCAAGGTCTAACTCGCTTGCTCTCTCTCTCTCTCCTGCTCTCTCACCCTCCTGCTCTCTCACTCTCTCTCTCCTGCTCTCTCACTCTCTCTCTTTCTCCTGCTCTGTCTCCTGCTCTCTCACACTCTCTCCCTCTCTCTATGCTCTCTCTCTATGCTCTCTCTCTCTATGCTCTCTCTCTCGCTATTCTCTCGCGCTCTCTCTCTATGCTCTCTCTCTCTCGCTATTCTCTCTCTATTCTCTCTCTCTCTCTATTCTCTCTCTCTCTCTCTATTCTCTCTCTCTCTCTCTCTCTCTCTCTCTCTCTCTCTCTCTCTCTCTCTCTCTCTGTCTCTCTGTCTCTCTGTCTCTCTGTCTCTCTGTCTCTCTGTCTCTCTGTCTCTCTCACACACTGTGGAGATCCTTGGAGGAAGTAGACTCATGTGTGTTGATGCATGATGTGGTGTACATGTTTGCATGTTCCTCATGTCCCAGCAGACCAGACGGCACACAGGGGGTCTTGCAGTATGTCAGTGCCATATGAATGAACAATTAGATTAGAATATCTAAGTCTGCAGAGCAGCACAGCCATTGCAGTGTTGTTTTCATTTTGATAATCTATTCATGCATTGCTTTCATTTAATGGTGCAGTGTATGACAAGCTCTCTATTTCTGCAGATTTCTACATTTTGGGTGTGAAACGGCGCGTGAAACAGTGATTTGAACGTCTGATGTCACTAGACACAACCTGAGCGGTAATCTACCAGCCTTAGCCACATGAGCACTCCACATAGGACCCATCATGCATTTCACCAGCCCATCCAAGATCGACTTGGATGGGCTGGTGACAAGTGGTTTGTCACCAGCCCAGAGAACAACCACCAGCAACTTAGAAAGCCTTTCAGTTCACACACACAAACACCTCCTGCTCTGCTCTAGTTCCTGCCTTCCATCTCCACTCAGACAAAAACTGCATAAAAGTGGTCGATCCTTTCCAAAACAAATGTGGGATGCCCTCTAAACTAGTTATGCCTTCTGAACAGATTATGCACCTCGCCGGAGCCAAATGCATGCTCAGGGAATGCTACTGTTTATCCTCGCCATACACTGGAACTCTATCAGGTAGACCAGCCATCCTGATGGGGATTGTAGTGTACATCATGTGCAGGGCACTAGTTTTGCCTGTCACATCCTCCCCCCTCCCTCCTCCCTCCGTCACGTTCAGATTCAGAAATCCTCAATGTCCTCAATGATGCAATTCGTTTTGCAGCAATCACAATACGTACAGGTTAAATCCCATATTTAAAAACAATAACATCACAATTGCAAAGGATATTTACAAAGAAGTCGGACGGATAGACAGGCTCCCTGAGAAAGAAGTGTGGTTCTCCTCCGCTCTGCAGATCATTCCTCTTCCCAGAACCTCCCTTCTACGGGCCCCAACACATTACATCACAACTCGTGTCACCCGTCCCTAGTGTTGATGACGGGTGTAAAACATCTTGACAAACATCTTGAGATGTAATGCTACGCTAAGCTACATTGGGCACTGGTAAAACAAGGGCTTTAATGTCAACTTCCTGGAAGTGATTCAAGGAGAGGGCTTAGGCAGTGTCTCACAGGGAGGGGAGTAGTGCCATGCTAAACCTGATGACACACTCTCTGTGTGACCAGGTCCAGTAAACCCTCACGTCACTCTGGCATTTACAAAGATAGGTTTCAAGTTGAGTCAACAGCTCAATATGACATTCATGGACTTGTAATGTATACATTATTTGGATTTATTCACTATGCAAGATGGAGGCAGTTGACATTGATGGTGATGAAATACCCCAGTTGGTTGGACTGTACAGGTGAGTTACAGCTAACTGGAGAAAGGTCACCTCAGGAGCCTGGATGGAATAATAGAGAGTCCTTACTTATTCACGCTCTCTTATAACTGCACAAGGAATGGAAATGAATTCATTAAAGCCTAGCAGTGTTTATGTATCCACTGCAAAGCCTGCAAACAATGCCAGAGTGTTTAATTGATTAGACTAACTAAATTAGAATTCCCATGTGATTAATGTGGCTAGAATAGCAGATCTTCAGTGTAATTACCAACAACAGTCATGTGAGGAGAACCATCCTCAGTTTAACTACTATGATGATTCGCTTTCCTCTTATCCTTTCTGCTTGACAGATGTGTGTTATTTCCAATGTTCTAAAATTCTAAGAATTAAAACATTCGTTTTTTGCAAAGAGATGGTTTGAATCAATATAATTAGAGTCCAGTTGTCGTTGCCTCCCCTGCTACTGGGTCTCTCTGTGTTACTGGGTCTGTCTGTGTTACTGGGTCTCTCTGTGCTACTGGGTCTCTCTGTGTTACTGGGTCTGTCTGTGTTACTGGGTCTGTCTGTGCTACTGGGTCTGTCTGTGCTACTAGGTCTGTCTGTGTTACTGGGACTGTCTGTGCTACTGGGACTGTCTGTGTTACTGGGTCTGTCTGTGTTACTGGGTCTGTCTGTGTTACTGGGTCTGTCTGTGTTACTGGGTCTGTCTGTGTTACTGGGTCTGTCTGTGCTACTGAGTCTGTCTGTGCTATTGGGTCTCTCTGTGCTACTGGGTCTGTCTGTGCTACTGGGTCTGTCTGTGCTACTGGGTCTCTCTGTGCTATTGGGTCTCTCTGTGCTACTGGGTCTTTCTGTGCTATTGGGTCTCTCTGTGCTACTGGGTCTCTCTGTGCTATTGGGTCTGTCTGTGCTATTGGGTCTCTCTGTGCTATTGGGTCTGTCTGTGCTATTGGGTCTCTCTGTGCTACTGGGTCTGTCTGTGCTATTGGGTCTGTCTGTGCTACTGGGTCTGTCTGTGCTTGGTGCTGGGGCAGACTGAAGCCGGGGAGAGAGATAGTAGAACGGGGCCGTATTCCGGATAAGGGAATGCAGGATATCCTGTGGAGCTGACTGCAGTGCTGATACAACCCCACACAACACAGTGGTCACAGAACAGAATAGGCAGGCTAGGGGCTTGAGCTGTTCTTCTGCTATAAATAATCCCTTCATAGACATCCATTCAGCACACACAATACACAGTATACAAGCACACTGTGCTACTCAGAGCTGGAGCCATGTGGAGAAGTACCGTATTCAAATATTTGTTTCCATTTTTAATCCCCCAAAAGCTATTCATTATTTATAGCTTATTAAACACTAATTAAATTAGTCCAGAATTTATGGATTTCAGTATTTTCTTTTACAGAGAAAACCCTTTTAGAGGACTTTGAGAGCTGTGATTTTCTATGCCCCTAACAGCATAGTTGATCTAGGAACTTCACTCTTGTCATGAGTCTATAGATTCATGTAATCTATGCTAGTATCAGGTACTCCTTCCCCAGCCTGGTCCTGACACATGCGTTCTGCCACGCCGTCTGAAAACGGGAACAGAAATGAAACCTGCCGCAGACAGCAGACAAATTGAAAGCGCTCTCTCTCCCCAGACGGCGGATTATTATGTTTTTCTTAATAATTAAACTATGAGCTCCAGTGGGTAATCAGACAGACAAACGGCACTGAGCCCTACTATTAAGAAGGACGTAGGAGTGGCTGGCGTTAATATTTATTTTTACTGTGAGCTGGGTGGGTGGGGCGGTGCTCTGCACACTGATTCAACTGGTGTGTGAGACTGACAGATCCCAGACAAGCTTTTCAACACCAGGTGCCACAACTCCTGCATATGAACAGGGGCCCCACCACATCCACCGGCCCCTGTTAAGATGGAAGAGATAGGGAACCAGTACTGGCCCGTGTAGATGGGAGAGATAGCGCACATGCAGGGGGGACAGAGGGGGTAGAGGGGCAGGGCACTGGTCTCTCACCAGCTGACAGTCCTCCAGAGAGTTGACCAACTGAGCGTTCTGGCAGGACAGGATGGAGCCAGCCAGGTTGAGCATCACACACACCGCCGACAGCAGCATGAAGAAGGTGATCTGTGGAGAGACGGAGTAGAGATGTTGACATTTATAGAGCAACAGTAGACCAACACAATACAGCCATAACATCATGTCCTCTAGGAAATGTACAGGCATTCACCAGTTTATTTCATTTTCATGTTGTCTTGTGGTAGGCAGTAATGTGTTTTTTTTAATGCATGGTTACAATGAGAGGGAAGGCTTCACCAATCAATATTGACTGATTGACTGATTGCATTGAGTCATCAGGGGGAGGAAAAGGCAACAGATGATCACAGAAATCAATAACCTTTTTCTCAAACTAATTAAATCCATCTAAGATAAACTTAATCTAATCCATGGATAACCCATCTGCTCAGAGGTTAAGAGCACAAACACCATACATACATATTGACATTTGACAGACCAACTCTTTACATTGCTCCTAGTAACACTGTCCCTTATAGTTACAGGACTGTCCTTGACACCCTTATATATTTTCTCACAATGCCTTTCGTATCTAGTGTCACCTGAAGACCTAAAGCCCTGATGACGGATGGTCAGGTAGAGGAACCAATCTCCTCCTAATTCCTCAGCCCAACTCCAATCAACACTACTGCTTCCCTACAGCCTGATAGATCTCTTCTGTGGCAATTTCCCCCCTCTCTGCAGTCACCAGAGTAGCTACCTCCATGTTCCCCCTCTAGTCTCCCATTAAAAACAATTCTCTTTATTTTATAGCTGACAGTCCCAGGAAATACATCCTGTGAGGAGAAATAGAGTGAACATTTGGGCTCCTTTAAATCACAGATCAAGTGTAATAGAATGGGTTTAAAGCCGTCAGAGGCCTCTGCCAGTAGATTACAAGGCAGAGCCGGGTCCTGTATATCAGGCCTGGCCTTCATCCACACATACTGTAGCCTGTTTGATTTACAGCCCTGGTCCTGGTCCTGGTGCTGGTGCTGCACCTGATGGAACATTAACCCAGACGAGAGAGCCAGGAGGGAGGGGAGGGACACAGGGGACACCAGCCCAGCCTGGGGGTGGGAGGGAAGTGGGAGGGGAGGACAAGACACATTTACTGAGAAAGAGGTTGACAAACAGACACACGTACAGATGGAGAGGAGGAGAGGGAGCGAGGGAACGAAGGAGGGACAGAGGGAGAGATGTGGTAAACAGATGGAGAGATACTTTTAAATGCTTTTCACCATGCCAGGAAATTGTAGGATTGAAAGGTTGATCGGTACGGTTTGATGGAGGTAGACCACTATATCAGAGGAGAAACACACTACCCCAGGCATTATTCCCTGGCTGTGTGCCCTTGGAGGAAATGCCCGGGGTACAATAACACACAGGATGACACTGGCATGACACTGACAGTAACTGGTTGTCAGTAGAAATATGACTACATCCAACCAACTTCATGTCTTTTCAATAAGAACCATGACGTAATAGCCAATAAGGGGTTGAGACGGCTAGAGAGATGGTGGTTTCAGTTGGACTTTAAGACTCAGGTCTTTAAGACTCAATTCAGCTGCTACATATCTATTAATTTAAACTAAAACACGAGGAGGGACAGAGAAAACAGTTTGAAAGGAAGAGTTAGATCAGAAGATCAGAGAAATAACATGTATTGAATGTTTGTGTGTCCATGGGGCGATTTCCCAGTCACAGACTAAGCCAAATCCTGTAAAAGTATTTTTGAAAGGTGTTTTTTTGGTCCAGGACTAGGCTTAATTTGTGTCCCAGAAACTGCCCCTGTATGTATATGTGTACTCTCTGCCCCTGTATGTATACGTGTACTCTCTGCCCCTGTATGTATACGTGTACTCTCTGCCCCTGTATGTATACGTGAACTCTCTGCCCCTGTTTGTATATGTGTACTCTCTGCCCCTGTATGTATATGTGTACTCTCTGCCCCTGTATGTATATGTGTACTCTCTGCCCCTGTATGTATATGTGTACTCTCTGCCCCTGTATGTACACGTCTACTCTGCCCCTGTATGTATACGTGTACTCTCTGCCCCTGTATGTATACGTGTACTCTCTGCCCCTGTATGTATGTGTGTACTCTCTGCCCCTATATGTATACGTGTACTCTCTGCCCCTGTATGTATACGTGTACTCTCTGCCCCTGTATGTATGTGTGTACTCTCTGCCCCTATATGTATACGTGTACTCTCTGCCCCTGTATGTATACGTGTACTCTCTGCCCCTGTATGTACAGTTGAAGGTGGAAGTTTACATACACCTTAGCCAAATACATTTAAACTCAGTTTTTCACAATTCCTGACATTTAATCCTAGTAAAAATTCCCTGTCTTAGGTCAGTTAGGATCACAACTTTATTTTAAGAATGTGAAATGTCAGAATAATAGTAGAGATGATTTATTTAAGCTTTTATTTCTTTCATCACATTCCCAGTTGGTCAGAAGTTTACATACACTCAATTAGTATTTGGTAGCATTGCCTTTAAATTGCTTAACTTGGGTTGAATGTTTCGGGTAGCCTTCCACAAGCTTCCCACAATAAGTTGGGGCAATTTTGGCCCATTCCTCCTGACGGAGCTGGTGTAACTGAGTCAGGTTTGTAGGCCTCCTTGCTCGCACATGCTTTTTCAGTGCTGTTCACACATTTTCTATAGGATTGAGGTCAGGGCTTTGTGATGGCCACTCCAATACCTTGACTTTGTTGTCCTTAAGCCATTTTGCCACAACTTTGGAAGTATGCTTGGGGTCATTGTCCATTTGGAAGACACATTTGCGACCAAGCTTTAACTTCCTGACTGATGCCTTGAGATGTTGCTTCAATATATACACCTAATTTTCCTTTCTCATGATGCCATCTATTTTGTGAAGTGCACCAGTCCCTCCTGCAGCAAAGCACCCCCACAACATGATGCTGCCACCCCCGTGCTTCACGATTGGGATGGTGTTGTTCGGCTTGCAAGCCTCCCCCTTTTTCCTCCAAACATAACGATGGTCATTATGGCCAAACAGTTCTATTTTTGTTTCATCAGACCAGAGGACATTTCTCCAAAAAGTACGATCTTTGTCCCCATATGCAGTTGCAAACCGTAGTCTGGCTTTTTTATGGCAGTTTAGGAGCAGTGGCTTCTTCTTTGCTGTGCGGCCTTTCAGGTTATGTTAACACAGGATTAGTTTTACTGTGGATATAGATACTTTTGTAACTGTTTCCTCCAGCATCTTCACAAGGAACTTTGCTGTTGTTCTGGGATTGATTTGCACTTTTCGCACCAAAGTACGTTAATCTCTAGGAGACAGAACGCATCTCCTTCCTGAGAGGTATGATGGCTACGTGGTCCCATGGTGTTTATACTTGCGTACTATTGTTTGTACAGATGAACGTGGTACCTTCAGGCATTTGGAAATTGCTCCCAAGAATGAAGCAGACTTGTGGAGGTCCACCATTTTTTTTCTGAGGACACCTCCAATCAACTCAAATTATGTAAATTAGCATATCAGAAGCTTCTAAAGCCATGACATCATTTTCTGGAATTTTCCAAGCTGTTTAAATGCAGTCAACTTAGTGTATGTAATCTTCTGACCCACCGGAATTGTGATACAGTGAATTATAAGTAAAATAATCTGTCTGTAAACAATTGTTGGAAAAATTACTTGTGTCATGCACAAAGTAGATGTCCTAACCAACTTGCCAAAACTATAGTTTGTTAACAAGACATTTGTGGAGTGGTTGAAAAACGAGTTTTAATAACTCCAACATAAGTGTATGTAAACTTCAGACTTCGACTGTATATGTCTACTCTCTGCCCCTGTACGTATACGTGTACTCTCTGCCCCTGTACGTATACGTGTACTCTCTGCCCCTGTACGTATACGTGTACTCTCTGCCCCTGTATGTACGTATATGTGTACTCTCTGCCCCTGTACATACACGTGTACTCTCTGCCCCTGTATGTATACGTGTACTCTCTGCCCCTGTACGTATACGTGTACTCTCTTCCCCTGTACGTATACGTGTACTCTCTGCCCCTGTACGTATACGTGTACTCTCTGCCCCTGTAAGTATACGTGTACTCTCTTCCCCTGTACGTATACGTGTACTCTCTTCCCCTGTACGTATACGTGTACTCTCTGCCCCTGTAAGTATACGTGTACTCTCTTCCCCTGTACGTATACGTGTACTCTCTTCCCCTGTACGTATACATGTACTCTCTGTCCCTGTATGTATAAGTGTACTCTCTGCCCCTGTACGAATACGTGTACTCTCATGCGCTTTTCATTTCTAGCTTGAAATGTGCATGAGGGTGTTTAAACACGGATCATAAAGTGCACCTGTATTTCCATGTTGATATGTTAATTAACCTTGGATTGTCACATCACTGAATGTGTGTGTGTGTGTGTTACTAAACTAAACTGCCATATGGTAAGAAAAGACAGACTGCTTTAGATGTTCACCTTCAGAGAGACTGTGACGGTCAACATCTTCAGAGTACAACACTCCTTCCCATGCTTCAAATGTCTCATCACTGACGTTAAAGGAAACAAGCAGAAAGCTGAGAACGGACAGTTTTATTACTTTGTGTAAAAACATATTATTAGCTTGACTGAGAATAGAACGAGGCTAAGACAATGACCATTTTGTAAGGCAGAGATTGAGCTGAGAGACCGTTCCTCCAACATCAGTCGTAAAACGCCTATTAATGGGCACCTCTGAGTGTTCGCCTCATCCCCAGCTGAGCACAGCCAATCAAATGAACTGCTCAATCTCACCAGGTTTTCTGCTGCTCTCTCTGTGGCAATTCCCACTGAGGGGAAAATGCCCCATAGTGTGAGGTACATTTCCATAAAACAATCATATACTTACACAATCATACTAAATATGTTGTTACAATGTGTGTTTACTGTTTAGATTGTGGTGGAACTCACACATTTCCTTTCAATATTAAATCAGACTCTCCAAGGATGTTCTGACAAGACATCACTGGTCCAATCTCAGAGGAGCAAAACCAGCATTCTATTCTGTTATTCTATTTGTTTTAATTTGTTTCTGTTCATTTATTTCCCGTCTTTGTTTCCATTATCTTCCTTTTTATTGCTTTCCATAAATTTGATTCAGCACCAAGGCAGACAGGTAAGTGTCTGCAGTAAATCTCATTAATAGCTGAGTTTATCGTCTGTGCCTTATAGCTAACCTGGCTGAATGGCTGTTCTTTTAGAGTCATATTTCACCAACGCATACCTGTCTCCTGGGCTAATGAAAATGTGTGGCTCCACACTGGCTCTGTGTTCTAATTACCATTTGGGATCACATTGCGCTGTTTAACAGACACTCATTAATTACCGTCCGCCACCATGCCCCCAGCATGACAAACAGACTGATTGACAGACTGACAGACACTGCTAGAGCATGCCATCAGAGTTAGGGTCAATAACATTTTTTATTCAGTCAATTTAGGAAGTACAGTCGTGGCCAAATGTTTTGAGAATGACACAAATATTAATTTTCACAAAGTTTGCTGCCTCAGTTTGTATGATGGCAATTTGCATATACTCCAGAATGTTATGAAGAGTGATCAGATGAATTGCAATTAATTCCAAAGTCCCTCTTTGCCATGCAAATGAACTGAATCCCCCCCAAAAAACATTTCCACTGCATTTCAGCCCTGCCACAAAAGGACCAGCTGACTTCATGTCAGTGATTCTCTCGTTAACACAGGTGTGAGTGTTGACGAGGACAAGGCTGGAGATCACTCTGTCATGCTGATTGAGTTCAAATAACAGACTGGAAGCTTCAAAAGGAGGGTGGTACTTGGAATCATTGTTCTTCCTCTGTCAATCATGGTTACCTGCAAGGAAACACGTGCCGTCATCATTGCTTTGCACAAAAAGGGCTTCACAGGCAAGGATATTGCTGCCAATAAGATTGCACCTAAATCAACCATTTATCGGATCATCAAGAACTTCAAGGAGAGCGGTTCAATTGTTGTGAAGAAGGCTTCAGGGCACCCAAGAAAGTCCAGCAAGTGCCAGGACCGTCTCCTAAAGTAGATTCAGCTGCGGGATCGGGGCACCACCAGTACAGAGCTTGATCAGGAATGGCAGCAGGCTGGTGTGAGTGCATTTGCACGCACAGTGAGGCAAAGACTTTTGGAGGATGGCCTGGTGTCAAGAAGGGCAGCAAAGAAGCCACTTCTCTCCAGGAAAAACATCAGGGACAGACTGATATTCTGCAAAAGGTACAGGGATTGAACTGCTGAGGACTGGGGTAAAGTCATTTTCTCTGATGAATCCCCTTTCCGATTGTTTGGGGCATCCGGAAAAAAGCTTGTCCAGAGAAGACAAGGTGAGCGCTACCATCAGTCCTGTGTCATGCCAACAGTAAAGCATCCTGAGACCATTCATGTGTGGAGTTGCTTCTCAGCCAAGGGAGTAGGCTTACTCACAATTTTGCCTAAGAACACAGCCATGAATAAAGAATGGTACCAACACATCCTCCGAGAGCAACTTCTCCCAACCATCCAGGAACAGTTTGGTGACGAACAATGCCTTTTCCAGCATGATGGAGCACCTTGCCATAAGGCAAAAGTGATAATTAAGTGGCTCGGGGAACAAAACATCGATATTTTGGGTCCATGGCCAGGAAACTCCCCAGACCTTAATCCCATTGAGAACTTGTGGTCAATCCTCAAGAGGCAGGTGGACAAACAAAAACCCACAAATTCTGACAAACTTCAAGCATTGATTATGCAAGAATGGGTTGCCATTAGTCAGGATGTGGCCCAGAAGTTAATTGAGAGCATGCCAGGGTGGATTGCAGAGGTCTTGAAAAAGAAGGGTCAACACTGCAAATATTGACTCCTTGCATCAACTTCATGTAATTGTCAATAAAAGCCTTTGACACTTATGAAATGCTTGTAATTATACTTCAGTATTCCATAGTAACATCTGACAAAAATATCTAAAGACTCTGAAGCAGCAAACATTGTGGAAATTAATATTTGTGTCATTCTCAAAACCTTTGGCCATGACTGTACACTGAAATTCCAATTCAGTTTACTTCCTGGATCCCAACTCTGCATGCCACTGAGGGACTGAGGAGATTTACACCGCGTGTCACAGTCACCATTTAACACTCGCCAGGATGCCAATATATCCCCACCATTTTGTTTTCTGATCAGTGGACAGGGGATGGAAAACACACAAGACCCAGGCATGGACTTTTTCCATCAGGGCGCTAATCATTCATACATATAGTCATTTCCCTCATGTGTAGTATGGTACTGTATGAGGACCCATGTGTAGTATGGTATGACCACCCACAGGGACGTGTGCAGTTGAAATATGACAGGAAGTTTGAGTCAGTCAGACCAGTCACACAGAGGCAGAATGAGGGAACGATGAGAACACTGTCTGCAAGCTGCAGTGACATGCAACGAGTTGTAGGTCTAACCAACTTTAACTATGGAACAAGAACTAAATAAAATACATCAAATATTCTGTATAATACTAAATTATTAGTTTTGTACAAATATGCAGTATGCCTACACTTCCTTAATTAACCAATAGACATCTAGTGTGTGGAGGGTTGAGGAGAGCCGTCAGACAGTAGAACTGGGATATTTTTTTAACAGCTTTTGAAAACTGAAGGGTGCTTAGAGAGGACAGCTTTGACTTCACTGGCTAGGAAATACATGTTGCTGATAAAGCTGCACGTAGAATGTCTCTAATTTGGACAAAGATCGTTAATATCTTTCCACCTTACAACTCTCCTCATCCGTCTATGACACAAACAGAAAAATAATCTGTTTATTTGCAGAGTAATGAGTCTTTGGTCTAGATTGCTGTTGTTGTCATCCCCTGAATGGTGTTGAAAGCCTTGCGGCCCCATACAGCCCCTCGTCAGCCTATAGCAGTGTCCAGCTCAGTCAAATGTAACATGATAATTGCAGTGTTGATGGAGCATTAGCATTCCATGGGGGACACGTCTGTCTCTGACCCCAGTAACACTGCAGCCCACCAGGCCCGTCTGTCTCTGACCCCAGTAACACTGTAGCCCACCAGGCCCGTCTGTCTCTGACCCCAGTAACACTGCAGCCCACCAGGCCCGTCTGTCTCTGACCCCAGTAACACTGCAGCCCACCAGGCCCGTCTGTCTCTGACCCCAGTAACACTGCAGACCACCAGGCCCGTCTGTCTCTGACCCCAGTAACACTGCAGCCCACCAGGCCTGTCAGTCTCTGACCCCAGTAACACTGCAGACCACCAGGCCCGTCTGTCTCTGACCCCAGTAACACTGCAGCCCACCAGGCCCGTCTGTCTCTGACCACAGTAACACTGCAGCCCACCAGGCCCGTCTGTCTCTGACCCCAGTAACACAGCAGACCACCAGGCCCGTCTGTCTCTGACCACAGTAACACTGCAGACCACCAGGCCTGTCTGTCTCTGACCCCAGTAACACTGCAGACCACCAGGCCTGTCAGTCTCTGACCCCAGTAACACTGCAGACCACCAGGCCTGTCTGTCTCTGACCCCAGTAACACTGCAGCCCACCAGGCCCGTCTGTCTCTGACCCCAGTAACACTGCAGACCACCAGGCCCGTCTGTCTCTGACCACAGTAACACTGCAGCCCACCAGGCCTGTCTGCCTCTGTCCACCACTGCACTGCAGACCGACAAGCTCATTAGCCACAATGGCAGACAGGGTCCTATGAAGTCCCCAAAGTCCCCAAAAACTAGTGTTGACTCAACAAAAAAATGTGCTTTGTCACAACAACTAGCAATGTTGCTAGATTGCCATACAGGCACAGGGGCACTGCTGCTACCAACTATATAATGCAGAATATTACCCTTGAAAGATGCAATCTTGGAAAATGAGAAATATGCATGTGTAGTAGAGGCAGAGAGGATGCTCTAGTCTACTCAAAGGCAGCTGCTTGTGTTCCTCTGTGTGTGAGTGTAGAGCCAGGCGTAGAGAAAGGCTGTGGGACAGGCAGAGAGGCCCAGTCTAAACAGAGTCCTGCTCCCCTACAGACGGCCTGGGATGTCCTTCCCCCTGACCCTTGACCCGAGGGAGGGGGTTTATGGGAAGGTAAATAAACCAGAAAAGGCAGACATTGTAAAAACAATTCCCTCTAACTGGGGGTTAACCTCTAGAATGACAACCTGTTGACAAGTGCCCATGCCAGGGCCTGTTAGGGTGGGACTCCTGGGGACTGGAAGCCTGGGGACTGGAGAGATGAGGTGGGGGCGCTGGGGAGTTTTGTCGGAACCGGATGGAGCCATGTTAGACCGAGATGGAGGTATAGGAGCACAGCTCTCTGAGTCCTCTGCTCTGCAGCACCGCTGCGACAAGACATAATTTATTTTCAATTATCTCAGCCGAGAGAGAGATTGGAGAAATGTTGTTATGTTCTTCCTCTTTCTCTAACAAGCCTTGTGATTGTGTTTGCTGCCAACACATCCATTCTGTGTGTCTCTGCAGGGCTGCTAAACTCTATCCAGCAGTGCTTTCACCTCTCAGCCAGACACACATTGATTTCCCAACTCACTCTGTACATAACTAACTTCACACTCCACTTTTCTTCTTTTTTGCCTGTTTAGAGAACAACTACCATAGTAGAGTATAGTGGGTTTGTATTACAATAACCCCAGAGGGTAAGAAAAGCAACATTCGCAGCATGCACTATAGAGTCTTTAATCAGGCAAAGAAAACATAGTGTATTTTTCATATTTTCTTTCCACCGTTTCTGCACTATCACCCCTGTTGACTTGATAAATAGTGGAGACTGAGGGTTAAGGATGGATTTATGGCAGTCCGGTTAGCAGGAAGCCCAGGGCGACAGCAGCTGGTTACAATATCACGGGGCAAAACAGGGAGGGAGTAACCCTTTCCGTCCTGCCTCCCCTTCCAAGCCCTCCATCTCCAAGCCCACCTCTGACTGTAAGATATGCATGCTCACAGCCATATTGAGTTACCCCGGGTGGCCGTGCACCACAGCGCATGTTTGTACTCCATCACCATGAATATGATCAGAGCCTGCCATGAAGCCAGGCGCAGTCGGTCCATCTCATCCAAACAAACCCTGGTGGTGTTGTTACAAACCCTCAACAGGCAGGCAGGCAGGCTAACCATGGAGAACTGACTGACTGGGAGTCAATCTGAACCAGGCATAATGGATTCCACAGACCCTCATCCCTCAGGGGCAAATGTTTAAACCATGTGAATAGGAGATCACTTACACGTTCCTTCATTAACTGGAGAGGCTGTGGATCCTGATGAGGGTCCCAGTAACTGAGATCTATCAGAGTCGACTGTGAGTGAAAACGCTTTCTCTGTTGTGAGATGGCGACCGCTTCTATCATGGAGGCAGCGTGAATTCAGAGTTACCCGTCTGTCAGTCTGCATATCTGCAAGGGCTGATAAGAGGCCTCAGGGAGGAAAGTTATGTGGAGAAATACATCAGCCAAACACCCTCTATAGGATCAGACCTCATTGAGCTATAATGGCACCAGACCAGGCTGCACATTTCACCCCTCTCAAATGTTCCCCTCCCACAGTATATTTCTAACAGTAACACTGTGCCACATAGTCTGGAGGGGTGAACCAGAGGTCACAGCAGAATAGAAGTCAATTGCGGCATTAATCAACACCTGTTCTATCAATCCATATCCACAAATTTCCAATGAATCTTAGAATAGAATATAATGGAATAGAGCTAACTAGGAAGCATTAGAGAGATAATGAAAGTAGGGCCAGAGATGAGCAGCCCAGGTAATGAGTCCACAGACAGACACAGCAGTGGAGACAGGGGAGTAGAGTAGTGTGGTATCTGCTATGTTGACTGCCCAGGGTAACTGGCCCATAGGCAGAGCACATCGTCTGAGCCACCCTAAAGATCCATTGTTTGAAGCAAAATGAGGGCCACAATACAGCCCAGGGGGGTCACCATGTGATTAGCCTCCACTTTTCAACATTTAATCAGTTCCAACTTTGATGAGAGGATGAAGCGGAACTATCCTTCTGGTCATGAAAAAAATATACAAAAACACCATGAGAGTACAGTAATCAGGTAAACTTGTGTTCTCTCCTCTCCAAGTTTGATGTCAGTAAATAACAGTAACGTGAAGTTGATGTGCTAGCTTGCAGTCATCTTAGAGGACTGCAAGCTAGATAAGCAGATTGTGAGTGCCAAGATTCTGGAAGCAATAGTGCCTCAAGTAAGAGACTCAAAGTACTTCTCATTATCTTGGACTGTAGATCTGACATTATTCACCAGGAGCAACTGTCCATTATTCTGAGAAGCGTGGCTTTAAAGGGAAAGCCAGAGATCAAGGAGCACTTCCTCGGCTTTTGTAAATGTTAAGGTTACAACAGGCTTGAATCTGTCCACTGTCATCTTAGATGAGCTGAACGAACTGAAGATTCCATATGAAGATTGCAGAGGACCAGCTTATGATAATGGGGCCAACATGCAGGGCAAGCACCAAGGAGTACAAGCCAGACCGCTCAAAAAATATCCCAGAGCCGTGCTCGTCCCATGTGGAGCACATACTCTAAACCTTGTCATTGTAGATGCTGCCAAATCTTCAAAATATGCAGTTGTTTTTTGGGGGGGCATCACCTTCTTTTCAGCTGGCACACAAAGATGGAGTGTTTTGAAGAAACACATGAACATAACCATGAAGTCATGGAGTGACACAAGATGGGAGAGTAGGCTCCAAAGTGTTCATGCAATTAGGTATCAGGTTTCTGAGGTTCGGGAGGCATTACTGGAAACCAGACAGACGATCAACGATCCTGTGCCCAAAGTGGAGGCACAAGTACTTGCAGAGGAAGTTGTGTCCTACCGCTTCTTGATTTGTTGTGTCATATGGTATAAGATACTGACAATGACAAACAAGGTGAACAAGCTCCTCCAATCCGCCTCAATGCAGTTGGATATCGCAGTGAATTTAATCTCATATGCAAAGGCCTCCCCCACTACATACCGGGAAACTGGATTCTCTGAGGCCCAGACAACAGCCAAAAGCATTTGTGTAGAAATGAATGTGGAGGCTGTTCTGAAAGAGAAGAGACTGAGAAACAGCAGGAGGCATTTCAGCTATGAGGCTCCTGATGAACCAGTGACTGACGCACTGAAAAACCTTGTAGTCAACTACATTGCGGTCGACTCTGCTGTGACATTCATGGATGAGAGATTTGAAACACTCAACCAGGTGAAAACCAAATATGGAGTGCTGCTGACCTTCAGCACTGCCTCTCAGATGTCCAGTGAATCTTTAAAGGCTCACTGCATGGAAGTTGAAAACACTCCAACCTTCAGAGATGACTGTGACGTCGGTGGAATGCATCTGGCACACGAGATTCAGAACTGACCTGATCTGCCATCAGATAAGATGACTGCCTTTGAGCTGCTTTCCTTTCTCTGTGAGAAAAACCTGGAGGAACTCTATCCTAACCTTTGGATAGCCCTAAGAATTGCAGTTATCACACCAGTAACAGTAGCATCAGCAGAGAGGAGCTTTTCAAAATGAAATCTCATCAAAAGCTACCTGAGGTCTTCCATGTCAGAGGAACGTTTGAGTGCTCTGGCCATCATGAGCATAAATCATGACGTGGGGAAACACGTGTCCTATGATGACATCATTGATGATTTTGCGTCAAGAAAGTGCAGAAGAGGAATATTTTGATGGTAAGATTTGAATTCAAACATTCAAAGGTTTACACACTTAATAATATTTCAGATTGTATGGCGGAAGTGCATTTGTGTAAATGACTGCTTAACTATGTGACATACTTTCTCAATTTCTTCCAGACAGTCCAGACAGACTGGTGTCCATGCTGATGCTGAAAATGCCCAGGCTGTAGAGGGAACCAAAGCTAATCACACAGCTGGATAGGTTTTATTTGACTATTTTAAGACATATAGCTGCAGCCATAACCTATAGGCTTATGTTTACATTGTATAGACAAAGCGAATTGGATAATATTGTGAGGACTGGACTAATTACCAGGCAGCAGAGCCAAAGCTCAGTGTTCTATTTTATTATTTTCTACATTTTATATTTTCTACAATTTCTTATTTATGTTAATGTTAATATTCACTTATTTTAAGATTCTATAGAAAATATTGTATTCAATAAATAGTGTTTGTTTATACCTCATTCTGTTCTGTATAGGTCTACTTATTCTTAGGCCGATGGAGCAAACTGTTTTAAAGGAGGGAGGATTGTAGTGGGAGCACTGGGGTGTCGGGTGTAACTGTGTGGCAATGGAAAATGGTTTACATGGCTCACAGATCAGGTAGGAGGGCCCCTTAGCAGAATTTTGCTTAGGGCCCCAGGGAGGTCAGGACCGGCTCTGGGTGTAATCCCAATGCACCAGTAAAAAGCGTTGTCTATTTCAAACTGCTGCTTCACTACAGAGAAAGACAGCGAGAGGCCTATTAGTGTTACTACTTGTGTTTGTTTTGATACCATCTCCTCCAGTCAGAGACATCTCTGCTTCAGTCTGAAGGGCACAGTCAGACGATATGTTGGGGAACAGATCGGTTTCCCTCTTTGGAGAGCATCATCCCGAAAACACTGGCGGGTGACAATAGCAGGATAATATTCTATGATGGTCGCTGAGAATTGCTCTGGCAGCACGGATCATCACAGTCTCGCCAAATAAACAATCAGATAAGGAAGCTAATTCATATTCTAATGAATATGGATCCACAGTTCCTGCTCTGGAGGGCTCTAGGGGAGGACATCATTCATCAGCCTTATCTATCTCAGAGAGAGAGAGAGAGCTGGAGAAACACTGCTCCATACATTATCCTGCACCAAATGCCCTCATCTCTTGTTCTCTCTCTTGTCCCTGTGTTTTTGATGCACAGAGTGTGTACTGTATATGATAAAGAGGGGGATATAGAGAGACAGTAGAGGAGGGCGAGGGGGTTGGGAGACTGGGAGAGAGGTGTTTGAGTGACTGGGAGGAGAGAGAGAGAGAGAGAGAGAGAGAGGGTTTTCTGATTGTTTATTTCACTTGTGTTTATTATCTATTCCACTTGCTTTGGCAATGTAAACATGTTTCCCATGCGAATGAAGCCCTTTGAATTGAGAGAGAGAGAGTGTGGGAGACTCCTTGAGTCTGTCTGAGAGAAGCAACAGGATATTCTGTCCTAAACTCACTCAGCCTTATAGCCTAGTTCTTATTCCCACCCTGCCTCCTCATCTTCATCATCATTTCTCTGGTAAATTACAGTCTCTCTCTCAGAGCTCTGCAACAACAGATTAATTAATCAATGTACATGGAAAGACATAGATATTGAAACAAACCTGCAACAGAGAATGCTGGGAAATATGATAATGATGGGCGTGGTTTTGACTAATCTCTGGTTATTAACACTAACACTGAGATTATTTTACACCAATGAGTGTTCATTTAACTCTTTACAAGTGTTCATTTAACTCCTGAATCAACACTATAAATGTTACACTGAAAATCAACACTAGATAACACTGGCCAATTTGCTGTGTGCTATGAAAGATACACATCTGCAGGCTTCCATACATTTCAAGAACCTTTTAGAATTCTGAAGAACCGTAGGTGCCATTAAGAACCTTCATTTTTCAGTGTAGGCAAACTGTAAGGGATATCGACTGCTCCCCTCTGCTACGAGGCTGCAGATTAACTGTCGGGTGAAGCAGATCACACACACACACACACACAGACAGACAGACAGACAGACAGACAGACAGACAGACAATCGAAACTAATAGGCACTTGGTCTCATCTGTTGGCCTCATCAAAGCAGACTGGGCACAGCCCCAGCTTGTCCAGCAACACTGTTACGACGACAACACCACTTACATCAGTCGGTACTGGCTTTTATGGTTTATTCTCCCCCAACATTGGAAATGGCAGTTAAACTGTTGGGGAGTTTGATGGGCTACAGGCCCAGTGGGCTAGGGCGTGGGCTGAGAGAGCCAGGCAGGCTGCTCAGGCGGGGTGATATGATGTCACTTCCTGTGGGCTCATTCTGCAGCTGCTTGGTCTCTGTAGGGGACAGGGAACGGTGAGGAGTTCCACAGTGTCAGTTCCAGGCGATTGATCACAGAAGCCACAAACTAATTACTCACTTTCTACTGCCCTCCCCCTTCCTTCTCCCCATCAACCCCCCTCTCCTGTCTCTGGTACCCTGCTGCTACCCTGCTGCTTCACTGGGGGGGAACATCAATATTCTGCCTGGCCCATGACGCATCTGTGGGGACATGTTATATCGCAATGGAAATCAGAACCTATCCTGAGCCCATTGACTCTGAATGGGAGTCTTTTAAGGATCTGTGAAGCTTTGTGGTTTTTGAGTGAGAGTGAACTGACATCTGAGGCTATGGTGCGTTAACACACCACTGAGGCACGGAGCGTGTCATTGGCTCAGGCTGGTCACACAGAACTGTGTTACATATCAGATTCTACATAAGCCGCTTCTCTATAGACCTCTAGTCCTTATTTAACGCCAACCACCTGTAGAATACTTCAGAACATAATCAAGATGAGGTAGATATAACATATAGGAAAAATGATCCATTACATGAACTGAGATTTGAACTGAGAGGAAAGAGACCAAAATGGGAGTATACACTGAGTGTACAAAACATTAGGAACACCTGCTCTTTCCATGACTGACCAGGTGAATCCAGGTGAAAGCTATGATCCCTTATTGACGTCACTTGTTAAATCCAGTTCAATCAGTGTAGATGAAGGGGAGGAGACAGGTTAAAGAAGGATTTCTAAGCCTTGATACAATTGAGACATGGATTGTGTATGTGTGTCATTCAGAGAGTGAACAGGCAAGACAAAAGATTGAAGTGCCTTTGAACAGGTTATGGTAGTACAGTAGGTGCCAGGCGCACCGGTTTGAGTTTCTCAAAAACTGCAACGCTGCTGGGTTTTTTACACTCAACAGTTTCCCCTGTGTATCAAGAATGCTCCACCACCCAAAGGACATCCAGCCAACTTGACACCTTGTAGAGTCCATGTCCTGATAAATTGAGGATGTTCTGAGGGCAAAAGGGGGTGCAAACCAATATTAGGAAGGTGTTCCTAATGTTTTTGTACACTCAGTGTACATCTCTCATGGCCACATTTTGACACATTTTCTCCACTTCTCTCTGTAAAGCAATTCCCCATTCCCCTTAGCCTTGTGCCTTCAACCTGACGTTCTATTGATCAGGACGGACCACCTCGCTCTCTGTTGCTATAGCACATCCTGACAGGCAGTCCTCTGGGGCCCGTCTCCACGACACCACAGCTACATCTCCTGCTAAAGTCTACACATCTGGGTCAAGGCAAAAGAATAACAGTACTCTGAGGAGGATGCGCAGAGAGAGGAGAGGAGAGGAGAGGAGAAGACATAAACACACTTCCAGACAGATATGAGGCTGTGAAAGTAGGGAAGCAGTGTGTATGTATGTGTGTGTGTGTGTGTGTGTGTGTGTTTATGTGTGTGTGTGTTCATGTGTGTGTGTGTGTGTCTTTTTCCTTTTTCCCAGCTATATAAAACCCGGAGAGCCCACAGCGCCCTAATTACTGGAAATGACAGACAGCAGTAGCATCATTAACACCATTCTAATACACTCAATGATTCCCCCGAAATTCACTGCTCCTCTAGGCTTGTCCAATTGACTTTGTTAGCTTCAATTAATAGAACTGACTGTACTAATGCACAACGTGGGAGAATGCAAATGTATACCCTCGTGGTAAATTGGCGAGCTCTCTCATTATATGGACAATGAAGATAAGCAGGAAGAGTCTCTGTGGGTAAACAGAAGAGAGTGTGTGAAAATGTGTGAAAGAAGTGTGTATGATATAAATCTTGATAGAATACAAATGCCTCACACAGCCAGAAATAGCTGCTCTATACAGTAACCAGCTACAATTTGTGGAAACAGAGAGTCTTTCATTTGAACTATTCCGTGCATCTTATACATTGCCCACATGATAGATTTACCATTTTCTACTCAACTAAACGTGTTTAAAAGACCAGAATAGGACGTTATGACACACATCCAGAAGGCTCTAATTAGATGTTCTTGTTAGACCCTGGAGAAGCTGTGTTTAGGAGTGTGTAGCAGTTACAGTTTCCACACACATACCCCCCCCCACACACACACATACTCACAACCCCCCCCCCCCCCCCCCCCCCCCCCACACACACACACACACACACAATCATAAGAGGCCTATCAAGAATCAAACTGCCGCAAGTTGTTGTCAAGTAGCTGTCAAGTTGATACAACCAGTTGTCTATAAATAAGTCTTGTTTTAATTAACACATTTATATGGGAACCTTAAGGGCATGTGTGGGATTTGCAAATATACTTTCTTTCTAACACAAAGAACCTCTCCACGTGTTCCAGAGAGTTGCTATCTGCCAACCAAATGCCTCTCCGCAGAGGTTTCACATGGCGGTTTCACACGGCGGTTTCACACGGAGGTTTCACACGGAGGTTTCACACGGAGGTTTCACACGGAGGTTTCACATGGAGGTTTCACATGGAGGTTTCACATGGCGGTTTCACATGGCGGTTTCACATGGAGGTTTCACATGGCGGTTTCACACGGAGGTTTCACATGGCGGTTTCACATGGAGGTTTTACATGGCGGTTTCACATGGATGGTTTCACACGGCGGTTTCACACGGCGGTTTCACATGGAGGTTTCACATGGAGGTTTCACATGGAACCACTGGATCAGCCATTAGTGAAAGCTAAATGGATGTTCTGTAACGAGACCCTTTAAAGGCACCCTGGTTTATTTCAAATGATCTGGGGATAAAATAAATACCTACAAAGCGAGTCATGGAGCCGAGGCACGGAGGCAGAATATAGCCTGCATAAGTGAAGGGCTTCTCTGTCCCCCCCCCCTCCCCCCCCCAGTGTACACAGAGCCATTGACATAAAGGTAAATGTTTAGGTCCGGGTAATCTCTGCACAGGCCTCACTTCACTCCTCTGACACGGGGCACTCGTGAGAAAGCAATATTTTGGACATGGAGCTGAGGGAATCGACTGTACAGTTCAACTGACATCCAACTCGGTAGACTAAATAGTGATCCGTTTTACTCAGCTTAGCAACGGTAATGGGGATGGATAGAAAGGCTAAGAATGATGGGAAATCAGACCCGTAAAATAAGAGGGACTAGGAGTTTTTTTCGTGACTATGTGACTTGATCAGGGAAAACTCCAGGCCCCTAGTCCTGGTCAGGTCATATGGTCAGGAAAATCTCCTGGCCCTAACAATAATTCACAGCCAGAATGAATGTCGAGAAATGTCAAAGCGAGCATGACATCAATTTGACTGCATTTGTACAGTAGCAGGCCTAAGAGAAAACGGGCAACAGTAAAACCTGATTGCTTTGGTTGCTCCCAGCTAGTAGTATCCCATCCTCATGGGGTGTGCTGTATTGTAGTGTCTTACTGCTCAATAGCATTATAAGGTCTATTGATAACACATTCAAGACAAGCATGGGCCCGATCATCCTGAGGGTATTGAATGTGATGTTATTCATGTCTATGTTACGATACCAAGTGAAAGCCAGGACAGTTCATATGGGGTGGCAGGTAGCCTAGTGGTTAGAGCGTTGGGCCAGTAACCTTTCGGTTACTGGATCAAACCCCCGAGCGAGCTGACAAGGTAAAAATCTGTCTTTCTGCTCCTGAACAAGGCAGCCCCCTGCACCTCTCTGATTCAGAGGGGTTGGGTTAAATGTGGAAGACACATTTCAGTGGAATTCATTTAGTAGTACAACTGACTAGGTATCCCCTTTCATCATGTGATTGGCGTGCTGGATTCCACCAGCAGCAGCCACATCTGTCTGCTCCAGAGACAAGCCAGCTTTCATGACTTTTTATTGGTGGAGATGTAATGAACAGCTGGATGAGAGGCTGAAACTGGGGCTGGGTCTCCTTCTCTACAGTAATCGATGCACATAATTTGGTACCAGTCTAAACAAAGGCCTGTGTTCTTTAGTTAAGACTCCACTGAGTCCACTCCCAACCCTCCAGTCCTTTATAACCAATAATAGGGGAAGCAGATTCCCTGGGCACATGACTCCTCACAACATTGTCATCTCAGCTCTGCCCTAACAGAGTGTTGGAGGGTTGCCCTGCAAAAGTTGGCTACTGAAGTAAATTAATTAATTCTAAAACACTTTTTTTCTCTAAGTCCCTTATCGGCAGGCTGATACACTGTTTATTCATCCCTACTTGTCCAGCCAGTGACAGTAAGCAACCTACAGCCTCAGTCCAGTCATGTGTGAAATGTTGGATCTGTGCTAACCACTATTACAGCTACAGACGTAGGATCCTAATTTGATCCAGTTTGCTGCAGCAGGAAGATTTTCCTGCAGCAACAGAAAATGTGAATTATTATGTGGATTATAATTCATGGACATATTTGTAGGGTTTGATATATTTTTCATAAGGGAAAATCAAGTCTGCCATTTCAAAGGGGAAATTACAAACTTCAGGAGCCTTTTTAAACCTCAAATAATGTCTCCTGCAACAGGGTGATCAAATTAAGATCCTACATCTGTAGCCTAGCGAACCCCCTGACTGCACCCTGCTAGCATGGCTTGTTCATTCAACTAAACAACATGAGCTAGTGAACTCTGCATGAAATACCTCTGTTTCCCAAAACACACCATTATGTTGTTGACAAAAACTGTTCCACGGTTTGCTTAAATCAGGACTTTATCTTGAAATGGCACAAATATGAACAGTAAGTGGGAGAATGTTTCGTTGTCGATAATAGGGTTGGGAAAAATTGGGGAGACCTCTTCTATAATATGTCACTCAAAATATCGCCATATCCGATCTAATCATTTTACGCTGTTAATGACTAGATCATTCCAGACTGTGCTTATTTACGATATTATAGTCGCATTCTTATTAGTTTTTTACAATTGCTAACAACCGTTTACCTATATTTAAGATACTTTTTCTAAACTCTTAACACAGCAACACACCAACATCACACAATTAGCCAAATAGTAAATTTCTGTTCAAAACCACTTTTTGTTCATTAAATACCAAGTCCACATTTCAAAATGCAAAAAAAAACTTTCTTTACATACACTAACTCTATCAAAACACGGCAAACCCGACTCAATATCTAATCATTCTGTCAAAACACTAGCACATGTTTTCTATCCAGGAGGAACATATAGTCAATCATAGCACAACGACTTTCAAAATAGTTGATAGCATTACAAAAACTGCATTACTTTTCATGTTTCAGTTCTACCTGCAGACAATAGACAAAATGAAATCCATTGTTTTTTATAATTCAGTTTCCTTTTACTGTAAACCACTTTTTTTGGGGGTTGAGTGTCGAATGTGTGCATTCTTGGCAACATACTATCTAAAAGGGAAGGAGTCATCTTTACTTTATAGAATGTACAATAGAAAAATATAGTAAGTGACAGAATTGCTGCAGTAAAATCTTTATTAGCAACATGAAATTGCTGCCAGTGATCAACAAAAAAATCCAACAAACATGGCTTCTGGTTCCAAATGTGTACAAATAAAACACAATTACAGTAAAAAAAAAGCCACAGAAGAGAAAAAACACAAAAATGCACAGTCCTGTTCTAATCTACACGATCTTCAGCATTTGGCCAAATGTTCTCGTTCACATCACATGTTATGTCGTCTCTCGCTATGCACCTTGGATAGAAACGCTTGGCATGCCTTGTCCACCCCTGGCAGTCTTCAGCTGCGATGTCTCTGCAGCCTCCATCCATTGCATCCAGGGGGGACATTTGGTCATGTGGCCGATGATCATACACTTTCCACCTCCAGGCAGAAGAAAATGGTTTGAATTCATGAGCCACTTACACATGCTTCAAGTTCTCCTTTTTTGTACCCTCCTAAAAATCATTCTACCCAAACACAATTTCAGTCCTTAGCAAGATAACAGTGTGTCCTGAGAGTGAAATGTGATTTTGCTCTTTATTCGTGAGGATTTCAAAGACAGCTGAGTAGAACATGCTGCTAATCACGAGGGCGATCTAGAGGTTGACTCCAGTGTGAATCACTTCGGCGGCTTCCTGGATGTGCCTTCCCTTCACAAAAGAAAATGGAGGCTAATCATGAACGACATGCTGCACTGCATTCTGAGTGACCACTTGGCTGTCGGCTGATTAGAGGCCTTAAACAGCTGGGCAGCAATCGGAGCTGTCAGCCTCCCCTTCCCACCTCTTCCCTGAGCTAGCATCAGCTATAGCCCCTCTAATCAGTAGCATCCAGGCTAGATTAGTCAAATCCCCATCAGGTCCTGTCCTGTAAGACCTCCCAGCTCCGGGGCTCAGCACCTCCATCCAGACACACACACACACACATTAAGATAGAGAATGCACACACAGAGAGAGAGAGAGAGAGAGAGAGAGAGAGAGAGAGAGAGGGAAAAGGAGAGAGAGAGCAGGTGACTCCACACCAAACAGCAACGCATTATTATCACAGAGCAAGGATTTAGGACTATAGTCAATCCAATACCTCCTCCATCCAATGTGGAGCAAACAGTTCAACATGTATGGTACTGTACTGTAGGGATCTCCTGCTAATTGATGGGTAATTAATTTGCCTAAAAGATGAGAGTGCTGCTGAGCATGTAGTTGTCTATTCCTCCTGTACTGTGTGGGTGAGAAGACTCCTATTCCATCACATCTTCATTGTATTCTTTGATGATGAATTTGACAGAGTAGGGATAGCATATTTACTAAAGGAGAATTTCTGAAGAAATCGCTTCTTTACACACAGAGATTGGCTGAAGGAGTAAAATTCCCACATGGCTTTAAACTTGATAAGGAATTGAAAATGTCAAGGGTAGACATTCAAGAAAACATGTTTTCTTCTCCCACAACAATCTCCTTGGTTTGGGCTACTGTGTTAATGTATTGATCGAAACTTGAACTTCTGAAAGAGGCTTTGCTGTTTGAATGGGAGTCATTTTCTTTGGTAGGTTTTCTACACGATGGGAGGTTCAGCGACAGGACATGAATGCCAACACATAACACTGTTTGGTAAGAGCCAGACTACAGTGGGGATCTAAATGGTGTGTGTGTGTGTGTGTGTGTGTGTGTGTGTGTGTGTGTGTGTGTGTGTGTGTGTGTGTGTGTGTGTGTGTGTGTGTGTGTGTGTGTGTGTGTGTGTGTGTGTGTGTGTGTGTGTGCGTGTGTGGTGCGTGCGCGTGCGCGTGCGTGCGTGTGTGGCCGCAGGGCCACAGTAAAGTTTACCGTATGCTTCCCAGTCGAAACAGTTCGTGCATATATTATGACGAGCAAATCAAACCTAGTACGGGGACACCTTAAGGCCTAGGTTTCTCAGAGGAAAGCCATGTCTTCTACAGAGTAAGAAGCAAACATCCTGTCATCACGCTGCCGGGGCAATGACAGGTGACACAACAGCAGCAGGCAGACAGACAGGAGAGGTGAGGAGGTCTGCAGGGCTGAATGATGATGGGACACTTCTGTCCAGGAAGCCAGGCAGGCAGTATGGTGATGGGTGAATAATAAAACTCCTGGCTGCAGATCCAGAATCCACTGATAAATCTGTATTCAGTAGTGTGAATGGTGGGATCCTGCCGCTGGTCCTTTATTGTTGTGGATAATATCCTGGCTCTCAACACAGGCTCCCTCAAAACCCACCAGAGGGAAAGATTTGTCAGCAGATTTCCCCCCATTGTAT
Source organism: Salmo salar (assembly GCF_965601325.2). Classification (NCBI taxonomy): domain Eukaryota; kingdom Metazoa; phylum Chordata; class Actinopteri; order Salmoniformes; family Salmonidae; genus Salmo; species Salmo salar. The sequence goes on along the minus strand of NC_138316.1, from coordinate 16,325,841 downwards.
TTATCTGCTCTCTCTCCCAGGCTCGCTATCGTCTGAGCTCTCACTGGAAGTAACACAGGAGAGGCTAAGCCTTCTCTCAACCACAACACAATAACCAGACTGACTGATCACTAAGGCTGGAACTGATCTGCTGTACACATGCATAGGGAAGTAGGAACTTGGAAATAGGAAATCGAACAATAAACCGGAAATCTGGCGGACTGTTTGTCAAATTTACATAATTATTATTTGACGAGGACTACAGCAGGTGCATGATAAAGGGGTGTGTATCCATATCAGTTTGTGTGTGTGCACGTGTGTGTGGGTGTATGTGCTGCGTACCTGTGTGCATGTGTGTATGTAATGAGAACTCTAACTGAGAGCAGTTTAGTGCTGGGCTCCCAGATGGCAGTGGTTCAGTGTGTGGGTGTCTGGGTGATTATCTCAGGGAGTTGCTTTTTGTTAGCGTTAGAAGTCTATTCTCACTAAGAGAAAGACTTTGTTCCTGACGCATCATGCATGCATCCATCCAAGCACACTTCACTGGTGCCAAATCAAAGTACTGGCTTTCTGCTTCACACACACACACACACGGATGGAGGTAGATTACCGGACACCCACGCCTGTCGCACCGTTTCAAACTGGAAATGGTATAGTAGTCACTTTATGGAATAAGGATGGATAAGTACACTGAAGTCACCAAGACTGAGATAGGAAGTGTCTGATCCAACCAGACGTGTTGATCAGTGTATTGGTGTTAATCAAAATGATTTATGATGAATCAGTTTTGTGTCTCGGTTTGAGAACCTCTTCAAAACATTCCAACTGACTGGCAGTGGCCCACTAGGCACAACGTGGCATAGCCTGAAAACATCCGGACAGACAGTCAGACAGGAGAACAAGGTCATCCCACTGTGATGTCTCCTTACTGGTCATGCTAAGCCACATGGAGGGGTATAGTACTGTAACTGTATAGCCCCCCTATAGCCTGGAGCCTAGTATCACCACCCCACCCTGCACAACACAGCCACAATAGAGTGGCCTACTATAAACAATCCACTGGGGGAAAATCCAGTGTTCAAATTGGCGGAATGTTTAAGACTAACATCTTCCTCATATGATTTTTCATCCCGTTTGAACTAGATGATTTAATGATTTCATGGTTTTGAAAGTGGTGGTGGTGGTGGTGGGGGAGGCAGCTCAAAGAGAGACACCCCCGCTGCCTCACTGGTGACAGAGCTGAAAGCTCAAGCCTCTAATTGGCTAATTTTAACCATAATTAGCGGAATAATGTGGGTACTTAGGCCTCCATGCAGCCAGAGCCTTGGCCTCCTCAACTCTGTGACTCATAATGATGGGAATTAGTCACTTGAAATCAATCAAAATGGAATGGAGTAATTAAATATCTCAAATGTGGTCAGCAAGGAACATACACTCCAAAGTCAAATAAAACACAGAAAAAACAGCACCTTATTGCCAGCATGACTTATTTGGGGGCCATGTTTTATTTAGTTTTTTGTTAAAAATAATATAGACATCTTTTAGATGTGGTGTTCAAGCCTTCATCAGAAATTCCCTATCTCTTCCTTCCATCACTGGTCTTACCAGTATGTATGAATAGCGAGGGTCAGTGGGCTGCTACATAGCGCGTCTTATAAATGACTTCCATTTTGCTGCCGTCCTGTTGCTATGGTTATTAGATGATGTGATCAGTAATAGAAAGCCCTGGGGTGTGATGCGTGCTGTGTGGTGCAGGATGTTAAGGCCAGGGTGGGGCAGGTGGGTGACAGTTAAAAGGGCCAGCTACTCCCCCCATGATCACACAGCCAGCTCTGTCAGGGTTTGATAAGGGGACATCAGCATACAGCAGTAAACAGGAGAAGGCAGGATGGAGGAGGCAGGCCTGCTATGCCCTGAGCTGGGGCTCAGAGATTTACAGGTCTCTACAGACAGCACCTCCATAAATCACACCACATACACTGTGCTCCTCTCTAAGCCTCCTGTCAACAAGGGTAGGGCTAAGACTGGAGGAGCCTCTACTGTTAGTGTCGTACCAAGACTGGATTTTAAACAGCACTATACTTCAATAATGTAGTTGTTTCACCATGTAGACTACTTGTTTTGACCAGTTAAGAGGTTGTGAGAGATATCGGAATGGCCGCCTGGAGGGAGAATCTGCATTGTGAACACTCTTGCCTCTGGGTTGCCTTGGCGACAGGGGGCGATTGTCAAGTGGTTGTCGCTGGTGTATTCAGATGTTGCTTCAGAAACAACTCTCTCTCTCTCACTTTTAAACATTCTCCCTCTGTATTCATGTCAGTGAAAGACATTAAACTTCAGTTTCCATTGAGTAAACAGCCCAGAGAAAATCCCAGGCAGACCGAAAGACAGAGCAGAGAGAGAGCCAGTGGTATGTACTGACTGACTGCTTCCTCATATTCGACAGGCTGAAGGTGAGTCAGAGAGACAGGGATGCAGAGATGGAGCCCAGTCCAGCAGAACAGAGTAGAGCATAGTATACTCAGGCCCTGGAACTGTGTGAGTGAGCTGCACCATGCAGTACAGACACCACTCCTGGGACGGCTCTCACACGCTGCCTAACACACAGTGGTTGTACTACTACACTGTTAACTCCTCTGTCTGTACACTCTCAACACCATTAAAGATTCATCCAGGTCCTGAGACAGCCTTGGCCAAAAGTCCAAAAATGCCTTTAAATATTTTGAAATTATAAATGAAATCAGTTATTTCAATAGGGTGAGAGGGGAGTTATCAGACCATAAGGACGCCATCCTCGATTTGTGTTGGAGTGAAAACCCGGTCTGTGTATCCATAACCAAAGGTAGTAGCTATAGCTGTGGCTCTGGCACCAGTGAGGTGAATGGGATATTGAGGTGGAGGTGAAGGTGGCTGTGGGGGAGATGAGTGGTGGGTGTGTTAATATCCTGACATGACTCTCCAACCCCTGAGAGAGCAGAGCAGAGCAGTGGAGCAAGGAGAATCCCCTCAGATCACAGATGAGACACGCATGGAGCTCTGCTCTCTCTGTCTCCTGAAAGGTTAATGAATGCAACAGTAAAGACGACAGATGGAAAAGGCCATTCTGTAATATCAGGCCGGGGCTCCTATGTTTTCTTTAGGTCTTCTCCATATACACCCTACAGATGTAGGACCTTAATTTGAGCCAGGTTGCTACAGTAGGAAAATAATCCTGCAGCAACAGGAAATGTGAATTATTATGTGGATTGTAATTAATGGAGATTTTTGTGCGGGTTGATACGTTTTTCGTAAGGCAAAATCAAGTCTGAAATCTCAAAGTGGAAATTACAAACTTCAGAAGCCTTTTAAATCTCAAATACACTACAGTTTTACATTTCCTGCATTACAGTAAAGTTCTCCTGCAACAGGGTGATCAAATTAACTTCACTCTTAAAAAAAAGGATTCCAAAAGGGTTCTGTTGTGTATTGATATTCTAGTTTTGTCCCTTTAGGGCACCTGTAACCCCCCCTTGCTTACCTACGTTAAAAACGCTTGGAATGTTCTTCCTGTGAAACGCATTAAACAATGCCCACGTTAATTTCTACTCATGTCCTGTCCTTATATTAGTTGTATAAGTAATACAGTGTGCTATACAACAGGTTCTTTAGCTGTCCCCATAGGAGAACACTGTTTGGTTCCAGGAAGAACTCTATTTGGTTCCACGAACATAGGAGACACATAGATTTATCATTAACGAGTTAAATAATTAAATAAAGCAACATACAGTAAGCATCCAGGCAATTGAATAATTCATGTACTCGTCTCATATCCTGAATAAATGTATGGAGTTCTGCAATTGATGCAAAGCTGGTTTGAAAGGACTTTCATTTTCAGTCCTTTGCAAAACCAACAGCCACTTGAGACATCAAGTAGCAGCCAGTATGTTTGTGCTGATAAGTCAAAAACGAGCTGCTATCTTCCACTGGAGAGTAACATTATAATCCATCACAGTCAACAGAGAAAAACACTGTCTGCATCTCTCTACAGCAACAGTCAAAACATGTCAGATTCACATCAGTATCAGTAATGATGAGAGGAGCTAGGCCAGGGTCTCCCAAACTCGGTCCTCGGGACCCCAAGGAGTGCACATTATGGTTTTTGCACTAGCACTACACAGCACTACTAATCATCAAGCTTTGAATCAGCTGTGTAGTGTTAGGGCAAAAAACAAAATGTGCACCCCTTGGAGTCCCGAGGACCAAGTTTGTGAACCGCTGAGCTAACCTAACATGTAGTAATGGGAACAGACTGAAGAAGAAACAAGAAGTGAATGAAGAAAAGGCATTGAACAGTTTCTATAAAATATTCTCACATATAGAAACCTGTCTATTGATTGCAGTCTGTGAGTAGCCTACAAGCATCTCTACATACTCTCAATCTCAGTGAGCAACTCACTGCTTCCAACGCACAGCATCTTTTTAGATCAGTTAATATTGGTCCAACTGCTAGCAAAATATTATATAAGCAGTTTGGTTGAATTTAATAACGTTTACAGCCCAGCATTTTGAGTGGGCCTCGGCCGCTCCTATTCCACTCACACACCCAGAAAGTATTACGGCTGTGTGGAGAGACGAACCAAGGCGCAGCGTGCTCTGAGTTCCACATCTTTATTTTTTGTGAAACTTACAAAACAGACAAACAACAAACCGTACCATAAGCAGTGCAGCATGCACTAACTCAAAATAAGATCCCACAAAGACCAGTGAGGAAATGGCTGCCTAAATATGATCCCCAATCAGAGACAACGATAAACAGCTGCCTCTGATTGGGAATCATACCAGGCCAACATAGACATAAAACAACCTAGATAACCCACCCTAGTCACACCCTGACCTAACCAACATAGAGAATAAAAGGCTCTCTATGGTCAGGGCGTGACAGAGAGAGAGCCATGCACAGCAGCTATTTATTATTACTTATACAGCAATAAAAACAAATATTTCATTTTCATTGTTGAATTATTTATGCTCCTCTTATACCTTATACCATATGGCTCTTTGGTTCAGTAGCCAGACCACCCACAGATGTCACAGAGATGCCAGGGCTGAGAGTGTCCAGGTTCGCATATTAGTCACATGCCACTTTCTACTAGAGAGAGGGAGAGATGAGGCTACTGGACAGAGTATAAACTTACCTTTAAAACCCACAAAGACCATGCTAGTGTTATAGCACCAAGAGAGAAAAAGCTCAATCTTTCTTAGGCATTTAAGACTCTTTAGGCTCACATGTTGACCACTCCGCTCGCATGCGCGAGTGTTGCAAAATAAATGTACACATACAATTCAATCATTGCACCCACACTGCTCACGCGCGCCAACGAGCGTCTGTGTTGCCAAGCGCTAAAATAGAAGTCAGTTCTATTTGTGAAGCTGAACACGTGCAAGTCCAGCCTCTCCCATCTCCTCATTGGTTTATAGAAGCAAATACCCACGTGCCATCTCTTCATTGGTTATACCGACGTGGGGGATTGAAAGATGAACTGAGGTCGGTCGTGGTAATACACCTTATTATGAAAGTTAGATGCCAATCGCCATATAAAGTCCAAAGAAGAAAACGTCTGGAAGGAGGAGTGATGATTAGAAACGATTCGGTTGACCGTTTTATGTGTGGATTAATTGTCGGAGTAGAGGACCGTGTACATTTCAGGTAAAGTAATAACTCAACGTTTATATCCCGGGACAAATTAGCTAACAGCAAGCTAGCTAAATAGCACAAATTAGCTAGCAACTGCAAGCTAGCTAGCTAAATTGCAGTAAATGTTTAATGCTTTTCGACCTGTCCCCAAATTAATATAATTGGTTCAGAGTTTGTTTTGATATTTCAACCTGCGTGTCGTGATCGCGTTTAGTGTGGGAGGACAAGTCAATTTGCGCACGATGGCGCACGCGGACGCATGGTGTCAGATGAAGAGAAATTCAGGTGTGCTCATTTCATCTCTCCCTATTCATTTATAGCCAGAAGAAGCAGGACAAAAAAGTGGCAAAGAGATCTCAAATTTTCTTTTTTCTTTCAACCATGTGACACTTCTCCTGGTCACATCCTTAACAGAAAGCTTTCCTGTTACCCAGTGGTGGTGTGCCCATCCCTCTACCCCCACCCAATCTTTGGGTGGGCAGAGGGAGAGAGATGAAGGGGAAGATGATCGAACAGTGGGTAGAGTGGAGCTGCTTTTGGGATGTTTGTCCAATTCCCAGAGTGCATTAATATGGCCGCCTCACCTTACCTCCCACCCCCCATGGGACTCTGATTAATCCACTCTCCTGGTCCACCACAATCCCAGCCCTCCCAACCGCCTGCAGCCCCCCACCCCACCTGCCCCCATGGAAGGGAGAAGAAGAGGTGGAGAGTCCTCATCATTCATCTACCTCCATCTACCTATGACAGCTTACTACTGACGAACACTTCCATATTGTCCCATGATCATATTAAAGCAGCCCAATCAGTCAGCGGATCGTCAATATGGAGCCTGTGTGTGAGCGGAACAGAGCAGTCTGTACGCGTTCCTAGGTACTGCAGAGTGGAGAGGTGGTGGAGTTAGTATTCAGAGGACAGCAGCACCGGCCTCTCTAGACAGACCAGGCTAGCGGAGCGTAAAGAACACAGGCTCTGTGTGCGACTCATCAGGCCTGGCTGATCCCCTGTCATGGGTCATTACTGGGTGAGGCATCCTTGTCTCCCCCCTTTGTCTCCCCTGCCCCTCTGCGACAGGCCACTGGGCAGTGGGCAAGGCCACATCTAACACTACCTCCAGTCTTCCCTAGAGTACCATCACACACTGACTGACTCCAACACTAGCTTCAGGCCTCTCTACTGTTACAGAATAACACAGCTCTAGCCTCATTCCTGTTGGCTGTTCCATAAACAAGTATCACATTAATATTAACATTGTGGGAGAGGTGAGCATTCCAGCTACACTGCCATTGTTATGAAGGAGTAGTAATGGGATTATATCTGCCTATGCCTTGTACAGTGAGAGCTGATCGATCTAGCTGCTGTACCATAGAGGTGATGTGACAAAGAGGCTGAGTCTAAATAGCCTGTCTAGGTATACTGTAGGGCGTGGTTAGCGTCAGGCGTGGTTAGGGTCATTCCATGTTGATATACACTGAGTGTACAAAACAGGAACACCTGCTCTTTCCATGACATAGACTGACCAGGTGAAAGCTATGATCCCTTATTGATGTCACTTGTCAGATGAAGGGGAGGAGACGGGTTAAATAAGGATTTCTAAGCCTTGAGACATTTGAGACATGGATTGTGTATGTGTGCCATTCAGAGTGTAAATGGGCAAGACAAAAGATTGAAGTGCCTTTGAACGGGGTATGGTAGTAGGTGCCAGGCACACCGGTTTGTGTTTGTCAAGAACTGCAACGCTGCTGTTTTTTTCACGCTCAACAGTTTCCCATGTGTATCAAGAATGGTCCACCACCCAAAGGACATCCAGCCAACTTGACACAACTGTGGGTAGCATTGGAGTTAACATTGGCCAGCATCCCTGAAACCCCACCTCTTTAAGGAATACCTAGGATAGGATAAAGTCATCCTTCTAACCCCCCCCCCCCCCTCCCCTTAAAAGATTTAGATGCACTATTGTAAAGTGGTTGTTCCACTGGATATCATAAGGTGAATCCACCAATTTGTAAGTCGCTCTGGATAAGAGCGTCTGCTAAATGACTTAAATGTAAATGTAATGAATGTTTACGACACCTTGTAGAGTCCCTGCCCCGATGAATTGAGGCTGTTCTGAGAGGAAAAGGGTGTGCAACTGAACATTAGTTAAGAGAGTCTTTCATGGTCGTGCCATGAGAACTCCCGTCCAATAGTCTACACAGGCCTATTGATGTTGTGCTGTTCCCAGCTATATGGTTGCATATTGCATCCTGTCTCGATTGAAATGTTGTTCACGAAAGTTCAATCAGGAAGGCTGGTATGCATGCTCATTTAACATCATCAAGCAGCACAACATCATTCACTGTTTCCTACTATACAGGCACAGAGGGAATGAATACAAATGTATCATCATAAACATAGCGTCTGGTTCTTGTCCTCTTCCTATTAGCCATGTGTGGAATGTCATTCACCTATTTACCTTTAGCCTACAAGCACGGCACAATAATGCTTGCTGTTAAACCTATGGGCTCACTCTTGCAATTATCACTTTCCTTTCTCAACCAATTGGTGTAAATCTTGGGATGTATTTATACGTCAACTTACGCATGTTCTCTCGCTTGCTGTTTTTCAGCAACAGTCTTGGACGACCATCCACCTCCCCACCACAAGCTATAGTGCCTTCAGAAAGTATTCACACCTCTTGACTTTTTCCCCATTTTGTTGTGTTACAAAGTGGTTTTAAAATGGATTTAATTGTTTAAAAAAATCTACGATCTACACAGAATTCTCTGTAATGTCAAAGTGGAAGAAAATTTAGATTTTTTTTTTTTATGGAAAAATAAACACTAATATATCTTGATTAGATAAGTATTCAACCCCCCCAGTCAATGCGTGTTAGAATCACCTTTTTGGCATCGATAACAGCTGTGAGTCTTTCTGGGTAAGTCTCTATGAGCTTTGCACATTTGGATTGTATAATATTTGCCTATTATTCCTTAAATTATTCAAGATCTGTCAAGTTGGTTGTTGAACATTGCTAAACAGCCATTTCAAGTCTTGCTATACATTTTCAGGTAGACTTAAGTCAAAGCTGTAACTAACATGCTGACCAGACTGGACACGTCGTGTGCGCGAGCGTCGCAAAATACATTTAGAAATCCATGTTATTCAATTATTGCACCCACACTGCTCGCGCGGGTCAACGAGTGTCTGCGATGCCAAGGGCTAAAATAGAACTCCTTTCTATTTCTGACGCAGATCGCACTGCAAGTCCTGCCTCTCCCATCTCCTCATTGGTTTATAGAAGCAGGTACCCACGTGCCATCTCCTTATTGGTTATACCCACGTGGGTGATTGAAAGATGAAATGTTATGCCGGTTGTCGTGGTAATACATAGAAAGTGTAGATGCCAATCACCATATAAGTTCAAAGATGAAAAAGCCTGTAAAGAGGAAAGATGACTAGAAATGATTCGGTTGGCCGTTTTATGTGTGGATTAATTGTCGGAGTAGAGGACTTTGTGCATTTCAGGTAAAATAACAACTCAATGTTTATATCCCAGGACAAATTAGCTAGCAACAGCAAGCTAGCTAAATAGGACAAATTAGCTAGCAAGTGCAAGCTAACTAGCTAAACTGCCATACATGTTTAATGCTTTCCGACCTGTCCCCAAATTCATGTCATTGGTTCAGAGTTTGTTTTGATATTTTAACCTGCCTGTCGTGATCGCATTTGGTGTAGGGGGACAAAATACATTTATGCACGATAGCGCACGATGGCGCACGCGCACAGACGGTTTGGGTTCCATGTAAGCCACTCAGGAACATTCAATGTCATCTTTGTAAGCAACTCCAGTGTATATTTGGCCTTGTGTTTTAGGTAATTGTGCTGCTGAAAGGTGAATTTGTCTCCCAGTGTCTGAACAGACAGAACCAAGTTTTCCACCAGGATTCTGCCTGTGCTTAGCTCTATTCTGTTTATTTTTATCCCCCCAAAAATCCCTAGTCCTTGCCAATGACAAGCATACCCATAACATGACGCAGCCACAACCATGGTTGAAAATATGAAGGGTGGTACTCAGTGATGTGTTGTGTTGGATTTGCGTTGGATTTGTATTCAGGACAAACAGTTCATTTCTTTGCCACATGTATTACTTTAGTGCTAAACGGATGCATGTTTTTTAATATTTGTGTTCTGTACAGACTTCCATTTTTACCTATCATCAGCATCCTCAGAGATGAGGCCATACCCTAAACTATTTAATAATATTCCATGTTACATTCTGGCTCTGTTGTTCATTCAGTTAAGCACGTCCTTGATTGAACTGTCATGTATCAAACACCCCAAGTCTAAATCCTTCCTATCCTCCTCCAAGCACCACTAACACTAATTACAGCACACTGCAGACACCACTCATCACCAACACTAATTACAGCACACTGCAGACACCACACCACTAACACTAATTACAGCACACCGCAGACATTACACAACTAACACTAACTGCAGCACACTGCAGACACCACACACAATGAACACTAATTACAGGACACTGCAGGCACCACACACCACTAACACTAATTACAGCACACTGCAGACACCACACACAATGAACACTAATTACAGCACACTGCAGACACCACATCACTAAAACTAATTACAGCACACTGCAGACACCACACCACTAACACTAATTACAGCACACTGCAGACACCACACCACTAACACTAATTACAGCACACTGCAGACACCACACCACTAACACTAATTACAGCACACTGCAGACACCACATCACTAACACTAATTACAGCACACTGCAGACACCACATCACTAACACTAATTACAGCACACTGCAGACACCACACCACTAACACTAATTACAACACACTGCAGACACCACACCACTAACACTAATTACAGCACACTGCAGGCACCACACCACTAATACTAATTACAGCACACTGCAGACACCACACACTACTAACACTAATTACAGCACCCTGCAGACACCACACACTACTAACACTAATTACAGCACACTGCAGACACCACACACTACTAACACTAATTACAGCACACTGCAGACACCACACACCACTAACACTAATTACAGTACACTGCAGACACCACACACTACTAACACTAATTACAGTACACTGCAGACACCACACACCACTAACACTAATTACAGTACACTGCAGACACCACACACTACTAACACTAATTACAGTACACTGCAGACACCACACACCACTAACACTAATTACAGTACACTGCAGACACCACACACTACTAACACTAATTACAGCACACTGCAGACACCACACACCACTAACACTAATTACAGTACACTGCAGACACCACACCACTAACACTAATTACAGCACACTGCATACACCACACACCACTAACACTAATTACAGTACACTGCAGACACCACACCACTAACACTAATTACAGCACACTGCAGACACCACACACCACTAACACTAATTACAGCACACTGCAAACCCCACACACCACTAACACTAATTACAGCACACTGCAAACCCCACACACCACTAACACTAATTACAGTACACCACTAACACTAATTACAGCACACTGCAGACACCACACACCACTAACACTAATTACAGCACACTGCAAACCCCACACACCACTAACACTAATTACAGTACACTGCAGACACCACACACCACTAACACTAATTACAGTACACTGCAGACACCACACACTACTAACACTAATTACAGTACACTGCAGACACCACACACCACTAACACTAATTACAGCACACTGCAGACACCACACACCACTAACACTAATTACAGCACACTGCAGACACCACACACCACTAACACTAATTACAGCACACTGCAGACACCACACACCACTAACACTAATTACAGCACACTGCAGACACCACACCACTAACACTAATTACAGTACACCACTAACACTAATTACAGCACACTGCAGGCACCACACCACTAACACTAATTACAGCACACTGAAGGCACCACACCACTAACACTAATTACAGCACACTGCAGGCACCACACCACTAACACTAATTACAGCACACTGCAGGCACCACACACCACTAACACTAATTACAGCACACTGCAGACACCACACACCACTAACACTAATTACAGCACACTGCAGACACCACACACCACTAACACTAATTACAGCACACTGCAGACACCACACACCACTAACACTAATTACAGCACACTGCAGGCACCACACCACTAACACTAATTACAGCACACTGCAGGCACCACACCACTAACACTAATTACAGCACACTGCAGACACCACACCACACACCACACACCACTAACACTAATTACAGCACACTGCAGACACCACACCACTAACACTAATTACAGTACACCACTAACACTAATTACAGCACACTGCAGGCACCACACCACTAACACTAATTACAGCACACTGAAGGCACCACACCACTAACACTAATTACAGCACACTGCAGGCACCACACCACTAACACTAATTACAGCACACTGCAGGCACCACACACCACTAACACTAATTACAGCACACTGCAGACACCACACACCACTAACACTAATTACAGCACACTGCAGACACCACACACCACTAACACTAATTACAGCACACTGCAGACACCACACACCACTAACACTAATTACAGCACACTGCAGGCACCACACCACTAACACTAATTACAGCACACTGCAGGCACCACACCACTAACACTAATTACAGCACACTGCAGACACCACACCACTAACACTAATTACAGCACACTGAAGGCACCACACCACTAACACTAATTACAGCACACTGCAGACACCGCACACCACTAACAGTAATTACAGCACACAGCAGACACCACACACCACTAACACTAATTACAGCACACTGCAGACACCGCACACCACTAACAGTAATTACAGCACACTGCAGACACCACACACCACTAACACTAATTACAGCACACTGCAAACCCCACACACCACTAACACTAATTACAGCACACTGCAAACTCCACACACCACTAACACTAATTACAGCACACTGCAAACCCCACACACCACTAACACTAATTACAGCACACTGCAAACCCCACACACCACTAACATTAATTACAGTACACTGCAGACACCACACACCACTAACACTAATTACAGCACACTGCAAACCCCACACACCACTAACACTAATTACAGTACACTGCAGACACCACTAACACTAATTACAGCACACTGCAGACACCACACACAATGAACACTAATTACAGCACACTGCAGACACCACACCCCTAACACTAATTACAGCACACTGCAGACACCACACACCACTAACACTAATTACAGTACACTGAAGACACCACAAACCACTAACACAAATTACAGCACACTGCAGACACTACACACCACTAACACTAATTACACCACACTGCAGACACCACACACCACTAACACTAATTACAGTACACTGCAGACACCACACACCACTAACACTAATTACAGTACACTGCAGACACCACACCACTAACACTAATTACAGCACACTGCAGACACCACACCACTAACACTAATTACAGCACACTGCAGACACCACACACCACTAACACTAATTACAGCACACTGCAGACACCACACACCACTAACACTAATTACAGCACACTGCAAACCCCACACACCACTAACACTAATTACAGCACACTGCAGACACCACACACCACTAACACTAATTACAGCACACTGCAGACACCACACCACTAACACTAATTACAGCACACTGCAGACACCACACCACTAACACTAATTACAGCACACTGTATACACCACACACTACTAACACTAATTACAGTACACTGCAGACACCACATCACTAACACTAATTACAGCACACTGTATACACCACATCATTAACACTAATTACAGCACACTGCAGACACCACATCACTAACACTAATTACAGCACACTGCAGGCACCACATCACTAACACTAATTACAGCACACTGCAGACACCACATCACTAACAAGAATTACAGCACACTGCAGGCACCACATCACTAACACTAATTACAGCACACTGCAGACACCACATCACTAACAAGAATTACAGCACACTGCAGGCACCACATCACTAACACTAATTACAGCACACTGCAGGCACCACATCACTAACATGAATTACAGCACACTGCAGGCACCACATCACTAACATGAATTACAGCACACTGCAGACACCACATCACTAACATGCATTACAGCACACTGCAGACACCACATCACTAACATGAATTACAGCACACTGCAGGCACCACATCACTAACATGAATTACAGCACACTGCAGACACCACATCACTAACACTAATTACAGAACACTGAAGACACCACACCACTAACATGAATTACAGCACACTGCAGGCACCACATCACTAACATGAATTACAGCACACTGCAGACACCACATCACTAACAGCACACTGACTGACTGGCTCCACGCATGTCCTCATTGCACCACTACCACCAACATACAGCCCACTGACTGGATGGATCCTCACACGTCCACAAGCAAAGAGACACATCAGAAATTCAGGCAGCATTCTCAAGCCATGCTGCTATTATATATGAAAGCAATGCTTGGCAGCACATTGCAGACTCAATGCATACATTTTACATCCCATTCACAGGCTGCCCACCAGACTAGGAGCTACTGTAAATCCACAATGAGCAGAGGCTCTGAACACAGGTTTGAATGTAGTCTAACATGACAGGCTATTAGATCCCCCTCTTAGGCTAATCTCAGAGAGTCTGATAGTGATTTCTGTCATAAGCCTTCTGGAAAGAGAAATTCATTACACAGCTGAGCAACTCTGAGAAAACATTGTATGGTGATTGTGTCTAACATGGCAAAAATGTCAAATTAGAGAATTATACACATGAGGAGCATAACAGTGAGAGGGAGAGGTTCTCTTCTCTCTGTCCTGAGGAGAATGGTGATGATAGTGAGTACTGAGTAGGAGTGACACTGGCCCTTGGTTCATTGCATACTACAGTGGCTTGCGAAAGTATTCACCCCCTTGGCATTTTTCCTACTTTGTTGCCTTACAACTTGGAATTAAAATGGAGTTTTGGGGGGGTTGTATAATTTGATTTACACAACATGTCTACCACTTTGAAGATGCAAAATATTTATTGTGAAACAAACAAGAAATAAGACAAAAGAACTGAAAACTTGAGCGTACATAACTATTCACCCCCCCCAAAGTCAATACTATGTGGAGACACTTTTTGCAGCAATTACAGCTGCAAGTCTCTTGGGGTATGTCTCTATAAGCTGGCACATCTAGCCACTGGGATTTTTGCCCATTCTTCAAGGCAAAACTGCTCCAGCTCCTTCAAGTTGGATGGATTCCACTGGTGTACAGCAATCTTTAAGTCATTACACAGATTCTCAATTGGATTGAGGTCTGGGCTTTGACTAGGCCATTCCAAGACATTTAAATGTGTCCCCATAAACCATTTGAGTGTTGCTTTAGCAGTATGCTTAGGGCCATTGTCCTGCTGGAAGGTGAACCTCCGTCCCAGTCTCAAATCTTTGGAAAACTGAAACAGGTTTCCCTCAAGAATTTTCCTGTATTTAGTGCCATCCATCATTCCTTAAATTCTGACCATTTTCCCAGTCCCTGCTGATGAAAAACATCCCCACATCACGATGCTGCCACCACCATGCTTCACTGTGGGGATGACGTTCTCGGGGTGATGTGAGGTGTTGGGTTTGTACTAAAAATAGCGTTATCCTTGATGGACAAAAAGCTCAAGTTTAGTCTCATCTGACCAGAGTACCTTTTTCCATATGTTTGGGGAGTCTCCTACATGCCTTTTGGTGAACACTAAATGTGTTTGCTTATTTTTTTTCTTTAAGCAAAGGCTTTTTTCTGCCCACTCTTCTGTAAAGCCCAGCTCTGTGGAGTGCACGGCTTAAAGTGGTCCTATGGACAGATACTCCAATCTCTAATGTGGAGCTTTGCAGCTCCTTCAGGGTTATCTTTGGTCTCTTTGTTGCCTCTCGGATTAATGCCCTCCTTGCCTGGTCTGTGATTTTGGGTGGGCAGCCCTCTCTTGGCAGGTTTGTTGTGGTGCCATATTCTTTCCATGTTTTAATAATGGATTTAATGGTGCTCTGTGGGATGTTCAAAGTTTCTGTCTGATATTTTTTTATTACCCAACCCTGATCTGTACTTCTCCACAACTTTGTCCCTGACTTGTTTGGACTGCTCCTTGGTCTTCATGGTGCCGCTCACAGATCACTGCACCTGTACATAGCCCATCTGTAAACAGTCCATCTATCTACCTCATCCCCATACTGTATTTATTTATCTTGCTCCTTTGCACCCCAGTATCTCTACTTGCACATTCATCTTCTGCACATCTACCATTCCAGTGTTTAATTGCATTATTGTAATTACTTCGCCACCATGGCCTATTTATTGCCTTAACTCCCTTATCTTACCTCATTTGCACTCACTGTATATAGACTTTTTTTCATTTTTTCTACTGTATTATTGACTATGTTTTGTTTATTCCATGTGTAACTCTGTTGTTGTATGTGTCGAATTGCTTTGCTTTATCTTGGCCAGGTACTTATGAGGAATTAAAACTCATTGTAAAGATGCCTGAGCACAAACATATCTGTAATTTCTGTGCTGCTGAAGCATTTCAGCTCATTTTGATTCCTGACACCATGGGCGACTGTACTGGCAACACAGTGGAAAGATTGTCCCTATTACAGAACTAAAAGCAATATAAATGTCAAACAGTTCCTAGTTTAGTGTAGTCTGACAATTTCCAGGTCAGTAGTTGAGCTGAGAGTATCCTTTCTCAAAGGCATTGGAGTTGTGATCTATTTAACAGTATTTTATCCCAGCTAGCACAAATCCAGGCCTTCTCACAGTAGAGGGTCACACAAAAAAAAGAAAAAGTACCCAATTGTCATACTTGAGTAAAAGTAAAGATTACTTAATAGAAATTGACTGGAGTAAAAGTGAAAGTCACCTAGTAAAATCCTACTTGAGTAAAAGTAAAAAAGTGTTTGGTTTTAAATATACTTAAGTAGCAAAAGTACATGTAATTGCTAAAATATACTTAAGTATCAAAAGTAAAAGTATAAATAATTTCAAATTCCTTATATTAAGCAAACCAGACGGCACGATTTTCTTGTTTTTTTAAATTTACGGATAGCCAGGGGCACACTCCAACACTCAGACATAATTTACAAACAAAGCATTTGTGTTTAGTGAGTCCACCAGATCAGATGCAGTAGGGATGACCAGGGATTTTCTCTTTAAGTGAGTGAATTAGTCCATTTTCCTGTCTTGCTAAGCATTCAAAATGTAACGAGTACTTTTGGGTGTCAGGGAAAACGTATGTATTATTTTCTTTAGGAATGTAGTGGAGTAAAAGTAAAAGTTAACAAAAATATAAATAGTAAAGTACAGATACCCCAAAAAACGACTTAAGTAGTACTTCAAAGTATTTTTACTTAAGTACTTTACACCAGTGAAAACTAGTTGCCCTGGAGAGGGCTTGCCAAATATCAGACTATCACTCACCACCAGAGAGAGAGGCCTCTTCCATGACACCACTCCTATCAGTCCAGACAGCAGCACCTGAAAGAGGACAACACTATAGGTCAGCGAAAGGGAAGAAAACGCAGTACAATAGTTAGGATAACCAACATGGTCATGAACAGTCCTCGCATGTGAGAGGAAGGGGAAAGACAGACATGGGTACTAGGTTTTTCCGTATGGTTCACTGTGGTGTGATCTTGGATTGTGATCATATCTCCTTGGTGTGAGCTGACACATCACAGTATCACAGTAAAAAAAAAAAAAATCATATCTGGTGTTCTATTAGCCTCCAGCATTCTGTTTCTCTACATTCTCTCTCCTTCACCCTCCTTCACCCACCATTAACCAACAACACTCCCCCACCCACCTAGCTTCTCTCTCTCTCCCCCTCTCCATCACCTCTCTTTTACACACTAGCCTCTCTCTGAATCCCTGAGTTCAGCTGGAAAGACATCAAACCTACAGGCAGCCTTTCACTAACAAGGGCAAACCAATCCCCTCTATTGTTATAGCCATCTTGACTTGTTTACGTCTTTGGCTGATACTCAAAAAGATAAAAAATACTGAAAACACACTGAAGCAGACGGTGAGTGACGATGCGCACTGGAGAGCGCCCACTCCAATGCTGTCCCCTCATTTCACACAAACACAGATTGCAAATGCTAATGTTTGTTTATGTTGCTAACTTTTTCAGCCATATTCCTGTTGTTAAAACCCTTCTAACATGCATTGCAGTTGTTACATAAAAATCACACACGAGTAAAACATTTGACATGGTTTATTATTAGTTTAAAGTTACTTTGTATCGCTGACCTGAACTGCTTTGGGAAGCGTCACATCTGCATATTCAATAATTTGAGTTTTCTATGTTGAGGGGTATTTTCCTAATATCGTTATTCTTTGAATGTTTATGTCCTAATATTTGTGACATGTATTATGTAATGGCCATTGTCCATATTCCTTAGTTCCAGCTCACCTTCTGCACCTGCACATAAATACCACCATTTTGCACCTGATTCCGTCAGACTACTGGGGCTGTTCGCCCGTTGACAAAACTGCCTGGGATCTAGCCTACTATTTTACAGAGCCCCAATGGATGAGCCCCAATGGATTTTTGGGAGATGTTAAATTTGCAGTGTTATTCACATTTTACCCATTTTAGATGAGGGCTGAAGATCAGTGAGACGAGCAGATCATTACTGCTTTAGATCAGGAGGATTATTTATCTTGTTCAATCAAAATGTGCTGAGTGACTCCCTGACTGCAGATTAGCAACGACAAAAAGGATGAACACCCGAAATGAACATAGAGTTGTACATACAGCGTGCAGGAGCCAATACCTATTGTCTGCCAAAATGTAGACATTTTATCACTGTAACATGCCTACTGTCTACATAATTAAGCATGTTAATGCCTACACAGTAAGATTTTTTGTTTTGAACAGTGACCAAATCGAGGCAAGATGATTTTACATACTCAGTCATTTTAATTCTGAAATGATAATTTGATGGCATCATTAAACATATTCTGCAAGTGACATGAATATGTTTCGGAAGCTTGGAGAGAGATGATCATTTCAAAGGCAGATTTCTACCGAGATGTGAACGCTTCAGTATCTATTTGCTCTCATGAATTATAGATCACGCATTCTGTTGCAACAGAGGAAGAGAAAGAGAGAGAGAGCGAAAGAGAGCGAGAGCGAGAGAGCATGAGAGAGAGAGCAAGACGGGAGGGAGAGAGAGAGAGGGAGAGAGAGAGAGAGAGAGAGCATGAGAGAGAGCAAGACGGAGGGAGGGAGGGAGGGAGGGAGGGAGGGAGGGAGGGAGAGAGAGAGAGAGAGAGAGATGGAGATAAAGGCTGTATCCCTGCAAATGCAGTCTGGTAGTAAATCTGTTCAGCAGTAAAAGCAGCCCAAGTCTGTGCCAGACAACAGACACACAGAGATCAGCTCCTCTCCTCTGCTTCTGTCTTTAGCACAGACACCTCTGGTCCAGAGCAACACCTTAACCGTCTCACACACCTGATCTCCAAACAGCCCCCGTCAACCTCTGATACCACATAAAGAACCCAGGAGCACATGAATGGATGGCTATTACCGCGGCAACACAGTTAAGTTTCACTTTTCTTTCCATAGAGCTTAGTTGTCATGGCACCCAGGGGACCCCTCCCTCTTATCTCCCCATTTCATTCTTACATCTCAGATGGTGGAGGAGAGGAAGGACAGGCTGACTGCGTTAAGCCCTGCACCAGCCCTCTTCCAGGGAACGAAGGGAACATTCATTAGCTAACACTCTTAACTGGTCAGATATCAGTGGTAGAGCAGAGAATCCACTCAGCCTTGTCTCTACTCTGAAAGGTAGTCATAAGGGGAAACTTCAGGAAGTTGGGTGTCTGAGAGTGAAACGACTCTGGTCCCCCGGACATGGAGACGGAGGAAGGAGTCAGGCAGGCTTTAGGGGCTAGTGGAGCTGCTAAACCCTGGGCTGAGGCTGGCTGGAGCAGAGGCTGTAGCTATGGTTGTGGCTGTCTGAGAGGTGATATGGAGGGGGCTGCCGGTGATAGCTTTGTGTCAATCATGCAGGGATTCCTCTCTCCGCTGCACTGGGAAAAGGATTAAGACACAACACTTTACCACTTTAGTCACTGAGGCCTGGCCACCTATTCAGCTCAACTCACCAGTTTGGAAAAGCTCCTTTTCTTTCACTTCTGCCCTGCTGCAGTTTATACACACTGTGGGCTTTGTGTTCAAAATGGGACACACAAATTAGCTAATCAATCAATCTTATTCTCAACTGACTGTTATTAATAAAAAAACAACGTATTCTCTAAACGAGCAAATTATCCATGAAATACCCAAACCTGCTCTCATTAGCTATACAAAATCAGGGCCATCGATTCCTGCATCCTACCATTTAAAGGTTTCTGTATTGAAATGGCTTCCAATCAGACTCCTGTTGTTTAGTGTTGTCTATCATCAGGGAAGAATAGCCTCTCTCTTTTCTCTCTCCCACATCTGGCTTCACTACATGGTCCCTACAGTGTATAGCTTACCATCCAGAGATATACAACAACCCCTTACCCACACAAAACAAAGCACAGCATTTACACATAGCCACCAACAGACACACTGGCCACACTCATGACCATCAACTGAGCCAACAACTCTGGCGTGTATAACACATACATATGCACACCAAAACAAAATGGCTACTGAAATGGGATGAAAGAGGGGTCTAAGATTTCCAAGCAACTCATCACAGGTTGTGCCACACAGAGACATGAAAGAATGTACTACACTCTGACAGCCACACACGTACACACGCACGCATGCGCACACACACACACACACAGCATAACAACCCTGACATCCTAAACAGTACACATTGTGATCAATCATAAGCCTTCCACAACACAAGTATCTGATATCGTAACAATGTATTTTTTGCAGTCCACCAACTGAACAGAAAAGTAAAACTATGCTTTTTGGAAGACAAAACCCAATAAGCCCTCCTAGATCCCTTGTTCGGAATGTCATTGACCCCAAAGCCCCCTCTCCTGTCTGGCTGCCCCCCAGGCCACATTCCAGTCCGGAGCGTTTATGCACGCTGTACCCTGTACACACTCTTACACACCCATACACACTCCTACACAACATTCCCACATAGGTGTTCCTTTTGTCCAGGTGGGAAAGGGCAGTGTGGAGTGCGATTGAGATTGCGTCATCTGTGGATCTGTTGGGGCGGTATGAAAATTGGAGTGGGTCTAGGGTATCCGGGAGGATGCTGTTGATGTGAGCCATGACCAGCCTTTCAAAGCACTTCGTGGCTACCGACGTGAGTGCTGCGGGTCGGTAATCATTTTACCAGGTTACCTTTGCTTTCTTGGGCACAGGGACTATGGTGATCTACTTGAAACATGTAGGTATTACAGACTTGGTCAGGGAGAGGTTGAAAATGTCAGTGAAGACACTTGCTAGTTGGTCTGCGCATGCTTTGAGTACACGTCTTGGTAATCCATCTGGCCCTGCGGCTTTGTGAATGTTGAACTGTTTAAAGGTCTTGCTCACATCGGCTACCGAGAGTGTTATCACACAGTCATCCAGAACAGCTGTTGCTCTCGTGCATGCTTCAGTGTTGCTTGCCTCGAAGAGAGCATAAAAGGCATTTAGCTCGTCTGGTAGGCTCGCATCACTGGGCTCCCATCTGGGTTTCCCTTTGTAGTCCGTAATAGTTTTCAAGCCCTTCCACATCCGACGAGCGTCAGAGCCGGTGTAGTAGGATTCAATCTTAATCCTGTATTGACGCTTTGCTTGTTTGATGGTTCTTCTGAGGGCATAGCGGGATTTCCTATAAGCATCCGGATTAGTGTCCCGCTCCTTGAAAGCGGCAGCTCTAGCCTTTAGCTCGATGTGGATGTTGCCTGTAATCCATGGCTTCTGGTTGGGATATGTATGTACGGTCACTGTGGGGATGACGTCGTCGATGCACTTATTGATGAAGCCAATGACTGAGGATGAATCCCGGAACATATTCCAGTCAGTGCTAGCAAAACAGCCCTGTAGCGTAGCATCTGCATCATCTGACCACTTCCGTATTGAGCGAGTCACTGGTAATTCCTGCTTTAGTTTTTTCTTATAAGCAGGAACCAGGAGCATAGAATTATGGTCAGATTTGCCAAATGGAGGGTGGGGGAGAGCTTTGTATCAGTCTCCGTGTGTGGAGTAAAGGTGGTCTAGAGTTTTTTTTTCCCCTCTGGTTGCACATGTGACATGCTGGTAAAAATTTGGTAAAACTGATTAAAGTTTGCCTGCATTAAAGTCCCCGGCCACTAGGAGCGCCGCTTCAGGATGAGCATTTTCTTGTTTTCTTATGGCCTTACAGAGTTAGTTGAGTGCGGTCTTAGTGGCAGCATCGGTCTGTGGTGGTAAATAGATGACTACGAATAATATAGATGAGAATTCTTTTAACCTTTTCTCAGGGAATTATGTAGGCCATAAAAAAGAAACATGGTTTCCATCTCAAATATTCACACACACAAGAGTCAGGATCTGAGAGGAGAGCATTCAGTGAGGCTGTAAAATGGAGCATGACATCACCATGAGATTGAGGAGGTTAACGTTAATAAGCACATTGAAGGTGAATTCTACCATCTCAGTGAACCTTTAGTCTGATGATAGCATGAGCAGTTCTGTTCTGACCTTCAGAAGTCCTTCTCTGCTGATGTTCTATGAAAGAGGGTGAGAGGTGTGTGTTCTCGCTCTAACCCTTCTCGCTGTCCTCCATCCTTCTCTAGTGCCTCTGGAGAATACGACAAGAACATTAGTGCTGCTATCTACGTAAACTACAGCCCTGAACAGCTCTCTCAACCTTTTGTCCAGAGAGGCCACTACTCTTTATTGGGATGTCTATGTGATGGGGAATGGGACTGTCCAAGACAAAAGCAAAGCTATTGGAAATGGAGCTCTAATACAGGGGTTCCCAAACCTTTTTACTCAGGCCCCCCTTACAGCATTGGGGAACATCCAGTGCCCCACTGCACGCGTGCACGCCACGTCTATTTCTATGGGCACAAGCACTGTTCATGACATAAACTGTTGACACCCCTCTTGTTGGTGGAGAGAACATTTAGCAGGTTTAAAACTTATTTCCTGTAATTCTACACATTTTGTCATGTGTGCAGAGAACTTTCCAGTTTTAAAGCTCATTTTCTTGCTATTCTATACATTTTGCCATGTCTAATGTCTATTCATGTGATATTTGAGTGACTCAATCATTACAACAAAATGTATGGGCTACAAAACCTAGCTAAACAACGTTAACTGACTTGGGCTAGTTGATCTGGACATTTCTGACAAGTTATAAATAGCTCTCTAAGGTCTGAAATGACTGATATGATGCACTACCCAATTTTGAAATTGCACCTTGTAGGGTGTTCACACAGAAAATTATTAATTAATTCAAGTCAGGAAAACAATAGTCCAAACCCAATCTGTCTACAATATATACTTAAAAAATAATCAACGATTTACTCTCAGAATTTAGCATGTTTAGAGTGAATGGAATGTCATCACAGGCATGATCAAAAAGTGGTCATTGCTCAATAGAACTCTGGCGCTGCTTCGCAGCAGAACTACTTTCGAACATCAACTGACAAGCTAACGAGTGGCTGCAGGTTCGTGAGTGAAAACATTTTCGTAAATGAAATTCGCAGATTATAAAACTAAATAGGGACTAAATATATATTAATTTACAAAGCTAACAGACTCAATTTCAACATCCACTTTATACGAAGACAACCTGTTCCTGTTTTCATTGAGTCTTTCCCTTTAATCACCATAAAAACAGCCCTGTCAATGTAGATTGATCGCGGTCTTAGGCAATGAAAGCCAAGGATCTGGAGGTGAAAATGACGAAGGTATCAAGTTAATTTTCATTGGTCCAACCAGAGGAAACCCCCAATGTCATGGATCCCCCCGGTACTGCTACTCATTCATTTCTCCAGTTCCGGAGGTCAACGTCACCAGCCTTCTAGGCTGCACTGAACTGTCATTACACACACCTGGTTCCAATTCCTCACTGATTGTAATTGTATAAATGTGCCCTTTGTTTCCCCATTCGGCTGTCGATTATTGTTCCCATGTCTGTTGGTCGTGTGAGTGCCAATATGTTGTCTCAGCCTGTGCTGCGTGCTTTGTGTATTACGGGTCTCGTCCTGTGTTGTTCTATGAGGTTTAGCCTCGCTCTTTAGTTTGGGTACAGCCCAGTGTTTTGTATACGTGTTTGTTTTGGGTGTATTAAAAACCCAGATGATGTACTCCTGCGCCTGTCTCCACATCCTTTACACCAGCGTGACAACTGCTCCGTTTTTCTCTACATTCTACAGCAGTGCGTGAACACCCTACACCTTGTGCACTTTACTATTAACTTTCAAGAGTAAGTTGAAAGCCGGTACTAAGTTCCTTTTTTATATAGGCCAGCATCCCAGAGTCGCCTCTTCACTGTTGATGTTGAGACTGGTGTTTTGTGGGTACTATTTAATGAAGCTGCCAGTTGAGGACTTGTGAGGCATCTGTTTCTCAAACTAGACACTTTAATGTACTTGTCCTCTTGCTCAGTTGTGCACCGGGGCCTCCCACTCCTCTTTCTATTCTGGTTAGAGACAGTTTGCGCTGTTCTGTGAAGGGAGTAGTACACAGAGTTGTACGAGATCTTCAGTTTCTTGGCAATTTCTCGCATGGAATAGCCTTCATTTCTCAGAACAAGAATAGACTGACGAGTTTCAGTAGTAAGGTCTTTGTTTCTGGCCATTTTGAGCCTGTAATCAAACCCACAAGTGCTGATGCTCCAGATACTCAACTAGTCTAAAGAAGGCCAGTTTTATTGCTTATTTAATTAGTACCTATCTACATTGACGGGACAGTAGTGGAGAGGGTGGAGAGTTTTTAGGTTCCTCGGCGTACACATCACGGACAAACTGAAATGGTCCACCCACACAGACAGCGTGGTGAAGAAGGCGTAGCAGCGCCTCTTCAACCTCAGGAGGCTGAAGAAATTCAGCTTGTCACCAAAAACACTCTCAAACTTTTACAGATGCACAATCGAGAGCATCCTGTCGGGCTGTATCACCGCCTGGTACGGCAGCTGCTCCGTCCATAACCGGAAGGCTCTCCAGAGGGTAGTGAGGTCTGCACAATGCATCACCGGGGGCAAACTACCTGCCCTCCAGGACACCTACACCACCCCATGTCACAGGAAGGCCAAAAAGATCATCAAGGACAGCAACCACCCGAGCCACTGCCTGTTCACCCCGCTAACATCCAGAAGGCGAGGTCAGTACAGGTGCATCAAAGCTGGAACCGAGAGACTGAAAAACAGCTTCAATCTCAAGGCCATCAGACTGTTAAACAGCCATCACTAACATTGAGTGGCTGCTGCCAACATACTGACTCTATTCAAGCCACTTTAATATTGGGAAAATTGATGTAATCAATTTATCACTTGCCACATTATATTATTTATATTAGATAATGTTTACATAACCTACATTATTCATCTCATATGTATATACTGTACTCTATACCATCTACTGCATCTTGCCATCCTGATGTAATGTATCACTAGCCACCTTAAACAATGCTGCTTTATATGTTTTCATACCCTACATTACTCATCTCATATGTATATACTGTACTCCATACCATCTATTACATCTTGCCTATGCCGTTCGGCCATCACTCATTTATATATTTTTATGTACATATTCGTATTCATTCCTTTACACTTGTGTGTACAAGGTAGTTGTTGTGGAATTGGTAGATTACTTGTTAGATATTACTGCATGGTCGGAACTAGAAGCATAAGCATTTCGCTACACTTGCATTAACACCTGCTAACCATGTGTATGTGACAAATACATTTGATTTGATTTGATACAACAGTTTTCAGCTGTGCTAACATAATCGCAAAAGGGTTTTCTTATGATCAATTAGCCTTTTAAAATGATAAACTTGGATTAGCTAACACAACATGCCATTGGAACACAGGAGTGATGGTTGCTGATAATGGGCCTCTGTACACCTATGTAGATATTCCATAAAAAATCAGCCGTTTCCAGCTACAATAGTCATTTACAACATTAACAATGTCTACACTGTATTTCTGGTCAATTCGATGTTATTTTAATGGGAAAAAAATGTGCTTTTCTTTCAAAAACAAGGAAATGTCTAAGTGACCCCAAACTTTTGAACAGTAGTGTGTGTATATATACACCCCTACACACTCCCCTACACCCCTACCCTCCATCTCCTTTACATTGCAGGGTACAACTCTGGACCCTCTTATAGAGCTGACCCTACAGCAGGGCAAGCTCTATTCTCACCCCCCCAGCCCAAAGCCCATGACTATTCATGATGTGTTCTCCCAGGCTTTCCCATTAGTACTGTTATGATAATTGACCCTGAGCTGACTGTGTGTGGGGGGGGGGGAGAGTGGAGAACAGGGATAATCACAAGGAGCATGCCCCCTGCAGTCACTGGCCTGTCCCAGAGGTCACTGCTCTCTCTCACACAGAGATAGGCATGGTGGTGATGAGGCTGTAATGATGGAACTGTGGATGGGGACGGCAGGGGTAGGGATGGAGAGGGCTGTTGGAATGCTGTGGGGGTTATGGTTTACAGAATAACAACATAAGAGTGGACACTATCAACCCCCCCGACTGTCCCCCCCACGCTCCCTGTGCCTCACATAATGCCCTGCCCCCATTCAGCATTGGGGCCACTCACTGTGAACGGGGCTCAGCCAATCCCACTAAAACAAGGCAGACGACAATGATAAACCATATCATCTGCAATCACCTGCATGATAATGACACACTGGCTACCCGTGGAAGATGGTTGTTTTCTACAATAGTCTCCACAGTGCTGGTAAACATCACAGAGCAGCGTGCATCATGGATTCTATGTTTCTAAAGGGTTTTATTTAATCTCATTCATTCATGCAAGACCCCCTGCCACCCATCAAAGCACACATTACTCTGAATGAAGGTCTTAAAATCTGGGCATTTCACATATCTCAGGTCACCAAGACGCATGGGAAGAAGGGAGCCACCGACAGACAGACAGGTTTCCTAGGCAACCACCCGCCGGCCACTTGCCAAGATCCATAATGATTTTCCATCCATCTCAAAGCTGTGGGGGGTGCACGAAATCTCACTCACATCCAATGTGATGCAAGCATCCAAACTCATCACAGAGAGAGACACGCACACAAACACACACTCACATCACAGCCCTGTTCCAGATTCCATACACAGCTAAGAAATAGTCTCTTATATTGCTTCCACACCTATTAGAGTGTGATAGGGTGATTCTGGAACTGCTTTGTGACATGACATGTCGCAGGGGGAAAGTGAGGTGCATGTGAATGATCTCCTCTCAGTGTGAAGCTTACTGAGAGTTTCACGCCACCTGTGGCTGAGCTGTCCATCTGGAGCGAGTGGAGGTTGGTATTATGATGCTCCCTGGCCTCTGACCCCTGTGTTATGATGTTCTGTTCCATCAAGACAGATTGCAGTCCTTGTTATTGTATTTGTCATCCTTGAAATCATGTTTTCTGCTGTTTATGTCATCAGGTAAAGTGCTGCTCTCTCTGATTGTTGACACTACTTACTGCCTTCTGGGTCACATGGTAAGTCCAAGGTCACTGGTCCAGCCCTGGGCAGCATGGTGGTCAGCAGGTGGTCTAGAGTGATGGACTGGATGACAGGAATGTTGGATCCTGTCCAATAGAAACCTGCTGCTTGAATAGGAGTAGGCCATGCCAGCATGGTGAAGAGGTAGCAGTAAGACTACCCTGGGTTATCAGATCATATACCAGTATGATGTTCTCCACTACCTCTACCTCCTACCTCCCCCTTGTCATATTCAGTAGTCATGATGTTTAGCTACTGAGCTCTAGTGGCTGGGGCTTCCTGGCTAAGTGTTTCTCCTCTCACCTGCAAGGCAAAACCCTGCTTATACAAGGTAGATTTGGGCTCTCCAACCCTGTTCCTGGAAGCTACCCTCCTGAAGGTTTTCAATCCAACCCTGTTCCTGGAAGCTACCCTCCTGAAGGTTTTCAATCCAACCACAGTTGTAACCGACCTGATTCATCTGATCAACCAGCTAATTATTAGAATCAGGTGCACTAGAGTGGGGTTGAAGCGAAAACCTACAGGACGGTATCTGTCCAGGAACAGAGCCCTGTAGTAGATACTGTATATTCATAATCTACCATCATACAAGCTCAGCATATATTCAACACAAACGGATATTCTTTCCGTCTAACATTCAGTTTCCGTCTAACATTCAGTTTCCTGGCCACACACAGGCGTTGAAGAGTTTGTGCATCTCTTACTGCCTCTTCTACTGTAACAGTTCATCCACTCTCCCCTCATTTATCTTTGGCTAGGAAAAAGCGTACTAAAAACAATCCCTTCCTTGCCAAACTGTCATTCAGCGTGTGTGTGTGTGTGTGTGTGAAATCCTGTACAGAGTAGCTGCTGAGCCTATGTATATCCAGGGCTGAATTGGATGTGTCAGGAGAAACTCACCGCCCCGCCTTAATTAAATGGAGCAGTCTAGTAATTAAATGGATGTCTAAGCGAGGCCTGCCTTAAAAGGGGTGACACTCTTGATGTCTACTGCCTCTGTGTGATCAGTGGAGAGCCCACAGCCAGGGAGGAGGCTGCAGTTGCTTTCATCTCATGAATGTGGAGAGTTTACACTCCTCTCTAGTCAATCAGAGTGAGCACTTTAATCCCAATTCAGAGATGAGCTCAGATGACACAATTTTGAGCAAACATCTTGTAAACCCAAATTCCGGTACACTTTTAACCGTCTCTCAGGGCATTGTGTTGGCCATAAAAAAGAGACATGGTTTCCATCTCAAATATTCACACACACACAAGAGTCAGGATCTGAGAGGAGAGCATTCAGTGAGGCTGTAAAATGGAGCATGACATCACCATGAGATTGAGGAGGTTAACGTTAATAAGCACATTGAAGGTGAATTCTCCCATCACAGTGAACCTTTAGTCTGATGATAGCATGAGCGGTTCTGTTCTGACCTTCAGAAGTCCTTCTCTGCTGATGTTCTATGAAAGAGGGTGAGAGGTGTGTGTTCTCGCTCTAACCCTTCTCGCTGTCCTCCATCCTTCTCTAGTGCCTCTGGAGAATACGACAAGAACATTAGTGCTGCTATCTACGTAAACTACAGCCCTGAACAGCTCTCTCAACCTTTTGTCCAGAGAAGCCACTACTCTTTATTGGGATGTCTATGTGATGGGGAATGGGACTGTCCAAGACAAAAGAAAAGCTATAGAAAATGGTGCTCTAAAAGATAGCTTGGCAGAGCTTGTTTTACCCCTCTTCCAATCCTTCTACTACAAGCATTCACATTTTCTTTATTTTCCTCTCTCGTTCTCTCTCTCGTTCTCTCTCTCGTTCTCTCTCTCGCTCTCTCTCGCTCTCTCTCTCGCTCTCTCCATTTCTCCCCTCCCCCAGCCCCTTCCCATATCCCTCCACTTTAGGCACCTTGTCGTCATTGCCATGGAAACAGGGGGACAACAGTAGGTTGTCAGGCAATGCCTGGGGCTGGGCATCTCACTCTCTACCCCACTCATCCTTTATTCGTCTTATCCCTCTTCTTCCTCTCTCTGTCTGTTGTTTACTCACATATCAAATTCTTTTCTCCATCCACCAATTGCAGTACCAGATGTATCCCTGCTGAATCAACTCCAACAGAGAAGCGATTGGTGATAAAATAAAAAAAGTTAGTCTGCTTTTGTCTAATTGGAAACTACCCATCAGCCTTAACCAGTGATAGCCTAAATAGATTTCCTTGGAGCGTTTTATACATACAGGTAATGAAGATCTAAACAAAAAGCTCCTGAATTCAGAAATATTCCTTTAGAAATCCTGTATGTCTAAAATCTTTTCTGATCATGCACTGACAAGTGTGATGATGCTATTGTCATTGTCAACATCATCAGAATCATCATTATCACCATCATCAGCATCATCATCATCACAAAACCAGGCTTAGTTGACCACAGTGTGAGAAAGGCTAACATTGCAATCTAATTCTCATCACCACAACGGGAACAAACAAACAACCCCACAACATAATTTGTGTCCACCAGCCCTCTACCTGCATGTCACTGACCTGCTGCATGACATTACTGCTGATGTCGCTGGCCTGGCCTACAGACAGCACAGGCAACAGACAGCACAGGCAATAGACAGACAGCACAGGGAGCACTGCTCTAGTATGTCCTTCTTGATAATTGCAGGCCAGGAGAAAGGCAGATTGCATTAGATAGGGGATGTCCACTGGCACTCGCAATTACTTCCATGATCTCTCTGTCTCTTCTTTCCCAAGATCAAAACTACTTCGTGGCCAGGACTATTAGAAGAGCCTGTCACGTCAGCCACAGAACTAAAGCTGGACCTGAGAGATGTCTCATTTGAACAGGGCCTTGCTTTGATGTGGGGGAGAATATGTGGGATTCGTCAAAACATGTCACTACTGTTTTCCATTCAATTATCCAACAGCCTCTGTACTTTAGAACTTTGCGTACAACAGAAGACTTTGTAGAACAGACTATAAGTCAATGTCCTACTAAATAAAACATATGGAGGAAGAACAAACAAACAGCTATGTAACTGGACCAATCAACTGATTCGCCATAATCAAGATCACAGAGAGAGTGTATGAATGTACAGTTAGTAAATGGTGAGGATGATCTATACTGAATAAACATATAAACACAACATGTAAAGTGTTGGTCCCATGAATCATGAGCTGAAATAAAAGATCCCACAAGTTTTCCATACGCACAAAAAAATGTATTTCTCTCAAATTTCTTGCACAAATTTGTTTACATCCCTCTTACTGAGCATTTCTCCTTTGCCAAGATAATCCATCCACCTGACAGGTGTGGCATATCAAGAAGCTGATTAAACAGCATAATCATTACACAGGTGCACCTTGTGCTTGGGACAGTAAAAGGCCACTCTAAAATGGCGTGGGGGCTGAGGAGTATTTCTGTCTGTAATAATGCCCTTTTGTGAGAAAGATCAGTCAGAGCCACGCTGTAAAATGGATCCTACTGACTCCATGGGTCTATCTCCTTTAAACGAAGGCCATCTCACATAGTCTCTGTGCTGTAGACCGTGTTGTGATGTATGTTTTATAGGCTTTAAGGAAACTGCATTGACGTCATGTTGGAGTGGTGGAGGGCCACTCTGTCTTTCTCTCTCTCATCCCAGGGCCTGTACAGTACAACACGCCCTTCACCACCCAAAGTGGCTGTGGAGGACAGGCAGCGTTTGATAGCCAAGTTGGACCAAAACACTACGAATCAATCCTTAAATAATACCTGTTCTATCTGAGCCAAGAGGGCTTTCTTTGTCTCTCTCTCTGCTCTTCCTCTGATGAAACAGCATCTCTATTGATCCTTCATTACTCTGTTTGCAACCAAGTACGACGTGACACAGCAGAAAGCCCGGTTGGAAATACAGTGTTTTTCCTCAGCACGCACCACACACACACACACACACACACACACACACACACACACACACACACACATTTTGTAATTCATTAAACAAACATCTAAAAAGAACAGGACCCAGGGAAGTGGCTGACTGATGGCTTCAAGACGCAATTAGCAGTGAACAGCCAAGCCGAGCCATCATCATCATCTTCCATGACTGAATGGCTGCATCCATCCCCTCTCACAAAGTCTGATCTATCTGAATCGCTAACCTGCGGAATCAACGCAACAATGTGCTGTCCATGATTATCCCGTTCTAGTATGGGTTGCAGTAAAAAGGGGACATATCTTCACAAAACCTGAGCAGTTTCTGACGTTTATGTTTGACTCTGTACGGGCGGGACGTTCTTTCTCATCACAGAGCGAACACATCTAACGCATCTAAATAATGACTGCCATCGCAGCTGGCATCCAGAGGCGCGGAGATGAAAGCCAGTCAGTCACTGAGTTATTCTGTGAGTCGCAGAGCCCAATCAAGGCCTCATGGTAGAACTAACCACATAACACGAGACTCACAGAGCCGCTGTGTTTCTTTGTAGACACACACACACACAGACACACAAACACACACAGTCCCAGTGGTTAGGATGGCTGATCCATCCGTGAGTAGGGTAATGTTCTCACTTACACATCACCCCCCACACTGGGCAGGAGCTGAGAGGATGGGACAGGCCCCGTGAAGAGGAGATTAGAGGGGAAGCGACAGGCGGCAGCACCCACAGGGCACAGCCAGGCCTGTTGTTGTTCTGTTCCTCTCCTTTCATCTACGCTCCTTTCCTCTCCTCTCTTCTACCTCTCCCTCGCTCCTTCACCCACAGGACTCAGCCAGGCCTGCTGTTGTTCTGTTCTGTTCCCCTATTCTCCTCTACCTCTACCTCACTCCTTCATGTCCTCACACACATTGTGGACCCTAGGCCACTACCTCTAGCGCCCACCATGGCAGCTCGGCATGCACAGCAGAGCAGGTACACTGAACTGCCTGAAGCACAGGAGAGGGAGAAGCTGTGAAGGAGAAACTGATTTAATTTGTTTACAGAATCCAACAATTGGGCTGTTTGAGCTCTGGATGGAAGCAGTGCTAGATGTGCTTTGAGGAGAGGACACAGGTCTACGGTCGGTAGGTAGGTAGGTACCCATGCAGATCTATTACTGTAGGTGTTCTGTAAAACACTGAGCCTCTCCTAGGGAGTTGGTTTTAAGAGCCTCTCATTGTTGCAGAGTTGAGCAGCAATTTGAACAGAGCAGTTTCCCTGGTGTTTTGACTGTAAAATTGCGGCTTTACCGAGAGCCAAGTAGTATAATGCTACTGCTGTGGGTAAAGGATCAAGTTTATGAGGTGGAACAGAGTTCTCCCAGCCCCATTTACAACCCCCATACCTTTTATAGTCTACTGTGTTTATGAAAATGTCAACATGTTTGTGTGTGAGAGTGCATGTGCTGATAGAAAGAAAATATTTTATTCAGGAAGCTACTAAATAGCGTAACTATCACATAAAGCTATCAGTAAGTTCAACTAAAGTTAAGATTACACGCCAATTCAAAAGCTATTTCCATAAAGGGACAAAAGGTTCCTTTTAAGGTCTTGCACCCAGAGTGCATACTGCACGTACATCACCTTTATATGGCCCTGCTTGCACCTATGTACTTGTAGTTTCTATAATGGCATGGAGCACACAGAGTTGTTACCTGTGGAGCAGAAGGGCTCAGGAAGGTGTTAACGTTCAGTATCATGTGCAAGGCTGATCATGTGACTAACACACACACACACACATACACACTCCGCTGTGAATGTTAATAAATGTTAAATGTATGCTGATTACAGGGCTTAAAACTGCTATACTGTACACTACCATAGACATGTTTGTTGCCACAGGGCAGGTCAACTACAAGGTTATTGAAATCTTCCAAACCGTAGTGGGAAACCTAACCAGAATTTACATATCATGTAAATGTGTTAGAAACAAACTAGCTTAGGATCTGTAACAAGCTAAGAATACCATGCCTGTCGTGACTAAACGTAACCATTGACATTTGAAGATGAATGAAAATCATTGATTATGTTGGTGATTAATTCACATGGTTCCAAATAGAAGAGGCGTGTGTGCAGTAGACTTGAGGTATGCTGTAAAATCTTCCTGTCACGCCCTGACCATAGAGAGCCCTTGGTTCTCTATGGTGTAGTAGGTCAGGGTGTGACTAGGGGGTGATCTAGTGTGTCTATTTCTATGTTGGTGCTAATATGGTTCCCAATTAGAGGCAGCTGTTTATCGTTGCTGTAAGTTTTGTTATTTCGTTTTGTTAGTTTCACTTAAATAAATATGTGGAACTATACTCACGCTGCGCCTTGGTCCGCTCATTTTCAAGAACGTGACACTTCCCCTCGATAGCTCTAAAATCACAAATCACTGACACTGCAGGGAATGTCTTATATTTTCATTGGGGTCCAATTTCAATGGTGGCAGAGAAGCGAAACTACACTTAAAAGATTGTTTTGGTCAAATGTCTGCCTCTGTGGTGTTGCTTGGTGTGTGGGAATTTCAGAAACATTTTGGTTTTGGTTTTTAGGGTTTTCTTTTAACTTCGGGAATCCCAAGCCACATATGATGTCTCTAGTTATTTCACTGAGGCTGCTGCTGCTATCGCTTTACTCTGGTTAACCCAATGACTAGAGTGAATTCTAAAATGTAATCTGACAGTAATGCAATCTCATTTGGATCCCCTGAAGCGTCCGGTAAACACTCTGCTTAACAGCACAGAACAGCACCTAGCCTAACAGCCTCTGTCTAAACTAGCTACTATCTCTTTGAGGTCTCAAACTACTATCTCTCTGAGCCTCAGGCCGCACAACAAGGGACTTATATCGAGCCTGGAGAAACTGAAAAATAAGATTCTCTTGGTTTTTCACTGTGTCAACTGAGGAGAATAACAGGAAAGGAGCGATCAGCCCTGTCATTAATGGCGGCCTTATATAACCTCCTTCAAAATGACTATAAACTCACTAATGACCCCTTTTGGCCTGTGGTGTGCTTCCTTGTCAACATAGGTATCATTTCATTACTGACCACACTCCAGACAGAACACTAAAGAGCAATGTGCCCTAGCGCAGAAGAGGCCACTAATGTATCTGCGGCAAGGGCTCTCACAGCCACACTAATTACAGTTTATTATAATTATAGGTAGTGTTCCTAAAAGCAGGGCTGCTGTGTTAGAGACAGACAGCAGGGATTCTGTCCTTCCTGAGTGTGTATCGCTATCCACAAGCAATGCCATTCACTGAACCAGCTAACAGAATAGCCAATTAAGGCCTAAGGGGTGGGCTGGGCTAAACTAAGGAGATATTTTTCATAAACTTAAAGTTATAAGCACATTCCTTGCCGCACACAAATCTTAAATAACAAGCTAAAGTTATTGTATGAGTTTGTGTCCCTGTGTGTCCGTTAGTGTGTGTGTCCCTGTGTGTGTGTGTGTGTGTGTGTGTGTGTGTGTGTGTGTGTGTGTGTGTTAGTGTGTGTGTGTGTCT
Source organism: Salmo salar (assembly GCF_965601325.2). Classification (NCBI taxonomy): domain Eukaryota; kingdom Metazoa; phylum Chordata; class Actinopteri; order Salmoniformes; family Salmonidae; genus Salmo; species Salmo salar. Next base: position 16,290,950 of record NC_138316.1, on the reverse strand, counting down.
CTACATATGTCAACCAGGCAACGGCACAGCAGGCTACCCAAGATGTGATTTTAGCCATTTATTTATTTGATCTTTTCACTATTAATAGGTCTCTATCGAGTCATGTAATTGATTCTCTCACTCAGAGAACATCACAGTAGTGTGGACAGATACAAGGGCACTCATATGTTCACACACATCTTAACAAACAACACTCTAGTCATTATTAGCCATACTACTTAAAAACTATTTTATTGTCATTTATTAGTAATGTGTCAATAATTACAAAATTCCCACCAATAAACCCTTGTCAAAAAACATTCTAAAAGCATTAGCTCTCACTGCTGGTCTGACTGGGCTCTGTGACCATGTGTGTCTGAAGGCTAAATACTGGTTCACAGTCTTTGTGTATCAATAACCAAGCTTCCATCCCCAGTTGATATGTGGGTAAAGTCATACTGTATAAAAATAAATCACGACAGCTGTGATGGAAATAGGAAGTTTCCATACAATTTTATAAATGCAGACAGATCATTTGTTTGTTCAGCATGGTGGGATCTTTTTGTGTTGGTAAAATGAATTATGCGAGAAATGGCGGTGGAAACGCCTTTATGCACAAATATTGATATAACAACCATCTTATCGAAGTCAACTTGGAGTCACGTGATGACATGGTGTGTGGTCCTTCCACTACGACTCGGGAAACCATGCAGTTTATTAAGCTACAGATGAAATAAATTATGATGGACTTCACAGGGTGGTGAAAGTACACAATGATCTAATGTTCCTTTCCAATAAATATCGATGGTCTTGTGACCAAACACTATTATATTTTAGTGGGAAATGAGGATTCTCAGGTTTAACTCTATCATTCGGTTTACTTCTCCAAGCTCCTAGCCTACATTATACACTGTGCAAATAATATCATTATTTTCTGAATTCATAAAGAAAAATACATCTTTGACTGACAACCCATTTAACAGCCACCTGCTGCTAAGTACTGTATATTCTGAGCCAAACAGACTAACTAGGTTACCGGCAGACAGTGTCTGTCACCTGAAACAGTGTCAGCTGAAATTGTGTTCATGAACATTTAAAGTCTTGTGAAAAACAACTTGTATACCATGCTGTGCTATTGCTGGAATAACATTCATGGTTCACGCTGACATCACACACACACACACATACACACACGCCAGTACACACAAAGACAGAACAACTCTACTGTATTTCTGTTGTAACAAAGAGGACATCAGCCCAGGATCCAGTTAACAAGGTGAGTCGAGTTGAGCTGATCTACAGTCCACTGACATGAGCCAGATGCTATAAGAGAAGCCATAGCTGGGAAGTCCATGCATCCACACAACGATACTAAGAGACAGGATGATAATCTTGAGAAAATATGGCTGGGTGTGAGGTGATAAACAGACATGTGCAAAGCCTAAACCCCCTCCCACTACCACCCATCTCTATCAGCTCAGTGAGTCAGACTGACACACACACACACACACACACACACACACACACACACACACACACACACACACACACACGCACACGCACACGCACACACACACACACACTGATCTCAGCGGCGAGCTCAATTTATAAAAGTGCCCCCACAAATCAATGTGCATCAGCTTTTGAGAAAACAGTATCGGTGTTCCTACGCATTTCCATTAAAAAAGAGAATACTATTGGCCTTTTGGGAGGCTTGTGTAATTTAATCTATTGATCCAAACACTAGCAGAACTAATCTATTGCAATGAATCACTGTTTGAGCAGTAACCGAAATATTGCAAACTTGCTTTAGCTTTAAAAAGCAAATATATCATCTTCACTAGGATAGTATGAAGTGGCGTGGAGACAAGATCCAATATTGTAGAAACACAAGTGCATGGACAGCACACACACTTACTAGTACACACACACACACACATGCGCACACACACACAAATACACACAATCACATTATCCACAGAGGTCATACCAGACAATGGGCAACACATTCAAATGATAAATATTGTCAAATGATTAATGGATTATCCCTTTAAATCCAATAGTAACTCAAGTTAGTAGTCAAATATCTGGTGTATCTTTTGCACTGCAGTTGACACACATTGTGCAATTTCAACCGTTTTTACTTAGGTGACTACTTACAGTTGAAGTCGTAAGTTTACATACACCTTAGTCAAATACATTTAAACTCAGTTTCACAATTCCTGACATTTACTCCTCGTAAATATTCCCTGTCTTAGGTCAGTTAGGATCACAACTTTATTTTAAGAATGTGAAATGTGAATAATAGTAGAGAGAATGTGAAATGTGAATAATAGTAGAGAGAATGATTTACTTCAGCTTTTATTTCTTTCATCACATTCCCAGTGGGTCAGAAGTTTACATACACTCAATTAGTACTTGGTAGCATTGCCTTTAAATTGTTTAACTTGGGTCAAATGTTTTGGATAGCCTTCCACAAGCTTCCCACAATAAGTTGGGTGAATATTGGCCCATTCCTCCTGACACAGCTGGTGTAACTGAGTCAGGTTTGTAGGCCTCCTTACTCACACACGCTTTTTCAGTTCTGCCCACAAATATTCTATAGGAGTAAGGTCAGGGCTTTGTGAAAGCCACTCCAAAACCTTGACTTTGTTGTGCTTAAGCCATTTTGCCACAACTTTGGAAGTATGCTTGGGGTCATTGTCCATTTGGAAGACCCATTTGCGACCAAGCTTTAACTTCCTGACTGATGTCTTGAGATGTTGCTTCAATATATCCACATCATTTTCGTTCCTCATGATGCCATCTATTTTGTGAAGTGCACCAGACCCTCCTGCAGCAAAGCACCGCCACAACATGATGCTGCCACCCCCGTGCATCACGGTTGAGATGGTGTTCTTCGGCTTGCAAGGCTCCCCCTTTTTCCTCCAAACATAACAATGGTCATTATGGCCAAACAGTTCTATTTTTGTTTCATCAGACCAGAGGACATTTCTCCAAAAAGTATGATCTTTGTCCCAATGTGCCATTGCAAACCGTAGTCTAGCTTTTTTATGTCGGGTTTGGAGCAGTGGCTTCTTCCTTGCTGAGCGGCCTTTCAGGTTATGTCGATATAGGACTCGTTTTACTGTGGATATAGATACTTTTGTACCTGTTCCCTCCAGCATCTTCACAAGGTCCTTTGCTGTTGTTCTGGGATTGATTTGCACTTTTTGCACCAAAGTATGTTCATCTCTAAGAGACAGAACGCATCTCCTTCCTGAGCGGTATGACGGCTGCGTGGTCCCATGGTGTTTATACTTGCGTACTATTGCTTGTACAGATGAACGTGGTACCTTCAGGCATTTGGAAATTGCTCCCAAGGATGAACCAGACCATCTTTTTTCTTAGGTCTTGGCTGATTTCTTTTGATTTTCCCATGATGTCAAGCAAAGAGGCACTGAGTTTGAAGGTAGGCCTTGAAATACATCCACAGGTACACCTCCAATTGACTCAAATTATGTCAATTAGCCTATCAGAAGCTTCTAAAGCCATGACATCATTTTCTGGAATTTTCCAAGCTGTTTAAAGGCACAGTCAACTTAGTGTATGTAAACTTCTAACCCACTGGAATTGTGATATAGTGAATTATAAGTGAAATAATCTGTCTGTTAGCAATTGTTGGAAAAATTACTTGTGTCATGCACAAAGTAGATGCCCTAACCGACTTGGCAAAAGTATAGTTTGTTAACAAGAAATTTGTGGAGTGGTTAAAAAACGAGTTCTAATGACTCCAACCAAAGGGTATGTAAACTTCAGACTTCAACTGTAGGTGATTGAGATAATCTTAGTACTAGTTTTCCAATATTAGACAAAGTTATCAAAGTAGTTTGAATGTCTGAAAAAGAGAGATGTTCAGTAGTAATAAGGCCCATGGGGGAATCTAGTGGTTTGTCACAAATGTGAGTTGCCAGTTCACTGCATATACATTAACAATTCCAGGTTCTATTCTGTAACCTTGACTTCTTCAACTTGACTGGGCCAAACTTGGCGAACTCTAATTTCACAGGGTTTTGTATATGATATGTCTGCACACAGAACCGGGGAACAGCCTACAACTGGACTTTGATTCTTAAAGAGAGTAAATAAAGCCTTGTGAAAATGGCAAGACGTGATATTTTACTGTTCTAACAGGAACGTTACAAAGCAGGAGCAGAAAGTTGGTTGGGTGATCAACCGTTTCTTATCCGGTTCTCCCCGACGTGGCCTCCCTTTTCCTGTCATAGTTTGACAGCTCTTTCCCAAGACTCTCCTTGCCATTAAGGAACACTACAAGCAGCACAGGAGATATCCATTCTTGACAAAGCCGTGAAACAGTCAGTGACGATGTTGGGGTTATTCCAATACAACCACATAATAAAGTCTCTTTGACCACTATGAAGATGTTACAAAGGTGGCATGACCTATCAGGCTGGGGTCAAATACTGTCCACTGACGGCACTATAGAGTCCACAATGGCTTCCACCATGGTTCTAGATTAAACCATCAGCTGGCCACTGAGACAGCAGCATCAGTGGGTGTAAAGAGTCCATATTCCCAAGAAACGTTGTGAGAGGGTGCTAATGATGACAGCCCTGTCAACACGTCTCTTCACACAGTTCACACATACTTGTGTTGTATCACTCTCAATGAGTCACCCTGACCCGCAGCCCAAAATAAACCAGTATCCCTCCTCTCTCTAATAACAATGTCTCTACCGTTAGTCTGCTAATGCCTGACCGTGCCCCTAGTTTTCCTGTCCTCAACCAAAGGTCTGTTCCATCTTTAAAGTCATACTCTTTTGCAACACAAAGGTATGGGCTCGAAACAATTGAACACTAAGTACTGCTACCTCTTTTTCTGAAGAACACAACAAGAGCTCGAGCTTGCTTGCGGACACATGGCAACAAAGAATGAAAGAGCACACACACCACAGTGCAGGGAGACAGAGAGCGAGAGAGAGGGAGACAGAGTGGGACACAGAGAGAGAGAGAGAGAGAGAGAGAGGTGGTGATGTGAAGCATCCTCCCCCTTTGTGACAGATTCATAAGTCTGCTGCCCTGAGTGACTCCCCTAGAGAAGCCTCCCTCTCCACTCTCCTCACCCCCCTTCAGAGAGGTGGCCATGGCAGCACAGTGGGCGTGTGAGGGGGGCAGTGCCAAACGCTGGCACTCACCCGTGACAAATGCAGCGTGTGCAGCCCTGTGTACCCCTGATCTTGATCCCTGCAGGCATGCAGGCAGAGAGAGAGAGAGAGAGGCAGGTGTGGAGCCATCCTTCTTTGTCAGGGGAGAACACAGGGCCAGGCCCAGAGACAAGCTGGGAGACCCAACTACCAGGTGTAATATATATATATTATATATATATATATATATATATATATATATATATATATATATATATAAATCACGGATCACCTCTTATCTCTTCTCAAACTATCCTTTCAGATAAAATACGCCACCAATAGACACCATGTTAACCTGGTTGATGTGTAAAAGTGCCTACAGCAGTGTGTGTAGGCCTACTATACAGTAGCCAATTTCAGTGGAGCGGCAGTGGGGGGGGGGGGGGGGGAGACAGGCAGGTTTACACTGGTTTTCAGCAGGGCTGTCTATCTGTCATCCTGTGTGTGTGTGTGTGTGTGTGTGTGTGTGTGTGTGTGTGTGTGTGTGTGTGTGTGTGTGTGTGTGTGTGTGTGTGTGTGTGTGTGTGTGTGTGTGTGTCTGTCTGTCTCTCATTGTCACTTCTCTGTGGTTCACAGGCTCCGGCCCCACTGGGGTTGGCCTTTCTAAAAGCCACACCTCATGGGCCCGTTCAGAAGCAGCTCATTCCATCATTCTACACAGGCCTCCACAGGAGATGGGGCGGGGGGGTAGGAAGAGAGACAATGAGGCTGGAGAGAGCGAGAAATGTCCGAAAATAGAGAACCGTATGCGTCTCCATATCAAGAGCTGCCTCTGTTTGAATTAAAACACAGGGCAAATACGCACACGAATGAGATACTCACAACATTACCTCATCAAAGGCAAGATGCCATTTTGTCATAGATTTTTTGCTCCCAGGTTTTGAAATTCCTCTTCGCAGTACACAACAAATAAGATCTCTGTTGCTCTCTCCAGCCATAAACATAAATTGCTTTAGGTGACCCCTTCAAAAGCAGCCCTCCCTGCTCATCTCCAGGTCTGGCTGGCTGTCTGTTTCTCAGGAATCTTTGTCATAATGGAACTTCATCTCACGGAAATGTGAGGGTACCTCCCTGTCTGCTTCACCTGCTCCCTGTGTGGCACAGCTCTCCCCCTCCTCTCCCCCTCCCCTCCCCCCTATCTCACACTTCTCCTCCCTGCAATCTTTTTCACTCAGCATTGCTCCCCAGCTAGTTTAGGAAATGGCAGCAGCAGCGGTAGCCTACCTTCCCCCCCAGGGCTTTGTTCTCTCCTCTCCCCTCCTCAGCCACAGCCAACCATGTTATGCCGGGATTTCAACACGTTCAAACTTCAAATGAACATCAGCAGGAAGCCAAGAGGAACACGTACAGTGTGAGTGACAATAGAGATGAGAGGGTATAGGGAAGTGGAGGCTGCTGTGTGACTGTACTATGAGAATGCAGAGTATGGTATATGGTTGCTGTAGTAACAGGCAGCCAATCAAGCCAAACAATGAAGTGGTTCAACAATGGTGTTTCTATTTTTACTGTGGGATCACCTTCTTCTAGGAACATAGTTTGACGTACTGATTGATGACAGTATAATGCAGTCAATACATCTCCGCTGGAAGAAGAAAACCCTCTGGTGAAGAAACAATTATTGTTCATATGATACGTCTCTCACTGGTCTTTCAAACGTCCATTACTACCAGTCGCTGGAATGAAAAGTAATCCCCACAGTGCAAACCGTATTGTGCCTGCATATTCCACAAAGGAAGCCCAACAACATACAGTATCTGCCTGGCAGCTCATTTTAAATGCCTCCTATAAGAAGAAAAACACATTTAACAAGCTATTAATGTAGGATGCTCGGAAACATTCACACATGGCTGTGCTACTTAATGGCCACATTCATTTTATTGTTCAGGGAGGAAGCCCTGTTATGACAGATGGGGCAGCCCAGGAAACAGGAAACAGGATACTAAGGAATCATTGATGATCTCGAAGCTCTTAAAAGTTCCTCTTTAAAGAGAACTTCAAGATATGTGATGTCTGCAAAAACACACACACACACACACACACACACACACACACTTGTGATTCGTTATCATCATGCTGACCACTGTTTTTTTAACGCAGAGTCCTCCATGGCTCCAAAATTTGTTGTGTTCTCAGACTAAACGAATTGTGTGATTATTGATCAGACCCTGTGAAGAACACTAAGGATCGATTCTACCATTCATCGGAGTGAATACTGTAATAGAACGCCCCTGAAGCATAACAAAGCAGAGGTGCGTGAAAAAGACCCATATATAATTCAATACAAGATTCATTCTGAAATGAAACAAGCCACCTCGAAGGCATACTATTTCTAATGCAGCATCCTACAAAACCAAACCATCTCAAATATCAAAAGGGGAAGCCTAGAATGAAGGAGAAAATCAACTTAGCCAGTAATAGCTGCCATCCCATCAGGAGAGACATGGACATTATCATTGAATAAGCTTGTTCTCTGAGCAGTGGGTTAGATGTTGTCAGAGTGTTGGAGAGGAAGGACATCAGCCAGAATGTTTTAGGAGACCACAGGACCCAGAAGGCCACACACACACACACACACACACACACACACACACACACACACACACACACACACACACACACACACTGTATCAAACAGAGTCTGGATTATATTGCAGCATGGCCTCCGGGAGAGAGACATAACGGAGCTAAACTTCAGCCAAGTGAAACAGCCTGGACTGGGGTGAAATATAAAAGTCGTTCACACCATGTGGAGAAGATCTGAGGGCTGTGGGACGGCCTGCCAACCTCTCTCACACTGAGCAAACAGGGATGGACTGTGACTTGTTGCATTAGTGCCAGAACTATTTCTATACCACCTGCCTGGACCCAAAGACCTGTGATCTTTCCTCCTCTCCTCCTTCTCTCCTCTCCTCCTTCTCTCCTTCTCTCCTCCTTCTCTCCTCTTCACCTTCTCTCCTCTCCACCTTCTCTCCTCTCCACCTTCTCTCCTCTCCACCTTACCTGGGGAGGACGGGCTCATTGTAATGGCTGGAATGGAATAAAATGAATGGTAATCGAGCTCACCCCCCCCCCCCCCCCCCAAAAAAAATAAAAAAAAATAATGGCAATAGGAAAAATAAAAATAATATCTCACGATCTACAGCAACCCTTTAAGTGGACCACAAAAAAAGTAAATACTTAGGATGCTTAATAAGTGACAAGAAATATATAAAGATAACTGTATTCCATTACTGAACAATATGAAAGCTGATCTAATATGAAAGCTGATCTAAGACAGAGCTACAGGGAGATAGGCCGGACAGCTGATTGTCCTCGCAGTGGCAGACCACGTGTAACAACACCTGCACAGGATTGGTACATCCGAACATCACACCTACGGGACAGGTACAGGATGGCAACAACAACTGTCCGAGTTACACCAGGAACGCACAATCCCTCCATCAGTGCTCAGACTGTCCGCAATAGGCTGAGAGAGGCTGGACTGAGGGCTTGTAGGCCTGTTGTAAGGCAGGTCCTCACCAGACATCACCGGCAACAACGTCGCCTATGGGCACAAGCCCACCGTCGCTGGACCAGACAGGACTGACAAAAAGTGCTCTTCACTGACGAGTCGCGGTTTTGACTCACCAGGGGTGATGGTCAGATTCATGTTTATCGTCGAAGGAATGAGCGCTACACCGAGGTCTGTACTCTGGAGCAGGATCGATTTGGAGGTGGAGTGGAGGTGGAGGGTCCGTCATGGTCTGAGGCGGTGTGTCACAGCATTGCAGGCAATCTCAACACTGTGCGTTACAGGGAAGACCTCCTCCCTCGTGATACCCTTCCTGCAGGCTCATCCTGACCTGACCCTCCAGCATGACATTACCACCAGCCATACTGCTCGTTCTGTGCGTGATTTCCTGCAAGACAGGAAGGTCAGCGTTTTGCCATGGCCAGCGAAGAGCCCGGATCTCAATCCCATTGAGCACATCTGGGACCTGTTGGATAGGAGGGTGAGGGTGAGGGCTATTCCCCACAGAAATGTCCGGGAACTTGCAGGTGCCTTGGTGGAAGAGTGGGGTAACTCACAGCAAGAATGGGCAAATCTGGTGCAGTACATGAGGAGGAGATGCACTGCAGTACTTAATGCAGCTGGTGGCCACACCAGATACTGACTGTTACTTTTGATTTTTACCCCCCCCCCCCCCCCCCTTATTCAGGGACACATTATTCCATTTATGTTAGTCACATGTCTGTGGAACTTGTTCAGTTTATGTCTCAGTTGTTGAATCTTGTTATATTCATACAAATATTTACACATGTTAAGTTTGCTTAAAATATACACAGTTGAAGGTGAGAGGACGTTTCTGAGTTTAGAATAAAAAGTCTGAGGGTGGTTTTAAACTTCCAGACTCGGGATTGTATCAACTCGCTACCCAAGGCTTTTACTTGCCACATATAGTTAAATGCACAAAAGAACAACAATGGGTACATATTGAAGATGAGCATGCTCATCTCCAGAATCTTTTAACTTGTCTATTTTCAAAGGATAAAGCTAAGAACATTAACAACACCGTAACAATATGTAAGAAAAGGAAACACACAGTATTCTACAAAAACAATATCACTCCTTAAAAGCCCAACCTTATGGAACAATCCTTGGATAGCTTTTCAGAATTCACTGATAAATTGGTCCACATGGGAAACAAAAGTCATAGAAAACGTAAATGTCTTGGTAACAGGAAATACATTTATAACCATGACATAATTAAAAAGTAATTTTGAACAGACCAAATACATGAAACTTAAAAGTTACATACTGTATCACAAAATTTGGATTTGAAATATTTTGGACCTGAAGGGAATCTTATTTGAGTCTGAAAATGATATTCATATGATAGGGAAGATACACAAAACTTTGCAGAGACCATATCCAACTGACAATCTCTTAAAAAAAAATACAAACTATTGGAACCAAGACAAAGAACTGATGTTGGCACAAGATGCAGGGAATGTTGGAGCATAACTAACGAAATTACAGTTAACTAAAATGTACACTTAATCCAGTATAAACTAATGCATAGAATTTATTATACAAGAGACAATTCACAATTCACATTTCTACAGCACAACGACAGAGTCATGTCTTAAGTGTAAAACTAATAATGACTCAATAATCCATGCTTTCTGGGAATGCTATGAAGTCCAAAAGTTATGGGCGGAGAAAGAAAGTTGGCTGTCAGAAGTATTAGAATGTAAACTTACTTTTAATCCATCTGTCTGCATATTTCAAGACATGGCATATGTGGGTGTAGTGAGATACCCAATGGGCTGAACAATTCTCTTCTCATCACTCATCTTGAAAAAACATATACTACAACTTGGAAATAAATCCATCCGCCATCTTTAACATGAAATTCAAATGATTTATTATTGAAATATTGAAATAGCATGGGCGACCGAGAAAAACTATTTGGTACAATTTAGGGCCATGTGGCAAAAAATAATGCAGGCACTCGGGATGAGGGTGTGTGCATGTGGGTCTGGGCAGATGAGATGTAGTTGTTGTTTGTGTGCGTCTGTGAGTTGTTGTTCCTATGTATAAGTTTGTATGTGGAGTGGGGGAAAAAACAAACAAATATTGTAAATAAAATATTATAAAAAAATATAATATACCTCCCCTCTCTCTGCTACCTGGTGGACTGATGGATGCCAGACCTCGTAGCCAAGGACAGAGATGCAACATGAACCAGCCAATACCCTGCAGTCCAGTCAGCAGTGACCAGACAGAAGTCTCTGCCAGCCCAGTGCAGTCAGTACCTCCCACTGCAGTGCAGGTTTATTATAACTATCTTATATGGAGCAGAGCAGAACAGCATCTCTCTCTCCTTCGCTCTCTGTCCCTCTCATTTGCTCTCTGTCCCTCTCATTCTGTCTCTTTCTTCCTCTCTCTGTCTCTCTACTCGCTCTCTTTATCTAGTCCCCTCTCTCTGTGTCTACCTCTCTTTCTCTCTCTTCCTCCCACAGTAAAGACCATATAATAAGGACTCTGGGTTATATTGACAGTAATGGCACCTGACTCATGGGCATAAAGCGCATTTGAAAGCCACAAACATACTTAAACTCTGCAGCTGTAAGGAAATTACCCTTAAAAGCCTTTAATCCACTCTTGGGAGATAAAAATGATCCACCAGACATATCTTGAGTCGGACAAAGATGATACATGTATAAAAAAATAAATCGTAATACTTAATACTCCCATTTTGATGTGCATGCCACATACTAGGCAATTTCAGAAGTATTGCGAGAATTTTGAATATTAATGGCCTTGTTACAGTATAATGCATCTTTGAAGTATGTTAAAGTTTGAAATCTACATGGAACTTAAAAGTCCAGTCTCAACAAAAGCTAATTAAACAACAAGCCAATCTGAATAATAACAGTCACACAACTCTGTAATGAAACATACATTCTGACAACTGACGCTAATATCCAGGATGTCATTATGGGGAGTAGGCTACCTATAAACCGGAGGAGAAGAAATTAAAGGGAAGAGGACAGAAATTAGCTTTTGTTCTTGGAGGAAATGTCAATGTACAGACGGACAGAGGACTATAGAGCAGTCTGTCCTGACCTTTCATCCCATGGAAGCAATAAGCTGCCTGTTGCCATTCCCACTGGAAGCTTCTCTCTCATTAAACTGTCCGCCAGCCCCTCTGAATGGTCATCTGTTATGGACTGTCAAATCAATCATTTGTCCTCACTCCTCCCTGCTACTGTCAACACAAGGAAAACTACCACTACAGCCCAAAGACTAATGGTAGCGCTCTGCTCACATTCCTGTTACACCCCCTGGATTGATCAAGAAAAGGGATGTAGGCTCAACCTTGTCAACTTACGCTCTTGCTAACATCTAAGGATGACATTGTGATTCTCACAGTCACAGACGAGAATATACACATACACCCTGTGTAATGTGAAGGGCTATACACTTCTTTGAGTGTCAGTAGACTGAGGGATAATATGGAAGTGTATGTTGTGTGACAGGTCCATTATTGTCCCTTTGTCACGGCGACCTCTTAAGTGCTGAAAGGAGTTTGATCCCCCTGACCCTTTGACCGGTAGAATTTGTCTTCAGGGCACAGAGCCATCAATGGAACCATTTCTCTCTTTCCTCGTCTGACTCTCCAGCTGAATCGGTAACTCATTTGGTTTCCTAAATTGCACTCATTTAATTCTAAATGGCTATAACCAGAAAGGGATGCATAGATCCAGGAAGCGTATACTTGTGGTGCTCTGCCCATAAATCTAAATTAAGATATTATTTTCAAATTCCAAGGGCATAGGGTATACAGGAACTCTTGTTGGAAAGATAATACTTTTCTTGTTTCCATTCCCTTTTTCCTTTATCACAATCTAGGGCCCTCTTCTAAATGACTCTCAGCACATTCCTAGTTTTTTTGGGCGAATCTCAACGGGAGACAGGGAGAGCAAGACAAGAGAGAAACACTTCTCATCCTTACTTTTTCATTTACTCTACCAGTCTTTCCCAAACTCTGTCCTGGGGACCCCAACGGCTGCACGTTTTGGTTTTTGCCCTGGCACTACACAGCTGATTCAAATAATCAAAGCTTGATGATGAGTTGATTATTTGAGTCAGCTGTGTGGTGCCAGGGCGAAAAACTAAACGTGCACCCAGGGGGGCCCCGGACTGAGTTTGGGAAACCCTGCTCTACACTATTTATCTCCTGCTTTTTCTCATTCTCTGTCTGTGTCTTTGAGTTCAGGGGTCTAGCTACAGTATATGCTGTGATATAATAGTAATATACAAGAAGCTGAGAGATAGAGGAAACAGCAATGACTCCTGCTGTTAAATGTGTTTCTTCTCTGCAGTGTGTTGGAGCCATGTGTTCAGTGAAGGGAGTGGATCCTGACAGACACCCAGGGAGGGAGGGAGCAGAGACGGAGCCGCCGGCCACAGACAGACAGCCAGGACGAAGGGAAGTCATAACTCACTACTCTGCTCTGTGGCTCAAACACACACATGCATCACACACTCACATCACACACACTCGCCCCACCCCAACACCAAACACTGCTAATCACAGCACAAAGAAGAGCCCCCAGTCCACACTTCCATTGATCTCCTATTGTACACAGCAGGGTGGGACAACAATAATGCTGAGTTGGGATAGGAAGTATAGTTACAACTCAATACTGAAACTAGCACCAGAGCCAACTGTAAACTACACTGTCTAGTGACGTGAGACCTGCTCTCTCTTAGTGTGCTGAGTCAGCACATAACAATCAGAGACACATGAACTGCTGTATGTCTCAGACTTCTCTTAGTGTTTATTTGACCAGGTAGGTCATTGAGAACACATTCTCTTTCACAATAACAACCTGACTCTGAGTATATGAAATAACAAGAGAGAAACGTTTCCTCAGTCTGTAGTTTGATTACCTCTGCAGTGAGGCCCACCCTCCATATCGTGTATTATAAAGAACAACCCACTGGACAAAAACTGGTTGAATTTAACGTTGTATCCACGTCATTTCAACCAAAATGTGATTATGCTGAATCAATGTGGAAAACTGAATCGATTGCTACAAGTCATCAAGGTAAAGGTATTTTCTATTTTGTTTTTCACCCAACTTTCAACCTAAATCCAATGACAGGGTGACATTTGTGGTTGATTTCGCATTCATTTCACGTTAGTTGACAACTCAACCAAATCCAAATCAAAACTAGATGTTGAACTGACGTCTGTGCCCAGCGGGATATTTAATGCTCTCATTACAATAGTTAATGGCGTGTTCCAGCCTGCCTCTGGAACTTAATGATGTGCAAACCTCACAGACAAGTAAGCGCATGGCCATTGACACTGCCACCAAAGTAAGCAGCAGGAACTGTCTTTTCTACTGACTACTATGAACAGGAAGGGGCTCTAGTCAATGCAAGAAAAATGATGAGCACACAACCCAAAGCTTCCTATTATTCTCTGTGGATCTGTGAACACAGGTGTTCTTGGAGATATTGACTCTTCTAATCAGTGTGTGTGTGTGTGTGTGTGTGTGTGTGTGTGTGTGTGTGTGTGTGTGTGTGTGAGACACATGCTGTTTCCATAAACCCATGCAGCTGAAACGTAATCCTCCCAACAATGAGATAACTTTGACCTTTTTCTCTGGGCCTTCCCTTTCCTCTTTTCTCTTTCCCCTCCGGTGGGTGAATTGACTCTCCCCATGCACACCGCATGAGCTCCCCGTGCCGGGGCTCTATTCAGTGGTCTGCAGACCTGCTGCCACGTTCCAGACTTCCAGGCCACTTCTAAAGAAGTGCAAACATCAACCGTTCTGTCAGACAGCACCCTTATGACAGAGGCTGACACGTAGAGCACAACACGAGGAGAGACCCAGCCAACCTTGATCCATAGGATCAAAATAGGAATATTTATAAGACGTGATATACTGCAGGCAGATTTTCTTTGTGTGAATGTGTGTGTGCGTGACAGACAAACGGACACACACTGACAGACACACAGACAGAAAGGCACATCGAAAGACACACCGACAAACACAATTCTGTCCACAATAAACACATGAAAGCTTTTCGCATCACACCACACTGCAACCTTATACAAAGGAAACCTCAAAGGAAGCTGCTGCAACATGTAAGAAAGCCAGATCAGGGAATGGGTGGTCTGGTGCAGTGTTACAGTATAGAGGGCATGGTGGAGGGGAGTATGAGCCCAGCGCACTACAACTCGTGGAACTCAAGACAGGGAACCAAGATTTTTTTACTTCTGCACAGTGAATTTATCACACCAAACCACAGAGAGAACTTCAACGGTCTTTTCATCAGTTTTGACACGTCGGGAAGTAATAAGCACGGCACACAGATGTTTAAATGCTCTACATCAACTTCACTGGTTATAAATGGCTGAGAACGTACCGTGCTGCTGATACTGCCGTGCTGAGAGACTTCAGCAACAGAAAGAAAAATATACATTTAAATCAATCTTCACCTTGCTTATTACTGTATCTCTGTCTTTAGCAATCCTTGAAAAGAAAGAAGCTTTTGACAGTTTGGTACAAAGCTTTGATGATTCAGTCACAATTACCACTAATGAAGGAAGGACTTTCCTCACATCAATCAGAGTCAATCTTTAAAGGCCAGAGTGGTATGCAGTAGATTATAAACTGGGTGGTTCGAGCCTTAAATGCTGATTGGCTGACTGCCCTGGTATATCAGACCGTATTTTTACTGATCTAATTATGTTGGTAAACAGTTTATAATATCAATAAGGTACCTCGGGGGTTTGTGGTATATGGCCAATATACCACACCTCCTTGGGTCTTATTGCTTAAGTGGAGCTCATGTACCCTCATGTGTCTCTGTGTGTATGTGTATGTGCTTTTTGGGATTTACTACCCTTGTGGGGACCAGAAGTTCTTACAAGGATATTAAAACGAGGACAATTTGTCGATCCCCACAAGGAAAAAGGCTATTTTAGGCTTAGGGGTTAGGTTTAGGGTTAAGGTTACAATTAGGATTAGGGTTAGAATTAGGGTTAGGTTAGGGGTTAGGTTTAGGGTTAGGTTAAGGGAAATATAATTAGGAATGGGAATCAATTATTTAACCCCCACAAGGATAGTAAAACAAACGTGTGTGTGTGTGTGTGTGTGTGTGTGTGTGTGTGTGTGTGTGTATGTGTGTGTGTGTGTGTGTGTGTGTGTGTGTTTAGGGTGGGGGCTTGTCTTGATAATCAAGTTGCCAGTGCATGTCTTATCTGTATTGAATTTGCAGACAGTAGCACTGATGGGCTGATATCAGGAAGGCGTCACTTTGACAGGAGACATTAGATAGGAGCAGCTCTGTGAGATCAGAGTGGGGGAAGACATCCACCCACAGAGATCAGAGGCACGGGAAGCGTCAGAACCCAGCATCAGCAACAATCTGATGGACAGCCAAAGTAATCCAAAGTAATACTGGCTAACAGCACCTTACTATAAAGCATGGCTTGGAATCACTCTTAACTCTGAGCCTCATTACATTAGATTAGGTAGTCAGAGGAGTCACCCACCATTGATTTATTTGAGTCCCTTGAGGGTCATCTACAGTAATGGCCAATACACCATTAGAAAAAAAGGTGCGAGAATCTAAAGGGATCTTCTGGTGTCCACATAGGAAATCCCTTAAAATAACCCTTTTTGGTTCTAGGTAGAACCCTTTTGGGTTCCATGTAGAACCCTTTCCATAGAGGGTTCTACATGAAAACAAAAAGGGTTCTACCTGGAACCAAAAATGGTTATTCAAAGGGTTCTCCTATGCAAGGTGATTATAGTCAATGAAAATAAAAAATACAACTGGAAAAACTATTTAGTAAACCAAAACCAAAAACATTTGAAAAACGAAAACTATACTGAAACTATTATCTTTCACTGCAAATCTAACTAAAATAAAATAAAAACCACAATGAATTATATTTAGTTGTAGTTTTTTCTTTTAAACTTTGGGAAAAATATAATGGGGTTTCTGTCCCTAACACTAAAACTAAATAATATAAAAATGAAATAGGAATGCTTTTATCAAACTGAAACTAAATAAAAACGAGTAAATCAAGAACATTTACTGAAACTAATTTTCAAATAAATATCTAAAATGAATAGAAATAAAAAAAACGAATATTAAATTACAAAATTATAATAACCTTGCTCCTATGGGGACAACCGAAGAACCATTTTGGAACCCTTTTTTTCGAAGAGTGTATGAATCCATACTTACAAAGGAGAAGTACAGTATTAAAATGAATTAGTGATCAATGACCATGTCTAGACTTGTGTCACGCCCTGACCTTAGATTGCCGTTTATTTTCTCTTTTTTGGGTTAGGTCAGGGTGTGATGTGGGGTGGGCATTCTATGCCATTCTATGTTTTCTATTTCTTTGTGTTTAGCCGAGTATGGTTCCTAATCAGAGGCAGCTGTCTATCGTTGTCTCTGATTAGGAATCATACTTAGGCAGCACTTTTTCCCCTCCTTCTGTGTGGGATCTTGTTTTTCTACAGCTCAGTAAGCCTGCAGAACGTGACGTTTGTTTTTCCTTGGTTTGTTATTTTGTTTGAGTGTTCTGAGTTACAATAAATATAAATATGAGCACTTTCCACGCTGCACCTTGGTCTACTCATTACGACGAGCGTCACAACTTGACAGTTCATGCAGCTTTAGTATTCTGATCATAGAGATCTGAACATGGAATTCCGAACATGTCATGCATCTACACCTACATTGAAATGTGTTCCATGTCCACAGTGTGTCCGGATTCCCTATTCCCGCGCTATATTCAAATGCCAGTATGCATTCTACAAACAGTTGAATAGGCAAAATATGATAACACAACAACTGATGGCAGTAGCTAACTACTGTAGCTAACTACTGTAGCTAACTAGCCAGCTAACCTCTGTAGCTTGCAAGAAACACTAAAGGGATTGCAAATGGGTTAGCATTACTCTAACCAAACAAAACATAGTTTTTCTGAATATTAGCTAACTGGCTAGCATTTATGAGGTCAGCAAACACATTCCTCACACCGCACATATTTCCTCCAACATTATAATGAAAAGGTGCCTCTCGGTCCCAAAAACACAAGTTTTCTGGAGACTGATGACGTCACCCACTGTATACACTTTCGGTAGCCTGATTGCGTCCAGTCTGAGGAGAAATCCACACACAATGCATCCCTGACCACCTTCTGAAGTGGTCAACCAGATCTGAACACAATCAGATCACAAAGCAACTTTTGTATGTCTAGACAGGTATTTTCAATGCGATCTTCGTATTCTGATAGCAGAAGTCGCGTGTTGTGTAGACACAATCAATGACACCTAAGGGCCAGCTCAGTCCCCCATGAGGGTATGCACATGAGCTCATCACAAGAGAATCCATCATAAGAGCCTAAATCTGTAGTCACCGCATCAATGATTTATCTACACAGTGCACATGAAACTAGCAGGTCAAATTAAAACAAAAACACAACATAAACCCAATAATTGATTGGGATCCATCTAATGAATTGATCAATGCTTGGTCAAAGCAGACCGGTTTAACCTTGAGGCCTCTGAAAACAAATGCGGTAATTGAGATTTCCCCTAAGGAGAACCATCGATCTAAAACTGAGAGTCCAGAGTCCTAAAGTATTTTAACACTGGCCCTGGCTGAATGATTGGCCTGGTTAAAGGACTGACTGCTGAATTAAGCTTTCCATTTCCAACAAAGTTGGTCTATATGTCATTCAGGAGTAAGAACTCAGGACTCCAGCCAGCGCCCATGGAGTGTGCGACTTTCTTTATTTTGATAGTTTATAGTTTATTCGCCGTTAGTCAGCACCTCCACACAAACTATTTTTCTGGGTGTGCGCCAGCTCATGTTTTTTCAACAAAAAAGAATGATATCAAAGCTCACACAAGCAGTGAGCTTCAAGGCTTGTCCCAGGTGCAACCTAAGGTCAGAGTGTCTGGATGTAAAAGGATGAGAAAGGACAGACTCGCCCTGCAGGTGCACAGAAAGGCCTACTGCTCAGCAAGAAATATGAACACCATCCTGTAACATGCAAACCTCACCAGCCACGTTGCGTGCGTGAGCGTTGCAAAATAAATATACACATACATGTTATTCAATCAGTTCTCCCACAACCGCTCGCGCGTGTGAACGAGAGTCTGCGTAGCACTGCAAGTCCCCTCCTGATTGGATATCAGTCAAATATAAACCCACGTGGATGCTTGAAAGACAAATGAGAAGGGATTATTTAAAGACTAACTAGGTTTCCCTTTTTATCTGTGGATTAATCATTGGAGTAGAGAAACACACAATTTTGTATGACTCCGGGTCAAAATTCTACAAAGAACCAGCTAAAAAGAGGACCACAAGCATGTCAGGTAAAATAACAACCCAATGTTCATCTCCCAGGACAGCTAAATGTCTGTGGGTGTTTCATGTGTCTTTCGACCTGCCCCCAAATGAATCTAGTTGGTTCACAGTTGGTTTTGATATGTAAGACCTTCATATGGAACAGTATGCTGTTATACACCTTCACTGCCATCCCTTCACATGCAGTAGAGATAAAGAGCTTCTACCGTGCTGCACATGAGAGCTGACCTTGATACTGGAGCTCTCTCATGGCTGAACACTCTTTCACCTTATATACTGAGCAACTCCAATCCATCTTCCATTATCCATTGCCCAGTCCTTTACCGTTACACAAAGCTGACAACTGCTGTAGCATCAGAGCACTAACTAACAGTCACTGCTCTGCTCTAATCAAAGGCAGTATCCTGTATCTGTGGTGTTATGAAGTTTAACCACGCAGGGAGAGATGCATTCCAGTGAGCCCGCCCCTCCCAGGCGCCAGTAATTTGGCAATTAGTATGCAACCAATTTAATTCAGAGGAATACTCTAAATCACTAATGACCACTATCTAAACCACTATGGATGTCTCCCATTTGTCTGGTCACAAGAGAGCTATGACTCACTTATTTAAAATTCCAATGAATGTTAATCCGATAATATATAAAACATATTCAGATGTAATGCAATGCAATTTATTCTGATTTCATTGTGAGAAGTACAGTAGTACACTATTATTTGAGTACTATTCAGATATTACATTCTTTGTAGTTGAGACAGTGAACGGTGAGCAGAGCAGTACCAGGGTTTGAGTTTTAGTGTTTTGAAAGTAGAAGCTCATTTCCTACATTTCATTCAAATGGTATTTAGAGAACAGTGCAACAATGACCCCAGGCATTATCACCTTGGCTGCTGTAGGTTCATTCACTTCAGTCCATCTACACATACATAGCATATTAGCTATACAATTGTAATATTATACCCTTGAAAGGGGGGAAATAGGATAAATGTTTCATACTGACACTGTTCAGTCAGTTCTAATGATGAATTGCATGAAATCATCAATTCTTTACATAGATATCTCTTTTCTGAAATTACAGTGTTCACATTTGTCTTCCTAGGCATTACTAATCAAGCTCCACACAAACAGACATCAACGGAGCACACAGATGATCGTGTTATCACATTCACATGAATTATTTGAATATTACTTACGATTCTGTATTAATATCAGTGAATTAGTGGTAAAAAAAAAGGTGGGTAATGGAGGGTCAACTATAAACTCCAGTGGGTGATCGAGATAAGTCGAACAACGACCGTTATAAACTAAATGGTATTACATTTTTAGAACTGTGTTGCTTGCATGTTGATTGCATTTTAATGTAGGCCTATAGGGAAGATAGGCCATGTGGAGATAATCATATTAAAACATATGTTCCTAACCTGTTTGATAAGATTAATACAGATTTTCTCAGGGGAACCCCAACCCCAAGTTTGGGAACAACTGTACTAAACTCTCTCTCTGCTTCCTCCTGCATGCATTGCAGCCTTCCTCAGCCTCACCACTGAGCACCACATCCCTGTATGTCTCAGGTGCCTACTCTCTGTAAAGCAAAGTTCTGATGAGAACTTAGTAGCCTATTTCTTGCTCCTTCTGAGGTAGGCTCTGTTTAACGTTAACTTCTTACTTCATCCTAGCTGGTTAAGTAATACGAGGGATGTCTCTAGACACGGCAGGAGTCGTGGGACGGTTTTAAAATTGCTTTTTGTCCGGCATCTGACAAACACACTGTCAGCAGCGTCTCTACTTGATCTGACTCTGAGCTGGGGTAGTTGGTTTCATGTCTCAGGCCGAGTTAGCTGTTTGAGAGAGTGGTGAATGTGCCGCTAAAAAGGCAAATCCATGAGGCAAATCCGGGGGATGCAGGTTAAAATAATGAATGATTCCACTCGTTCGCAAAGAGACAGGCGCGATTATAACTCAGCCAGATCAATAGTATAAGCATTCTGTGCTTTGATCAACACTGGGAGCAATATTTAGATGTCGACCCATAGGCTAATTGATTAGGGTTTGTTTACAAAATATATATTTTTATTCGAAAAAATGACAGAGGTCCGGACCTCGGTTTCCTCATTATGTAGTTACGACCCTTCCATTAAGTTTCACTTTTCATTATTTTCCATGAAGCATGCCAAAATCATTCAATCACCAATGTGTTATTCAATCACTGGACACCTGCGGGAAGAAGACATAACTTGGTGAAATGTTCACCGTGGCAGAATAATACGCAGATTTATAATAGTATTATTACGTCATCTGTGGGAACCTCAAATATTGTGCTAATTGAATACGAAGCCTTTGGCTTCTCCTCTCTTCTTCTTGAGTCTAAAATCTGAAGTCTAACGGAAAAGATAAAGGAAAATGGAATTCCTCTTCAACGTACAGTTGTCTGAGCAAACAGCATAAATGACCCATTTTAAATTCAACACCTCCAGTATGGGGCCATTCTCCATTGGGGATCACTGGCCTAATATTTGAATGACATTTGAATGATTTTATCCATTTCATCCATAAAACAGTAGCTAGTCTACCACCTGCAGTTCATGGTGGTTCCTCTGTGGTGGCGATGAGAGAGAGATAGAGAGAGGTGTGGAGAATTAGATCTCCTCAGGGAACCTAGCCAATGAACAGCACATAGACCTTCTTCACTTCACACATTAATTACAATGGCAGTTGTCTGTGATAGATTTTCCCATCAGCTCTCAGGTACCTGGCTGGCCGGTGCCCTGCTCTCCTGCTCTCCTGCTCTCCTGCTTTCTGCTTGGCTATTCCCCTCTGGCTTCTGGAGCCCAGCGCCTCTCAGCTGTCAGTCCAATCTACAGCAGAATCCCACTACATGACATCTCCATTACCTAACCCCCCCCGAAATACACACACACCCACCCACCCACCCACCCACACACACACACACACACACACACACACATACACACACACACACACACACACACACACACACACACACACACACACACACACACACACACACACACACACACACACACACACACACACACACACACACACATAGAGTCTCAGACAAAGAGGAGCAGGAAGAGTGCTCCCCCTGTTTGCACACACCACAACAAAGGAGCCTAAACAGAAATCCAACCCCATCATTTACAAGATGCAAACTCAATCAGCAACCGTTAATCATGTCATGTGCTGCTGGGACTAGCATTCATGTCTGGAGAGACATAACCTACTGTACAGTACGTACACAGAGAGAGCAGATGGTCTGTTATGCACAAGCAAAGCCATAGGTAGGAAACCATCTCAACGTCCAACTGAGGGTAAAAACAAAGATCTCTGCTCACAGAGGTAAACGTACAGTAAATCTCATAGCAGCTCGTTTCTCTGCCTGTTTAGTGCAGGGTAATGACGTGACGAAGTGGTTGGTGGGCGGGTAAATTGGCCACTGTTCAGAGAAGAAAGCCATTCTCTCCCACACAGAGCAGAGCATTACCCCCTCAGCCCCGTGTGTCATCCTCTCTGCTCCTCGTCACATTATGGCCATGGTGGAGGAGATTTCAGGATGTGGGATTGGAGTCAAATGTTGAATAAAACCTACAGTTAGACAGTGCAGCCCAAAACAATCCTAAAGTATACACACAGCAATGGGGCCGGATACACATACTGTGTACACACTTATCACACATACACTACACTAAAGTAATCCTTCTAACCCCCCCCCTTACACATACACACATACACTACACTAAAGTAATCCTTCTAACCCCCCCCCCTTAAAAGATTTAGATGCACTATTGTAAAGTGGTTGTTCCACTGGATATTATAAGGTGAATGCACCAATTTGTAAGTCGCTCTGGATAAGAGCGTCTGCTAAATGACTTAAATGTAAATGTAAAACTAACAACTCTGTAGCAGCTGGGCAGATGTCTGTGTTCCTGAATATACTGTAACTTTATGTGTCCACTCATTTTAAACTGACAGGGCTTGAAATGGACCTGATTCTAGAGTTATATCGTTTCAAGGTTAGAATTTGTGTATGCTGGACAGAGAGCGAGAGAGAGCGAGAGAGAGAGAGCGAGAGAGAGCGAGAGAGAGCGAGAGAGAGCGAGAGAGACCTGGGAATTTGAAAACCCAATTTTGATACACTCCCATATCTATTGGGTGAAATACCAGAGTGCCATCACAACAGCAATATTTGTGACCTGTTGCCACAAGAAAAGGGTAACCAGTGAAGAACAAACACCATTGTAAATACAACCCATATTTATGTTTATTTCTTTTCCCTTTTGTACTGTAACTATTTGCACATCATTACAACACTGTATATAGACATAATATGACTTTTGAAATGCCTTTATTCTTTTGGAACCTTTGTAATTGTAATGTTTACTGTAACATTTGTTTTGTTTATTTCACATTTGTTAATTATCTATTTCACTTGCTTTGGGAATGTAAACATATGTATCCCATGCCAATAAAGCCCCTTCAATTGAAATTGAGCGAGAGAGAGGCTCAGCATGGTGCTAGTAGGTACCTGGCCTCTAACCAATAGAGAATTGATACCTGCTCATGCCGGGGCTCAGCGCATTAGGAGCTCTGTGTGAACCACACGGCGGACTAGACTAGCGGGCTGAATAAATGAGGGAGCACGTGCCTATGCTGTAACTCCAAGCACCAGAGGGGCACTGGGCCTGTCAGCATCTGACATGCAGTACAAATCACCCTCCACCTTCCATCTGAACGAATTAGGCTCGGCACACACCCAGACACTTAAACAACTTGATTACTTATGCTCGCCCTCTTTCTCTCTTTCCCACTCTCTCTCTCTCTCTCTCTCTCTCGCCCTCTCTCTCTCTCGCTCTCTCCAAGACTAGAGTTTAAGGTCTATAACAAACCAACTCAGTGTGACAGTACTGTGGTCGTTTCCCCAACCTCCCCCAAAAATCCCTACTGCTCGGATGAGTAAATACTGTATAATGTTTTACACATCAAAGTAATCCTGAAGCAAGGGGTTATGTAGCAGTTTGACTAGTGAACATAATGTTGTGAATCTGGTCTAATACATTCATTCATGCAAGAAATCCCACAAAAGCATTTCCCCACCAGCAGTAGTAGAGCGAAACAGGAAGCGGGGCTATTTGTAATGTTAACACCATTCAGAAGTGGGACACCGAATTCTCTTTCTGGGTTTTCAACATCCGCTCTCCAACAGGTAGTCAGCAGCAGCCCGTCGGCAACAATATAATATTATCAGACTATTGATGTATGTTCTCAAGTGGGTGTTAATAATTAGTAACACAGCGCCAGTGGAGAGTAGAGCTGAGCTCCTGAACAGAACAGGATATCCTCTGAGCTCCTACTCTGTTGGCCCGGGCCAGAGAGCTGCATGAAGACCTGTCAGTGAAGCTGTCTTCACTCACACACACTTACAGTCACAGGCCAGGGTATCAGCTGTGTGCAGGACACACCGCTCACTGTGGCTACTCTACTCCACAGAACTTTGTGTGATTTGGCAGATTGTGCTGAATTGTCCCTATCCACTGAGGCCACAGGAGGAGACACTCAATCTGTCTGCTGGATTTACATCCAACCATAATGCAATCTCTCATTCCTCTCATTCTTCTTCTCCCAGTTTTACTGGAGTGAGTTATGGAGCCAACCAAATCATATTAGAAGCAGCACACTGACAAGGAGGAGAACAGGTCTGTCTCTGCCCGTCAAACACTATTGAGATGGATTCAACATTC
This sequence comes from Salmo salar, assembly GCF_965601325.2. Classification (NCBI taxonomy): domain Eukaryota; kingdom Metazoa; phylum Chordata; class Actinopteri; order Salmoniformes; family Salmonidae; genus Salmo; species Salmo salar. The sequence goes on along the minus strand of NC_138316.1, from coordinate 16,266,107 downwards.
AGACAGCTGGCATTTAAGAGTTGCTCAGACGCAGTCATGACATTTATGGTGCTGTTCATATTACTGCGTATTGCTGTACCCACTACTGTATAAGGACTGCTTGAGCAGCTAAAGCACCACCAGTCCCTCCTAATGCTTCACACCTAACTGTTGTTATTCTAGTATAGATATGCTGTTGCCTCTCTAATAAGTAATTCATGTCTGACAGGTCTACAGTAGTTTGGCTCTATAAGGAATGTGTCATGGCCAGGCCAGAGGACATTTAGCATTGAGCTGTGGACTGCAGTCGATCTGGTTGGCCTGGCCTACTGTTGGCATTCCATTGAACAGCTTTCACAGCCCACCACAACCCACCACCCTGCTGTCAATTCTCTCCCCTTACTGACGTTCCCTGAAAATAGCTATTATTGGCTTGGCAAAGGTTTCTTAAATCGATTGCTGCCATTTCTTGTACTTATTTCTTTCTCAATAAGATTAACAGTCTTTCTGACTTGACATTAACACACTTTATGCAACAGATTTATGGATGATAAATATTTCATAGGTCTATTAGTTTTGGAATAGCACTACAGTATATAAACCCATTACATTAATTCCACCATCCAAACAGTAGTACAAGTGTTTAGCTAATTAGCAAGATGGTAGATCACACAAAGTGGCAAAGGACGACACACTGATTTGTTCGTTCAGAAGTCGACTCTGCATGTGTGGTCTAAAAGCCATGCATAAACACACACACACACACACACACACACACACACACACACACACACACACACACACACACACACACACACACACACACCTGATCCCCCGCGCTGCCTGCCGCCCTGAAGTGGCCAGCGACAGAGCCCAGGCTCTTTGTGTCAGGATGCTGATAGGGGTGGAGGAGCAGGGTGGAGAGAGGAGAGAGAGGGGCATGTTTAGAGACAGTGTTCATTTCTTCACTCTAATCAGGCAGTCTGAGAATACAGAAAACCTATTCTGGAGAAGTCTTCCACCTCTGGGGAGCAGAGTGATGGGCACTGACCCAGAAACACTGGTTTGTTCTGGGCTGCCACTTACATCAGGACCTGGAAGACTCCAACGTGGAGGAAGCAAAGTAAAACCATCCTTACTGGCCGCTAACAGTACACTTGTATAGTACAAACACAGTATAATACACACAGAGTAATAAAGCAGCATAAAAAAAGAACAATCAGTATAGCAGTGGCAGTCGGTGCCGTTTAAGATGAGGGTGATGATTATTTTTTTATATATTTTTTACTTTTACCCCTTTTTCTCTCCCAATTGTTAATTACAGTCTTGTCCCATCGCTGCAACTGCCCTACGGACTTGGGAGAGGCGAAATTCGAGAGCCATGTGTCCTCCGAAACACAACCCTGCCAAGTCGCACTGCTTCTTGACACAATGCTCGCTTAACTCGGAAGCCAGCCGCACCAATGTGTCAGAGGAAACACTGTCCAGCTGGCGATTGAAGTCAGCTTGCAGGAGCCCGTCCCACCACAAGGAGTCGCTAGAGCACGATGGGACACGAAAACCCCAGCCGGACAAACCCTCCCCTAACCCGGACAACGCTGGGCCAATTGTGTGCCGCCTCATGGGTCTCCCAGTCACGGCCGAATGTGACACAGCCTGGGATCGAACCCAGGTCTGTAGTGATGCCTCAAGCACTGCAATGCAGTGCCTTAGACCGCTGCACCATTTGGGAGGCCACCATTATTATTTTTTTATGAGCATGGCCTTATTTCTATTACAGCATATTGGATGACTGTCATTCATATTCCATTCACCAAGCTCAATGTAACATCAATAGGTTCAGATTCCTTCATGATAATTGAATTGTCCCTATACACATTATGAGGTTGCTACAACCTAGCCAATGAATGAAAGTTTACAACGTAGGTGCACAGGTTGAGAGAAAAACTTGACTAATCAAGGTGACAGACAGTGACACATTCAATACTGCTTTTTACAATCATGCAGTACACTGTACAGTCAGCAAGCAGTTTAGCAGCTACACCGGTGGGCCCCGGTGCCAATAAATTAATAAAACTGAGAAAAGTTCCAGTGTTGGATATCCATAGCCAGTTAGCTAACATAGCATCCCTCTCTGTTTGAGCTGGGTCCTGATGTAAGCTAAATTAGCTAGCTGCATTCTCTAGATAAGAAAGTGAAAGTGAAGAAAAAAATACAACAAAATATAGTTAGCTCTCTCTCTCCTGCTTCTCCTTCATTTTTGAAGAAATGAATTTGTTAAAATCTGTTAAACTATTGTCTTTCTCTCTCTTTGAGTCAACTACTCACCACATTTTATAAATATAAGTCTGTACACCTCCAGAACGAATGTGTAGAGAGGAGAAGTGACTCAACAGTTTTTTTTCTCCATACCAATCAGCTTCACACACACTGCCTCTGGACAAACACAACAGGGGCATTGGAGCAACTCTGGTGGTTGGGTGTGGGGGGGATTTTTTTACAGGGCTTTTAAATGCTAATTTCTGGTGACTTTTGAGAAAATGATACAGACAAAAAATGTACTTACAAATGGGCACATTTACAAGGCTAAAGTGGGCCTTACAGAGGGGCACTTACTCTGGTACAGTCCAGTCTTAGGGCCATTCATTATGTATGGAACATATTCAATTAAACAAATATTTTCTAATTGTTCTCTGGTACTGTATGATGAATTTCCTAGTATTTTTCTCACTTCCCCTACAGTAGGTCAGGTTGTTACTACTGCTGCTCTACATACTGTATGGTTGGAAACGTAATGTATTTGAACTTATAATAATTATTATACTGTAATAATAACCAGCAACATACATATAAAAACGGTATATATTTTTTTAAAGGTAGGCGTGAAAGGTCAAACTGAAATTAAAAATCTCCACTCTACACAATTAGCTTGGAGGGGCACTTCTCACTATCTTACCTGTTGATTTGTGGCATCTCTCTCTCTGCCTGTCTGTCTGTTTGCCCGTGGTTTTTACCATGGCTGCCTCTCTCCTGGATGAAGTTAACACATGCAGTACACCCTTTAGACCTAAGATGCTATCATTTCATCAGTGATAATACATGATAATTCAGATTGATTCCCACCATGACGGATCATCAGGCTATGAACTCTATGGGCATGGAGAAGCACTTGTCACTAGCTTACCTTTTGGTTTGTGGCCTCTCTCTCTCTGCCTGTCTGTCTGTTCATGGCTGTCACTCTTCTGCCATGATCATGATGACCAAACAAAGTATTAACACATGGAACAAACATTTATGACCCATAATCACTGCGATGAAGTTAAAGACAACTAACCTGAAAGCACTGAAATGTTCCTGCTAGTTTGCCAGGGGTGGTGTGAGAGCAGTTGTCAAGAACCTTACTTACAGTCCTTTGCACTCCTTTAAAAAAACTCTTAGGTCCTCCTTTTTTCTCTCTTCTTGACTGGTGGCATACACATTGCTAACTTGCTGACCCTATGAATAAGACTAAGACAGTGATTGATTGTGCAAGTAATTCTGTAGCTAGCAAGTATTTTGGGCTTCAAAACATTCACTATCAGTTTCTCACACAGCCAGAACTACCCAGCGTTAGCTAGTTAAATAAAACCTTTACTTAAATGTACTGTGTTGTTGCCAACAACAATGACTTTCCCTGGTGCAGTGAGTAATGATTGTGGTGCTTTTTCTCTCACTCACACACTGCACACTCAGGGGCGCAACTTTGGTTTTAGAAGGGGGGGGGTCTGGGGGTCCTTACATTTTTGGGGGCATCTAAAGCTAATTTCCTGCATTTCTACACAATCTAATATGACCCATGGCCCTTCTAGCCATCTCTATTTAGAACAACAAAAAGTAAGCACAAATGCCCACAGTCATCAAGCTAGGTAAGATTATTATTAAATATTTTTAAGTGATTGATAAGACTGAACTAGATCAATGATAATTCAATAATCAATATTGTGTTTCACCTTTAACCAATAGCCTAATAAATGAACAACTCTTACAAATAAAGTACAAAGACTTTTGACTGTCTTTATTAAGAAATCCTCTATATCACATTTCAGCCAGACAGCCCAGCCAGCCCGAGCCACCTGCACGCCCGACACCCACCAGTCTAGTCAATAACTAAACTCTCTCCCCAACACAACTTCCTTTTTTTATATATGTCTCAAGGGAAGGGTTTGGAAAATAAAAGTTTAATAAAAACACACATACACACATACACATAACACATTAACACATTAACACACAGAAACCATACATCCTCCATATAATTAATATCATAGGCCTAATAGTACTGTAGAGCTCTTTTTACTTGCAAACAATATAGCTGGGTCACCCAGTCCTGTCCCTAGGGGTCTACGGCCCTGCAGCACCCCAAACCAACACACCCCACTCAGCTTTAGGATATTAGTGAAACATTCATTATTGGTTTCAGGTGTGTTAGGCCAAGGCCAGAGTGACAACCAACGGTATGGCAGACCCCGTGGGCCAGGACTGAGCAACCCAGCAGCTAGGGATCGCCTAAATAGGTCCAGTATCGCCACTTACGTGGGCATGTTTTCAATAGAGACTCCTTTTGTCATACAGTATTCCATATAAGGCATCCAGACCTTATGAAAGTTGCACAGTATATCCTTAATCTTGTAATAAGTCAAATCTAGTGATACATAACTTGACATTCCTGCCATCCATTGTGACATTGTGGGAGGATAAACAACCTTCCAATTAATGGCAATGCATTTCTTAGCCGCTATAAATGCTAGGTTACACAGTTTCTTCTGATAACAGTCTCCAGTATCAACATTTTCAAGCAAACAAAAACAGGGAGAAGGGAGAATCTGTAGACATGCTGAGATAAAAGAACATCTTTGCCAGAATTCAGCCAGCCTTCACAAGACCATAAAATATGCAAATATGTCCCCTTTTGTGTTTTACACCTCAAGCAGAATAATACAATTTCTGAGTGCATGGTATTCAGTTTCACTGGCAAATAGTATGTTCTATGGATGGTCTTAAACTGCTGTAATTTATGTCTGAGATCATCATTAATAGTGTCTCCCAGGTCTTCTTCACATTTCTGTTTTACATGTTTTGTGTCATCATGAAATACCTCTATCAACCCTTGATACAGTTTGGAAATCAACTTTAGAGGTTTGTCAGACTGCCTTAAAATAGGTTCAATCTTTGAAGCTTCTTGCTTGTCCAGTGTTTGCTGCACAGAGATAATAAAGAGTTGTATCTGCAAAAGTTCACCTCAGCGCCGTCACAGACTGGTCTTCCCTGGCTGCCTGACCCTGCTGAGACCACTGATCCTGCTCAGATGAGGCATGACAAAGAATTATCTTGGTGTACATTTATACATGATATTATTCAAGAATAGTATTAATGGCTCAATAAGTGAAATGACCATTATTCCCAGATCCCAGACTGTAGCCTACCCATCAACTCAAGATGGAACTTTGTATCCATTCACAGACTGTTATAATATACTGCAAAATTCACTTGAGCTCCGTAGATTGGTCTTCCCTGGCTGTCTGACCCTGCAGGGACACCTGTCACCATCTGATCCTGCTATGATGATGAGCATAGTGTGATGTACTGACTGTGCAGAATATCGATCTTCAATCGCTGGTTTCATCATTTGATTCAGGTTTAGTGTGATTGAGGCAAAAATAATAGCTAAAGTTAGTAAGCTAGCTAGCTAACATTAGCCAACTTTTGGCTAGCTCTAACTAATGGTACAATGGTACATCATAAAATGTACTTCTGTTGATTTGGGACAAAACAAAGGCTACAAAACATTTCCATATACACAACAGCTGTTAGATACTGCTACCTGACAGATAGCTAGCTGTGGTAGCTACTAGCTAGCTAACTAGCTACTAGTAGTTAATTCACTTCAGTCGAGAGGGGATGAAACCCTTAGCTAACGTAACATGTCAGTTGCAGTACTAGCTCAGCACTGGGAATAAATACAATTTTTTCTGTCAAACAGCAGTTACCTTGCCTGCTAGATCAGTCAACTAAAGAGTAGCCAGTTTCTGCTCTGCTTGCTTTTACAACTCAGAGAAAAAGCGCAACACAGACAGCAGCTGCCTCTGTTCATCTCTCCCGTGCTGGTCCCATACGCCAGCCTTTCAGAAGCTTTGCCTTCACACAGCCTGTCCGCACACTCTGTGGTGTCCGTGAGGTCCTAAATCCAGCAGGCTGAATCCGGAAAACAGTCTACACGACCAATCTGAGGTGTCCGCATGGTCCTAAAGCACACCTGTGTCGTGTTTTGCATCACATCTCAATGATAAAACTGGGGGGGACAAAAATGCAATTTCAGAATGTGGGGGCGTCATGTCCTCCCCGTCTCCGGTGAAAGTTGCACCCCTGGCCACACTGCTTGTAACAACTGAGGGTGAGAATGAAGCAGTCAGTGGGGCTGGGGGAAGTGACTCAAGTTCCAGCAGCAGAGGACTTTAAAAAATGTTTACATGAACAATGAAGTGAGGGAAGGAAATCAGCCTCTGACACAGACACACAGAGTTCAGCATGGAGTTATTTAACAGCCTAGTAAGAAGAACAACAACTTATGTTTCATACCAAGCAATGAGTAACAATGCTTAGATTTATTGCTCCACCACATGCTCACGTTTATCATACAAACTGCTTTCCCCTTAAAAACACACATAATAGAAAGGCAAGCTTTCCCTAACTACAATGAACAAAAATATAAACACAACATGTAAAGTGTTGGTCCCATGTTTCATGAGCTGAATTAAAATATCCCAGAAATGTTCTATATGCACAAAAACCTTATTTCTCTAAAATGTTGTGCACAAATTTGTTTAAATCCCTGTTAGTGAGCATTTCTCCTTTGCCATGATAATCCATCCACTTGACAGGTGTGGCATATCAAAAAGCTGATTAAACAGCATGATCATTATACAGGTGCACCTTGAGCTGGTGACAATAAAAGGCCACTCTATAATGTGCAGTTTTGTCACACAACACAAAGCCACAGGATGTCTCAAGTTTTAAGGGAGCATGAAATTGGCAAGCTGACTGCAGGAATGTCCACCAGAGTTGTTGCCAGATAATTTCATGTTAATTTCTCTACCATTAGCCACCTCCAACGTCGTTTTAGAGAATTTAGCAGTACGTCAAACCGGACTCACAAATGCAAACCACGTGTAACCACACCAGCCCAGGACCTCCACATCTGAATACTTCCTCGTCTGAGACCAGCCACCCGGACAGCTGATGAAACTGAGGAGTTTTTCTGTCTGTAATAAAACCCTTTTGTGGGTAAAAACTAATTCTGATTGGCTGGGCTTGGCTTGGCTCCCAAGTTGGTGGACCTCTGCTCTACCAGGCCCACCTATGGCTGCACCCCTACACAGTCATGTGGAATCCATAGATTAGGGCCTAATGAATTTATTTCAATTGACTGATTCCCTTATATGAACTGTAACTCAATAAAATCGTTGAAATTGTTGCATGTTGGGTTTGAATGTGTTCAGCATACTTACACTACATGGCTAAAAGTATGTGGACACTTGCTTGTCGAACATCTCATTCCAAAATCATGGGCATTAATGTGGAGTTGGTCCCCCCTTTGATACTATAACAACCTTCACTCTTCTGGGAAGGCTTTCCACTAGATGTTGGAACATTACTGCGGGGGCTTGGTTCCATTCAGCCACAAGAGCATTAGTGAGGTCGGGCACTGATGTTGGGCGATTAGGCCTGGCTCGCATTCGGCTTTCCAATTCATTGCAAAGATGTTCGATTGGGTTAAGGTCAGGGCTCTATGCATGCCAGTCAAGTTCTTCCATGCGATCTCGACAAACCATTTCTGTATGGACCTCGATTTGTGCACGGGGGCATTGCATGCTGAAACAGGAAAGGGCCTTCCCCAAACTGTTGCCACAAAGTTGGAAGCACAGAATAATCTAGAATATAATTTTATCTGTAGCGTTAAGATTTCCCTTCACTGGAACTAAGGGGCTAGCCCGAACCATAAAAAACAGCCCCAGACCATTATTTCTACTCCACCAAACTTTACAGTTTGGCAGGTAGCGTTCTCCTGGCATCCGCCAAACACAGATTTGTCCGTCGGACTGCCAGACAGTGTAGCGTGATTCATCACTCCAGAGAACGCGTTTCCACTGCTCCAGAGTCCAATGGTGGCGAGCTTTACACCACTCCAGTCGACACTTGGCATTGCACACGGTGATCTTAGGCTTGTGTGCGGCTGCTCGGCCACTGAATCCCATTTCCCGACAAGCGGTTTGGAACTCGGAAGTGAGTGTTGCATCCGAGAATTGGCGATTTTTACGCCCTTCAGCACTCGGTGGTCCCGTTCTGTGAGCTTGTGTGGCCTACCACTTCGCGGCTGAGCTGTTGTTGCTCCAAGACATTTCCACTTCACAATAACAGCACTTACAGTTGACTGGGGCAGCTCTAACAGGGCAGAAATTGGACGAACTGACTTGTTGGAAAGGTGGCATCCTATGCTGGTGCCATGTTGAAAGTCGCTTCAGTACGGGCCGTTATACTGCCAATATTTGTTTATGAAGATTTAATGGCTGTGTGCTCGATTTTATACACCTATTAGCAACGGATGTGGCTGAAATAGCCGAATGCACTAATTTGAAGGGGAGTCCACATACTTTTGGCCGTGTAGTGTACATATCTGTAGTGTGAGTGAAACCCAGTATTGATCTCCAGGAGCATAGCCCGACCTGTGAACTTTCACCCCAAGGTTGCTTATCTCCGACAACACACACACACACACACACACACACACACACACACACACACACACACACACACACACACACACACACACACACACACACACACACACACACACACACACACACACACACACACACACACACACACACACACACACATATCCCCTGTGCCAGAGACCACCATCACCCTCTATACACTGCCTCAATTATCTCTCTATAATTAATGGAACTACCTCCCAGCTTAATGCACTGGCTGGATCTCTGGCAGGAAATCAAGGAATAGTGCCTTCATAAATATTTAGAGAAACTGCGATTCAATTTTCAGTCGCAGAAAACAATGTTCCACTAAGACAATCTTTACAGTACACAATGAAAGCGAGAAGTTGCTTGAAAGTGTATTTCTTGCTCATTGAACATTGAGCCGTACAGTGTGTGTGTGTGTGTGTGTGTGTGTGTGTGTGTGTGTGTGTGTGTGTGTGTGTGTGTGTGTGTGTGTGTGTGTGTGTGTGTGTGTGTGTGTGTGTGTGTGTGTGTGTGTGTGTGTGTGTGTGTGTGTGTGTGTGTGCGTGTGAGAGAAAGAGAGAAATTGCTTTTAACACAAATTGGCAGGGAAATATATTGATAAGACCACTCTCTCCACAGGGACTCTCTTCACAGGAAAAGTTAGACAAATATGACCAGCACCACATGGGGATGGTGCCTGTGCCAAGAACAGCCCCCATCACTGATGGCCCAGCTGCACGCTATGAACCCCTAACCTACAGACTTCAGTAGAACTCAGGCTGGTCTCATAGACTAAACGTAACATAGTAAACAAAGATCTGCACACGTTTAAGTCTATCATCACAGTTATAGATCTACAGCAAGTAGGCCTAACCGCATGCTTTTCATGATCAGTAAAAACCAATTGGTCATGTAATTTCAGATACGTGAGGGTAGCCTCACAATATCTCTCAATATTGGCCAGAATAAATTGGATATTTGAGTGATATAAAACAAAAGTGAACTGTACCTGACAAGTATGAGTGGTTTAGGTTAATTTCCCATCCTTTGTGGGGTCTGCCTGTCAAGCAGCCGAAGGGCCCATTTTCTGACGTAACGTTACTGTTTACTTTGCAAGCTACCAGTAGAAACTTTGTACAGTTGGCTAAACAGTGGTAAGTAGACCTCAATATATTTTTTTATTCAATCAACGTAGACTTACGTAGAGAAGTTAGCTAACATTATCCCATTTTCAACATTGTTTTTAAATAGTGTTTAACTTCTCTAGGGTAGGGGGCAGTATTTTCACGGCCGGATGAAAAACGTACCCAAATTAAACGGCCTACTACTCGGGCCCAGGAACTAGAATATGCATATTATTAGTAGATTTGGTTAGAAAACACTCTGAAGTTTCTAAAACTGTTTGAATGATGTCTGTGAGTATAACAGAACTCATATGGCAGGCAAAAACCTGAAAAATCTAACCAGGAAGTGAGAATTCTGGTGCTTGTAGTCTTTTCAAGTCATTGCCAATTGAACACACAGTGAGTTAGGGTTCATTTTGCACTTCCTAAGGCTTCCACTAGATGTCAACAGTCTTTAGAAAGTTGTTTGAGGCTTCTAGAATGAACAGAGACCGAACGAGAAGGTGGGGAGGTTGGTGACCCAGGGAAGGACATCAGTTCATTGGTGCGCATTCACGTGAGAGTTAGCTGTGTTCCAAAATGTTTTTCAAGACACTGGAATCATCTGGTTGGAATATTACTGAAGTTTCACGTTATAAAGGCCCTAAAGATTGATGCTTTACAACGTTTGACATGTTTGAACAAACGTAAATAGAACTTTTTTAAAACTTTTCGTTGTGACATTTTCCGCGCGCTTCCTACATTTGGAGTAGCTAACTGAACGCGCTAACAACAAGGAGCTATTTGGACATAAATTATGGACTTTATCGAACAAAGCAACATTTATTGTGGACCTGGGATTCATGGAAGTGCCTTCTGATGAAGATCATCAAAGGTAAGTGAATATTTCTAATGCTATTTATGATTTTAGATGACTCCAAAATGGCGGGTATCTGTATTGCCTAGTGTATTTTTCTGAGCGCAGCACTCAGATTATTGCAAAGTGTGCTTTTCTCTTGAAGCTTTTTTTAAATATGTCACAGCGTTAGCATAAAGGAGATGTTCATCTATAATTCTTTCAATGACAGTTTAATATTTTATCAACGTTTATGACGAGTATTTTTGTAAATTGTTGTGCTGATTCACCGGCAGTATTGGAGGCAAAATATTTTCTGAACGTCACGCGCCAATGTAAAATGGGGTTTATGGATATAAATATGAACTTGATCGAACAAAAAATGCATGTATTGTGTAACATGATGTCCTAGGAGTGTCATCTAATGAAGATCGTCAAAGGTTAGTGCTTCATTTAGCTGTGTTTTGGGTATTTGTGATGCATCTAGTTGCTTGGAAAATGGCTGTGTGGTTATTTGTGTCTATGTACTCTCCCAACATAATCTAATGTTTTGCTTTCGCTGTAAAGCCTTTTTGAAATGGTTTGATTCAGGAGAAGTGTATCTATAAAATGGTGTGAAATAGTCCTATGTTTGAGAACTTTGAATTATGACATTTTGTAGTTTTGAATTTGGCGCTCTGATTTTTCACTGGCTGTTGAATAGTGTGAACCGTGGGTGGGACGATAGCGTCCCACCTGCCCGAGAGAGGTTAATCACGATTGCTGCTGGCAGACATAAAGGCTACATTGATGTCAAATTGGCTAGCAGGTTAATAACAGATGACATGAATATGGCTAGTTAACAAGTTAACTTTCAGAGGATAAACTAGATGTCTATGTCCAAATACTTTTGATTTGCTTGCCATCTATAGTGGTGATGACAGTAGTCAGACTGACAACTTTACCAGGACAATGTCAAGCTCTTTCCAAAAGCCTAATCTCTGATGAAGAAAGCTAAATGACATATGTTGTTTGCTTTAGCTACCTAGCTAGCTACATGACAAGTTTTATCTAAATTCTATCATCAACTGATTTCAGCCAGTGTATGGCTGTGGATTGACTGCATTGTTTGAATGGAATGTTGGCATATTGGCAGTTAATTTGAATTTAATCATTCCTCTAAAACTAGCTGGCTAGCTAGCTAACAAATATACTGTGCAGATAAATTCTTCAAATTCATGATTTAGACAATATCTTATCACAGTTCTGGCAAAACCATGGTTGACCAACTCCCTGATCAAAATGGCAGACTTTTATCCCATAATAAGTAGGTTCATGTCCATTCTAGTATTCTAATTCCTAATTCTATGTTCTTAACATATCATACGAAATAACACAAATTAATACATTCCATCCCAAACAACATTTCATACTAATGTCAGTGTCCTGGAATTTAATTTATTATGTTACGTCTCCCCTGAGTCAAGGTTGCAAAGCCAGTAGCCTGTATGTGAAACTCCCATCCATAAACAAGATTAGAGCCAAAATAGCATTGTGTTCTAGCTGAGAGAAATCCTTCACACCGTGCCCCAAACATGCCTGAGTATTTATTTTGAGCAATACTATTACAAACAAATTGCAACAAGATGACACATAAAATCAACTAATTAATCTTGCCTAAATGAGAGTAGATATTTCATAACGATAGGCCATCTATAGGCTTATGCCACAATAGGCTACTGTTGCCTATACAACAAAATGCCAAATGAAAGCATTTAAAACCACTGTTCAGTTGGTGACAGTCAATAAACGAAATAATTAATGGCATTAATGTTGATTTTACAACGTCTGCATAATTTACAATAAAACATGTGTCGAACCAACTGGACATGCTTACCAGGTGTGAGAACGTGCCAGATCTGTTTCCCGCGAAATGGGTCAATTTATAAACAACAATAAATAGTGAGCCACAAAGCACACACACATAAACCCACATGTTGGATTAATATTAATACTTAATTAACGAAATACTTACAGAGAAACCTGCCCAAAATGGACACGAATGTCTGACCCTTGGTGAGGTAGTGAGGGCCAGAGCGGCAAAACTGACTGCCAAAATCAGACTTCCCAAAACCATCTGAGAAACTCCGAGAGAAAGCATGATCCGAGTCCGAGTCCGAAACTCTCTGAGTCTGGAGAGGCTACGGGACAGGGACGCGGGGCTGAGCGAACGACCTCGGGGCATTGCTTGGACTGGCATTGTCACGGAGAAAACAGAGTTTATGTATCAGCTATTGAAAACAATGGGTTAAGCTCTTTCCATCAGCATCCAAAAGTGGCACCTAACAGCAAAGCAAGTAACCGATGTCCAAACGTTATCTTGATAAGCAACGGTGTCCAAAAAGCAAATAACATCAGTCCTACTAAATGGTTCCTTTGAAAGAGTCTCCATTAAATTGCTTAATTATCCCAAGATGCAGATGCGTAATTGTCGGTTATTCTGAAGGCTACAACAGTGTGATGGATGAGATGCGTAGTGACTTTCTTGTGCTGCTACCCAAATCGATTCCGCAAAAACACAGGATAACGCGCTATTAGCTAAGGTAACCGGGTTTTCGAGGAAAAGCTTGAGAAATGGTCCATCAAATCATATGCTCCCTTATTTTCATTGCTACAGGATACATTTTAAAGAACCTCAGCAAGTAAAAACGTATAGCTGAAATGACACGGGAATAGTGTCGCCCTTTACTGTAGGCTAGTATTCCACTGTCAAACGCGCGGCAGGGTACCATGCAGAGAGCGTGACCGTGGGTATGCTGTTTCACACAGGCGCAGGGTTTTCACAGACAGCAAACTACCCGCGGCGGCAGGAGGAGATGCAGCTAGCGTGTTTGGGGCAATCAATACTACGACGGTGCCACTTCGCTTCCCAAAAATAGCCTTACGCGATTGCGTCTACAAATAATTAGACTATATGAACATTAAAAAGATGACCATGCTCTTATCATTTGTGAAGCCATGCACTTATCCTTTGAGATGTCTATGAATTGTCTGAATTCAAAATCACCAATTTCTCATACATTTCTTCAAATTATAGCCCCCAACCAAATGTTTGAATGATCCATCTATAATTGATACAGTCAAGCCTACTTTATTTGATTCACAAAGGCTGAGAACAATCAATTGAGATGAAGTACAAGGCACTTTTAGTACATTGGGAGTAAAAACATGCATTTGCCTTAAAACAAGTTGATACTCTGCATATTAGTAAAAATGTAATTCATAATGCAAACAAGAGGGTAAAGCCACACTGTCCCTCTGAATAGCAGCCTGCTGTGGTGCTGACCTTGTGGAGACAAAGCCACAGGGCTCTAGAGCACCATCTGCACCGGCCAAGCTGGTACTGCACTTAAATCATGCCGCAGTATCTGAAGATAATAGAAATTCTACAGCAGCAACCTTCCCCCCTCTCAGCCATGTAATGGATGAAGATCAAACTATAGAAATCCAGTCTAAGCAGAAAACGAACATGATTACATATTTGACCTGAGAATCCTTTAAAACTATTAGAATGGAATATTTGGCTCATAAAAATAAGAAAAAAAACCCAGAAACGCTTTACTTTAAAAATGATTTTATTCATTAATACAGTGGTATACTTAAAATTGTGTCACAAAGGAGAAAAAAAGGTCAGCCACACGTGAAGAGCTAATATCCAATTTAAGCTGTGTTATCATATATAAAGAAAATAGTACTGGTGTGCCGTAATATATGGTCTATTAGTACAAAAATACATTTCAGGGCACAAAATAATACAGCATCCAGTATCACAAATAAATGAGGGGGACAGAGCACACCCTTTTAAAGAACAGGTTTGAAAAGTTGTTTAACCCAAGCACTTTCCTCTTTTGCAAATAACCATAAAAATATTGTGTGACAATTATTATTTATATGTAGTGTGAATATATTGGTAGAAAATGTGGATTTTATTACTGCTAATAGTTACAAGTTCCAAGGCTCAAGGGTATAACCAGATTAGAAAGTAAACCATGGTCAATTCATTTATTTTTTAAAACAGTTTTCTCTAAGTTTTATACAAAATAACAAAGACATACAAAAGTTCATTTACAAACCAAGAACCAAGGCCATATGCTAACTTTATTTACAGCCACTTGTCTTTTTTGTAATGTTTTTATTTTTCTTCTGAAGTCATATGCATAGCAGATAAAGAAAGCATAGCTTTATTAGCTTCAATTGTTCTTGTGCGCTAAACCCAAGTTCATTTATACAGTGGGTTGACAAAATGGCAAGAGAACTTCATTTTTCCATAATTTATCATCATAACTTAGAAGAACCCAGAGGTTTTTACTGAAAAAGTGAATAATATGCAGATAAGGCATCACTGCTTGTTAATGTAAGAGGGTTTTAACATGGTGAGAGAGAACTGAGCAGGCTTCTGGACCTGAGTCATAGCACATGCATAGATCTTGATACAGCAGGAGAATTCTGGTACTCAATACAAAGTGAATCCAAGGTCAGTTTACAGAAAGAAAAAAGGAAAGGAAGGAAGAGCCATTCGAGTCACAGGATGAGCATGTTAGAGGCATGAGCTGGGCTTTAAATCCACCTCAAAGTATTCCACCCTCATCTTCATTTTCTCTTCTGCAGATGCTTGCCAACTTCACTATCACCATAATCATTACCACAAAGCCATACATTCAGAAAATGTGGCTCTGCATTAGCATCATCACTTTACTGCTCACCTCCCTGGCACCGAATTCCAAAACCGTCACAAATCCGTCAATGTGGGAAAAACGTAACCGTCTTTGTAAGTCAGCCAATTCAAAAGGTAACAAAAAAGGTTGAAGTCTGATTCTTGAATTCTGTTTTCTAGAATTGAATTGAAAATTATATTTATACCATATACTATATATACTGTATGCATATATAGTATAAATACACCTACATGTATGTCAATCTACTTCAATAGTAAAAACCTCACAAACCATTTTCCTGTTATGTAACAATTAAAAGTTAAAACTTGGCGTATAATGTGATGAGTTACTCAGTGGCACAGGGCATGCATTCCATCACTGGTTAAATTGTTGTGTGTTTTGTATTTTCTTCAAGACCCCGGAAAGAGTTAAAGGACCGCACATAGGGGCAACTTCAGTCTCCTTCCATCTTCCATGGGCACAGTAAACAACGCTGGAGCACTAGGTGTAAATACATCATTGTGTATGGTCCACCCCTGGAGAAATGGTATATGTATGTATGTATGTATGTATGTATGTATGTATGTATGTATGTATGTATGTATGTATGATGTTGTCACTCCTTTCCCATGGTTTCACATTCAGTAACAGGCCAGCTGTTGCACTCTTCAGAAGTGGTCGATGAGCACAGACACACAGTTGGCCCCCACCAGGTAGTTGGGGTCTCCAGGGAGAGACTGATTCTGCCAACTCTTGGGATCACCTGAGGGGGAGAGAAGGAACATGGTAATGATAACAGGTGGAGAAAGGGTATAAGGTTCATAATACATAATGCACTTCATGCTAAACTAACAACCAGCAAGCTCCAAACACTAAACTAAAACACCCTTTATTCCATTAAAGCCATATATAAATGCCGTTTGTGGTACACACCCCAGGATGTAGCTTGACAGAAGTAAACTTCACATTACATTGCTAAAACCACTCTTGATTTCAAATTATAGTTCTTAAGGATAGAGTATGTACTGGCAGCGACTGTAATTTGCGATTAATGGCCCAAGCCCAGGCCTTGAGCCAAGAGTATTGCCTCCACAGAAGAACAAATGTAAATAATTGTTAAAAAAAAACATGGCTTTAGACTCAAAACTGTTACACTAAACTGCACCATTTCTTCTAAACCACAATGCAGTTGCATTTTAAAGCACTGTTATTTCAGATGATTGCATTCATTCCCTCAGGGCCATGTGAGTAAAGTGAGTCATATGAGATCTTCAGATCAAAGTGCTGAACAATTTCAGGCTTTTAGCATGCTTTGTTGTTCTGATAGGAAATCACAAGTGAGGATAATGCATCCTAATCATTATAGTGTAATTACGCCTAAATGTCAAAGGGATTTTAGCAACGACAGGTCCTATCAGATAGGATCCATATGAGGACCAAGAGGTGTTTAACTGATTTTACTCAGATCAATTATCAATGACTCAGATTATTTGTTAGAGGTTCACAATTAGCCAGTGCAGCAGGAGGAGGAATGTTCACTGTGAAACTCATAATGACATCAGTACATTAAGGTAATGTTTTGTCAGAAGTAAACTGATCATGTGTGGTTTGGGTTGAATCTCTCCTGTCTATGAGCAGACTTCTTTCAGAACCATTCCAAACCAAGACCATTAAGTCACACACTATGCTGCTTCCTTACTGGAAACTCCCATTGGGCCTGGGCAGCTCAGCACCCAGCTAGAAAGGAGTCAGACTCAGTGAGGAGCAAGACACAAGTAATGAAGCTAAAGAAGGGCCTTGTTTTACAATAAGAGGATTAGAGCACAGCCCTGTAATCCATCTACAACGAAGCAGGACAACAAACGAACAAGCCAACGAGGCAGCAGTAGGCTAATTTAGCCCTTCATGTCTAATTCTAGCTGAGAGTAATTAGTAGCTAATCCACGGCGGTGCCAAGTTTACCATTAAGACATATAGAGAGGAGAGGAGGGAGAGCAGATAGCTGACTCGGTTCTGTTCTGATGCTGTCAGACAGATCTCAGATCCAACCCACAGGCTGTTCTCACATACACAACATAATATCTGGTAGTACTGAGGGAGCCATGCGTCTGTCTCTGAGAGGGTCCTCTTCCAAATTTAAGAGGACCGCTGTGTTTCAGGATAGACGTTTGGGTGGCTATGTGAGAAGAAAAGAAATCACTTGTGGGAAAAGAATGTGGAATGATTCACTACAACAAAGACCTTACTAATCTTATCAACACAAAACTGATCGGCGGGATGCATGTCCAATGGAACCATATCAACGTCAAACAGATGACATACACACTAAGCGGAGGAAAGAACGGAAAGAAAGATGTTTCAGCATGAAAAAGCAATGACAAGAAGAACTTTGATCTGAAGACCACATCAAATAAATAAAGATCAGTGGAGGAATGAGTGAGTGAACAAACCGAAATACCAAATAAATGAAACCATCAAAATCATACAAAGTGACCCACAACCATATCAGTTTGTCACACAGCCAACCCAAAGCCCCGACCCCAAAAGGACAGAGAGAGGACAGCGTACCCGACGAGGAGTCGGAGGATTTTAGAGCAAAAGACCAACCATCTGGGGTCATAGACGCACAGTGAGGTAAACGCAGCTCCACAGGCTTCAGGAACTTGAGGCCGTGAGGGCCACACATCACCAGCGGGCTGAGCAGGGTCTCTCCTTGAAACAGATACACACCACAGGGTTAGAGGCTAATACACATACATGTACACACAGTGTTCCTAAGATCACTGAAGCTGTTGGGCTCCTTAATGGGTTTAAACGGACACGGTGAACATAAGACAATGAGAACCGTTAAAGACCAAAGGAAAATATACATATCCTAGAAAAATGTAAAGAGGGAAGACGACAGAAGAGAGAGATGATAAATTATCTGTGAAAACAACATTATCTCATGAATACATTTGGATAGTAAAACAACCCCACCGTGGACTCATACAGCGCCTATCATAAGTATTCACCCCGTTGGATTTCTTCACATTTTATTGTGGGATTAAAATGGATTTAATTGTAATTTTTAGTTGTCAAAGATCTACAAAAAATACTGTAATGTCAAAGTGGATTTAAAAATATAAAAAAATGGACTAATGAAAAATAAACACTAATATACCTTGATTAGGTAAGTATTCACCTCTGAGTCAATACATGTTAGACACACCTTTGGCATTGATTACAGTTGTGAGTCTTCTTTGGTAATTCTTTAAGAGCTTTGCAACACCTGCATTGCGCAATATTTGCCCATAATTATTTTCAAAATTCTCAAGCTTTGTCAAGGTGTTGGGGATAATAGCTAGACAGCAATTTTCAAGTCGTGCCAAAGATTTTCAAGCAGATTTAAGTCAAAACTGCAACTTGGCCACTCAGGAACATTCACTGTCTTCTTGGTAAGCAACTCCAGTGTAGATTTGGCCTTGTGTTTTAGGTTATTGTCCTGCTGAAAGGTGAATTCTTCTCCCAGTGTCTGGTGTAAAGCAGACTGAAGCATGTTTACCTCTAGGATTTTGCCTGTGTTTAGTGACATCCCGTTTTTTTTTTTATCCTGAAAAACTTTCCAGTCTTTGCCGATGTCAAGCATACCCATATCCTGATGCAACAATGCTTGAAAATAAGGTGTTGGATTGGATTTGCCCCAAACATAAGGCTTTGCGTTTAGGCCAAAAAGTTTATTCCTTTGCCATGTTTTTTTTTAAAGTATTCATTTAGTCCCTTGTTGCATGTTTTGGAATATTTTTTTATTCTGTATATTTGTATTGTTCATTTCACTCTGTCATTTAGGTAATTATTGTGGAGTCACTACAATCTTGTTGATCCAGCCTCAGTTCTCCCCATCACAGCCATTGTAGCGGTTTTAAAATCACCAATGGACTCATGGTGACTTCCATGAGCAGTTTCCTTCCTGTTCTGCAGCTAGGTCAGAAGTAAGACTGCAGTTATGTTCGAATACCCATACTAACATACTGTATATTACATACTTAAGTATATACTTCATACTATTAGTTCATTTCAGCATACTGTTAACCAACGGTATTCTTTCAGTTGAGCGTACTAGTGCTTCGCCCGTCTACTGGAAGTTGATGCTGTTGCTATGCATAATTGAGAGCATCCTGTCCTGTATCACCGCCTGGTACGGCAAATGCACTGCCCGCAACCGCAGGGCCCTCCAGAGGGTGGTGCGGTCTGCCCAACGCATCACCAAGGGCAAACTACCTACCCTCCAGGACACCTACAGCACCCAATGTCATAGGAAGGCCAAAAAGATCATCAAGGACAATAACCACCTGAGCCACTGCCTGTTCACCCCGCTATCATCCAGAAGGCGAGGTCAGTACAGGTGCATCAAAGCTGGGACCGAAAAACAGGTTCTATCTCAAGGCCATCAAACTGTTAAATAGCCATCACTAGTACATTAGAGGCTGCTGCCCTATATACACATAGACTTGACATCACTGGCCACTTTAATAATTGGAACACTACTCACTTTAATAATGTTTACATATTTTGCATTACCCATTTGTATATACTGTATCCTATTCTACTGTATCTTAGTCTATGCTGCTCTGACATTGCTCATCCAAATATTTATATATTCTTAATTCCATTCCTTTACTTAGATTTGTGTGTATTGTTGTGAAATTGTTAGATATTATTTGTTAGATATTACTGCACTGTTGAAGCTAGAAACACAAGTATTTAGCTACACCCGCAATAACATCTTCTAAACACGTGTACATGACCAATACAATTTGATTATGTTTGCAACCTCTTGTTAGCATAACAAATTACTAACTAGAGATCTTACGATTTCGGGTGTGTTTGTAAATTCAATATGGAGTGCCAGAGTGCGCTCTGGGTGTTTGTAAATTCAATATGGAGTGCCAGAGTGCGCTCTGGGTGTTCGTAAATTCAGAGCGTTTCGCTCTCGGAGCATTCAGAGCGTCCAATGCTCTGGCCGAGGAGTAGGGTTGATCCAAGGAGTAGGGTTGATCAGAGAGTTCTGACCTCACAACGGCAGTCAAGCACCCAAGCTAACTGGCTAGCTACTTCCAGACACAAATGAGAGAACACCTCACTCTGACCATGTTACTCGCCCTAGCAGAGCTGGATAGGCTGTTTTCATGTTATCCAGAGCGTTGGTGACTAACTGCGCTGCTGGCAAAAATGTAATTACACTTTTTTTTTGCCGACGTTTACTGAAACCGGCCATTTTCAACCGGTGTTGAACGTTCGTAAATTCATCAGTTATTCTGCACTCTAGCACACTCAGATGAGAGTGCTCTGAAATCGGAGTAGAATTAACAATGTCCATTGAGAACGCACAACAACTAAACCATGCATGACGTGAATAATCAAGTCAATAAACGTTGGGTAGTTAGTTAGTTAAATACAAGTAAAACTAAATGCATGCTCTTCAACCGATCGCTGCCTGCACCTGCCCGCCCGTCCAGCATCACTACTCTGGACGGTTCTGACTTAGAATATGTAGACAACTACAAATACCTAGGTGTCTGGTTAGACTGTAAACTCTCCTTCCAGACTCACATCAAACATCTCCAATCCAAAGTTAAATCTAGAATTGGCTTCCTATTTCGCAACAAAGCATCCTTCACTCATGCTGCCAAACATACCCTTGTAAAACTGACCATCCTACCGATCCTCGACTTCGGCGATGTCATTTACAAAATAGCCTCCATCCATTTTGTCACCAAAGCCCCATATACTACCCACCACTGCGACTTGTACGCTCTCGTTGGCTGGCCCTCACTTCATACCCGTCGCCAAACCCACTGGCTCCAGGTCATCTACAAGACCCTGCTAGGTAAAGTCCCCTCTTATCTCAGCTCGCTGGTCACCATAGCAGCATGCGCTCCAGCAGGTACATCTCTCTGGTCACCCCCAAAGCCAATTCCTCTTTGGCCGCCTCTCCTTCCAGTTCTCTGCTGCCAATGACTGGAACGAACTACAAAAATCTCTGAAACTGGAAACACTCATCTCCCTCACTAGCTTTAAGCACCAGCTGTCAGAGCAGCTCACAGATTACTGCACCTGTACATAGCCCATCTATAATTTATCCCAAACAACTACCCCTTCCCCTACTGTATTTATTTATTTTGCTCTTTTGCACCCCATTATTTCTATTTCTACTTGCAAATCTACCAAATCTACCATTCCAGTGTTTAACTTGCTATATTGTATTTACTTTGCCACCTTGGCCTTTTTTTGCCTTTACCTCCCTTATCTCACCTCATTTGCTCACATTGTATATAGACTTATTTTTCTACTGTATTATTGACAGTATGTTTTACTCCATGTGTAACTCTGTGTTGTTGTATGTGTCAAACTGCTTTGCTTTATCTTGGCCAGGTCGCAATTGTAAATGAGAACTTAATTATTATTGACCATGCTTAAAGAGATATTCAATGTCTAATTTGTTATTGTTACCCATCTACCAATCACTGCCCTTCTTTATGAGGCTTTCGAAAAGCTCCCTGGTCTTTGTAGTTGAATCTGTGATTGAAATTCAATACTTTACTAAAAGACCTTACAGATGTTGTAGAGTTGAAGTCAGGAGTTTAGATACACCTAGGTTGGAGTCATTAAAACTTGTTTTTCAACCACTCCATACATTTATTGTTAACAAACTATAGTTTTGGCAAGTTGGTTAGGACATACACTTTGTGCACGACGCAAGTAAAAATTTCCATGAATTGTTTACAGACAGATTATTTCACTTATAATTCACTGTATTACAATTCCAGGGGGTCAGAAGTTTACATACACTAAGTTGACTGTGCCTTTAAACAGCTTGGAAAATTCCAGAAAATGATGTCATAGCTTTAGAAGCTTCTGATAGGCTAATTGACATCATTTGAGTCAATTGGAGGTGTACCTGTGGATGCATTTCAAGGCCTACCTTCAAACTCAGTGCCTCTTTGCTTGATATCATGGGAAAATCAAAAGAAATCAGACCTCAGAAAAAGTCTGGTCCATCCTTGGGAGCAATTTCCAAACGCCTGAAGGTACCACATTCATCTGTACAAACAATAGTACGCAAGTATAAACACCATGGGACCACACAGCCGTCATACCTTTCAGGAAGGAAATGCGTTCTGTCTCCTAGAGATGAACGTACTCTGGTGCGCAAAGTGCAAATCAATCCCAGGACAACAGCAAAGGACCTTGTGAAGATGTTGGAGGAAACAGGTACAAAAGTATCTATATCCACAGTAAAACGAGTCCCATATCGACATAACCTGAAAGGCCGCTCAGCAAGGAAGAAGCCACTGCTCCAAAACCACCATAAAAAAAGCCAGACTACGGTTTGCAACTGCACATTGGGATAAAGATCATACTTTTTGGAGAAATGTCCTCTAGTCTGATGATACAAAAATAGAACTGTTTGGCCATAATGACCATCACAAAATAGATGGCATTATGAGGCAGGAAAATTATGTGGATATATTGAAGCAACATCTCAAGACATCAGTCAGGAAGTTAAAGCTTGGTCGCAAATGGGTCTTCCAAATGGACAATGACCCCAAGCATACTTCCAAAGTTGTGGCACAACAAAGTCAAGGTATTGGAGTGGCTTTCACAAAGCCCTGACCTCACTCCTATAGATCATTTGTGGGCAGATGTGAAAAAGCGTGTGCGAGCAAGTAGGCCTACAAACCTGACTTAGTTACACCAGCTCTGTCAAGAGGAATGGGCCAAAATTCACCCAACTTATTGTTGGAGGCATGTGGAAGGCTACCTGAAACGTTTGACCCAATTCAAACAATTTAAAGGAAATGCTACCAAATACTAATTGAGTGCATGTAAACTTCTGACCCACTGGGAATATGATGAAAGAAATAAAAGCTGAAATAAATCACACTCTACTATTATTCTGACATTTCACATTCTTAAAATAAAGTGGTGATCCTAACTGACCTAAGACAGGACATTTTTTACTAGGATTAAATGTCAGGAATTGTGAAAAACTGAGTTTAAATGTATTTGGCTAAGGTGTATGTAAACTTCCGACTTCAACTGTATATATGGGGGAAAGAGGAAAGGGTAGTCATTAAAAAATCATGTCAGCACCTATATGATTTGTTAAGCAGTATTTTACTCCTGAACTAATTTAGGCTTGCTATAACAAAGAGGTGAATACTTATGCAATTACTATATTTTAGTTATTAGATTTTTATTAATTTGTATATATATATATATTTTTTTTTCCCACTTTGACATTATGGAGTATTTTGTGTAGGTCAATGACCAAAAAAAAATCTATGAAATCTATTTCAATCTCACCTTGTAACGCAACAAAATGAAGAAAATCCAAGCAGGGTGAATACATCTAATACCCACCCCCAGCCAGCAATTAAGGTAGCTAAAAACACTTAAAACTGAGGAATAGAATATCTTAAGACTGGAATAAAGCTTGGCAAAAGACCATGTGAAATCTTCTAACTCCCGTGTACCATGAACCCATGTCTGACCTTTCTCCTTGTCCAGGGGGGGCAGGATGCTGTTGTCCCGGCAGACTTTGAAGTAGATCTCCTGTTCTACGCCCTCGGGGATGGCTCCCTGTGGAATGATGATGCTGACACCTGTCTCGATGGAGCTCAGCACCCCTCCATTACAGTTGAAGACCCCACGGGCTGTGGCCACCACCGTGTGACCTTCATCCTCATCATCATCCTCCAGAGCACTGGGGCTACAGGGGGAGAGAGTTGTCACAGTCAGATACCAGAACATAGAGCCAGTTAGAGCCCGCCTCTGAAACATTTGTGACACCTTCTGGACGGGCAAAGGCATTGGTATCATTCAATGTGTTAACTATAGAACTGTAAGAAACATGACCATGTGACTTTGCATACTTTCTTTTCTCTAGCCAAGCACAGAAACACTCCTCACTCCTGGGTGATGTTGAATCCTCTCACCTGACAGGGATGGCCTTGGGCACAGCGTTGATGTTGTTGTGCTGGTACTTGGACCTGTTGTCCATGGTGCGCGTGAAGGTGTCCATGCCAGAGTCCAGGTCTGTAGGCTGGGGGGAGATCTGGGGCTTGGCTGGGGCTGTGCTGTTGGCTGGGGCCTTGATGGCTGGGGCCAGGTCTGTTTTGTTGTTGGGCAGCAGGTTGTGGTTGAACTTGGGGCTGTCAAACTTCCTCTCGAAGGGCTTGGCGGAGTTGGTGTAGGGCTTGGGGACGTAGCGGTTGTAGCTGGTATTGGCCGGGGCCTTGGGCTGATCCTTCATTGCCGTACCGTTCACTGGAGACTTCTCAGGGTAACTCTTCTGGGGCAGGTAGTTGGTCATGACTGTGTCTGCTTTAGGAAAGTCATGAGGATCTGGTGAGTGAGTCATTGAGTGTGTGTGAGTATTATATTTATAGATGAAAATACTGCATGGAGAACTAGACTAGTGTGTGTCCTACACTATAGTGCTTACCCTCAGGTGAGGTGGGTTTGGGTAGTATGGCAGGTGGGGCAGTGGGGGTAACCTGGGGAACGGGTTCATATCTCCTCTCCACAGGACTGACCTTCTCCACTGACTCTGCCCTGTAAAAAAACACAAGAGCACATTCAACCAATGTCACAACAATGGCATAAACATTTGGGTTTAAGGTAAAGAAGAATTCAGGCCAGGGTTATAATGTATCACAGTTTGTCACACTTACTACTTCAAAAATCTAGACCTAAACAGAGATACATCAGCGATGTGCCATGTATCCTCAAGAGAAAGGTTCAATTACTGCAGTCCAGTTAGTCTGTTAGTTTTAATAAAACACAATGGCTCCATCTAGTTAATTGACTGTATTCATTTACACAGATTGCTTCTCCAAAACACACTTTCAAATATGCTTTCCACTACTAGTGCCCATAAAACCTTACAGTACAATTGATCATTTTGTAGCAGTTACAAGTGAATGGTTTTTGTTAATTAACTAATTACAGAACGGGGCAGAAACCATGTAGACATGGTACTAAAAATAAGTTTGTCAAAACAACACATAGGAGAATGGAGCACAGCAATACTGAAGCAAATAGCAATACTGACGCATACAGTGCAGCTTTGACATCCAAAGTAGCCTGAATGTCTCTTGAGGCAAGTTTTACAGTGGTTAAACACCTTGTATGAACAGTGAAACCTATTGTTGATAGTTGAAAGAACGAATAAAAGAATACTGTGATGGTATTTTTCCCTTCCCACACTTAATGTTGTATCTTTGGCATGGTCTTTGACTGAAGCGGAGATTGCACACAGTGTGGTACATCAAAGTAACCCTTCTACTGCCGCCCAGGAGGATAACAAAAAAAAAACACAGCTTTCCTTCAAAAAGTAGTTTTTCATTTGTCAGTATGGGCCAACCACCAACTCTGTCCTTTCAACTATAAGAGCACCATTTCCAAGGCAGGGTGAATCAATGTTCTGGTGGCAGTAGTGTGTGTTGCTGAGAGATATACTGTAGCCTAGCTTTAGACCCCAGGAGTAGTGTGTGTGTGCGTGTGCGTGTAGCCAAGATAAAACGCTTTAGACCCCCATGAGGTTTCTGTCTGGTGAGTGTGCTGCAGGGGGAGAGTATTGTGTCTCCCACCAGAGTATGTGAGCGGAGTTGAGCAGTGCTTTCATGGAGCGGTGCTTTCCAACCGCTCCGCTAAAAAACGCTCATAAAAAAATAATAAAAAATAAATAAAAAAAACTGCCGCTCCAAATTTGCTCCATTCATTAAAATCACAATTTAACCAACACCCATCTATTTTAGTGACTACTTGGACCTACCATTTGGTTTTGAAGTATTGAAACCAAACCATATGGTTTGAATGAAAAGCATTTAAACAAACAACAGGAAAAGGTGACTAAGAAGCGCTCATCATTTCAAATAGGCTACATGTCGTATTAAACAGCATATAAACACTAAATAGGTCGGGAGTCAGACAGGTAGCCAAAAATGAATGATTTAGGCTATATTATTTCAAGGTTGTAGCCTACAAAGAAATACATTTCGAAGCATTTGCAAGTGCGACACACTAGGCTGTCAGAGACATTAAGCGCTCAGTACTTAAAAAACATTTTGTTGTATTAAATCCTTAGTCTATAAATTGCACATAAAGGCTGTGACTTACTTAGAATTAGATACAAATTCAACAGAAAAATTCCTTATTAGGCTCCATCTACAGTGCCTTTGAATTAATTTTAAGAAACATGAGTCTGTGGCTTCATGTGATGGTGCCTGGAGAGCAGACCAAAAGCGGAGAGTACTGGTGATGCTAAACACCCCCCTTTTCTGTTGGTAGGACTAAAGGATTTTAGGTAAAACAACCCTATCAAAACAGAAAGCTCCTTGGAAGAGGTAATATGCAGGGCCTATTGGGCTAAAATCAATGATGGCCCATTGTATAGATAATAGAATGAAAATTAACTTAACTTTTAAGAGATCTGATCTTGAGTTTATAAATACTTTGCTACAATGATACACTTAGCTAGCTACCCACCTTGTTCCTTTCTGTTAGCATGTGCACGTAGTAAGTACACCATCATGCTTTCGGGATACCGGTCTTTTCAGATTCTATAATGATTATGTAGTTGTGGAAACTACATCACTGCACTCCCTCTTGCTCTTGGTCCTCCACATCTTTGTAAGTCACCTTGTGTTTTATCAGTTTCTTTATGAAAATATTTAGCATACTATATGACAGTAGCTAAAGCAAGGGGCTACAGCAGCACACAGGTAGACAAAAAAATGCATGCTGGGCCTGGCATGCCCTGAGCTCATGAAGTGAGGGCTACTGGAGCGAAATTGGAGCGAGCTCCACTCCACTCACATACTCCGTCTCCCACTACAGTGATTTGATTTCCTACCACATATCCCAGAGAGAGTGACGCGTGGGAGTGGGTTACCTGGGGTAGTTGTATCCAGGAT
Source organism: Salmo salar (assembly GCF_965601325.2). Lineage (NCBI taxonomy): Eukaryota > Metazoa > Chordata > Actinopteri > Salmoniformes > Salmonidae > Salmo > Salmo salar. The sequence goes on along the minus strand of NC_138316.1, from coordinate 16,238,735 downwards.
GTGCTTGTGGTTGAGCAGCAGGTTTGGTTGCGATGACAGGTGTTGTCTGAGGAGGTGCCTTGCCTGTGTCCAAGCTGCGCCGGTCAAAGTAGGACAGCTGTTTCCTGTAGTACTCCTCATCTTCATCTGGGTCATAGTGGTTAGAGCGCACTATGTCATCATCGGACACCTCCCGGGGCTTCTGAGGCTCAGGGACTCTGAGAAGAGAGATAAAGAAGGGATGAGGCAATGTGGGGAGGTTAATTAAATACCAGATAAACCATACATAAAGAAATTCCTCTAAAATATATTGTGGGGCGTTTGTTTCGATCTCTAAATCAATACAATTTACCATATAACAAATCAGACAGAACTACAATGAAAACATCAGTGCTTCAATGATAAACATGTGTACAGGACAGCCTCTGCAATACACATATAGCATATTACTAAAATACTAAAAACCTCAAACTCTGCACATCAGTCAGTGTGCAGAGTTGGAAGGTAGTTTCTCTTAGTTTCCACTGAGGGGCGCTCCAAGACCAACAAACAGCAGCACCAGTGGTAGGCAGCGGCATTGTTTTACGCAATTAAATGCTTGCAAGCCCTACCCAACAGTGCAGTATTCTTATAAAAAAGTGGAACTAGTAAGAAATTACAAACAAAAAAAAACCAAGAAATATGAGGAAGCCATATACAGGGTACATGTACAATGTGCAGGGATACTGGAGTATTTGAGGTAGATATGTACATGTAGGCAGGGATTAGGACTGGTAGCAGGATAAATAATAATAATAGTAAGCAGTATGGCAGCAGCATCAGTGGTGGGTGTGTGCGTGGTGGTAAGTGTGTATGTCAGTGTTAATGTGAGTGTGCAAGTGTCATGTAAACAGGTCTGAAAAGTGACTGGTAGCAGGAATATAAACTTATGGTAATATACACTGCTCAAAAAAATAAAGGGAACACTAAAATAACACATCCTAGATCTGAATGAATGAAATAATCTTATTAAATACTTTTTTCTTTACATAGTTGAATGTGCTGACAACAAAATCACACAAAAATAATCAATGGAAATCCAATTTATCAACCCATGGAGGTCTGGATTTGGAGTCACACTCAAAATTAAAGTGGAAAACCACACTACAGGCTGATCCAACTTTCATGTAATGTCCTTAACCTGTTGGGTCTAGGGGGCAGCATTTGCACGTCTGGATAAAAAAAATGTACCCGATTTAATCTGGTTACTAATCCTACCCAGTAACTAGAATATGCATATACTTATTATATATGGATAGAAAACACTCTAAAGTTTCCAAAACTGTTTGAATGGTGTCTGTGAGTATAACAGAACTCATTTGGCAGGCAAAACCCTGAGACATTTTCTGACAGGAAGTGGATACCTGATGTGTTGTATTGACTTTAAACCTATCCCATTGAAAAACACAGGGGTTTAGGAATATTTTGGCACTTCCTATTGCTTCCACTAGATGTCACCAGCCTTTACAAAGTGTTTTGAGTCTTCTGGAGGGAGATCTGACCGAACAAGAGCCATGGAACGGTGATGTCCCATTAGACACCTGGCGCGCTACTTCATGTTGGGTACCCTCGTTCCAATACGTTATAAAAGGCTATGCATTCGTCCACCTTGAATATTATTCATGTTCTGGTTAAAAAAGGCCCTAATGATTTATGCTATACAACGTTTGACATGTTTGAACGAACGGAAATATATTTTTTCCCCTCGTTCATGACGAGAAGTCCGGCTGGCTTACATCATGTGCTAACGAGACGGAGATTTTTGGACATAAATGATGAGCTTTTTTGAACAAAACTACATTCGTTATGGACCTGTGATACCTGGAAGTGACATCTGATGAAGAGAATCAAAGGTAATGGATTATTTACATAGTATTTTCGATTTTAGATCTCCCCAACATGACGTCTAGTCTGTATCGCAACGCGTATTTTTCTGGGCACAGTGCTCAGATTATTGCAAAGTGTGATTTCCCAGTAAGGTTATTTTTAAATCTGGCAAGTTGATTGCGTTCAAAAGATGTAAATCTATAATTCTTTAAATGACAATATAATATTTTACCAATGTTTTCTAATTTTAATTATTTAATTTGTGACGCTGACTTGACTGCCGGTTATTGGAGGGAAACGATTTCCTCAACATCAATGCCATAGTAAAACGCTGTTTTTGTATATAAATATGAACTTGATAGAACTAAAAATGCATGCATTGTCTAACATAATGTCCTAGGAGTGTCATCTGATGGAGATTGTAAAAGGTTAGTGTATCATTTTAGCTGGTTTTATGGTTTTGGTGACCCTGTCTTTGACTTGACAAAACATTACACACAACTCTTGTAAATGTACTGTCCTAACATACTCTAAATTTATGCTTTCGCCGTAAAACCTTTTTGAAATCGTAAAACGTGGTTAGATTAAGGAGATGTTTATCTTTCAAATGGTGTAACATAGTTGTATTTTTGAAAAATTTGAATTTTGACATTTATTTGGATTCAAATTTGCCGCTCTTGAAATGCACCTGCTGTTGATGGAGTGCACCACAGGTGGCACGCTAGCGTCCCACCTAGCCCCAAGAGGTTAAAACAAGTCAAAATGAGTAGCGTGTGTGGCCTCCACGTGCCTGTATGACCTCCCTACAACGCCTGGGCATGCTCCTGATGAGGTGGCGGATGGTCTCCTGAGGGATCTCCTCCCAGACCTGGACTAAAGCATCCACCAACTCCTGGACAGTCTGTGGTGCAACGTGGCGTTGGTGGATGGAGCGAGACATGATGTCCCAGATGTGCTCAATTGGATTCAGGTCTGGGGAACGGGCGGGCCAGTCCATAGCATCAATGCCTTCCTCTTGCAGGAACTGCTGACACACACCAGCCACATGAGGTCTAGCATTGTCTTGCATTAGGAGGAACCCAGGGCCAACCGCACCAGCATATGGTCTCACAAGGGGTCTGAGGATCTCATCTCGGTACCTAACGGCAGTCAGGCTACCTCTGGCGAGCACATGGAGGGCTGTGCAGCCCCCCAAAGAAATGCCACCCCACACCATGACTGACCCACCGCCAAACCGGTCATGCTGGAGGATGTTGCAGGCAGCAGAACGTTCTCCACGGCGTCTCCAGATTCTGTCACGTCGGTCACATGTGCTCAGTGTGAACCTGCTTTCATCTGTGAAGAGCACAGGGCGCCAGTGGCGAATTTTCCAATCTTGGTGTTCTCTGGCAAATGCCAAACGTCCTGCACGGTGTTGGGCTGTAAGCACAACCCCCACCTGTGGACGTTGGGCCCTCATACCACCCTCATGGAGTCTGTTTCTGACCGTTTGAGCAGACACATGCACATTTGTGGCCTGCTGGAGGTCATTTTGCAGGGCTCTGGCAGTGCTCCTCCTGCTCCTCCTTGCACAAAGGCAGAGGTAGCGGTCCTGCTGCTGGGTTGTTGCCCTCCTACGGCCTCCTCCACGTCTCCTGATGTACTGGCCTGTCTCCTGGTAGCGCCTCCATGCTCTGGACACTACGCTGACAGACACAGCAAACCTTCTTGCCACAGCTCGCATTGATGTGCCATCCTGGATGAGCTGCACTACCTGAGCCACTTGTGTGGGTTGTAGACTCCGTCTCATGCTACCACTAGAGTGAAAGCATCGCCAGCATTCAAAAGTGACCAAAACATCAGCCAGGAAGCATAGGAACTGAGAAGTGGTTTGTGATCACCACCTGCAGAACCACTCCTTTATTGGGGGTGTCTTGCTAATTGCCTATAATTTCCACCTGTTGTCTATTCCATTTGCACAACAGCATGTGAAATTTATTGTCAATCAGTGTTGCTTCCTAAGTGGACAGTTTGATTTCACAGAAGTGTGATTGACTTGGAGTTACATTGTGTTGTTTAAGTGTTCCCTTTATTTTTTTGAGCAGTGTACATCTAAACAGGAGTAATAGTGATCAGTAGAAGGATAAATAGATACAGTACATACTAATGGCAATCAATAATCAATTAACTGCAGCGTAGTGGTAGTAATACATCTAATCAATAATTATCTTGCTCTCCAATGCACTGTAATTTTAAGTAACTGGCCAGTGAAAATCTAACTTCAAAGTTAATATTCTGTTAACCTCTACGGATCTGTGTCCCTATAACGGGACGATTGTTGCTAACCTGCGCTAATGTGACTAGAATGACGTTGTAAGTAACAGCAAACTTTCCAGGACATAGACATGTCTTATATGGGCAAAAAGCTTAAATTCTTGTTAATCTAACTGCACTGTCCAATTTACAGTAGCTATTACAGTGAAAAAAAAACATGCTATTGTTTGAGAAGAGTGCACAACACCAAAAGCTTTTATCATAGCAACTGGTTTGATACATTCACCTCTGAAGGTAAATAATGTACTTACATTCAGTAATCTTGCTCTGATTTGTCATCCTGACGGTCCCAGAGATAAAATGTTGCATAGTTTTGTTTGATAAAATAAATGTTTATATTCAAATGTAGGAACTGGGTTCTACAGTTTGAACCCCTGCTGTCTTATATTCTCCTACATTAATTTCACATTTCCACAAACTTCAAAGTGTTTCCTTACAATGCCAAGTAGCGAGCCTTTAAATAAGAATTTGTTCTTAACTGATTTTTCTAGTTAAATAATGGATGCAAGGACATACATTTGGTGTATTAGAAGCTATTATTTGTACCATGATTGTCTTCAATATTTTATTTACACAAAGTTCGCAGATTTTCAATTCACTGTAATGGGGATCCTTTTTTCTGTTAACAATACCTGCAATACCGCGGTCGGCCTTGAACTCCGTGGCTTCAATGAGAGGGGGCAGTCGTTCTCCCCCGGGGTATGCCCACACCATTCCAACATAGAAAAACTTCCTTTTAACTAATTAATTAATTACCATTTTTGGGCGGAAAACTACTTCACTCATATTGTAATTTTTAATTATAGGTCATATTGTATAGAAATTTGGAAACACTGGACAGTTACTTTAAGCTTTAAAACGGCAAGGTTTTCTCTCTGCCTCATGGCAAAATAGGTTGAATTGCAGGATATTAGCTTTATAGCTGCAACAATAAAACATTTCTCTACTCCATGACAAAATGTGTAGAATTGCTGGAAATTAGCTTGACAACTGACATTTTTTCTCTCCAATGCCAAGTAGCGAGCCTTTACAATGTTCATTCCCACGGCCCAAGACTTGGTTCGTCCGGCCATGGTAAATCTATATGTATGCGATTTTTATTTAACTCTAGTTGTGTTCTGAATTTGCTAACACAAATGTGGTCCCCGGCCCCAATACCTTTGAGAACCAATGGTTTAGGATTCTGTTGGTCTGAGCCTTGATGCAACTGTACCACCTGTGGGATGTGAGTATGGAGAACAGTTCTCAGACACACCCTGGAATGTACGTCCTGGATGGCTGGGAGCTCACCCCCAGTGATGCGCTGGGCTGTCCGCACCTCCCTATGTAGGGCTTTCGGGTCGAGGACGGTGCAGTTGCCATACCAGACGGTGATGCAACCAGTCAGATTGCTCTTGAAGGTGCAGCTGTAAAAGTTCCTAAGGATCCGAGGGGGCATGTCAAATCGTTTCAGCCTCCTGAGGAAGAAGAGGCACTGCTGTGCCTTATTCACAATTGTGCTGGTATGACAGGACCATGTTAAGTCCTCAGTGATGTGGACACAGAGTAACTTGAAGCTCTTGACCCTCTCGATGTGAATGAGGGTGTGCACCCTCCCCTGTTTCCTGTAGTCCAAGATCAGCTCGTTAGTCTTGCTGACGTTGAGGGAGAGGTTGTTGTCCTGGAAGTCTCTGACCTACTTCCTGTCTTCGCCATTGGTGATCAGGCCTATCACCGCTGTGTTGTCAGCAAACTTGGAGTTGGAGTCGTGTGTGGTCACAGTCGTGGGTGAACTGGGAGTACAGGAGGGGGCTAAGCACACACGGAGTGGGTCCGTGAGGATCCCCCTTGTTGAGGGTCAGCGTGGCGGAGGTGTTGTTGCCTACTTGGAGCGTGTCTAGGGTGTCTGGGATGATGGAGTTCATGTGTGCCATGACCAACCTTTCAAAGCACTTAATTATTACAGATGTGAGTGCTACAAGACAGCAGTCAAATTGGCAGGATGCCTTAGAGTTTTTAGGAACAGGAATGATGGTAGTCAGCTTGAAACATGGGGATTACCGACTGGGACAAGGAGAGGTTGAAAATGTCCTTGAAGAAGCCTGCCAGCTGGTCTGCACATGCCCCGAGGACACACCCTGGAATACCGTCTGGCCCTGCAGTCTTACGAGTGTTGACCCACTTAAAAAACGTTACTCATGTCAGCCTCAGAGAGAGATCACCCAGTCCTCCGGCTCCTCAGCGGGGGCCCTCATGATGGGCTCTGTGTTGTTTTAGTCGAAGCACGCATAAAAAACATTGAGATTGTCTGGTAGAGAGGCATCGTTAGGCAGATCATGGCTAGGGCATCCTTTGTAGTCCATAATTTACTGTAGCCCTTGCCACATGCGTCAGAGCCGGTATAATAGGATGCTACCTTGTTCAGATCTTGCCCTTTTGCTTGTTCGATAGCGCTGCAGAGATCGTAGCGGGACTTCTTGTATGCAATCGTGTCCTCAGCCATTGCCTCGTGGTTGGCTGCTATAGCCCTGTGAGCAGTAGCTGTCCTTTAGCTTAGCACGCAGCTCTGTGTTAATTTAGGGCTTTTGTTTGGGGAAGCAGCAAACCTTCACTGTGGAGACGTCAGTGATGCATTTCCTGATGAACATATTCCAGTCAGCGCTAGCAAAGCAGTCCTGTAGAATAGCTTCTGCTCTGGTAGACCATTTTTCTATGGAGCTCATCATGGGTCTTCCTGTTTGAGCTTTTGTTTGTAAACAGGAAGCAGGAGTGGCATGGAATTAAAATCATTGGCAAGAAGAAAAGCAGCATCCGGGTGCATGGTTTCCTGCTTGTTTATAGCCTCGTACAGTTCATCAAGTGCCAGCTTGTTGTTGTTCTCCTGAAGTGGAATATATACAGCAGTCACAATAATAGATGAAAAGTATCTCAGGAGGTAAAAAGGTCAGCATTTGACCATCAGGTATTTCAAGATGTGAACAATAGGACGAAACTCCATTCCACTGTGCAAGAGTCTGCACACAATTTGCTGTTGATGAAGAGACATACCCCTCCCCCTCTGGATTTCCCTGAATCCGATGTCCTGTCCGCTCAGAGAACAGAGGATATTGCAATTACGAGAGTCCCGTTGATCCCGAATCTGCGAGAGGTCATCCATCTTATTATCAAGTGACTGTACATTGGCCAAAAGAATGGAGGGAAGTGGTGGCTGGTTTTCCTTTCGCCTTTGTCTCACCAGAACACCAGCTCTCCTGCCTCGTTTTTTCCGGCATTTCTTCTTGGGTAGCCCGAAGATTTGGTTGGAGGTACACAAAGAGCCCAGGGCAGATGAGTCGAACTCGAAGTTGAATCCAGAACTGAGTTTAGTAACAGCCGGTCTGATGTTCAAAAGTATTTGTCGATCATATGTAATGATAGCGGATACGTTTAGTGCAAAAAAAGTAGATAAACGCCCAAATAATAGCTAAGTTGGGTCGGCGCACGCAAGAAGACGGCAGCCATACAATACAGTACACAGTCATATTCATATCATATCTTCCAAAGTAATTTACTTTTCTAAGCCCTATTATCCACTTCAGAGTGGATCACCTGACAGCCCTAACAAACACATCAGGCCCTCAAAGATAAAGCAGCATCTGTTCTGTGGTGTGATGTAGTATGTTTGTGGTGGGGGGAGGGCTCAATGCTGTACTCCATTGACTCATTACCTGAACGATTTCTCCTGGTCCAGATTGCTGAGAGAGTTGGCTTTAGGAATGGACGCACCTGGTTTGGTGGGCAGATCGGCTGACTGTGGGAGCAAGATTGAAATGCAAATAAAATTCCTGGAAAAGTAAACCTTTACGGACATCACTTGGACCAACCAAATATAATTAGAAGAGGTCTGGGTCAGGTAATCCTGTGAGCATTACCAGTGCTTGACTTGGACTGAAATAGGTTCCGGTACTCATTTTGAGTGCCGGTACTGTTTGTATTTAGGTGCAGAAGCTCCACAATACATTTGAGCTAATATTCTAGAAGAGGAACAGGAGCTCAAGCAATAAATATTTGAGCTCCTGCCCAAGTCAAGCACTGAGCATTACACACGTGCACAAGAATGAGGTGTTTTCCAGATGCTTACCCTGAGCCCGAAGGCGTCCACTGCCTCCTTGGCTCGGTCCACAGACACTGAGCGCTTGTTCTCAAACATCTTGACCCTGGACAACACCGACTGGGCCCTTATGGCCGGGTCGTCCTCCGGCTCAACTCTGGGGGGAGGGGGAGGGAGATTGGGGGCTGTAGTGAGCAGCACCTCCCCAGGTGAGGGACGGAGAGCCTCTGGTTGTGGTTTGGGTGTGGGCACGGGGGCGTCAAAGTTCATGATGGGTTCATACTGTTGGGGCGGGGGCTTGTAGCCTCGGTGCTGAGGTGGTGCCTGGTTGTAGGCAGGCCCAGGTCCTGTCCGCTGGGCAGGCTCCCCCTGGTAGTACTGTTTAGGGGGCTCTGGAGAGCGTGTTGCAGGGGGATACGGGTGAGGCTCCTGGTCGTAACGTAGAGGAGCGTAGCCCCCTGGGCCGGATGGAGGAGACTCATCGTAGCGGATGGGTCCTGGTCCTGCAGGTTTTCCGTAGCGAGGTCGTCCGTTGTAGCCCAGTGGGGCCTCATCGTAGCGCGGTTGAGGAGGGCTGTAGTCTCGCTCGGGTCCGTCTTCGTAGGACAGCCGGGGGTCGTAGCCATGCCCAGGGGCTTGCTGTTGCTGGTGGGGTGGTGGGCCAGAGGTCTGCTGGTTGTAGGGAGGCCACTGGTCATCGTAGTGAGGCACGCTTTTCTCGTGGTGCAGTTGAGAGTCGAAGTTACGATACTTTGGTTCCAGGTAGCCACCCCCGTCGTAGCGGTTAGGCGGGTGATCGTAATCTCTGTATGGGTGTTGGTCCTGGTATGGAGGCTGGGACTCGTAGGTCATGGGCGGCCCCGTCGCCGGAGACGGCTTTACACCACCATGGTTCACTCTGACTGGCTCCTCCAGGTAGGGATCTTTCTTGTACATCTGAGGAAATAAACAATGGAAGAAACATATGGTGAGTAATGGGACAAGAACAACTAGCAGCACACATCCAATAAATAAATGTGTATATAAATATAAGAATCAAGTAAGAGAAGACAACGTAGAATATTAAAACAGAAGATTAATAATGGCTGAAGAAGGAAGCAGAGAGGAAGCAGGGAGACCTGAAATAGAGACACTCAGAGGTAGGGGTTAAAGGTCAGGTCAAACAGAATGCAGGTCTGAATGTCAGATCACAGCAGCCAATACGCTCAATATATATACACAACATACCACTTTAGTTTAAACTGCAACCCAAAAACAAAACTAACAAAGTTGATACAAAACAAAATAAAAAATATATCTTGATAACATTACAAGCCAAATGAAATTACCGTAATAAGATATCTGGAACTTTACAAGCAAATGTTTATCATACAATGTAAACCATTTCAAAAACCATGGCATTTGAAAAGTAGTCATTGAACAACATCACTTTTCTGAGTTCAGAAAGTCATTATTTACTTTAACTTCATGGGATGTTTAAAATCCATAAAACGTATACTCCACAGTTGGAGCGGAATGGCTACATTTCAAATTCAGGGAATAAAACATCAATAAAATATCCAAAATACTGATTGATGACTTTAAGAGAATGTCGCCAAATAAATCTATATAATTAAATGGTCCATTCAGTCTGCATCAACCAATATACCACCACTATCTGTTCTACTGCTACGTTTAAACAGAAAAGAGAAACCAACTGAAACATGTTGTAGCCATGCAAAGAGGGTAAGCAACAGTGAGAGCCTCAGGTTCTTCGCTGCTCTTCTCTATATAGGTACCACACAAATGCAGCAATCAGTCTATATTCTCCTCCAAGAAGCCCACTGTTGTTTACGAGTGCTCAGATACACACAGTCGCTCTCTCACTCTCTCTCAGAAGCACACAGTGGACAGCGGGCAGGCATGCAAGAGTGAAAGGAAAGCGTGACGGGCAGTACACAGGCAGGCAGCGACAGGCCACAGCGGACTGACAGCAGGGTCGGCCAGGCCACGTCCAGACGATGGGTACCTGTGGTTCTGAACTGGGCGGTCCGGATTGTAGGGGTTCGGGTTCTAGCGTTGGGGCCGGGGCCAGGGGCTGAGCTAGATCAGGGGTGGGCATCCTAAGCCAGTCAGCCTCGGGGCCGGGGCCTGGGCTGGGTTCGCTCTGGGGAGCAGCGATAGGGCCAAGGCTTAAACCATGGCTCAAACCAGCTACACCATTTACAGTGTTGTCGACAGCAGGGGGCGCTGCCTCTGTCTCAGCCAGTAACACAGGCTGCTCAGGCTGCTGGGGGAGGATAGGCATGGTGGCCGGAACAGCCTCTGCTTTCTCATTCTGTGAAGTGGTTCAGAAACGTTTAATACACGGTGCTACTGCACGAGGGAGATACACCCTCACTAATGTTAATGTTACAGCGTAACAGCCTGCTCTGTACCTCCTCCACCGACCGACTCAGTAACTCACCATCCTCGGACCAAATTCAACTGATGGCTTTAGATGATCAATCTGCCACGTAAGAATTCGCAACAGGACAAAGTTTCTGTTGTTAATGTAGTCTGATTGGATTTTAATTCTAGATTACAGTACAATGTTTTGCTTTTCTTTTTTTCTCTTTTACACATCAGAAGACAAACTTTTTGTGGATATCATAACGGCCGAATCGACCCAGATAAATACATTTACAGCAATAGGTGGTTAACACTGACATTTCCAACATGCACATAATACTTTCTGGTATCACGGTATCAGTCCGAATCACAAGTGAAACAACTAGGAAGAGCACATGGGTGGGTACCGATACAGACACTTGACAGACACAAAACTTCTTCTCGTCAGTGAGAACATCGACATCAACAGTCACACTAACACAGGTGGTGAACACTGATTATAACAGTCCCACTAACACAGGTCGTGAACACTGATTATAACAGTCACACTAACACAGGTGGTGAACACTGATTATAACAGTCCCACTAACACAGGTCGTGAACACTGATTATAACAGTCACACTAACACAGGTGGTGAATACTGATTATAACAGTCACACTAACACAGGTCGTGAACACTGATTATAACAGTCACACTAACACAGGTGGTGAACACTGATTATAACAGTCACACTAACACAGGTCGTGAATACTGATTATAACAGTCACACTAACACAGGTCGTGAATACTGATTATAACAGTCACACTAACACAGGTCGTGAATACTGATTATAACAGTCACACTAACACAGGTCGTGAATACTGATTATAACAGTCACACTAACACAGGCCGTGAATACTGATTATAACAGTCACACTAACACAGGTGGTGAATACTGATTATAACAGTCACACTAACACAGGCCGTGAATACCGATTATAACAGTCACACCAACACAGGTTGTGAATACCGATTATAACACTCACACTAACACAGGTTGTGAATACCGATTATAACAGTCACACTAACACAGGTTGTGAATACCGATTATAACAGTCACACTAACACAGGTTGTGAATACTGATTATAACAGTCACACTAACACAGGTCGTGAACACTGATTATAACACTAACACATGTCGTGAATATTGATTATAACAGTCACACTAACACAGGTGGTGAATACCGATTATAACAGTCACACTAACACAGGTGGTGAATACCGATTATAACAGTCACACTAACACAGGTGGTGAATACCGATTATAACAGTCACACTAACACAGGTCGTGAATACCGATTATAACAGTCACACTAACACAGGTCGTGAATACCGATTATAACAGTCACACTAACACATGTCGTGAATACTGATTATAACAGTCAAGCTTATTCTTGCTTTTTTCCATTTTTTTCTTCAAAAATAAAAAACACACACAAACAACGATAGTGAATAAATACTTAAGTGGACACAAATTTTCTTTCCATCTTTTTTGTTTGTTTTGTGTTAGTAGATAATACTGTTTTAAAACACTGCTTCAATAGCGGCGCCAGAACACCCTCCTCACGCACACCACGGATTCGAGACAACAGGGCAGATGCACGGCTCTCATAAACGGTACCTGCTGGGCCGCTGGTGCCTTGAATCCGGCTGGGTTGATCCGGTTCAGGGGGTCGGGCTGCACTGTGTGCTGGTACCCGCCGTACCCCAGGGGCTCCTGGATTACTGGCGGGTCCTCTCGGACGGGCTCCGAGGAGCGGGTGATGGCGGGCTCAGTGGGTAGGCCCACCTCGTCGTTCAGCGTCTCGTCTAGTTCCTGGTCGGTGTAGGCCCCGCCCTCTGTGTCCGTGTCCTCGTAGTCGGAGGTGTGGCGGCTGTCCGTGCTGTACATGGAGTACTCACTGCCCGGAGCCGACAGGTACGACAGACGGTCATCATGCAGATCCAGGTCATCATCTGGAGCACCGTCCGCCTGGGGACACACGACAGGAGGACAGCAGGGGTGATAAAGAGCAGAAGCAGCAACATTACAGTGAGGAGAAACGAATGGCAAAGAAAAACGTATTCATGCACAAAATACATTGTATATTAAAAATGTCTGACATTTATTTTAAATACCTAATTTTCATTCAAATGAAATGTATTGGTAAGTGTTTGATGATATTAGTCTCGGCGCTGAGTGTCCTACCTTTCCCTCTGAAACCCACACCAGCTGGTTCTGCTGCTGTTGAATGGTCTCCTTCAGGGCACCGTACCACCCGTCATTCATATTATTCATGTTAATGGTGGCTTGGGAAGGATAGAGAGAAGAGAAAGAGCAGAGACAAAGCACCTCTCAAATGAATACAGAGAACCAATAACACAATTCTCATAATCACTGAAAAACTGTTCTCATAACCTCATGAAAAACCACTAGGATTAACACGTCAGAGCCCGGTTTCCCGATAGCAATGGAACTTTGAAAACACCACGCAGAGAGAATGGTCGCTTATCGTCGTTGCTGTTGGAGCATGTGTCCAAACTGATAGGATCAAAAGAAAGGAAACGCTGCTCTAGGATCAGCTTGCTCCATTAAAATCTTACCTTAACATTCAAATTATTTCACAATAATGATGGCGGATTTGCTCCTAGAGAGATATTCGTTTGGTATACTCAGTGTTTATTGAGACCCACTACAGACAGTAGCCTACAAGTAGCAAAATAGAACTCAATTGACTAAACATGAAATGTATTTCAGTATGATTTAAATAGGCCTATAGACTACTGTTTATATTTTAATGCAGTCATCTCCATGTTCATTGGAACCATCTTTTTATATGTCGCTCATTTGGATCAATTGCAAAGACATTGGCAACGTTGTTCTGAAGTTATCGGTGATCACAGAGAGACATATAAGCCATGTGATTCTGTGTTTAGCGAAGATCTTCTGTGTAGAAAGTGACGTGGGAGGGCAAAAAGGCGACGCACTTAGCTGTTCTATGAGTGGTCTGTGGCAGGCGTTAGATTACGAGCGTTTTCAAGTGCAACGTTAATAACGATGGTTTTGGGAAACAGCTAGGAGATTTAACGGTGCTCCTACAAAGGACAAACTTAACCTTAAGATGCTTATGGGAAACCAAGCTCTGAACAAGTAAGTCACTGATATGTCAAACTATCATTGATTCAGATGTTGATGATTCATTATTATTCTACATGAGGGGAAAAGCTTATTTCTAGGATCACTGCTTGTATCATCCCAAAGCTGTTCGTCTTGTCTTGGCTCAGCACTGGTTGTTGCTACTGTTGTAACTATGAGTGGTCATAGTTACAACAACACTCAAGGTCTATAGCGCTGCCTGGCAGCTGTCAATCTGTTTGACCTTACACAAATACCACAGGTGACACTTCTCTCTGTTGTTCTCGCTCTCTCTAGGCTTGTTCTAGAAATACCAGGCAGTGCTTCACCTACAGACCCATGTGGAATAAGGGAGTAACTCAACGTGGATGGGAAAGGAGAGGCTGGATGTGTGTAAAAAAATGAACGGGGCAGGGCCGTGCAGGGAATGGGTAATGACGGCTGGGGTCCTGTGGGAGGTTAGCTCGGAGCCCTGAGCAGCCCTGCCTGCGTGAGGAGGAGGGAACACAGAACAGCACCCCGCTAAGACACTGACTGTACTGTGCCACCGGCTGATAGTCCACACCAGGGGCGCAACTTACACTGGGGACATGTCCCCCCCACATTCTGAAATTGCATTTTTTTTGTCCGCCCCAGTTTTAGCATTGGAATGCGATACAAAACGAGGCAACGGTGTGCTTTAGGACCATGCGGACGCCTCCGAATGGTCGGGTAGGCTGTTTGGAGTGTTTATCCAACTGGAGTTGCGCCCCTGGTCCGCACTACAGTACAGCATGCAGCCCTAGCCTCTCTCACTCCTGACAACTCCATCTCCCTCTGAGATACATTTTCCCCCTACCTCCCACTCACTATTTCTCTCTTCCCCTCCCTCCCATAGAAACTCACTGGTGAAGAGGTGGTGGTTGTTCTTCCTCAGTTTGAGGGCTCTCTCGTAGAGTTTCCTGGCTGACTTCCTGGACTCGGGGCACAGCCTGGTTCTCATGGTCTTGACGCCCTGCTTGCTGTCCGGGTTGAGGAACACCACGATGGGGTACCACTGGGCGTAGTTCAGACGGTCCACAGCGTTGGGGGTGATGTCCAGCACAGCATGCCGGTCCTAAGGACACCCCCCCCAAAACAATAAATGAATATTTGATCTAAATACTAACACTAAAGGGTTTGCTCAGATTGCTGTTTTAGACTATATTTTTCATATATTGGTCAAATAAAAACCTTCATTCAATGAACACCAGAGAGCAGAAGTGAGCCATGGATGAGTCTATCTATGCGTGTGTGTGTGCTGTATGTGCTTTAAGAGGGGATGTGTCTGTGAGGTTTTCTGTCAGTTTGCATGCATGTGTGTATATGCGTGTGTGTATGCGCATCCGTGTAGTAAGTAGTTTCGCTCACCCGGTCAATGATCTGTTTAATGGTGTGGAGGCGAATGATCCCGGAGCTGCGCTGGTCTTTTCCTGCGTCTTTGGGCTCACTCTCTGCAGAGGGGGAGAAGGGACAGTGTTACGGTGTCATATTACTGCAGCGCTCCCTATACATCTCAGCTCATTACCTTCACCCTAATGCATGCAATATGCCTTAAGCACATTTCAAAACATAAAATAGAGGTAGTGTCATTATGAATGTGCGCGTGCAACTATAGACATCACAGTATAGTATAATCCGCAATGCAGGAAATGTGTTACATGTGTGAAAAGCATTGAAGTGGGATAATGCACATTCAAGAAGATAGGGAATCATTTCAAATAGATTCATGATTCAAATTTTAAATGGATATAAACGTCAGGGGAGTTAAGCGGGAATGTTCTAAAAAGGTGAATTGTTTAAACATCGCTAGCCTGGCCTTATCTGTCTATCTGCCACCATAATGACCCTTTGAGAGGCCAGCTGACCTGGGTGCAGTTTCACTACTCAGATCTCAACACTATTATCACAGGATCTTTCACCACTCAACCCTGCATTCTATATCAGCATTCTAGATTGCAGAGTGCTAACATCACTAGCCCTTACAATTTCAGTCATAAACACACCAATGGCATAAGGCATCTTCTCCAATCTAATGTAAAAGTTGACATTTTAAGTACACAGACATTAGGGGCTTGGGAATTAAGAATGAAGACTAGTACGGTTATGTATGCAGCTTATTTTCTATAGCATATTGACTGTGCCATGGGTACATGCTCCATAACTAGCTACATTGTCATTCCACAATCTCCCTACAGGCTGAATCAGGCCATACATGACCAACTACAGAAAACACATCTACAGTACAGAGGGTAGGCTACCACCTAGCTAACTAGCATCAATTAGCACTGATACAAAAAAGTTGATGCACTTCATGACATACTTTCCACTCCTTCATGTTGCTGTGTTTCTGAAAAGAAAATACAAGGTTTACAGAGATATAGGTTACGCAAAATACGTCCAGGGCTGGAATTATTTTACATGTGGATTTTGGAGTAGTGCACTTAGGAAAATTGAAATTCAATACTGTTTAGGGTGTTAGAATGAACACTAAATGCTAAAGATGCTAGCTATTCCCTCAAGTGGACCTGGAGTAGGCAGATGAGGGCGCCCTCTAGTCTCTAACACAGAGCTGCTCTAAGTACTGTGTTACTCCAGCTGTGTGTGTGTGTGTGTGTGTGTGTGTGTGTGTGTGTGTGTGTGTGTGTGTGTGTGTGTGTGTGTGGGGGAGACATGGCTGAGACAGACAGTGAGATGGCTACTAATGGCTAGCTAAAGGCTACTCACTGGCAAGCTCAAACAGGTCAGGCTCCTCTCTGGCCAGCTTCTCTCTTGCCACGTCTGCGATGGACCCAAAGATCACCACAGGCCTCAGGAACCCAGCTGGATAACAGAAGACACAAAACAACAACAATATTTGACAGTATCAACGCCTCTCAAGGCCGAATTTGTAGGCAAACACATGGCTGCATTCCAATGTCCACACTAGCATACCTTTAAGAATGAAACAATGTACTGGGAAAGCATTCTCAGTGGTAAGCTAGTTTATGTATTGTGATGTATCCATGGACCCTGCTCTGGAGAAAACCTACCCTCTCTCAGCACCACCCTCTCATAGGCAGGGAACTTGGTCTGGACCGGCTGGGCAGACAGGTCCTCTCTGCTCTTCCTCAGGTTCCTCTTGGAGGTCCGCAGACCACGGAACCTCCAGAAGTCAGCCCTGTCGCCCCCTGGCGTTTTGGGGAGGGTGTACTGCACACTGGACAACTGCTCTGCCCTGTGGGAGGGGGATTGGAGAGGTGTCAGGCAACAGGCAATGGATTGAACGATTGGATTTCAATGGAAACTGCCAACATGTCCTCAGTTTATTTTTAATTAGTGAAGTTATCCAATGTGTCATTTACAGCCCTGTTACCACTATTCTATTGTTTAATACTTCTATACCTTAATAGAACCTAGAATTCAGTAAACATTTGACTGAAGAGGACACAGGCATGGCCAGGGACACAACGTGGCAGAGTAGCCCCGGTGCACCGCGTATAATGGTTACGTTAATGTATGCTTGTGATAAATATCTGTGTCACGCTGGTATGTTGGGAGCACTGTGAGGTTCCCCTGTCTGCCCCATGGTGTGGAATCTCTCGCTCTCTAAACATAGCCAGGGGCTGTAGGTCAGGCCAGGCCTAGACTCCAACAGGGACTCTGTCAGTCTGCTGTTTCATTATGAATAGATAGTCCTGTGAGGGTAGGAGACTCATAGTGCAAATGCCTTCTCACTAGAACAGTTGTCACCCGTGTAACTGAGACTAGGGGTGATGTTAATGTGGCCTACTTTACACAGCCTAGTTCATCACCTTATGTTAGGGTTGTTGTTTACCATCTCTACACCGACAGCAAGGCTGCTGGTGTCTTATTTGACTAATGCTGTCGACCCCCTCCCCCCTCTAGCTACCTTACCCTCTCCTCTCCACAGAGTAGGCTCTGCTGAACTCGACTGTAACTCTACTCTAACTGTTCTTGTTGGGGATGATGTCTCTCTACTGTATTCTACCTGTTCTTGTTGGGGATGATGTCTCTCTACTGTATTCTACCTGTTCTTGTTGGGGATGATGTCTCTCTACTGTATTCTACCTGTTCTTGTTGTGGATGACGTCTCTCTACTGTATTCTACCTGTTCTTGTTGGGGATGATGTCTCTCTACTGTATTCTACCTGTTCTTGTTGGGGATGATGTCTCTCTACTGTATTCTACCTGTTCTTGTTGGGGATGACGTCTCTCTACTGTATTCTACCTGTTCTTGTTGGGGATGATGTCTCTACTGTATTCTACCTGTTCTTGTTGGGGATGATGTCTCTCTACTGTATTCTACCTGTTCTTGTTGGGGATGATGTCTCTCTACTGTATTCTACCTGTTCTTGTTGGGGATGACATCCCTCTACTGTATTCTACCTGTTCTTGTTGGGGATGACATCCCTCTACTGTATTCTACCTGTTCTTGCTGGGGATGACATCCCTCTACTGTATTCTACCTGTTCTTGTTGGGGATGATGTCTCTCTACTGTATTCTACCTGTTCTTGTTGGGGATGATGTCTCTCTACTGTATTCTACCTGTTCTTGTTGTGGATGACGTCTCTCTACTGTATTCTACCTGTTCTTGTTGGGGATGATGCCTCTCTACTGTATTCTACCTGTTCTTGCTGGGGATGATGTCTCTCTACTGTATTCTACCTGTTCTTGCTGGGGATGATGCCTCTCTACTGTATTCTACCTGTTCTTGTTGGGGATGATGTCTCTCTACTGTATTCTACCTGTTCTTGCTGGGGATGATGTCTCTCTACTGTATTCTACCTGTTCTTGCTGGGGATGACGTCTCTCTACTGTATTCTACCTGTTCTTGTTGGGGATGATGCCTCTCTCCACCTCCTGGTGGTTCTTGCCAATGCGTAT
Source organism: Salmo salar (assembly GCF_965601325.2). NCBI lineage: Eukaryota > Metazoa > Chordata > Actinopteri > Salmoniformes > Salmonidae > Salmo > Salmo salar. The sequence continues at coordinate 16,220,074 of NC_138316.1, read as the reverse complement.
GGCGAGCCAGGAGCCCAGCTTGCCGTTGTAGAGGGTGTCCACTACACGGAACACCTCTCCCTTGTTGAAGCTCAGGCCGTACGGAGACTCCTTCTCATACTCAAAGTGGGTCCGGATGTAGAACGAGTCGCCCACATCTGACTCCACTATCCGACGGTAAACTGGAATTGAGGGAAAATGGTAGAATAACAAATTAACCTGTTAGGGCTAGGGGGCAGTATTTGCACGGCTGGATAAAAAAAAATTACCCGATTTAATCTGGTTACTAATCCTACCCAGTAACTAGAATATGCATATACTTATTATATATGAATAGAAAACACTCTAAAGTTTCTAAAACTGTTTGAATGGTGTCTGTGAGTATAACAGAACTCATTTGGCAGGCAAAACCCTGAGACATTTTCTGACAGGAAGTGGATACCTGATGTGTTGAATTACCTTTAAGCCTATGCCATTGAAAAACACAGGGGCTGAGGAATATTTTGGCACTTCCTATTGCTTCCACTAGATGTCACCAGCCTTTACAAAGTGTTTTGAGTCTTCTGGAGGGAGATCTGACCGAACAAGAGCCATGGAACGATGATGGCCCATTAGACACCTGGCGCGCGAGTTCATGTTGGGTACCCTCGTTCCAATACGTTATAAAAGAGTATGCATTCGTCCACCTTGAATATTATTCATGTTCTGGTTAAAAAAGGCCCTAATGATTTATGCTATACAACGTTTGACATGTTTGAACGAACGTAAATATATTTTTTCCCCTCGTTCATGAAGTGAAGTCCGGCGGGCTTAGATCATGTGCTAACAAGACGGAGATTTTTGGACATAAATGATGAGCTTTTTTGAACAAAACTACATTCGTTATGGACCTGTGATACCTGGAAGTGACATCTGATGAAGAGAATCAAAGGTAATGGATTATTTACATAGTATTTTCGATTTTAGATCTCCCCAACATGACGACTAGTCTGTATCGCAACGCGTATTTTTCTGGGCGCAGTGCTCAGATTATTGCAAAGTGTGATTTCCCAGTAAGGTTATTTTTAAATCTGGCAAGTTGATTGCGTTCAAGAGATGTAAATCTATAATTCTTTAAAGGACAATATAATATTTTACCAATGTTTTCTAATTTTAATTAGTGATGCTGACTTGACTGCCGGTTATTGGAGGGAAACGATTTCCTCAACATCAATGCCATAGTAAAACGCTGTTTTTGAATATAAATATGAACTTGATAGAACTAAAAATGCATGCATTGTCTAACATAATGTCCTAGGAGTGTCATCTGATGGAGATTGTAAAAGGTTAGTGCATCATTTTAGCTGGTTTTATGGTTTTGGTGACCCTGTCTTTGAATTGACAAAACATTACACACAACTCTTGTAAATGTACTGTCCTAACATACTCTAAATTTATGCTTTCGCCGTAAAACCTTTTTGAAATCGTAAAACGTGGTTAGATTAAGGAGATCTTTCAAAGGGTGTAAAATAGTTGTATGTTTGAAAAATTTGAATTTTGACATTTATTTGGATTCAAATTTACCGCTCTTGAAATGCACCTGCTGTTGATGGAGTGCACCACGGGTGGGACGCCTGCGTCCCACCTAGCCCATAGAGGTTAAGTAGGGAGAAATGTTCAGGTATACAATTGAAAGCGTGTGTAAAGTTCACATGTAACCAGGTTAACTTAAAATGTGTGTTTCTGTGCAAACTCAAACCTATACACTCTCAGACCCTGTCAAGATCGCAACGTTAATTTATCTGACATCTGTTTTCCCCATGTTACTCACCATCCTTCTTCTTCTGGGCCAGAATGGTGACCTCTTCACCCCTGGGAAGGTCTAGGAGGAACAGCACAGCCTCTTCTCGGATGATGTTAGCAAAGTCTACGTTGTTTACCTACAGAGAGGAGGGAGAGAGAAGAACAGAGACTTTCAGTTCTCCAGGGTCCAGGCCAGTCTACTTCCCCACCTCAACGCCCTGCGGTCCCCAGCACAATATCACGTTTATTTACCCTGCTGCAGAGCCAGCGTTTGAACCAGGAACACATGGGGTTGAATCATAGAGAATAACCTTTATCCTCCTCAGAAAGGAGACTTCAAGTCTTTATCTCAACAGGCTCACTGCCCAGGGGTGGAAAACAACATCCTGGGTTGTGTCTGAAACGGAACCCTATAATCTATAGTGCACTACCTTTCCCTACATAGTAAAGAGGTCAAACGCAGTGCACTATATAGTGAATAGGGTGCCATTTGGGACACAATCCTGGAAGCCTACTCATAGGGAATAGCACAGAGCCTAGAGATGTGTTTGTACAGCAGGGAAGGAGGCTAGCAAAGAGGAGGAGTTAGTCCTCCCCACCTTGACCCATACTGTGGTGTGGGAGGAACACAAAGCATGATGTGTTTTGTTAAAATGTGTGGCTAGTGATAAACATGATTAAATGAATCCAACTCTGATATCAGAGGGGACTTCCATCCACAATACTTCAGACAGGGCCTAAGAACAACAACAACGACCTCTATTGTGTGGTTCAGAGTAAACAAAGGAAAGACAGAGAAGAGAAGAGCCAGGCGTTGACCTCAGACCGATTCACCGCAATTACCATTTTCTATCTCACATCACTATGACCAGTGACCACACAGTAGAGGTCATTGTTGATCCACCGGCTAGTGGATCACATAGTTTCACAAAGTGTTTCCAACTAAGCGTGGGCAGCGATGAGAACGTTACCAGAACTACAGCAGATGTTCTCCAGCCAGTACAGAACAGAACATACCCTTCAACACTATCTACTGTGGAAAAGAACAAACCACTTATCCTGCGCACTTTCAAAAGACAAAACTTTACAATGGCCTTGTTGACAAAAATGTGACAATCATAAAGTGATGAAACATACCCAACAGCTAATAATAATAAAACGTGTAAAGCAGGTACTACTGTATGAGATGGACTTCTTACCCTGAGAATCTGGTCTCCTTCCTCCAGACCTTCCTTGGCAGCTGGGCTGTCCTCCAGGACTCCGGCTACAAAGATGCCCACGTCGTTCCCTCCGGCCAGCCTCAGGCCGACACTCTCCCCCTTCTTAAACTTCACCAGCTTCATACTCGGCCTGCATGGGGAGTGGGCATCATACACAGACGTTTAGATACTACTGTTCTACAGGGAGCTATTACATTTCAGCAAATAACATGGTACTGACATACATGGTAATAATAACATGGCTTTAACAGGAGGACTGAGGATTACCTGAGGATGCTGTCATCATGACCAGCGCTGGGCACTGGGGCATCAGAGGGGCTGACTGGAAGGTCCACATCAGGCTGGCCAGGCTGGGCATACACTGGCTTTGGTTCTACAGGACCAACACACACACACACTTCTGTCACATACTGATAGTATGATCACACACACACATGTAAACACACTAACCTGGTAGAGGAATGTGAATGTACAGATGACTATCTGAGTTAGCGTTAAATAACTACGGGATAGGAATGGGTCAACATTACGTAACACTAGAGCAGGGCTCGAGAAACTCAGTGTTTTCCTGGAACACAAGCTCATGAAATCATGTCCTCTTTCAGGGCCCTAAGCAAGATTTGGTTTGAAGGTCCCCCCGACCTCACGGGCAAAATACACTATACATACAAAAGTACATGTGGACACCCCTTCAAATTAGTGGATTCGGCTATTTCAGCCACAGCCGTTGCAGTAGAATGGCTTTACTGAGGAACTCCGTGATTTTCAACGTGGCACCGTCACAGGATGCCACCTTTAAGTGCTGTTATTGTGAAGTGGAAACATCTAGGAGCAACAACAGCTCAGCCACGAAGTGGTAGGCCCCAAAAGCTCACAAAACGTGACCGCCGAGTACTGAAGCACGTAAAAATGATTTTGCAATGAGATGTTCGATGAGCAGGTATACACAACATGGTATGTGGTCTTTAGTGGCCCCCCTCTTCACGGTGGAGAGAAAAATTGTTTTAAACAGAATTTCCTGCAATTCTACACATTTTTTTGCCATGGGGTATAGAGAATTATTTGAAGTTTTAAAGCTCATTTCATGCAATTCTATTATTTTGCCATGACTTCTGCCATGTTAATATGATCTTTGAATGAGAGTGACTAACAAAATCAATAGGGGCCCCCTGGAGGTCAGGGCCCCTGGTCGGTATTCGTTTATGACAGTGGAGGCTGGTGGGAGGAACAACAGGAGGACTGACTCACTGTAATGTCTGGAATGGCATCAAACATGTGGTTCCCATATGTTTGGTACTGTTCCATTTATTCCATTCCAGCCATTACAATGAGCCTGTCCTCCTATAGCTCCTCCCAGTAGCCTCCTCTGGTTCCTGATTACTACAAGTTTACTGTAGATAGCTGGCTATACTAACTTAGCAATAAAAAAAAATTGTTAGCTGACATGGCTAATTGAGTGATGGTCAGTGACTGACATCACAAGAGAAAAATTGCTGATGCACAACCAAATTTCAAAATTGCACCTACTATTCTAACTCTCAACAGTAAGTTGAGACCCCGACTGAGTTCCTAACCAAAATAAATAAATAAATAAATACATACACATATTATTTTACTCTGACATGTCACGACCCACCATTAACATGTCAGTGACGACCCATACTTTAAGAAAGGCTGCACTAGAGGAATGGACTAGAGTACTATGGACTGGGCTTTACTGATGTGGGACAAGGAGAACAGAGTACATTCCAATCCAGGGCAGAGGACAGAGGGAAGCAGAGAGGGATAGGCACAGTACAGAGGAGTGTCAAGGCCTGTTTTGGTTCAGGCAGTTAGACAGGTGGAGGCAGCTGTGGAGGCAGCAGGGGCCCTGACTAACCTGGCAGCGGGGGCAGTTTGTCCTCTCTGGCCAGTGGCTGGTCACTGATGGCCTGGATTAGGGCCTCCTGGGAACCTTTAACAGGAGTCGACATCACCCCGGGCTTGGAAATCCTCTCCTCATCTCGACTTCTGTGGCTAGAAAAAGAAACAGTTGATTATTTATTTTAGGTTTGTTCATTATTTCCTTTGTAGGCCTACCCTGTGAGATGAAGAATGGTTGCAATTATGAAGAGAGAATAGAAAGATGGATGGATGAACCCAGAGTCAAATTTTTTTTTTAAGTATAGGAGACAAAACAATGTCGCACGACCTCTGCACCCTCTCCACAGAGAGCTTCCTCCACAGGCTGCTTGGAGAAGGTCCTGTTGTTTAACCCCAGGGACGCAGCTACAGTGATAGAGCGTGAGATCTGTGTGTGTTGTTATGAGTGCGCCGTGTTACTGACATCACAGCGTGGAATGAGTGATAAGGCACTAGGAAGAGTAAAGAATGGCCAAAACAGTAAGCAGTTAAAAAGGAGGATGGCCGTCTTCGACTCAAACTATTTGAACTGCACGTTTATAGGGTCAGACCTAGTCTCTGCTGGCCTCGGTTTCACCTCTGCATTGACTCAAGGTGCTTTCAGCTATGTGGTCTACAGACTCCTCTCAACCCTACAGTATCACTGACAACCACACAGAGACCAGAAACACTCAAATCAGTCATACCGAAGCAAACATTTTTCTAAAATGTTTTGATTGAGAGCTGTGTGCATTACAAATGATTCATTCCATTTCCCTTCTCAACCTTCCAGCCAAACCACAGCAGCACTGTATACCAGCCAGAGCCAGTCCCAGCTCCAGCTCACGGCAGCCAGGCACTGAGTGTTCAGATTCAGATGTGTGAATGCCGTGCTCCGTCTCTGCAGCTCTATTCGGCTGCTTCTTAGAACAATGGGTTCGAATTCCATCCTGGTCACATGACCCCGAAGCTGGCACAGCACTCCAGCCAGCATCCAGCCGTTTTTTTTTCTTTTACACGGGAGGAATGTAGCGGTAAGCTACACTACAGCCTGACTGTGCCACCATCTTACACCCACTCACTCCCTCACACAGGACTTTAACAGGATAACATGCACTCACTTCCCAAAGACAAAATCAGACTCAAACAGCAGCAAACCAAAACCTATTAGCTTGAAAAGTGAAATGGGGACCCTTGCCTTTCTAACATTACATTTCCTGTCTTTGTGAGAACAAATGAAAACACTCCATCAAACGTCTCCCATTGCAATTATTCAACAGTGAAACTCCTGATTTTGTGTTTCTAGTTCAGAGTGCATTGGGGACTGTTGAAATAAAGAGATATTAAAAAGGGCTGCAGTACAGGCAGAGCAGTCTGTGTTGCAAGGGATGAATTTCAACAAAGCTGTCTGTCTATTTGTCCATGCGTCCGTCAGTCAGAGAGGGCCTACTGGCCGGTCCTGGCAGCAGCCCTTGTCCCTGTCCTAAATCTCCCGTGCCCTCCCTTCCCTGTCATGGGCGGAATGGTGTTAACAGGCAACACATCAACTAAACATAAATTCCTACGTACTGCTGTCCTTTCACCTTGCCTCCCTCCCAGCTTTCTCTCTCTGCTCTCCTTTTCTAAACACAACAGTACACAAGGACCAAAGCACAAATCTGCAATCTGTTTCTTATTTCCTCCTGTGGCGTCAATCTAAGATTACACTGTATAAATGGACATCTCAACCCAATAATGTTGTGATAAAATGTGTTTTGCATCATGAAAAGAGGGAGACTTTTATTTTTTAATTCCCACAGACCACTGTCATAACAACCATCTAAAATGGGACTGTTGCACAGCTAGATTTTGTTATTTGAGGAAAATCCCTTACAAAACTAAATGCAGGTGGCTAACTGTAACACTATATCACAGTTCAATGAGGTACTCTCACAAATGCGTTTTTTATTTCACCCTTATTTATACAGGTAAGTAAACTAGTCAAGTCTTGGTTACAATGACAACCTGATGGCATATTAGGGAATGTTTTCTCACAGGGATAAGAGAAACATTTAACTATAGAGAAAACCTCAACTATGTGAACCGTCTGATTCTGGGGCAAATCTCTGTGGGAAGTGTGTCAAATTCCTGCCTGGCCTCCTGCATAGCTAATACATACTGTGATGAGTCCTGCATGCATACTGGTCTGGTTATAACCAATCCCTGCTGACACTCACCATTTAGTCCCTCTTGCCTGACATTCATAAAGCGCAAACAGAGTATGGCTTCGAACTAGACTAGCAACATTCAAACCAAGTGCTCAAGGCTCATCAATACAAAGCACAAGGTTCAGGAATACAACATGTATTATGTTACTCCTTGTGTATGTACACAAAGACAAGTAACACCAATTCAATATCCCCAAACCTAAAGGCTAACTCTGGAAAAAAACAAGACAAAAAGACAATTTAGTACTATTGATCTACATCTAAGTACTAACCTAAACTCTAGGATGGTCTCAACAACAACTGCCAGGGTGTTTTTGTGACACTTACAGTGGGAGTATTCTGTGTAAGAATGTCCCTGCGTTCCTGCATTGAGACAAGAATTGTTATTCCACAGTGTTGTTGACAGTTACATTGGGGCTGATTTAAGGCAGTTGGTTACTGAAGTGGCTTGGTGACAAACAGGCAGCTGTAAATCACTAACAATTGGTCTTTCCAGATATCTAGTATCTATCTAGCCAGGCATTCATTCCTGCCTCTGATGACAAACTGACTTTAAAGCCATTACACAATTTTGCCATTCATCTGATTCCATATGAGCTGACAGGGCTTGGGGTTTAGACCCAGAGCATTGAGGAGAGATCAGTACCGCTACGAAGTACCAACTAACCAACCGGCTGTCAGTTTCCCCATTTCAGATCAATGGTACAGCTGCTTATCTGCATTAACGCCATCATATCAGGATGTCTACAAAACACTACAGCAGCACTGAGGAGGGAGCTAAAGACAGGTACAACAGGGGGCTAGGGGATGCTAAATCTATGTGAGATCTCTGTCAAATAAATAGGATTGTTCACTGTGATTCAAAAAGAACACACAGAACCAATGCTTGCAGAATCTCAAATGAGTAGGTTATCTGACTCTCCATACATGTGCTCTGCAGCATAAATAGCCACACCAGGAGAGGGCATAGAGGACATGGTCAAGTTTGGAAGCAGAACACTTGACTTGTGTTGTGTTTCGTTTTGAATCCAGGGCTTTCTTTTCTACAGAGCCTCTCCTCCAGGGCTCACAGCCTTCCGCCAGAGAGACAGAGAGAGAGAGAGACACACACGAGCTCCATCTGGGAAATCCATCCCCATCCTGGTTAATTGCTGTGATACGGCAGGCCGTGTGATCAGAAACCAGCAGCAGCCTTTCCTTCCACAGCTCTATCCTTCCGTCCAGCCCCTCTGGCGTCAACAGTCCAGCCCCTCTGGCGTCAACAGTCCAGCCCCTCTGGCGTCAACAGTCCAGCCCCTCTGGCGTCAACAGTCCAGCCCCTCTGGCGTCAACAGTCCAGCCCCTCTGGCGTCAACAGTCCAGCCCCTCTGGCGTCAACAGTCCAGCCCCTCTGGCGTCAACAGTCCAGCCCCTCTGGCGTCAACAGTCCAGCCCCTCTGGCGTCAACAGTCCAGCCCCTCTGGCGTCAACAGTCCAGCCCCTCTGGCGTCAACAGACCAGCCCCTCTGGCGTCAACAGACCAGCCCCTCTGGCGTCAACAGACCAGCCCCTCTGGCATCAACAGCTACATGGTCAGTCAGAGGAACTGTCAAGCCTCGCTCTGTAAAGGCACCTCATCTACTGGTCTACTTTTCTGTCTAGCGACTATCTATGCAGGCAGCTACGCAGGCAGCTACTCAGGCAGCTACGCAGGCAGCTACTCAGGCAGCTACGCAGGCAGCTATGCAGGCAAGCCAGTCACCACTACTACATGTCTGTCAAAGCCGGTTACTGCATCTCTCCACTGCTTTCCATGCAAACTTACTTTAGCCTCCAACTGAAGAGATGGAAAGAGAAAATTGTGCAACAGAGGAAAGAAAAACACAAGACATTCAATTGACTGGGAAAATGGAAGAAATGAGGCACATGTTAATATTTAGACAGTTTATCAAATATATAGTTAACATTGTACTGACTGATGCTCTGGCCCATTCCAGGCTGGTGGTGGGGGTTTCCTTTAGGTTGTGATGAGTTATTATGGACACTGTATATAGGGAGACTATATGGTGAGCTATAGGGAGGGGTGCAGGGGACGGGACATCGATGTGGAAAAGCATCAATATCCTCTCCTCTGGCCCCTACAGCAGGTCATTATGGGACTGCTGGGCTTATAGAGGCACATCTTTCTGTTCTATTCATCCTGTGTCTTCATTATCTATTGATACACAGCCCTCTAGAAGTGCTGGCGATTAACACTAACCAACCACTTACCGGCTTTAACATGAAGCATGATGAGGCTTGAGTTGCAGCGCTGTGGGTGTCTGTGTGATATGTATGACAGCTGTGTGTCCCATGATGATTGTGTAATATATATACTGTGTGTGTGTGTGTGTTTTCCTCACCTGCCGTTGCTAATCTGCCGTGGTGAGTGTCGGGAGGGGTCCGAGGGCTCAGACCGGGTAGGGGAGCGGGATCGACTGCCCCGTGCTCGATCATGGGATCGAGCGGAATGGTCTGATGTCAGTGAATGAATTTCTGAAATGTCTGTTAGAACAAAGTGGTGTTTAATATGGCGAAGGAACCGTGACAAGTAAACTAAGAAAAAAAGAGGGAAAAAAAGAAGAGAAATCTGTAGAAAAAGGATTAAGTTTTCCTTTTCAGATACCTCTGGGAAATTGCACCCTCATAATACCATGCCATATTGTGAGCTAAACAAAACGGTGTTAATCAATATGAGGTCGTTAAACACAAGATTGATCGAGGTTAACTTCCTATAGAGAAGGCACAGAGCTCCATCTCACCGTCTCGGTCGGAGTTGTTGCCGGAGGGAATGCTGTCGTCCATATCGGGGATGTTGAGCAACGTGGCTCTGTCGTCTCTCTGCACCACCATCTTTAACTTGCCCTTTGACCTCTCGATCAGCTTCTTAGCATCTATTAGCGACAGGTTCTCTGTCACTGTGCCGTTAATCTGGGAGAAAAAAAGAGAGGCTGTTTAAGGAAGGATTCATTCGCATCATTGTACAGTTTAACTTTGGACTCGTGCAACAGCACACATACACCAAAGCCATAGAGTACAAGACCTATAATCACGTTTAAAAATGTATGATATGTTTTAGCAAATGTTCCACATGCACAGTGCTTTACGTATGGTCACCTGCAGTGAGAGATTGAACACATCATATAATATTGGATAAAAATGAAATCACCAAAATGTTTATATGGGAAGGCTCAAGTCCCACAACCACACGTTATCTCACTTTCTTGTACACGCCTTCATAGTTACTACAGTTGGAAGACTCGAGTTCTATACAAGGACTCTCTTTTGAACATAGTGAAGTGGACTAAAACAGTCAGAGTCCAGGGTGTACATTCTTGTGATGAGGTAAATCTTTCCCATCAGCGACTGACTAGCCAGGAACAAAAGAGAGTGATGGAATGCATGGAACGCCTGGCCCTGCTTGGGGACTGAGTAGCATACTAATGAACTTTGAACTCCCATTACAGGCATCTCTGTCAGAGGGAACATATAAACAGCGTGGCTAGAATGGCTAGATGTCGTAGTGAAACGATGTGTTGATGAAGTCAGTGTAAAGGTATGACATTGTACACCCCTCCCCTCTCTAACTCTTTGTGAGGCCCTGGCAACCTTCCAATATTTACACTAGCTTACTAGTGAATGCATGCCCAAAATATTGCCTCATGGGAAGTGGTATGCTTAGTATATTTCTGCTCTGCATCTCAGTCCCCGTTTCTTTGAGTGCCCGTCCCAGGATTTGAACCGGTGACATTCCCACTCCAGGTCATCGTCTATAATGACTAGCCCCATCATGTCTCTGGTTCTCACCTTCAGCACCACGTCTCCCTCCTGGATGTTTCCGTCCCGTGCTGCCAGGCTCTCTGGGGAGATGTCCTTCACAAAGATGTGGCTGGCCAAACGCAGACCATACTCTACTTTAACAACAACAACAAAACAATATTAGCAGAGCATTGTGCAATACCACACCTTAAACTGTAGGGTCAAACTGACAATGCAAAGGAAAGAAAATCGGGCCTCCCGAGTGGTGCAGTGGTCTAAGGTACTGCATTGCAGTGCTAGCTGTGCAACTAGAGATTCTGGGTTCGAGTCCAGGCTCTGTAGCAGCCGGCCGCGACCGGGAGACCCATGGGGTGGCGCACAATTGGCCCAGCGTCGTCCGGGTTAGGGGAGGGTTTGGCCGGCCCAGAAAGAAATTATTCATGCTGAAAACCTACGCTGGACATTGCGGTGCCCACCTTCATTCTTGCGGGACTTGACAAGGGTGACTTTGGCGGGGCGGGACGGTGTAGAGGACCCTTGGGATCGGCCGGAGCGGGGCGAGATGCTCCTCTCTCGCGAGGCACTGTGTTCCCGCCGGCTGCTGTTGCTGCGTTCACGCTCGCGGTCGTTCGTCCGCCTGCTGGCCGTGCCGCCGCTTGCCGCTCCGTAGGCGCTGGTGGGCCCGCTGCGGCCGCTGTGCTGCTCGTAACCATCGTCTTCATCCGTGTCCTCTTCCTCGTGCTCGGACATAGTCTCCCTGTCCCCCGGGCGAGACACTGGGATCTGAACCCTCCGTTTTCTTCGGATCGTCTGGGGGGAGAAAGGGACATGATATTCTCAAACACCTTAAATGACCTCTTATCAACTCAATGAATTGAGAAACATGTCTAAATCCCTGGGGTGGCATTCATAGAAGAGGAATGTACTTGCTGAGGACAGAGGACCATAACATGAAAGGTTAGCCTGCTGTCCATTCCCCTGAGGAATAAAACATCAACTCACTATTTTTGCATTCTTTCCACTCTTCCGAAGCTGCTGCACTGCGTACGCATGCTCTACGTTGTCCATGGACACCGCGTTGACCATTACCACACGGTCATTTTCCCTGGAAGGAGAAGAGAAACAAGGACGCTCAATCACGGTCAGGATCTACATTGACCACTCCCAAATCAGGACCATAGCAGTAACATATAGGGCTGGTTACCCAGACCCAGATTAAGCCTGGTCCTGAACTAAAGATCAGGCTCACAGAAAATCTCAGTTGAAAGTGTTTTCTGCACTTACGATAAGAGTCCTTCTGCTGGGCCTCCCTTCAGGACGTCGGAGATGACAATGGAAGTCTCACCACTCTGGAAGTGAGGGTTGTCCCGGCCCCCTGAGATGGCTATGCCGAACCCAAACCCTGGGGCCTACACACATCACACACACACACACACACACACACGAAGTTGGAGACATGACGTCTGGGACAACAGTGCATGTTTTCTTCATTTCATCCATCTGGGAGTTTTGCCTGAATGCACTTGATGAACATAATACTGTACACAGTAGGAGAATACATAGGCCATACTTCCTCAGTTCAGTTAGTATAGCAGATTTAATTCATAGGCCATACTTCCTCAGTTCAGTTAGTATAGCAGATTTAATACATAGGCCATACTTCCTCAGTTCAGTTAGTATAGCAGATTTAATTCATAGGCCATACTTCCTCAGTTCAGTTAGTATAGCAGATTTAATACATAGGCCATACTTCCTCAGTTCAGTTAGTATAGCAGATTTAATACATAGAAGAAAAACACAGCTACTCTAAACTCTAGTCATTGTTTTAAAGCACAGTCAAAAGCTATAAACCATCCCTTCACGTAGCCTAGATATAGCAATAGGATTAGTGTGTGTTATGTCCATGGTTGTCTCCTGAGAGAGAAAGAGAGCGAGAGAGAAAGAGAGAGAAAGAGAGCGAGAGAGAAAGAGAGAGAAAGAGAGCGAGAGAGAAAGAGAGAGAAAGAGAGAGAAGAGAGAAAGAGAGAGAAGAGAGAAAGAGAGAGAAGAGCGAGAGAGAGAGAAGAGCGAGAGCGAGAGCGAGAGAGAAGAGCGAGAGAGAGAAGAGCGAGAGAGAGAGAGAGAGAGAAGAGCGAGAGAGAGAAGAGCGAGAGAGAGAGAGAGAGAGGAGAGAGAGAGAGAGAGAGAGAGAAGAGCGAGAGAGAGAGAGCGAGAGAGAGAAGAGCGAGAGAGAGAGAGAGAGAAAGAGAGAAGAGCGAGAGAGAGAGAAGAGCGAGAGCGAGAGAAGAGCGAGAGAGAGAGAGAGAGAGAAGAGCGAGAGCGAGAGAGAGAGAGAAGAGCGAGAGAGAGAAGAGCGAGAGAGAGAAGAGCGAGAGAGAGAGAGAGAGCGAGAGAGAGAAGAGCGAGAGAGAGAGAGAGAGAGAAAGAGAGAGAAGAGCGAGAGAGAGAGAAGAGCGAGAGCGAGAGAGAGAGAGAGAGCGAGAGAGAGAGAGAGAGAGAGCGAGAGAGAGAAGAGCGAGAGAGAGAGAAGAGCGAGAGCGAGAGAGAGAGAGAGAGCGAGAGCGAGAGAGAGAGAGAAGAGCGAGAGAGAGAAGAGCGAGAGAGAGAGAGAGAGAGAGAGAGAGAGAGAAGAGCGAGAGAGAGAGAGAGAGAGAGAGAGAGAGAAGAGCGAGAGGTGTCTGGCACAGTGATCTGATCTGATCTCAGGTCTCTCCTCTCTCTAGTCAGTCTGTCACCTCTGACTGTATCCTACATTATCACAGCCAGCCTGACTCTTTCCTGACTCCTGATCTCCTGACAGATGGCCAGGCCAGGACGCCACTCAGGACTGGAGACTGAGAGGAGAGACACTTATAGTAACCCTGCTGGTGATCCGCTCGCTGGCACAACCACACATTGACAGCATGCCTCTAGTCTGGTCCCAGATCTGTTAGTGTCGTGTAGCCAACTCCTATGGTTGTTGTTATGTTATTAAACATTGGCTGTCTGGAGGGGTGCAATGAGATAAACCCAGTCAACAATATGTCTACACATCACCTGAGGTTTCACTAGTCTAGTCCTGCGAGTGTCTGTCATTGAAAGGTGTAAAGACCAACATTTTTATAACATGCTTATTACTACAGTGCAATCATGGGGTAAACTAATTAAAGTGGTAGGCCTATACCAGTGTAAGTGGGATAATAATATGGTGTTGTAAAGGGAGCAGGTGGTGCCAGAGTTATGCCTTCACCACTGTTGTGATTCTACTCTTGTAGTTGTTTTGCTTTCCAATGCTCTAGTGTAGGGGTTGTTAAACTATTTCAGCCTGGGACCAAATGAGAAATTCAGTGTTTTCCTGGGACCAAAGCTCCTGAAAACATACCCCCAAGGGGGCCCTAAGCGAGATTTGGTTCGGGGGGCCCCACCTCACCTCGCGGGCAAAACATTTTTAAAAGTACATTTTGTGCAATTGTACACATTTTGCCATGACTTACGCCATGTTGATATCTGAGTGGGAGTGACTAACAAAATCAATGCTTCAAATATGCCTGTAAACAGCAGCATGCCGACCTGTTCCCTGTCCTGTCTCTTAAACAATGACAATACAGGGTTCTTATACCCTACCCATAGTGCATTTGACCAATGAAAACAAGGAATTTCACACACTGATCAATTAACATTCAAAAGACATGAATTACAATCCAAATGTCCTTCGGATCATAAACATACTTGAACATATACCAGCACATATCTCAATAACGGTCCTAAACCATGGTTAAGGAATAACTAGACTTTGGGGATATGCGCTCCAACGCACCCCCACCTGTCCGTCAATTCTCTGAACAGGAAATTAACAGAACCCTCTTCAATAAACGAGGAAATACAAGGTAATCATACACATTTCTGACGCTCTACCTTCACATTTTAATTAGTAAACAATATCACATTCTACTTTTAATCACTTAATGTATGACCAGAAACAGCCTATATTAAAATCAGGGAGATGCAGCACAAGAACCAACTCAAACTCCCAACTCAAACTCTTAACACACCGTTTCTCACCTTTTACAGGTGACCAGCAACAATCAAGAGGACATCGCTAACCCACATTATTATCAATAAATAAATGTGCTTCTCATCAACCGTAAATCATTGTCAGTGTCTGGTTATTCATCATTTCTTTAATTCAAGTGATGGAGGACATGGGACGATCATCACAGTGACTGACATCACCAGAGAAAAATTGCTGATGCACAACCACATTTACAAATTGCACCTTGTGAATTATACTATTCTAACTCTCAACAGTAAGTTGAGACCCAGACAAAAAAAAGTATTGGCAATTGGCAACATAGTGTAGGGTACTAATAGTGATGGGCAGAAAAATGGGCAGAAAAAAAATGCTTTTTTGACAATATCGCAATAGTATTTTATTTAGTTTAGTTATTTTTTCACACTTAAATTTCCATGACTGATCACTTGTTTTCTCGTGGCTTTCTCGACCCTCTGCAGCAGACATTTGGTAAGCAATATTTTCAAAACATTAAATCGCAATAAAATCACAGTATCGACTCGCAATTCATATAGTGAGAATTGCAATACATATTTTATCGGTACCAAAGTATCGCGATAATATCATATCGTGAGGTCACTGGCAAATCCCAGCCGTAGGTACTCACATAGACCAGTTCATGTGTAGTCTACACAACATACAGTATTCCCTGTGATCCTGGAGTGTCATGGGGCTGGCTGCCAACAGGAAGAGAAGAGAAACACACAGGAAGAGGACGCTACATAGCTCTCTCTTCCTCACTGGAGCTTCCTGACATCTTTATGCTGGACCCATTGTGTGTTCCATCAGCACACTTCCTGATCCTGCAGCTGGCCTTCCCGGCACTGAGAGAGAGGGATGATGATGTAGGGATGGAGAGGGCTACATAGGAATGGAGAGAGAGAGAGAGAGAGAGAGAGAGAGAGAGAGGTAAAACACTTACCCTGTGAAGGGTCACTGTGTGCTGTTCCCATATTACGGTTTCCTCCATCGCTGCGCTCTAAGACAGGGAGAGAGAGGGAGAGAAATGTCACTATCATTAGGGTAATGAGGGTAAGCGGTTAACACTGTGATAATGAGCATTCTGAAACCAGGGTAAAAGTCCACGGGAGGTAATGTATGCAGCGTAAAAAAACTATACTCAAAAGGAAAGGATTTTCTTCTAAACAGAGAGATTGAACTTGTGGTAGACCTCGGAGTGACTCTGGGTGGCTGGATACTGAGTCACGGTTTTAAAAGCCTATCATGTGCTCTCTCCGTTTGCAGAGCACTTGTGATGGTCTGGGTTTCATGCTGAGAGGAGAGTAGGCGGAGGCTGCCTGGAGGGCAAAACTCTTTACTGGGTACCTAGCGGACTGACAGAGAGAGGAGAGAGAGAGACAGAGAGCGCCTGAGGACCATTATACCCCAAACACTGACTGACTGCACCACAGACCACTGGGATGTCACCACTGCAGTGTTACTTAACACAGACATGCACACACACACACACACACACACACACACACACACACACACACACACACACACACACACACACCAGCTTCGCCACCGTTGGTTCCCACATGTCCGTGTTACTGCATCACTGGGGGTGAGACAGACCCTGGAATTGCTTGCTTGCACTTTTGTGAGTACCAATGTGAGGTATAATGTGCAAACATTATAGACGTGTGTTGCACAGAGTAGACAGCCCGCACAGATTCAATCTGGTTTACAGTGGAAGTGAACGTTTGTTTGCTATAAAAAGATGGACCATCTTCAGTTTGTTTTGAGTTTCATCCTAGGTGAGCAAGGTCTACCTGGACCTCAGTGCTGCCTGCCAGTGTGGATTAAGCTAAACAGTAACACTACAAAAGGAAACACCAGTGACCAGACAGACAGTCGTGGTGAATTCATCACACAAACAGGCAGCTCCCTCCCTCTCTGGGACTAACACTGTCCTCTGTGCTGTCCTCCCCACAGTACTGCTCCACCCGTGACTGCGCTTTGGCCTGCAGCTTTAAATCACAGCTCTGCACCCACAAATCCACTTTTAGAAGTCTGACTGATGCACAGCAAGCCCTGCTGGTATCCAGGCATTTAGCTGTAATGATACAGCTGCTCTAATGCAGAGGAGCTGCGCTGGAGAAGAAGAAGACAAGCAAACCTAACAACATTATGACCAACCTCCTCTTCATCCCCATCATCACAGTAATCATCATCAGGACTATTACAGTCTCCTCTAGACAGTCCATGTTTTGTCTGGCTAATGCTGAGTGGACCTGGTGAAGACAGCACAAATATGAGTCCCAGCTATTTGGTGCCAGGCCCAGAAATGGAGATGTTTGATTGGGAGAGCTGAGAAGCAGGGTGGAGACAGCCATGGAATTCACAATAAGTGACACAGCATAGCCTTGTTTCACACTAACATGTCTGGAATGGCCAGACTGGGAATATTTTACTAATATTATATGACTAAGAAGTTACAGGATTAACACTACCAACATTTATTTTTCCTCAGAATTCCTGTTTGACTCAGAGTGTTTTCAGGGTGTGGGTAGGAGAAGGGCTAGTGTTTTCAGGGTGTGGGTAGGAGAAGGGCTAGTGTTTTCAGGGTGTGGGTAGGAGAAGGGCTAGTGTTGTCAGGGTGTGGGTAGGAGAAGGGCTAGTGTTTTCAGGGTGTGGGTAGGAGAAGGGCTAGTGTTTTCAGGGTGTGGGTAGGAGAAGGGCTAGTGTTTTCAGGGTGTGGGTAGGAGAAGGGCTAGTGTTGTCAGGGTGTGGGTAGGAGAAGGGCTAGTGTTTTTTCGGGGTGTGGGTAGTTTGTCAGGTTGTGGGAATGTACAGTACGGTACTTTTGGCCAGGGTGTGGGTATGTACAGTACGGTACTTTTG
This sequence comes from Salmo salar, assembly GCF_965601325.2. NCBI lineage: Eukaryota > Metazoa > Chordata > Actinopteri > Salmoniformes > Salmonidae > Salmo > Salmo salar. The sequence goes on along the minus strand of NC_138316.1, from coordinate 16,202,327 downwards.
GCCAGGGTGTGGGTATGTACAGTACGGTACTTTTGGCCAGGGTGTGGGTATGTACAGTACGGTACTTTTGGCCAGGGTGTGGGTATGTACAGTACGGTACTTTTGGCCAGGGTGTGGGTATGTACAGTACGGTCGTTTTCTCCAGGGTGTGGGTATGTACAGTACGGTACTTTTGGCCAGGGTGTGGGTATGTACAGTACGGTACTTTTGGCCAGGGTGTGGGTATGTACAGTACGGTAGTTTTGGCCAGGGTGTGGGTATGTACAGTACGGTACTTTTGGCCAGAGTGTGGGTATGTACAGTACGGTACTTTTGGCCAGGGTGTGGGTATGTACAGTACGGTACTTTTGGCCAGGGTGTGGGTATGTACAGTACGGTACTTTTGGCCGGGGTGTGGGTATGTACAGTACGGTAGTTTTGGCCGGGGTGTGGGTATGTACAGTACGGTAGTTTTGGCCAGGGTGTGGGTATGTACAGTACGGTAGTTTTGGCCGGGGTGTGGGTATGTACAGTACGGTAGTTTTGGCCAGGGTGTGGGTATGTACAGTACGGTAGTTTTGCCAGGGTGTGGGTATGTACAGTACGGTAGTTTTGGCCAGGGTGTGGGTATGTACAGTACGGTAGTTTTGCCAGGGTGTGGGTATGTACAGTACGGTAGTTTTGCCAGAGTGTGGGTATGTACAGTACGGTAGTTTTGGCCAGGGTGTGGGTATGTACAGTACGGTAGTTTTGCCAGGGTGTGGGTATGTACAGTACGGTAGTTTTGCCAGAGTGTGGGTATGTACAGTACGGTAGTTTTGGCCAGGGTGTGGGTATGTACAGTACGGTGGTTTTGCCAGGGTGTGGGTATGCACAGTACGGTAGTTTTGGCCAGGGTGTGGGTATGTACAGTACGGTAGTTTTGGCCAGGGTGTGGGTATGTACAGTACGGTGGTTTTCGCCGGGGTGTGGGTATGTACAGTACGGTAGTTTTGGCCAGGGTGTGGGTATGTACAGTACGGTAGTTTTGGCCAGGGTGTGGGTATGTACAGTACGGTGGTTTTCGCCGGGGTGTGGGTATGCACAGTACGGTAGTTTTGGCCAGGGTGTGGGTATGTACAGTACGGTGGTTTTCGCCGGGGTGTGGGTATATAAGTGTTCTCTTGAACTCCCCACATCTCTGTAATGAACACACAGTTAACCCCTTGACCCTGATTTTCATGGCAGCTCAATGTGGATGTTATTCATGTCCATAATTGGCGCAGGCAGGGTTTGTGCTGCACCTCCCTCCCACTGTCTGCCCCTGAGACTCCCACATTCGGGCCGCCATTACCTGGGGGGGGGGGGGGGGGGCTGACCCATTTAGCCAAAGCCGCCCCCTTACCACACATTCCTGTCAAGTGTTTGTAAGGCTGGAGGTCATACATTTTGCCAACAGTACACTGCAAAGCAGACAGTGGGGGCCCATGCTATGAGAAAAATGTCCATGCCGTTTGTGGGCCATGTGACAAGGGGGCCTCGTCTTAGAATGAACACGACACGACAATTTCCGGCGCCGACAGAGATGGCCGCCTCGCTTCTCGTTCCTAGGAAACTATGCATCACAAGCATTTCGCTACGCTCGCATTAACATCTGTTAACCATGTGTATGTGACAAATAAAATGAGATTTTATTTGAAGCTATAAGGGGACAGGAAGGGAGCAAGGTTGTAACTGACATACATACTCTGTATGGCCAGTAACTGGATACACAGGATACATTCAATTAAAACTGTGGCCAGATCACATTTTAAAGAGATTTGTCTCTATTCCATACACATGCAAACTACTCCCAGCAGAGTATCAACACACAGCATTAACAATATATGCCTGATCTCTCCCTAAATACGAGAGCCTGAGACAATGAAGAAGGCTTATAATTCACTGCACTTAGCCTAACCATCCCCCCCTCACACACCCCCTTCCAGCTGTGGACCCAGATGTTAAAAGACAGTGCAAACACACACACACACACACACACACACACACACACACACACACACACACCACACACACACACACACACACACACACACACGAATCTCCTCCAACGTCCATTGTTTTCCTCCCTCTTCCACTCACGTGATTTTTCCTTTCACTGCTGTGGTGACTCAGAGAGTGGCCTTAGTAGTGGGACGTGTCTGACTGGGAAGGGCTTTATCGTATCGGTAGGGTGTGACTGGCAGTACCGGTCATGAGGGCGCAGGGCATAACGGTTATCGGTAGGCCTCAGGGTCAGAGAAGGGTGGTTAGTGAGTCAGGAGGAGAGGACTGTTCACCCCAGTGCGGCTAAACACTGCTCTCGTCTACTCCTCTGATGGGATTATATTTTAAAATGATTCACCATAAACAGCTTGTTGTGAAGTGTGAGTAGAATGTAGAACAGGGTCTGGTACAGAGAGAACACTGCAGAAATCAGGTCCTAATCTGAGGACATTACGCATGGCTGTTCCAGCCATAAAAGACATGTGCTACTGCTGCTGTGTTCTACTGCTGGGAACAATCCTGAAGAAGCCATCTGCAGGGACACTATTTAAAAAGCCAGTGGAACTTGTTGCTATGATACACATTCGTACTACACATTGACTACCGAGAATACCACTGAACATTAGCATTCCTGTTGAAGATAAATGCAGATGGCCAAATCCCTGACTGGGACGTTTTCTGCCGTCCTAGACCCCCATCAACAGTAGGAGAACACTGGGAGTGAATATTGTTTCAGCCAGGACAGCACAGCCTTGCATTCACCCATTTGACTCATGTAGCAAATGCTAACAATACTATCTGATGGAAACTGGTACAGGAATACTACGCCTTGTAGCATAGGGCCAAAGCAAATGATTAGCTAATAAACAACATCTGACGTTCCAGAACAAATACCCCCAAAATGGTGATTATCTTATCTCAAAGTCACAGTAGAGTTACATAAAACAATGAGTGTCTTGATATTACAAGGGGGATGTTTGGTATATTTATACCATGATTCACATTTAGTCAGACTTGAGCCATGGCCAGAGAGGCCCTTGTTGAGAAACAAAGAGTAGGCAGGTGTGGACAGCCCAGTGTACAGCCTGGGCCTTGATCTGTGGTTAAAGGGGCTCTTTGTGTTACTGAGCCCTCCCAGAGACAGCAGCCTCAGCTCTTGTCCGGCCTGCTTCAAAGACTATACACAACACAGTGCAGGCCATACTACTGACAGCCCAGAAATAACCTGTAGCAGACAGCTTTCAGCAGGAGGACTGGGACTCTTTCATGCCATGTGATGTAGTGTTTGGGTATATAACAAGCTCCCTCGTCCTGATTCTCTGTCTAGCGATGGTGTTCTGTGTGTGTGTGTGATTAGCAATTGAGAGTGTTAGCTGTGGATGAGAAGGTTAGCTCCCTCCTCATTACTCACCCATGTTGGAAGGAAGACAAGCTGCTATAAATAACTCCTGTTATCCATGATGATTACAGTTGTGGTTTTCACTCAGAGAACCTGGAATCATGCAGGATAATCAGTAGGACAAAAAGGCGTGAGGAAGCTTAGGACAGGTCACCTCCATAGAAATAGAATTACAGAACACTGACTTGAACGGGGATGCCCGTTTTAGTCATTCTATGGTCACTTCCTCCTTCCGCTGTAAATACAACAAAGAAGTGGAACTAACAGTTCGAGCTGGTAGATAGCTACCTCTCACTTTTCATGAACACTATTCATTTTTATTCTTTCATTTCAAAAGGGACAATAGGCAATAATAATGACTCAGACAATACTGAGGTATAATAGTTCCAGAGTTAGCTAGACAGCTCATTTCGCATGCATAGGCCCATGCAAGCATACGAGGGAAATTCACAAACAGTAGCCTAACAACTTTTTTCACTGTCAGGTGTCTAACTAGAGCAAGAGAAACCAAACGTGATGAGACCAGGCGATGAGGTTAAGTCAAGTGGTCAGTTATGACTGACCTCATGAGCAAACAGGAAACACAGGGAGAGAGGGGGAAGTTTCTGATCTCTGCGTTCCTTGATTACGTGTCGCAGTCCACTATTAGTCATCATCCCTTTATGGAATCAAAAACATGGGAGTGTCACTGCCAACATAGTGCCCTTGTACTGTCAACAGCTGCTTTGTGTTTGGTCAGGTTTCTGTAGCATTATTTGTTATAGCTAGTAGTCTTCATGCTCTTCTTCAGCTGTCCCCATAGGAGAACCCTTTGAAGAACCCTTTTGGGTTCCAAATAGAACCCTTTTGGGTTACAGGTAGAACCCTTTCAAAAGGGTTCTTTCTACCTGGAACCAAAAAGGGCTCCTGCGGGGAAAGCTGGAGAACCCTTTTGGAACCTTTTTTTCTAAGAGTGTATAGAAGGAAAAATCTAAACACAAACATGGTTGACATTAATGTGAAGGTTACTGTGAAGTAAAATCCTTATGGAGCATTAGGTCAGTGTGTCTGTGTGGTCGTGATTGTATGGAACAGGAAGCTACCAATAGCAGGATTAACCCACAGGAAGTTGAGTTCCCTTCCTGTTTGCAAGGAATCATTTCAGCTTGGAGAGAAAATACCCTGGACGGAGAAAAAAAAAAGAGAGCTCCTTGGAAACATAACTAATCATATTCAAAACACTGAAGACCAGGTAAAACAATTCAGCCAAACCAAGAGATTTTTCAAATGATAAAATATAGTGTTACTTGAGGCAAAATGCTGTATAAACATTACATATGGTAATTATTCAAAGGCCATAAAGCCAGTGTGATACAATAGTTAGTCAAACACAGAACATGCACATTTCAGAGAGAGTGGACCAGGTTTCTGGTTCTGATCAAAGAAAATAAGAGTTCCTGAGGATGTCTTGTCTGTCTGCCAGAGGGGAGGCCTAAATTTAGATGAAGACCAGACACACAACAACACAACGCTCCTGGAATAAAAGCCAGTTCTAGAGTCAACATGGGCTTGGGACATGTGATCTGGATGTACACACATTAACACAGACAGACACACAGCTGCAGACCCTAGCTATTCCCTACGCAGCAGCATCTGCACTGCATCACCATATAAGCCAGTAGTAGTGTTCTTCACCATAGGCCTACCACACAGAGTTCTAGCCAGCACCTGCCTTAACCGCTCATGGAGGCTGAAGGTACAATTAGGTGATCAAGTCATAGCCTTATTTTAGGGCATTAAAAATCAGCCATACATATTTTTCTGCCCAAATAAAGACTAACTACAGTGTGGATGTGTTTGGTTATATTTTATTTAAAAAAATCACAGCAGTAATGGATGGGTAGACTATCTATGAATAGAGGTATTTAAGGGACAATACTGGAAAAACAAAACAACATTGCATAACACATCAAGTCTGCCCAGCAACCAGGCTGTCAGACATGACTGGTTGGCTCTCAAAAACAATACAATAAAAATGAATGCAATCTAATCAGAACATCAATGCAAATATTATACTGGTAGGCTAATGATTGATATTGAACACATAATTGTGGTGCACGGAAATGTAATTCTGCATTGCAACGGTTTTGTATTCAAAGACAGATGACGAGCTCACTTCCCTTCCACGGCACAATTGTACTTCCCTGAAGGGAAATCCTCTAGGTCACAATCAAAACACACACACCCCTGCACTAGTGCTCCAGATTTTCTGATTTCCAAATTGAAACGTGTAGGCCTAGTCTGCCACCTAAATCTGCTGTAGACCATGGGTACATTATTTCTACGATATATTATACATACAGTACCAGTCAAAAGTTTGGACACATCTACTCATTCAAGAGTTCTTCTTTATTTTTACTATTTTCTACATTGTAGAATAATAGTGAAGACATCAAAACTATGAAATAACACATATGGAATCATGTAGTAACCAAAAAAGTGTTAAATCAAAATGTATTTTAGATTTGAGATTCTTCAAAGTAGTCACCCTTTGCCTTGATGACAGCTTTGCACACTCTTGGCATTCTCTCAACCAGCTTCATGAGGTAGTCACCTAGAATGCATTCAATTAACCTGTTAGGGCTAGGGGGCAGTATTTACACGGCCGGATAAAAAACGTACCCGATTTAATCTGGTTACTACTCCTGCCCAGTAACTAGAATATGCATATAATTATTGGCTTTGGATAGAAAACACCATAAAGTTTCTAAAACTGTTTGAATGGTGTCTGTGAGTATAACAGAACTCATATGGCAGGCAAAAACCTGAGAAGAGTTCATGCAGGAAGTGGCCTGTCTGACAAGGTGTTGTTGTTCTTGCCTCTGTTTATTGAAGAGTCAGGATCTTAGCTGTAACGTGACACTTCCTACGGCTCCAATAGGCTCTCAGAGCCCGGGAAAAAGCTGAACGATGTCGAGGCAGCCCCAGGCTGAAACACATAATCGCCTTTGCCAAGTGGCCGATCAGAGGACAAAGGAATTAGGGGCGTGCCCGAGTCGACCCAGTGATATTTTTTTCTTTCGGCTGTTTACCTAATTGCAGATTCCCGGTCGGAATATTATCGCTTTTTTACGAGAAAAATGGCATAAAAATTTATTTTAAACAGCGGTTGACATGCTTCGAAGTACGGTAATGAAATATTTCGAAATCTTTTGGCACGAAATGCGCGTGACCCTTATTTACCATTCAGATAGTGTCCTAACTATGGATTATTTTGGACCAAACCAACATTTGTTATTGAAGTAGAAGTCCTGGGAGTGCATTCTGACGAAGAACAGGAAAGGTAATCAAACTTTTCTAATAGTAAATCGGAGTTTGGTCAGGGCTAAACTTGGTGGGTGTCTAAATAGCTAGCCCTGTGATGCCGGGCTATCTACTTAGAATATTGCAAAATGTGCTTTCACCGAAAAGCTATTTTAAAATCGGACATAGCGAGTGCATAGAGGAGTTCTGTATCTATAATTCTTAAAATAATGATGTTTTTTGTGAACGTTTATCGTGAGTAATTTAGTAAATTCACCGGAAGTTTGCGGGGGGTATGCTAGTTCTGAACGTCACATGCTAATGTAAAAAGCTGGTTTTTGATATAAATATGAACTTGATTGAACAAAACATGCATGTATAACATAATGTCCTAGGGTTGTCATCTGATGAAGATCATCAAAGGTTAGTGCTGCATTTAGCTGTGGTTTGGGTTTATGTGACATTATATGCTAGCTTGAAAAATGGGTGTCTGATTATTTCTGGCTGGGTACTCTGCTGACATAATCTAATGTTTTGCTTTCGTTGTAAAGCCTTTTTGAAATCGAACAATGTGGTTAGATTAACGAGCGTCTTGTCTTTAAAATGGTGTAAAATAGTCATATGTTTGAGAAATTGAAGTAATAGCATTTCTAAGGTATTTGAATAACGCGCCACGGGATTCAACTGGCTGTTGAGTAGGTGGGACGATTTCGTCCCGCCGACCCTAGAGAGGTTAATGTGTTTGAGCCAGTCAGTTGTGTTGTGACAAGGAAGATGTGGTATACAGAAGATAGCCCTATTTGGTAAAAGACCAAGTCCATATTATGGCAAGAACAGCTCAAATAAGCAAAGAGAAGCGACAGTCCATCATTACTTTAAGACATGAAGATCAGTCAATAAGGAACATTTCAAGAACTTTGTGCAGTCGCAAAAACCATCAAGTGCTATGATGAAACTGGCTCTCATGAGGACCGCCACAGGAAAAGGAAGACCCAGTTACCTCTGCTGCAAAGAATAAGTTCATTAGAGTTACCAGCCTCAGAAATTGCCCGAATAAATGCTTCAGAGTTCAAGTAACAGACATCTCAACATCAACTGTTCAGAGGAGACTGCGTGAATCAGGCCTTCATGGTAGAATTGCTGCAAAAAACACTACTAAATGACACCAATAAGAAGAAGAGACTTGCTTGGGCCAAGAAGCACGAGCAATGGACATTAGACCGGTGGAAATCTGTCCTTTGGTCTGATGGGTCCAAATTTGAGATTTTGTTTCCAACCGCCGTGTCCTTGTGAGACGCAGAGTAGGTAAACGGATGATCTCCGCATGTGTGGTTCCCACCGTGAAGCATGGAGGAGGTGGTGTGATGGGGTGAGGGTGCTTTTTTGGTGACACTGTCAGTGATTTATTTAGAATTCAAGGCCCACTTAACCAGCATTGCTACCACAGCATGTTGCAGCGATACGCCATCCCATCTGGTTTGGGCTTAGTGTGACTATAATATTGTTTTTCAATAGGACAAAGACCCAACACACCTCCAGGCTGTGTAAGGGCTATTTGACCAAGAAGGAGAGTGATGGAGTGCTGCATCAGATGACCTGGCCTCCACAATCCCCCGACCTTAACCCAATTGCACAGTCACTTCACCCCTACCTACATGTATAAATTACCTCAACTAACCTGTACCCCCACACACGGACTCGGTACCCCCTGTATATAGCCTCGTTATTGTTATTTTATTGTGTTACTCCTTATCATTTCTAACTTTAGTTTATTTGGTAAATATTTTCTTAACTCTTCTTGAACTTCACTGTTGGTTAACTTTTTAGGGTATGGGGGGGACAGTATTTTCGATTTCGGATGAAAAGCGGGCCCATAGAAAACTGCCTAATACTCGGGCCCAGAGTCAAATATTTGCATATTATTAGTAGATTTGGATAGAAAACACTCTGAAGTTTCTAAAACTGTTTTAATGATGTCTGTGAGTATAACAGAACTCATATGACAGGCAAAGACCTGAGAAAAATCCAACCAGGAAGTGGGAAATCTGATGCTTGTAGTCTTTTCAAGTCATTGCCTATCTAACACACAGTGACTTAGGGTTCATTTTGCACTTCCTAAGGCTTCCACTAGATGTCAACAGTCTTTAGAACCTTGTTTCGGGCTTTTGCAGTGAACAGAGAGCGAACAAGAAGGCCGGGAAGTTGGTGACTCAGAAAATGACATGACTTCAGTGGCGCGCATTCACGTGATGAGGTAGCTGTGTTCCATAACGTTTTTCAAGACATTGGAATCGTCCGGATGGAATATTACGTTTTATGTTAAAAAGGCCCTAAAGATTGATGCTATACAACGTTTGACATGTTTCTACGAACATAAATAGAACTTTTTTAGACTTTTCGTCGTGAAAATGTTGGCGCGTTTCCTACATTTGGAGTAGCTTACTGAACGCGCAAACAACAAGGAGGTATTTGGACATAAATTATGGACTTTATCGAACAAAACAACATTTATTGTGGACCTGGGATTCCTGGAAGTGCCTTCTGATGAAGATCAAAGGTAAGTGAATATTTATAATGCTATTTATGATTTTAGATGACTCCAAAATGGCGGGTATCTGTATTGCCTGATGTATTTTTCTGAGCGCCGTACTCAGATTATTGCAAAGTGTGCTTTCCCCGTGAAGCTTTTTTGAAATCTGTCACAGCGGTTGCATAAAGGAGATGGTTATCTATAATTCTTTGAATAACAGTTTAATATTTTATCAACGTTTATGATGAGTATTTTTGTAAATTGTTGTGCTGATTCACCGGCAGTTGTTGGGAAAATATCTTCTGAACATCACGCGCCAATGTAAAATGGGGTTTTTGGATATAAATATTAACTTTATCGAACAAAACATACATGTATTGTGTAACATTGAGTCCTAGGAGTGTCATCTGATGAAGATGGTCAAAGGTTAGTGCTTACTTTTAGCTGTATTTCTTGTGACTACTCTCCTGCTTGGAAAATGGCTGTGTGGTTTTTCTTGTGTTGGCACTGTCCTAACATAATCTAACTTTATGCTTTCGCCGTAAAGCCTTTTTCAAATCAGACAATGTGGTTGGATTAAGGAGATGTGTATCTTTAAAATGGTGTAAAATAGTTGTATGTTTGAGAAATTTTAATTATGACATTTTGTTGTTTTGAATTTGCCGCCCTGATATTTCACTGGCTGTTGAATAGTGTGAACCGTGGGTGGGACGGTAGCGTCCCACGTAGCCCTGAGAAGTTAAGGGCTTGTAAGTAAGCATTTCACAGTAAGGTCTACACTTGTATTCAGTGCATGTGACAAATAAAGCTTGATTTGATTTGAGACGGTTTGGGATCATTTGGACCGCAGAGTGAAGGAAAAGTAGCCAACAAGTGCTCAGCATGTGGGAACTCTTTAAAGACTGTTGGAAAAGCATTCCAGGTAAAGCTGTTTGAGAGAATGCCAAGACTGTGCAAAGCTGTCATCAAGGCAAAGGGTGGCTACTTTGAAGAATCTAAAATATATTTTGATTTGTTTAACACATTTTTGGTTACTACATGATTCCATATGTGTTATTTCATAGTTTTGATGTCTTCACTATTATTCTACAATGCAGAAAATAGTACAAATAAAGAAAAACCCTGTAATGAGTAAGTGTGTCCAAACTTTTGACTGGTACTGTATATATTTCCTTCTTATACTAAGACCAAATGATCACACTAGATGTTGTTTTACCTTGACAATCTTTATCAACTCCCTGGGCCTTGCTCTACACAGGTGCTGTTATAAAACACTCTCTCTCTGTCACACAGACAAACACCCACCCCAATACACACTAAAAACAAGGCCTGAATCAATTTTATATACACTAATCCTTTAATGGTGGGAATGATTCAGAGGAGCAGCGTACTGTGCTCCTAGTACACCAGTGCAGCTAACAGTTTTCAGGGCTCTCTTTTTGATGTGAGTGTGTGAAGAAAACACCTGGAAGAGCTGTGTGTGGAGCAGCGGACATCAAAACCCACAGACGTCCACAAACAGGACCCGTGACCACCACTGTATTACTGGACATTTTCATATTGACAGCTGTCTTACAAGGCAATGCCACTGACTGGACTTACTGCTGGAAGGCTGCAGCTCATTGCTGAACACAGCAATGCATTTATCCTGAATAGAACTGAACTGAATAGAAGGACTACAGTGGATAACACAAGCTGGAGAATTACAGGAGGAAGGCCAATGTACAGAGAAAATCCGTGGAAAAAATGAGTAGCTAAGAGCAATGGAGTTGGCTTCTATATTGGGCACCGTGAAGACCCAAAATAGAGACGTGACTAAAGGCGTCCGCATGCTTCCCAGCCGAAACAGTTCGGAAGAGTTTGTGCATATATAATGACGACATGTGACGTTTGTTTGTTTTGGACTTCGGTAAGGGTTTTTTCGGTTCTTATGGCACACAAAAAAAGGTTTCTTGAGGCATGTCGAAGTCGGTAGCCGAAGTCCACGCCCCTCCGTCAGCGATTGGTCAACAGTAGGGATTCTTCAGTAAAGTCTTTAAAGGACAACAATGAGAGACGACTCGTTTTCATGCACATTTTTTCATTTAGAAATACTGCACCAAACATCTTAGTTAGATATAAAACTACGACATTAAGATCTCATCTGTAAAAACGTCAAAATCAATGACAGATATCTTGAGTCATCTCCGATTAATTCTGATTAATTTAAGAAAGTGTATACTGGCTACGGCGTCTCAAAAATACTATTTTTGTACTATTGCCACTTTTTTTTCTTCTCGTTTTTTCAAGCGAATGTCTTTTAAGGGAGTATGTGAGCACACTCATTCGGGTCGCCTAGCCGACTTAGGCTAGCCGCCAGCCAAACTGATGCATGCTTACGCTTTTAGCCACAAAGACTTATATAAAGGATTTACATAGCTGGTGAGGTATAGAGAGAAAGAATATAGAGTGAAAACAACCCACATTACTGCGTACACATGTGGTAGGTCAGGAGGAGGAGGAGTGCCTGGTGCCTTGGGTTGTGTGCAGCCCTCTGGCTGGCTGGCGTTCTGTAATGGGCTGTACATCACTGCTCCACTCAGGAGATGTGACAGATTCCACAAACAACAGGCTGCTATCAGCCAACCACAGACAGGCTCCAGAGCAGAGAGAGCTGTACCGAGGGGATGACATGACACCACAGGCTTTCCTATGACATAACCCTCATCTAAGCGCCTCCTCATAATATGTGGGATGTGTGTACTGCGTAAGGTAAACCCCCCTCATTTCACAAGCCTGATGAATACTGGGAGAGACACGAGAACGCTTCCCTTTACATTGGTTTGGATCATCTATGCTCTGATGTACTCAACAGCAATGTAGCCCAAATTATTATTACTTTTATCTTGCTAGTCAAATTAAAATGGAGGTGCCAACTCAACCGCTCAGACAATATTAGCCTGCTGCACTAAAAGGAAATGTAAAAAAAAAAACTGTAGTAAAAAATAAAAAAAATAAAAAAGAATGCTTAATCCGGTTAAGCGTTTTTTTCACAATCAGTCTATTAATAGCCTGCTCTGTACGGAGGAGAGAAAGAGGGAGAGAGAGGCCCTGCAGACCCATCACACTGGCTTTAGAATTTTAGAGTATAGCGAAGGCAAGCGTCGGCCAATCAGACGTGGGCAACACCCACAGCAGCGGCATGTACCAGCAGCCAGCTTTTCCTCGTGATGTTACCGTGGGTAAGTGTAACCATGGCAACCTTATCTGTCCTTTAGCTGGATCCCAGAGGAAGGAGGGCCCAGAATGCAGCTGCATCCTCTGCTCTGTGACACACAGACACAGAGAATCACATGGTCTGGCTGAGAGGAATGCACACATAACCAAACCCACTCTCACGCAATCGCAGCGCTCTGGAGTCACACCGTTTCTCAAATTAACATGTACATACAACACTATATATGCAAACACACGCGCAAGGTAAACAGAGAAAACATGCCTTCCGAGTGTGGCAGTAAGGACAGTAGCTGAACGCACCTCTACCCAGTAATGAAAGAAGTCTCAGCAGACCGATTCCCACCAAGCTGTGATGAGAGGGGACAGCCAGCAGGCTGATGATACAGTGCTGCCTCGCTGCTGAATGTGCTGACACACTAAAACATGCTGGAGTCAATTAATTTCAACCAGCACTGACTAGCTCAGCTCATACCCTGAGAACTCACCCTGTCACACTCATCATCAAGCTCGCATTGGGGATGTCTGCTTTACAAACATGACGGACACACTAATATCTGATGGTAATAGTCAGAATAAAATACAAAACCTATAATCCATGGCCTTCAGGATTAAAAAGTAAATCTCTACCATGTTCCTCTCTCTCTCAAAGGTCCATGCTGTCTGTCTCACAAAGCAGGATAGATGAGCTGGAAAAGACTAGTCGAAACAGGCACAAACCCCACGTGAATAGCTACTGTATGAGGCTCCATGGTGACCTTCACTTTCTGCTCATAGTGTGATGTCAGTCCCAGGAGCTGGGAGTATGGCCTGTGGGACACAACGCTGTTTGTGGATGGCGCGTGCTGGCTGTGTACTGCTGTCTTTAATGTTAAGGAGGATTTACTAACAGAAGCCTTCCCTCAGGCTCTGTAGGCTCTGACTCTTCGGTTGTTTACTGATCCTCCTCTACTCTCACATCTGGGCTGGTGAGTGGCAGCTCTGGGTGACCTGCCTGGTCTCCAGCAGCAGGAAATGAGAACGGGTTTCTTTCAAATGCCAGGCTAGCTGAAGTATTAGAAACATATGAAATTTCTGCTCCTACATCAGGCGACTGCAGCACAGAGCCAATCCTGCCTGGCTTAACCCCTGTAACTTCCAGAGGATGACAGTCTGATGACAGCCCTGTCCTCTACCCTCTAACCTCTGGCCAGTCAGAGAACTTCAGTGACTGTAGAGCTTATTATATATTATAAACTCGTGGTTCGAGCCCTGAATGCTGATTGTCTGAGAGCCGTGGTATACCACGGGTATGACAAAACATGTATTTGTACTGTTCTAATTACGCTGCTAAGGCCAATATACCACGGCTAAGGGCTGTATCCAGGCACTCCGTGTTGCGTCGTGGCTAAGAACAGCCCTTAACCGTGGCCATATACCACACCCCCTCAAGCCTTATTTCTTAATTATAGCACTGAGATCAACTTCTCACTGCTCTAAGGAGTGAAGAATGGTTCATTTTGAACGCTGTAACTATAATGGTATTACACATGTATAATGTCAAGTGTTGCTGCATCAAAGGTTGCTGGCCTGCCTGCCATGTCCACTAATCAATCAATCCCTCCCTATCCATCCCCACCCACCCACCCACCCACCCACCCACCCATCCATCCATCCATCCATCCATCCATCCATCCATCCATCCATCCCCTGTCAGTCCTGTGAAATGGGACCAGATTTCTCTACATGAGCTTAAGTCAAATTTTGTGAAACATGGGAAGTTATGCTGCTTTGAAAGTTGATACACTTATGAGACATGACATTGAAATGTTGCTAAGATTTCCACTCTTGCTAGAAAGCTCCTTTGTTTACACCCATTCAGCATCGTTCACACCCTCTTAAGCCTTAGCCCCACCCATCTCTTTAAGAATTCACATGCTAATGATCATGTCAGCATGGCATTGTCCTCCAGAAAGTCCTCTCTACTTAAATCTTCTCCCAACTGAGATCTGTCGATAGCACCAGTTAAATTCAGTGCAGCAATGTTTTTGAGAGCTGTAGCAACACTTTTGCAGTTGTCCATAGCAATATCTTTCCATAACATCTGCGGTAGCAAAGATGATCTATACAGTGCATTTGGAAAGTATTCAGACACCTTGACTTTTTCCACATTTTGTTACGTTACAGCCTTATTCTAAAATGGATGACATTTTTTTCCCCTAATCAATCTTCACACATACCCCATAATGACAATGCTAAAACAGGTTATACATTTTTGCAAGTTTATTACAAACAAAAAAACTGAAATATCACATTTACATAAGTATTCAGACCCTTTACTCAGTACTTTGTCGAAGCACCTTTGGCAGCAATTACAGCCTCAAGTCTTCTTGGGTATGACACTACAAGCTTGGCACAACTGTATTTGGAGAGTTTCTCCCATTCTTCTCTGCAGATCCTCTTAAGCTGTCAGGTTGGATGTGGAGCGTCGCTTGACACAGCTATTTTCAGAGATGTTCGATTGGGTTCAAGTCCGGGCTCTGGCGGGCCACTCAAGGACATTCAGAGACTTGTCCCAAAGCCACTCCGCGTAGTCTTGGCTGTGTGCTTAGGGTCGTTGTCCTGTTGGCAGGTGAACCTTCGCCCCAGTCTGAAGTCCTGAGCAGGTTTTCATCAAGGATCTCTGTACTTGCACTGTTCATCTTTCCCTCGATCCTGCCTAGTCTCCCAGTCCCTGCTGCTGAAGAACATTCCCACAGCATGATGCTAACACCACCATGCTTCACCGTAGGGATGGTTTCAGGTTTCCTCCAGACCTGACGCTTGGCATTCAGGCCAAAGAGTTCAACCTTGGTTTCAATTGACCAGAGAATCTTGTTTCTTATGGTCTGAGAGTCTTTAGGTGCCTTTTGGCAAACTCCAAGCGGGCTGTCATGTGCCTTTTACTGAGAAGTGGCTTCCGTCTGGCTACTCTACCATGAAGGCCTGATTGGTGGAGTGCTGCAGAGATGGTTGCCCTTTAGTAGGGTTCTCCCATCTCCACAGAGGAACTCTAGAGCTCTGTCAGAGTGACCATTGGGTTCTTGGTAACCTCCCTGACCAAGGCCCTTCTCCCCTGATTGCTCAGGTTGGCCAGCTCTAGGAAGAGTCTTGGTGGTTCCAGACTTCTTCCATTTAATAATGATGGAGGGCCAATGTTTCTTGCTGCAGAAATGTTTTTGTATCCTTCCCCAGATCTGTGCCTCGACATAATCCTGTCTCTGAGCTCTACGGACAATTCCTTTGACCTCATGGCTTGGTTTTTGCTCTGACATGCACTGTCAACTGTGGGACCTTATATTGACAGGTGTGTGCCTTTCCAAATCATGTCCAATCAATTGAATTTAACACAGGTGGGCTCCAATCAAGTAGTAGAAACATCAAGGTTAACCTGTTTGGGCTAGGGGGCAGTATTGAGAATTTTGGAAAAAATATGTGCCCATTTTTAACTGCCTCCTACACCAACTCAGAAGCTAGAATATGCATATTATTGTTCAGGTTTGGATAGAAAACACCCTAAAGTTTCTAAAACTGTTTGAATGGTGTCTGTGAGTATAACAGAACTCCTATGGCAGGCAAAAACCTGACAAGGTTTCATGCAGGAAGTGGCCTGTCTGACAAGGAGTCGTGCGTCTTGCATCTGTTTATTGAAGAGTAAGGATCTTAGCTGTAACGTGACAATTCCCAGGGCTCCAATAGGCTCTCAGAACTCGGGAAAAACCTGAACGATGACGAGGCAGCCTCTGGCTGAAACAGATTATCGCCTTATCCAAGTGGCCGATCAGAGGACCATTGAATGAGGCGCGTGCACGATTCGCACCCGTGGAGAAATTTCATTCGGCTGTTTAGCTTATTGCAGATTCCCGGTCGGAATATTATCGCTTTTCTACGAGATAAATGGCATAAAAATTGGTTTTAAACAGCGGTTGACATGCTTCGAAGTACGGTAATGGAATATTTAGACATTTTTTGTCACGCCATGCGCCATGCGCACGACCGTTATTTACCATTCGTATAGTGTCTAGAACGCACGAACAAAACAGAGGATATTTGGATATAACGATGGATTATTTGGGACCAAACCTACATTTGTTATTGAAGTAGAAGTCCTGGGAGTGCATTCTGACGAAGAACAGGAAAGGTAAGAACATTTTTCTTATAGGAAATAGGATTTTGGTGAAGGCTAATCTTGCTGGGTGTCTAAATAGCTAGCCGTGATGGCTGGGCTATGTACTTAGAATATTGCAAAATGTGCTTCATCCGAAAAGCTATTTTAAAATCGGACATATCGAGTGCATAGAGGAGTAATGTATCTATAATTCTTAAAATAATTGTTATGCTTTTTGTGAACGTTTATCGTGAGTAATTTAGCAAACTGTTAGTAAATTCCCCGGAAGTTTGCGGGGGGTATGCTTTTTCTGAACGTCACATGCTAATGTAAAAAGCTGTTTTTTGATATAAATATGAACTTGATTGAACAGACATGCATGTATTGTATAACATAATGTCCTAGGTGTGTCATCTGATGAAGATCATAAAAGGTTAGTGCTGCATTTAGCTGTGGTTTGGGTTTTTGTGACATTATATGCTAGCTTGAAAAATGGGTGTCTGATTATTTCTGGCTGGGCACTCTCCTGACATAATCTAATGTTTTGCTTTCGTTGTAAAGCCTTTTTGAAATCGGACAGTGTGGTTAGATTAAGGAGAGTCTTGTCTTTAAATAGCTGTAAAATAGTCATATGTTTGAGAAATTGAAGTAATTGTATTTCAAACGATTCAAAAATCGCGCCACTGAATTCAGGTGGCTGTTACGTAGGTGGGACGAATTCGTCCCGCCTTGCCCATAGAGGATAATCAATGGAAACAGGATGCACCTGAGCTACATTTTTAGTCCATTTTAGAAATATACACATTTTTTGTAAGTATATTTCTAAAACCTGTTTTCGCTTTGTTATTATGGGGTATTGTGTGTAGATTGATGAGGATTTTTTTTCTTTAATCCATTTTAGAATAACACTGTAAGAGAATGTGGAAAAAGTCAAGGGGTCTGAATACTTTCAGAATGCACTGTATACTGACCAGGGAAGCTCCCATTCTGTTATAGACAGAAGCCTGTGACATGACAGACCAATCAGGATTCATCTCTCGGCAAGTCCAAACCCTCCATTACCACAGCCAATCATGTCTAGCCAGGAAGGATCCTGTCTTTCTCCCTATATAGCGTAGTGCTTTCTAACTGGCTAAACTAGGCTCATAATTAAAAATGTTTTATTCATATTTACAGATCCCATACAAGTTTATATTTATGGCACAATAAAAGTTCACATGTTCAAGAAGGCATTTCAGAAGAAGATTTTAGTATTTTTTTTTTTAAACGACCTTACTGTGGAGTAGAAACTAGAATCAAAACGTCTCCGATCCTGTAACCAGTCACAAATGAGGATGATTTCCTCTAAGAGGCTTTTACAGCGCTGATGTGCAGCAGTGCTACCCAGTGACCCAGAGAGATACAGTAGGCCTAGCATATCATTCCCAGCTAGCCCACCAGCAAAGTCATCCCCACTCAACCAGAGCCTAACTGTCCTCTCTCTCAGCCATCAGCAGTAGGGATGGAGCATGATGAACTTCACTTGGAACACAAACTTTTCCCCACAAACACCCTCTGTTCTGTTCAGCAGCACTATCAGAGCCTAAGGGTCAAAGCTCCACTGAGCCACTTCCTCAAACACATCCTGCACTTCACTTGTAATCACTGTCAAAAAGGTATCTAATGAACTGGTAGGGCTGGATGGTATACAGTATTTTACTATATACACCAGTATTGATGCATAGACTGGTTTGGGTTTTTACTTTAACTTCTATAATGGTATTTCATCAGAATGGTTCTCAATAAAACAACGCTTTTCTAGAGTCTTTACAGCTTTTACATCTAGTTAACCTGTTAGGGCTAGGGGGCAGTATTGACACGGCTGGATAAAAAACATACCCGATTTAATCTGGTTACCACTCCTACCCAGTAACTAGAATATGCATATACTTATTACATATGGATAGAAAACACCCTAAATTTTCTAAAACTGTTTGAATGGTGTCTGTGAGTATAACAGAACTCAAATGGCAGGTCAAAACCTGAGAGATTCCTTTACAGGAAGTGGCCTGTCTGACCATTTCTTGAACTTCTTTTCCATCTCTATCATTTACTAAGGATCTCTGCTCTAACGTGACACTTCCCACGTCGTCCATAGGCGCTCAGAGCCCGGGAAAAAACAGAATGTCGTCATTCCAGCCCCAGGCTGAAACACATTATCGCCTTTCTCAAGTGGCCGATCAAGGGACACTGGGCTTATGCGCATGACCCGACCGCCCCCGCCTTTGGGATTTTTTCCTCTGTTTGCCGAAAAGGAGATTCCCTGTCGGAATATTATCGCTTTTCTACGAGAAAAATGGCGTAAAAATTGATTTTAAACAGCGGTTGACATGCTTCGAAGTACGGTAATGGAATATTTAGAATTTTATTGTCACGAATTGCGCCATGCGCGCGACACTTCTTTACTATTTCGGATAGTGTCTGGAACGCACGAACAAAACGCCGCTATTCGGATATAACGATGGATTATTTTGGACCAAACCAACATTTGTTATTGAAGTAGCAGTCCTGGGTGTGCATTCTGACGAAGACAACAAAAGGTAATCAAACTTTTATAATAGTAAATATGATTATGGTGAGTGCTAAACTTGCCGGGTGTCTAAATAGCGAGCCCGTGATGCCTGGGCTATGTACTTAGAATATTGCAAAATGTGCTTTCACCAAAAAGCTATTTTAAAATCGGACATATCGAGTGCATAGAGGAGGTCTGTATCTATAATTCTTAAAATAATTGTTATGCTTTTTGTGAACGTTTATCGTGAGTAATTTAGTAAAATGTTAGCGAATTCCCCGGAAGTTTGCGGGGGGTATGCTAGTTCTGAACGTCACATGCTAATGTAAAAAGCTGGTTTTTGATATAAATATGAACTTGATTGAACAAAACATGCATGTATTGTATAACATAATGTCCTAGGGTTGTCATCTGATGAAGATCATCAAAGGTGAGTGCTGCATTTAGCTGTCTTCTGGGTTTTGGTGACATTATATGCTGGCTTGAAAAATGGGTGTCTGATTATTTCTGGCTTGGTACTCTGCTGACATAATCTAATGTTTTGCTTTCGTTGTAAAGCCTTTTTGAAATCGGACAGTGTGGTTAGATTAACGAGAGTCTTGTCTTTAAATAGCTGTAAAATAGTCATATGTTTGAGAAATTGAAGTAATAGGATTTTTAAGGTTTTGAAAATCGCGCCACAGGCTGCCAGTGGCTGTTACGTAGGTGGGACGCAAGCGCAAGCGTCCCACCTAGCCCATAGAGGTTAAGAAGTTGTGCTTGAAGGATTTTTTTGTTCAATTTGATAAGGTGCACTAGCTTATTAGTTACCTAGCTAGCTAATGTTAGCTTGCTAACTGAACAATGCAGTCACACCAAATTGGAGTGGTAAGTGCAGCACAATGCACACAACACTAAATGCTTTAGCAAGCTAGCTATCTGGCCACTGTAGCTAGTAACATAATTAAATCACAATGGATTAGTTTCCATGAAGCAGCCTGTAGCTGGCCACCAAGAGTAAATGCAGTGTCTTTACTTTACCTAGCTAGCACAACAGCTAGTTAGCTAGTGGACATTTGCCAGCTAGCTAAACATATCTATGGGCAGTGTGAGATTATGGAGAGTTTATTAAATGTTTTCTTTGTCATCTTGCTAGCTAGTTATCTAGCTGTGGCCATCTGGCTAGTATCAACAAGGGCTTTGTAGAACAACAGTAACATTAGCACATCTAGCTAGTTAGCTAACATTGACATGACCATAAAGCAACACACACGGACATGCATTGCCAAACAACGCTTCTGCCACATTCTGGTTTGGAGAATTTGACGACTTGATGAAGACTTAAAAGGTCCTTGCTGTGTGAACACAAAAGAGACCGACTGCCGACACTCCGTTCAGATGTGCTACAAACTGTTGGCAGGCAAACGTTTGACAATCCTGACGTTGCGTCTGACCCATTAGACTGCACTGAGGTCAGGGACGATAACCAGGCCCATGCAGGCAGCAGGGAATCTGGCCTGGACTCAGCCAATCACTAGCCACACAGCTATCAGCCCCCCCACAGAACACAAGTTAACACAGCTCAGGAATGTGCTGATAAGAAGCTAAGGCCCAGCTCTCTCCCTCCTTTTATCGCTTTCCCTAGCTTCTCTCTCGCTTTTTCTATTTTTGATAACACTGGAAATACTGAGCACAGTATGAGAACATGCAGAGCGAGAGATTGTAACACTCAGGGAGATTACGCCGTTAGTTTACTTATCACAGGACACTAATAGAAACTTTTGAAAGAACAGGTATGGGTTGGTCGTGAAAAACAGAGAAAAATACAACAACCATACAGCCATTGTTCCCATCAAACACAGAGGTGCAGTAATTGGCAAGCCACTAACAAATCAGCCATATGAGGAGGAAAATCTCCTGCTAGTGAATAGGGCATTGGAGAGCCTTTCAGAATGAGCAACATGAGGCAGGGCCTAACGAAGGGAGGTTAAGTAACGGTGACTGGGGATCGGGGTGTGTTTGCTAGTGTCGTCTTATGGAACTAAACCCAAACACGACCCCTGACAAAACGTTCCTATGTCACCATTCGTGAGCTAAGATTTTTTTTTTTTTTAACACACACACACACACACACACACACACACACACACACACACACACACACACACACACACACACACACACACACACACACACACACACACACACACACACACACACACACACGATGTGGTAAAACAAAGGGTGTATTCAGCAGGGGGTCCTTGAGACTGACCATGTTGGCCTCCAGAGAGCGATGGTGCCTGTCCCTACAGTACAGTGGACAACAGAGCAGCTTCCCATCCAAAATAGTTTGTGCATATATTATGACAACATTTTGTGACGTTTGTTTGTTTTGGCCTTTAGCAAGGGAAGTCGTCTGAACTTATACACCACAACGTGTATACTGGCTACAGCGTCTCAAGATGGACAAACAATACCATCGCCGCATTTATCGTTTTCAAGCAAAGGTCTTTTCAAGCGATGGTCGAAGGTATGCGAGCACACTCGTTCGGGTCGCCTACCTGATTTCGGCTAGGAGCCAGCGGAACCGAAGCACGCGGAAGTCTTTATGGGCCAGCCAACCCAATACCCCAGCAGGGCTGGGCCTCCATACACACACACACACACACACACACACACACACACACACACACACACACACACACACACACACACACACACACACACACACACACACACACACACACACACACACACACACACACACACACACACACACACACACACACGCACACGCACGCACAGCAGGGTCACGTGGCCCAGCCCCACTAAAACCAGAAGCCAAGTCCACTCAGAGAAATTCCCAAGCTTTCAGAGCCTCTCAGTCACAATGGCCATGTTGTGGGCCAGGCTGAGGCCTACATCTACTGAATGAATGAGTTGGTTACTGTTAGGGGCCGGGCAACCATGTTCCTTTCTCACCCTGTATTTCAGAGGAGACGCAATTATGATCTCAGGGAGAAAACATGCATGCATTAATGAGTAGTACATGCATAATAATAATAATAAACCTTAATAACACCAACATCTAGCAAGAGCCCTGGTTCATCTCTAGGTTTCTTCCTAGGTTCCTGCCTTTTCCTAGCCACTGTGCTTCTACATCGGCATTGCCTGGGTTTTAGGCTTGGTATCGTTATAAGTACTGTGACGTCTGCTGATGTAAAAAAGGGCTTTATAAATACATTTGATTGATTGATTAAACTCTAGATAAACTCAGCCTCAATCCATGCATAGACCCAGTATCTCATTATACATGAACTAATTACAACATAGAAGTTACGGGAAGGGGACGACGACTATACAGTTCAAGTCAGAAGTTTATTTATAAGTTGTGGCAAAATGGCTTAAGGACAACAAAGTCAAGGTATTGGAGTGGCCATCACAAAGCCCTGACCTCAATCCAATAGAAAAAGTGTGGGCAGAACGGAAAAAGCGTGTACGAGCAAGGAGGCCTACAAACCTGACTCAGTTACACCAGCTCTGTCACGAGTAATGGGCCAATATTCACCCAACTTATTGTGGGAAGCTTGTGGAAGGCTACCCGAAACATTTGACCCAAGTTAAGTAATTTAAAGGCAATGCTACCAAATACTAATTGAGTGTATGTAAACTTCTGACCCACTGGGAATGTGATGAAAGAAATAAAAGCTGAAATATATCACTCTCTACTATTATTCTGACATTTCACATTCTTAAAATAAAGTGGTGATCCTAACTGACCTAAGACAGAGAATTTTCACTCTGATTAAATATCAGGAATTGTGAAAAACTGAGTTTAAATGTATTTGGCTAAGGTGTATGTACATTTCCGACTTCAACTGCATGTTGAATCAAAGGGCTGGGATCCTGAGAGAGAGAGAGAGATGTGAAAGAGAACAGACAACACTCAGGTTCTACCTTAAAATGGCTAAATGAGAGACATGTGACAAGGGTTTCTTATATGGTGTGCACACTATGGCCTCAGTCAAGTACACCATCAGAACTCACCAGGAGTTGTGTGTGCATTGTGAGCAAAGTTTAACTATAGGCGCAAGCCACAAAACAAACATTGTCTGCCATTGCTATTTGTCAAAAACAGACAACAGGGTTGTTTTGTGTGTGTGTGTGTGTGTGTGTGTGTGTGTGTGTGTGTGTGGTGTGTGTGTGTGTGTGTAAAATCAGTGGCAGGAAGGTCTTGTTTGAATCCTTATCCTGACTGCAAGTATAATCGGTCATTATGGACAATTTAATTTGTAGAGGATATAAACAGGACACTGGAGCATAGAAAAAGACAGCAAAGATTACATTCTTTCTCCTGAGGAACTGTAACTGTATTACTGGAAAACGATCAACCTCAAATAATATTTCTGAGAAATTACAACTCGTACACTTAAAAGGTGAATTCTACAATTTCACAAATGGTGATTATATAACATTTGAAAGGGGTTTGCAGTGGAGTAAAACTCAGAGGGCAGAGTTGAACAGTAGAAAATAGCAGGCTTAGGTTTTGCTGTGTTAATGAAGCAATTTAACAACGTAACCCAGTTGCTCCCGGGGCTTGAGTAATTACATTTTCCCTGTGTACTGAGACAGAAAGGCTTAAGTCAGACTTTATACACTAAATAACAGTGGATGGGAGAGGATAGGGGGAAGGTGGGAAGAGTAAAGGAGTCAGCTTGTTTCAGTTTGGATGGTGCCTAGCCGAGTTCCGAACGAGTGTGCTCACATACTCCCTTAAAAAGACCTTCACTTGAAAAACAAGAAAAAACCAGCAATAGTACTGTTTGTCCATATTGAGATGGCATAGCTAGTATACACCTCAAAACTGTTGGAATCATTCTATGATAACTCCATTTTGACATTTTTGCAGAGGAGATCTTGTGCAATTTTACATCTAACTAAGATGTTTGGTGCAGTATTTCTCAAAGAAAAACATCACGAAAACGAGTCGTCTTTCGTTGAATGACAACCAAGACTTTACTGAACAATCTCTACTGTTGACCAATCACAGATGAAGGGGTGTGGACTTCAGCTACCGACTTCGGCTTGCTTCAGGAAGAAAAGTGTGCCCCCAAACAACCCAAAACATCACAAAATGTAAGCATAATACAGAATATGCACTAACCGTTTCAGCTGGGAAGCATGTGGACGTCTTAAGGAGGGTGAGAGAAGGGAGGAATAGGTAAACATGGCAGAGCTGCTCAAGGGGATAGACAAACTAAAGGAAAACTAACTGAAGACACACACACTCTCTCTCCAAAGTGTGCTGGGGAGACAGAGTGAGAGGAGTAGAAAATGCTGTGCAGCTGCGTCTGAGACTGATTTAGTCTGATCTGTACCAAGGCATGTTTTAATAAAAACAGACACACAGGACAGAGCCGACATCCTGGAACCCAAACTAGGGACCAGGCACCAATGTGATTGGGGGAGATAAGTATCAGTCCACTGACTCAGCAGGAGGTGGGGGGGTGGGAGAGACAGACCTGCTCTCTCTGCTGTGTGCTTCCCTGCCTGGGAAAACACTACGACAGTCCCAGTCAGTCCCACTACCACAATATCAACCATCCCTCCTCCCCCATTCATGATCCCTGTAATTATCCGGCCAGCTTACTCACACAGACACACCAGTAATAACACACCATTCACCAGGAGCAGGATACTGGCAGACTGGGTCGTCTGCCTGTCTGAGACAATGAGAGAACATGTGGGGTCGTTAATCTTTCCCAACACACGGTGGTATCACTCCTCCTAGATTCTAGAGAAAATGATATGCCATTGAATCTAGTCTACAGCTGTGTTTGGTACTTTTGGCAAAACATAGATTAGGAATTCTGTAAGAACTCTCAAGTAAGCTGTCAAACTCAATTCTCCATCTAGCCACTATTCTGGGGTCACAGATAGAAAGCAGTGAGAAGAAAAGAATGGTAAACTGCAAACAGTCAAAAGGCACCCCCATATCTCTAGGATTTATGCTGTGATTATGGGTGAGAGATTAGGTCTGTTTTTAAGGAGGTTCCATGTGATTCAGATTATAGATAGGCAGTGCATCTCCACCCCCCCCCCCACCTGCCTCTGCTGTGCCCGTCAGTCTTCACATTCCTTCCACACATAAAAGGTATCTATAGGACCGATACCCACTGATAAGGTAAGTGCAGCACTTCATTAGAGTATCATTGTTACCAAAACATAACAGCAGGTTGCCCTCTCCTTAACAACCCATGACTAAATAACAAGGGGGAAGACACTTCCAACAATAGACTTTTTTTTCTCCTTTGCTGTATAAATCTATGACTTCAAAGAGAAAGGAAAAATAATACTACATCCCTGCAGGCCATTTAAGGCACATTTGAATTAAATTTGTCCCCAAAACAATGTGTGCATTCTGAGCAGCCATCTTTGACATTTTCCATTCCAGTCCCCCTCTTGACCCATTTGGTTTTGAGCAGAGGTTGGGTGCTCTAGCTAGCTATCATACGAGCCAAGACAGAGACAAACACCACAGTGCTTATTTCACAATAGTATGCAACACAGCCATGTGGAACTGGAATAGAATATGGCATTGGACAGGCTGAAGGACAGCACCCTTGCCAAGAATGCTCTGAAACCCCCAGCGTTCAGTGACAAGTGTTCAGCTGCTGCTCATCCAGGGGCAACAGTCAACTCCCCTGGGATGACGAGATCTATCTTCGAGATTTATCTTGGACACAGACCGTGTCAGTTTGGGACATCTAAATGAAGTCTCCAGCATGGGTGAGTGCATTCAACAGAAGAGGAAAGGGGGTGGGGAGAGGAAGAGAGGGAAATGCCACTCCCCGGAGAAAATACACAGGATCTCCTCATGTGACAGAGAGAAAAGCCCTGGCTTAGCAATTGAACGTCCACTCATGGTAATAACACAGCGATTACAGAATTCCAGCACTATTCCATAAAAAAAACACACCACAGCTACACATTAAAGCTTTGCAATGTTTCATCATCTAAAATCTGTAAAATCTTGTCCCAATAGAAAGGTGAAGTTGGAAACCAAATAAGTTTGCTTATATGGGTGATTGTTAATGGTTACAACCATCAAACTAGTAGTAGTAGTAGTAGTAGGAGTTGAAAGGATAATGAAAAACAACTGTGGTGCACATTCATGTTATAAACTTATCGTTCTATTTATCGTTATCACATCAATTCAGGCAATTTATCCAGGTATGGATTCTTGTCCTTACTGCTCAGCTCTAATTCAAACACAATCCAAAACAAACCATTATGTAACTCATCAAAATTATGTACTTCATTGAAATAATGTATCATACGACATGTTTTAATATAACTCCGTAAGTAACTGTAGTTTGTAATGCATGTTATGAATGCTTTATCGAGAGACTTAACGGAAAGAATTAGGCTACCACTACATAACATCTCCCCCTCAGGAGACTGAAAAGATTTGGCATGGGTCCCCAGATACTCAAAAGGTTCTGCAGCTGCACCATCGAGAGCATCCTGACCGGTTGTATCACCGCCTGGTATGGCAACTGCTCGGCATCTGACAGTAAGGCACTACAGAGGGTAGTATGAACAGCCAAATACATCACTGGGGCCAAGTTTCCTGCCATCCAGGACCTATATAATTAGGTGGGGTCAGAGGAAAGCCCATAAAATTGTCAGAGACTCCAGTCACCCAAGTTATAGACTGTTTTCTCTGCTACCGCGCGGCAAGCGGTACCGGAGAGCCAAGTCTATAACCAAAAGGCTCCTCAACAGCTTCTACCCCCAAGCCATAAGACTGCTGAACAATTCATAAAATCGCCACCGGACAATTTACATTGACCCCCTTTTGTGCACTCGCTATTTGTTTATTATCTATGCATAGGCACGTCGCCCCCACCTACATGTACAGACTACCTCAACTAGCCTGTACTGCCGCACACTGACTCAGTACCGGGGCCCACTGTATATAGCCTCGTTATTCTTATTGTGTTACTTTTATTATTACTTTTTATTTTCTTCTTCTTGAACTGTACTGTTGGTTAAGGGCTTGTAAGTAAGCATTTCACGGTAAAGTCTACACTTGTTGTATTCAGCGCATGTGACAAATAAAATTTGATAACAGACAGAAGAGCTACAAGGGCAGTGTTAGAGATTCACCGGTACTTTTGTATACTTTTTAGGCAGTATTTCTGAACGTAAAGTTCACGAGTCAAAGGTGGTCCCTGAAAATTGCGTCACATATGTGCACACGTCATTGCTTTCTCTCGCTCTGCTGTGTGTGCACGCATCTTGCTAGCTGTCACTCTAATGGCAAGGGGCTTAAGCTCAGTGGCAAGAACTTGAATAGCTATGGGGCTGGCCCACGTGGGGGAAAATGGCGTTGCACAGCTTCCAGTAAACAGTCACTTTCTAACCAGGGATTTTGTGGCCAATTGTGGTAATACAGTAATTCTGCTCATAGATTATGCATGTATGAACTACACATTGACACATCCAGCCCAAAGCAGGAAGTAAAAAAAAAAAAAAAAAAAAAAGAGTTACTAGTCGCCAAAGTTCTGTAGCATGTCTTTAAGCATAACTTGGTTGTATTTCACTACTAGATAAACTAGAGATAAAACGATGGAGTCTAGATAACTGATGGTCATGTGGGCAGTGCTCTTGATAGGAAGCAGTGTTGTTTTAGAACACTTTGTCTGACCAAAGCTGAGAGCTCAGCTGCACAAGAGGCCAGGGCTCCTAGCTCATCTTCATGGGTGACCACTTGAGACCCTCTGTCCGCAGACCCTCTCATGGCACAGAGAAAGAGAGAGCTCTCTCTAGCCATAGTTTTTTTTTAAAGGACCAGAGAGCGACCAGTGATACAGGAAAACAAAAACATCACCTCTCCAGGCCACAGAGACGTCTAATTGCACCCCCCCCCCCCCCCCCCCCATCGCTGATGTAAATGTGAGATGTGTAATCATCATCAAAGGAAAACAGAAGACGTGAGCCTCACAAACTCGTCCTCATAATCACCACAGCCTCTCCAGCCATACATGAGAGGGAGGGCAAGAGCAGACTGTAAAGCCTTTCAACCCCCTTGCTTTCACTACTCTTCTTTCACCCTGAAAATACAAGAATGTGGCCTATTTTTAGAGCGAGCTGATACAATAAATTATTTGTATTTTGTGGTCTTGTATCCTATTCAGCGAGTGTAAACAGCAAAAGACAAGGGAGGGATGAGGACAGAATTAAAATGTATTGTGGAAGAAGAGTTAATGTCTTCATGAGCTGGATTAATGGGGTTTCACAGAGCTTTTGAAATGTTGGCAACAAACACGTCCACTCCTACTTCGTGCTCCAGCAGAAACACTACCATGAAAATGCTGCTGCTACTGCTGTGCTGAGTGAGCTCTACCTAATCCCCTTTTCAGATAAACATGAGGCTGTGCTGCACACTTCCTCCAAGACAGGAAATGCATTATGATGAGGACAATAATAAGTAAACAATAAAAACTACCATTACGTTTCCATGACATGAATATAATTATTTTATTAGGGTTTGACTTCAGCATGCATGACCTTTGACAGAGATTACGTCACCACAACTACAGATGTGATCATGACCTGTTCCAGGTGTCACAACACTCTGGTCTAGAAACAGCCTTCTATTAATTCAGATCATTCTCTGTATCCTTCATTACTCAATGTGACTGACCACTGGAATGTGTGTGGTGAAATTCCTCTGGACAAAGTCGTAGTACACATGGGCCTGTGACTGGACTGATAAAACCACAGGCATTCAAGTTACACTTTTCACACAACATTGCTGACATTACTCATAGCTAGAGAGATATTGCATGTATGGTGTATTGTACTACAAACATCTATAGGAGTTAAATAGTTATGTGATGTGAATTATGGGGGTGTGGGTCTGAGGGGCATGCACTGCTTGATGTGGCCTCAAAGCTATTCCTTAAATCAAGCAGTGATCCCTGAACAACAGTCCCTAACTAAACGTAAGGTATCCTATAATGAAAACGTAATCATCCAAGCAGAGGTGATGTATTCAGATTAGAGGTCGACCGATTATGATTTTTTTCAACGCCGATACCAATTATTGGAGGACCAAAAAAAGCAGATAACGATTAAATCGGCCGATTTTTTATATATATTTGTAATAATGACAATTACAACAATACTGAATGAACACTTATTTTTGCTTAATATAATACAAATCAATTTAGTCTCAAATAAATAATTAAACATGTTCAATTTGGTTTAAATAATGCAAAAACACAGTGCTGGAGAAGAAAGTAAAAGTGCAATATGTGCCATGTAGAAAAGCTAACGTTTAAGTTCCTTGCTCAGAACATGAGAACATATGAAAGTTGGTGGTTCCTTTTAACATGAGTCTTCAATGTTCCCAGTTAAGAAGTTTTAGGTTGTAGTTATTATAGGACTTATTAGGACTATTTCTCTCTATACCATTTGTATTTCATATACCTTTGACTATTGGATGTTCTTATAGGCACTAGTAGTATTGCCAGCCTAATCTTGGGAGTTGATAGGCTTGAAGTCATAAACAGCGCTGTGCTTCAAGCATTGCGAAGAGCTGCTGTCAAATGCAGGAAAGTGCTGTTTGAATGAATGCTTAAGAGCCTGCTGCTGCCTACAACCGCTCAGTCAGACTGCTCTGTCAAATCATAGACTTAATTATAATATACACACAAAAATACAAGCCTTAGGTCATTAATATGGTCAAATCCAGAAACTATCATTTCGAAAACAAAACGTTTATTCTTTCAGTGAAATACGGAACCATTCCATATTTTTTCAAACGGGTGGCATCCCTAAGTCTAAATATTGCTGTTAGACTGCACAACCTTCAATGTTATGTCATAATTATGTACAACTCTGGCAAATTAATTACGGTCTTTATAAGGAAGAGATGGTCTTCACATTGGTACATTGGTGCAACGAAAGTGCTTTTTCGCAAATGCGCTTTTGTTAAATCATCACCCGTTTGGCGAAGTAGGCTGTGATTCGATGATAAATTAACAGGCACCACATTGATTATATGCAATGCAGGACAAGCTAGTTAAACTAGTAATATCATCAACCATGTTTAGTTAACTAGTGATTATGTTAAGATTGATAGTTTTTTTATAAGATAAGTTTAATGCTAGCTAGCAACTTACCTTGGCTCCTTGCTGCACTCGCGTAACAGGTGGTCAGCCTGCCACACAGTCTCCTCGTGGATTGAAATGTAATCGGCCATAATCGGCGTCCAAAAACGCAGATTACCTATCGTTATGAAAACTTGAAATCAGATTGAACAAGTGGGCCAGAGAGTGACAGCCAAATGAACCAGAAGGCTTATTTATCAGTGAACACATGCTGGTAGCAACACATTCTATATCAAAACAGATGATAGCCTTCTTGACACACCAAGCATCATCCAGCAAACAGAACGTTGCACTTCAGTTGTCACTTGCACTTTCAATGACAACCCACTTTAAATATCCAAAGTATGATGTAGTGAGATACACCACATAGGACAAACCTGCATTACATCACCTGAGACGGTTCCACCTGAATTGAAAAAAGTGACCAAACCTGAATTTCATTAGTGTGAAACTACAGTACACATTCCTAGGTTGTCAGACAACTCTGTGTGACAGAGAAAACAATTGGCACACTTGAAAACATTGGTATCAGTTGTAATTTGTGGATTAACCTATTTTACAACCACTCCCAAAATGTGTTGCTGCCAGCTTTCACCTGGTCAAACAGGGTTGAAACAAGTCAAACCACTAGAACAGATACATTGCGTATTTTAATACACATGGACTTGACTGACTAGACTGGGGCATAGCCTATCTTGACCCTACGCAGTGTATGTGAAGCAATAGCATGTACAGTTGAGACGTGTCTAACTTGACCCCGTTCACTCGAAAATCTGCACAGGCCCAGTAAACAAACATGATTGCCCGGTGAATGACGCCGATATAAAACTACGGGTTGTAGTTTACTATTGGTTCTAATGATTATAATAATGTCATTGTATAAAGACTATGAAATAATTGATTAACACTGAACATTCTTTACCCGGGCTTTGAACGTCGGAAACCAACCGTTACAGTATTGCAACGCATTGTTATGATCTCGTCCATTCAAATAAAGTTTGCCACAGTAACTGTTTTCACTGTCAAGACAAACATGTAACTAACCATCAGCATTGAAGAAATGGTATGTGGCCCCAAATGTAGATGATCAACAGGTGTTTTATTGGGGCACCCCGACAATAATACGCAAACGTTGTCAGTTTAGTGAGACCATTCTTTTTGGCTTCTTTTCAAAACATGATAAAATCCTGAATGTTTCATGATCAATACCTCCCTGGCCGCATGAATGACATTCACCTAACATAAATACAGTTGAGGTAACGTTCGACCATGTCGATCTCATCAACCACTGACAACATTGACAGAGACACATAAACTAGACCAACAATCTGATGTTGATAGTATTTCCCAGTTTCCCTTGATGAGAAGATCATGCATTCGGCGCAAAATAAAATATACTTCATAACTTTTTTTCTGTAGTTCCGTCGGGTATCCTACCTTAGAAGCTGTTTTGGCAGACATTTTACTTGCTTGCTCCGCTCACAAAGTAGCAAGTTAGTGTTAGTATTATCACTTCAACCAAAGCGCAAAATTCCTTCTTCTGAATTTCGCCCAGCTGCCGCCACGCCGGGCAATAATATTTTATTTTTTCAGGACGTCGTGAAACATGACCCAAATTTGTGTGTGAAAGGTCCAAAGTTCATTATCTTCAGTAGTTTGCCTTCAATGTAACTTTACCCTATATGCCTATTCATCTGAAATTACTCCGTTTAAAATAGTCCAGCTCAAATACGTTGCCTTTTTGTATTTTCTCTTAAGAACGTTGGTTGAAACGTTTGAAGAAATGTAGAATCCACTTCGTCCGCAAATCCAAAGCAGTAAAACTGCAATGGCAGGCTTTGTATGCCTCTCCCTGCTCGATTCTCTCCTCTCCAACCAACGATTGTGACATGTCTGACTGGAAGAGTCCATTGCACCTCTGTAGGGGTGATGGTACTGGATGGAAACCAGGGCATTGCCGTTTAACTAAATATACTTACTCTAAACAAAAGTATTATGATTATGCATGCATGTCGGACATTCAGGTCAAACGTATACGTTATATTTATATATTAATTTACCCGTATAAACTATTCTTAATGCAACAACAAAAAAACGGATATCACTATTTTTCTTGATAATGAACTATGCGGACCATGGGCAATTGTGAAGAGAGGAGAGGGGATTTCGCTGATGTGATGCTGCTGAATATTCACGTTTAGACAGGCCTGCAGTATTTATTTACTATATTGAAGCACAGTACTTGTGAACTCCTAAAACACCTGGGTCACCTAACATATCCAGCTGACACTGACAACGATAAAGTGAAAATACATTGATTTATACGATTCTTGAGACATAAAACTTAGAACTATTCTTGCAAAAATATCTTGTAATATGTCTAAAAACACAATTTTATATTATTATGGGACTTTGCAACCACACTAGTTGGTGGCATGGCAGACAAGCCTGGGACACAGACAGTCTACAGTTTCATAAGTAAAAGTCGTAAACCAAAGAAAAATGTTTCAGGTCAAATTTCAACTGAAAATCCAGTCAATGACTTTAAGTTGGATTTGTGTGTGGTTGATAACCAACCACACAGGAAACCAAGCAGGCCATAGCTGTCATTCAGAATACTTCCTATGGCTTTCCGGACCCCCACCCACAGGATGCACTGAACCTCAGAGTTCAGCTTGCATTGTTTCAAAGTAAACAACACACTGTAGGCTGGCTATATCTCTCAATGTAAAATAAATCAGTTCATACCTTACTTGTAAAGAAATCAGAAGTAGCTTCAGCCTGTGACATAATGAAAAAAGAACAAGAATGACTACATGTTCATCTAAGTAACTACTTTGCTCTGAGTACAGAGAGCTTCTCTATTTCCATCCCAAGCAGCCATTTTGACAAACCAGGAAATCACGTTCACACACAGCTCCCGACTATTCTTACATGTACAGCTGGTGCAAGCCAGAGGTGCCCTGTAGGTGTGGATGGTCTTGGGTTAATTTGCCACCAGACCAAATCCGACAAAGCAAAAACCTAAAGCAGTTTGACAGACAGGGCTTGATGCATCGTGCTAAAGAACAGCTCTCAGCCATGGTATATTAGCCATATACCACACGTCCTCGTGCCTTATTGCTTAAATATAACATTCAGCCTACAACTAAATAGTGCACTCTTAAATTACTATATATTAACCGTATTTGTCAGTATCTAACAATATAATCTAATCCGAGGTTGGACACAAAAGTAAAACATCGAAAGAACAATGAAATCTACATTTGTATCAGTATTTTTTAAAAGCATATTTGTTATATCTGCAATATGAAAGAATGAATGAATGACTACATACTAGTATAGATGCAAGCCGCTCTGTCCTCCTGTAACGGTAACTTCGTCCCGCATCCACCAGGGAAGATATCAGAATATTCAGCATTCTATCTCTCTCAAGTAACCAGGCTAATTTGCTGTTCTAAAAGTAAACACGATGGAGCTAGAACATTTTAATTGATCTACCCCGAACGCTGTAACCCAAAGAAACAGAGAGAGGAGTACTACTCTCTGCTTTAGAGACAAATACAGACCTGCAGTATCTCCTGATTGAGAAGAGAGAGGGGCATTTGTGACACTAAAACGTGATCAAAGGAAGCTTTGTCCTGCATGGCTCTCCACCCCCCCACCCCACCCCCCTCCTCCCCAGTACCCAGAGCAGCAGCACACAACAGCTCTGGAGCTCAGGTGCTGCCTTCGCATGGAAGAGCAGGCACATGGAAAACACTCTGCCACAGAACAGGCTGGAACACACAGACACAAAACAGGCACACGTTAGTGAGAACACTTCACAGAGTTATGCTCAGCATCCCCAGAGCAGAAAACTCTAATGTGCAGTGAAATAACATGAAGCACACACCCTGAACTGCACTGTGTCCTAACTGGATAATACATGATAATAGACCCTCAACACCATTGTTGTAGGTGTAACACTGGCATAGTACTTTCTTAGCTTTAGAAAAGCCATTGTTGTAGGTGTAACACTGGCATAGTACTTTCTCAGCTTTAGAAAAGCCATTGTTGTAGGTGTAACACTGGCATAGTACTTTCTCAGCTTTAGAAAAGCCATTGTTGTAGGTGTAACACTGGCATAGTACTTTCTCAGCTTTAGAAAAGCCATTGTTGTAGGTGTAACACTGGCATAGTACTTTCTCAGCTTTAGAAAAGCCATTGTTGTAGGTGTAACACTGGCATAGTACTTTCTCAGCTTTAGAAAAGCCATTGTTGTAGGTGTAGTATAGCCCTTCTATGTCAGCTTTAGAAAAGGGGGATGAGAGTGAAAGGGAGAACAATAAACACAGGCCGAGCTATAACACATCTCTGCCTGTTAGAACAACCAATCTGAGGGAGAGGTCAAGATCTAGAGGCCAGTTCCTGCCAACAACAGCCGTCTTTGATAAGTCCACAATTGTTTTCTTTCCACATTTTTGCCCTTGAAGTTCTTCAATAAAAAGTAGCCTACATGCCAACCCACTCAGATATGTAATTTCACAAATGTGTATTCTTTTCTCAAATACAGCCAGGTAATGAGGACAGTATAATCAAACTTGGGGTTTAGGCTACTCCTATTTCTTACTGTTATCTGTAGAGATATTATGCTATATATTCTTGTGAAAAGGAGAGAATAGTTGATTATTACTTGGGAGACACAAAGAGTCAAAGTAATAACACACACGGTCTAGAATGAAGCCAAAACGTCATTCATGATTATGTAGGAGCATATCTTTCCCCAAACTCACAAAGTAAGAAAAGTAAGGAAGAAAGAGAGGGAAAGTAATCCCCCTGTTCTAATAACTCCATGCTAGTTGAGTCAGTACAGGGAGGAGGAAGTCAGGGTCCTGTTTCACTGTCCGTCCATCTTCATCTGGGCTGAATTAAGATCTGATTGGTCGTTTGTCTTATCTTCCCTGGGCTCTATTGACTCAGGAAATTCTTGCCTTGGTTACGGCTCTAGCGGGGTACTGTGTTCTGTTTCTACTGTTAATGAGAACCCTCTGAAGGTCAGGGCCTGGAGGAGTGGAGTCAAACCAACAGCAAGGAGTTCCTTTAGTAATCGTTACTGGACGATATCTACTGGGGAACACTAAGACCCAGTTGCCTACAAGGGCACACAAGGACAAAGACCCACTTGTACTTTCCAACGGAGAATAGCCAAACTGAAGCTTGAGAGAAAAAATGTATATTTTCTATTCCCTCTGTGCCTACAGCATTTCTCCTTCTCAATGTATTGGTCTAATCTGCATCTAGCCTACATTTAACATAGTTTTATATGCATTGGAAAACCTACCGATCTATTGGAGCTTACCATGTGAAATGTCCTCTTCAAGAAAAAACAAGCTATTCAATTAAGGTGAAAGAAAGGGGTTGTCCATAACTGGCCTTTTTTTATATACTTGGATTTTAGGCATTTGTCAAGCTTTCCATATTAAAGATTTCTTGGATTATACTTTGCCATTCTTCACATTTTGTGGCTTCTACTTTATACCAGTTACTGGTAATGGCTTTTTTACTTGCAGCAAGGTTAACTTTTATCAGGTATCAGTCCCTGCCCATCACACCCATGGAACATTACTAAGGTACATTACAGGGCAAGTTCTAGGGACTTCATATCCTATGACATCTTTTAACACCAAACATACATTATCCCAAAACAATGACAATCTTCTGACATTCCCAAAAACATGCGTGTGGTTGGCATGTGCATGGCCACACAGCCGCCAGCATGGCTGTTGTACATCTAGCTGGTGACTTTTGATTCTAGAAGTGATAAAAAAACAGGTCATTTCCCAAAAAACTCTCCATGTTCTTGAGTTTGTAGAAGTATGTTGAGTACTGCATATATTGTTCCAGTAAAAATCTGAGATGACTATATTCAGTTCCTTTTCCCATTTTGCTTTAATATAAAGAGTGACTCTTGACTCTTTTCTAGAGGCTATCAGGCCATGACAGAGTGAAGAGATTGTCTTGGACATCGCCTGTTTATATGCATTTTGAATCACATGGATAGTCATATTTGGTATTGAAGAAGGTCCTGTAATTTGTATCTCTTTTTCAAAATAAGTATCTGAAGAAATCCATACCATATTTCTCCTTTAAATTCTGAGAAGTTCTCCATCCTGGTTAAAATTTTGGATCAAACATAAACCATTTCAACGTTCGGATTTCCTTTTCCAGCTTATGTTGCTTCACCATCAGAAACCAGAGGTCTAGTGTAAATGATGATATAGGGTTAAGTATCCCTGTTAATGTCCCAAATGTGTTTTTATCCCCAGCTACAGACTGGATTGGGCGACCTTGAACGGCAACCTCAATATCTTTCCATATAGCACCGTATTGTGAGTCACAATAGCTGGCCTTTCTAATTTGTGATCGGTAAAAACAAATGCCTCAAATCCCATTGAGAAATTGAGGAACATTCTGGCAAGATTAGTCTCATATGACACCAACAGTAGAACAGCAACGTATCTTGGTTTCAGCTCTCATTTTCATCGTATTGTCAAGGACTAAACAGAAAAACGGAGTAAACTGAGAAAGCTTTCATAAGGTGTGAGAAAGATTTAGAGAAGGAGAGAGGCTTTTTCCTACTGTACTTATAACTCATGCCTCAATCCTTATGTGCCTCTAGAACTGTTGTTCCATTAAACCTGTCAATGTGTTCTTGTTACGTCTCTCCTCCAATTCACACAGTAATTGCATGGGCATTCCATCAATCAATTATATTGGCAGCAACATCATCAAGTCATTGTATATGGCATGGTGTTGTGCAGGAACGCAGTGGAGGGCTTTGTGGATGGGGAAAGTGTTTAGTCTGCATTGGAACAGCCAACTCTCTCTGGCCTCACTCAATTTGATCAGTGGGACTGGAGTGCTGGGATACTAGGAAATAAAGACAGGGGTTTATACAGGTGTAAACGTTAACAGACACAGCGTAACTTAACAAAATATGGTAAGTGTGTGTGTGTGTCACCCCAAAGCTATTTGTATTTAGTAGTCCAATTCCATGGTCATGGCCTCAATTACTCAGTCTCTTCTGGTTCACACAACACAGTTAGTATCACTCTTCAAGGCTACATGCTTTCGTCACATAAAAGACATGGTGGCAAAAGCACAGCCTTCAACAACATTTCCATTCGAAAGAAACTGGAATAAATTGTAATTTAGAAAAGTTCTGAAGTATTATGAGGTGTGAACTTCATTGCTGCCCAAATACTTTGTAGTTAAAAAGTTATATTGTTTAAAGGGATCATTGCTGTGATGTGATTCATACTTCAATACTATTAACATCTGACAACTAACTTGTTTAAAAAAACAGAAAAAATGTAAAGATTAAACTCAAATAGATTCCAATGATGCAGTTTACAGAATATTCTGAGAGGATATTTTAAGCGTTTACATTGCGAGTGAATTACCATAGTAATTACTGATAGTAAACCATTAGGCCGCTTTCATCTTGTGGAGCAGAAATACAAATTGCTACACAGATCATTCATCTAAAAAACTTCATCTCCTATTCTTTTCTCAATTGACATGGTTAGCCGAGCACATTTAGCCAATCAACAGGCTGGAGGCAGCAGCAGGGCTGGCTGGCATCCCTCCACTCAGCTGCACAAGCACTTTAACCCACTATGGCTGGAGCATACTCACTAATAACCTCCCCAGCAACGCAACTGGGAGTGGCTAGAGGAGGTAACCTTCAATTCAAATTAGCCTTATCGTTATACTCAAAAGATTCTATTTCTGTGCGAGATGAATTATACATTCCGGAGAGAGGAAAAAATTACTTTAATGAGTTTGAAATTAAGTGAGTGGCGTATCTAAATGTGGTTTCTTCCCAAGTTAGCTATGCCATTTAGAGTTGATGACGTGATCCCATTGTTTGCGTTACAATGAGAGAGTGAAATTGAAAACAATGCTCTGAAGATCCCAGAGTGCATTTTATTGAATTTACGAGGCAGTAAATACTCCATGAGAAACAATGTGACCTTTGCCTCATTGTTGAGACATTTCTAAATGACATTACTAGAACTAAAATGTTTTGGTTTCAGCATGTTTATATACTTATTACGGTAAATATAACATGCTCATCACAATGTACGTAGTTCCACATTTGTTTTCCTCCAAATGGTGAAGCGATGGTACATACTGTGCGGAAATGTTTCATACCAAGCACTTGGCGTAATAATTTTCTCTATACTGTGATAACACTCCACTATCTTTTCAGACACAGATGTCAATAATTTAACCAGACAGGGACGATAAAAAGTTAGCTGAAATCAAAGTCAGTGACAACTCTAGGGATACCAAACACAATCATGTTTATTGACATTTGAGGACCGTTCCTTATTGTTCTTAAGGTTTAACAAAGCACGCAGTGTGCTCCAGTTTTCTGACAATGACTGACTTCCTGTAAACCTTGCTGTTGTGGATGGCAACACTAATGACAACAATGTGGAGCCCAATCAGAGGGTTGTCCGAGAAAAAAAAACGCACAAGTACACAAGCACACTCAAACATACACACATGCACACGTCATGTGCAAATCTGTGTAGTAGCACCTTATCTTCCAGAGACTCCATTCAAAGCTGCCTGGCACTGCAGTATCAGCAGAAATGATGTGTGGGGTACTGAGTGCAGAGGCAGGAAACACCTATTCTTTACCAGCAACAACATAGTGCGTGTAATGCAGTGATGTGAAAGACAAAACATAAGAGGAGCTCTCCTTTCGTGAGAAGTGTTGCCTATACTAACGTGTGTTTTTGTGTTGTGTGTACGTTTTAGGCTGGAAGGGCAGCTATAGCCATGGAGCTGGGGGAAACAGGATGGGACACAAGGAGGTGTTCCTCTGGTATTTCCTGGGGGAGGGAGCTTAACAAGCGTGCATACACTCGCAGGCACGCACGCCATGGCTATATTGACATAATGATGTGGTCAAGGTCCAGTGGTCCCCCAGTGCTTAGCTCATTCATCTCCACTCATGGCCACTAATTCCTGAGAGACAGCGCACGTAAAATATTATTACCGTCGCACAGCGGCATGAAATCCACATTTTACCCAAATCCTCATCCTGGGTAGAATTCAATTACGTGTCAAATGTCACTTTCACACCTACTGCTAACTGTCTTCACTGAAACTTGAGCTGCAGTTGTTTCAGAACACAGGCCATAACTCTTACTGTCTGCCAGCTCTGCTGCAAGTGCATTTGTCCATTCTCTGTTCCACTGTGATTTCACGCTCATATGTACAGTATGCATGCTCACACACACACTAAATGCTTTACCTACTACATACAGGGACCAGGAAGTACAGAACCTTTATCTTGGACAGGAAAGTTCATTCTGTTCTGCTCTGATTGTAATTCAAGGGCCTGCTCCCTCACCTTTATCTGTAGTGATTCAGTGGCTAACCTTTTCATTATAGAGCGAGAGAGAGCCCAGAGGTCGATACTGTAGAGCAGCACGTGTACGGTACTTCAGAAGGTGGAGCAGCAGCGGCAGAGGGGTGGGCCTCAGCAGTGGGAGAGAGGGAAAGATGGGGGTGGGTGCATTGGATGAGGGCATACAGTGGGATAAACGAGGACATTCCTCGGTGGCCCTTTTCTGTATGTCACGGCTGGAACAGATCAATGAGCGACAAAAACACCTGAAACTGTGTCTATTCCAGGGAGTCATCAGTGAAAATGTCAAATGTCAAAATGTTGAATTCACACAGTGGACGGAAGCAGCACTTTACATCATTCTACTCCAAGGCTACAGTGTCTGCAATCAAAAAATTCACAGAGCTCTGAGGGAGGAGGAAGATGGGAGAAGAGTGGTGAGGCTGAGGTGGACTATATAGGCGTACCACATCCATGGGATCCTTCCCGTCACAGTGAGACAGGAGGAGTGTAGAGTCCATTAAATCAAATCTAATTGTATTTCTCACATGAGCCAAATATAACAGGTGTAGTACTTACAGTGAAATGCTTACTTACAAGCCCTTAACCATCAATGCAGTTTTAAGAAAATAGTTTATTCAGTAAATTTTTTCTTTACTCGAAGGTAAAAAAAGTTACACAAGAAAATAACAATAACGAGGCTATATCCAGGGTCAATGTGCGGGGCTACAGGTTCAGTCTAGGTAATTGAGGTAATATGTACATGTAAGTATCGGTAAAGTGACTATGCATAGATAATAAACAGCAAGTAGCAGCTGTGTAAAACAACTTGCAAATGCAAATAGTCCAGGTAGCCATTTTACTAATTGTTCAGCAGTCTGATGGCTTG
Organism: Salmo salar; assembly: GCF_965601325.2. NCBI lineage: Eukaryota > Metazoa > Chordata > Actinopteri > Salmoniformes > Salmonidae > Salmo > Salmo salar. Next base: position 16,161,759 of record NC_138316.1, on the reverse strand, counting down.
GGGGTAGAAGCTGTTAAGGAGCCCTCTGCTCTGTGATACTGTATAGTGACTATTCTCATGGTGCTACCTGTCACTGGGGCATTCCAACACCATGAGGCTACTGTTCAGTACTCACACAGGGAGGAAGAGGAGCGCTTTAGACAGGAGAGAAAAATACTGATCATTCACAGTCCATGAGGATAAACGGTAAAACACAAATGGGGCACAGTGGAAATGTTCTGAATGCCTAGCAGAGGGAAGAGAAGTTTAGTAAACTAAATTGAGTTAGGTTCCCAATTGAAAGTGGCTGTGAGGTGATGGGCAGTACATGTGATTTAGTGGTTAAGGGATGAGAGGGGATAATGTGATTCACAGTAAACTCTGCTGATAACACTCTGATAATGTCAAAGGAGAGCCATGATTAAACCCCTGTTCTGATGTGCAGACCTGCACCGTCAGCGATTGAGTCAAAACAGCGCGCATGGTTGGAATGCAGCCCTCATTGACATCGACCCACCGCACTGAGCCTCTTGTGTGAACATGGAGTGGAGCACTCACTCTGTCTCCCTCTATCTCCCCCTCTCCCCCCTCTCTCTACACTGCCAGTCTGGGCCACTAAGCACGTGCAGAGGTGTACTAATAGAGATAACAGTTAATTATCTCTCAAATACAGTTTGCCTTCTACAGCTCCAGAGAAGGGGTCTATAGGGACCACAATTCAGTATAGGCTATACACTCCTCCATCATTCAGGTGTAATATTGTCAAGCTTTGCTAATTACATAAGATGTCCCTCCCATAAACACGTAGCCACGCCTCTTTGTTAAAATAAGGCAAGAGCCTTTGTGGAGCAGGCAGGAGTCTTTGTGGAGCAGGCAGGAGCCTTTGTGGAGCAGGCAGGAGTCTTTGTGGAGACTAGAGGGAGGTAAAAGAGAGGGCCTGCCTGGTCCTGACATGACAGTCAGATAATCAGAGAGCAGGGAGACAGCGGCAGACCAGAGGCATCATGGGATGGGACCCTGCTAAAGCCCCAGTGCGCTCTGTTTAATCCCCCTCCCTTCCACTGCCAGGATCAAGCCTCATCAGCTTTGGTGTTCAGTGTCAGACTCATTTTTATAACGTCCCACCGGTCAATTCTAACCGCTAATGCCTCACACAACGGCTCCTAATGCCAAGTGATTACGGACTGCTGTTTTAGCACATTTGTCACATGAAAAGAGAGAAAGGGCCACAAGGCTGTCCGTCGGCTCCGTGCTCAAAGGGACGAGCCTGATGAACTCAGCAGAAAAGGAACTTCCCTGAAAGCAGCACTAAGCCACAGACCTCGGGGTGGGGTCTAGGGGATGGGGGCTGTGGCCTGGCCGTCAGAGCTGGTCTGACTGGGGCTTTACAGTATCCTATGCCAGAGCATATAGACAGTTCCTGTGTTCTCATGTCACATGTGCAGATACGCAAATATGCGCACACGGCTTTTCCACAAGTAGACATGATGAGACTGAAAGTAGGTAACTCATTCACCCATTGAAAAAAAACACTGGAGTCAATCACGTACGCTCAACACTGCATGAAGTAGAATTCAAAAACACCATAGAACTTCAAATTAAAAACAAAAATAGCAGTTTCTGGATAATCATCATTTGTTCTTGTCTCTGGTGCCCTTGTCATATCTCTGACACAATTCAGGCAGATTTCCCCCACTCCTCTGAGTCCCATTTAGAGCAAACAGAATTTGCATGGAGATGTGATCGGCATCAGTATGCCTGCACCTATCAACTGGGGCCTCATTGTGTCAAACAGTGCTACAGGCTGGACCATGTGACATCTAAACAACACATGGAAATGACACCGCTGGGACAGAACACAAACAGAGCTGAGTTCTGTGTACAGAGAGAAGACAACACAAACACAAAGAGAGAGAGAGAGAGAGAGAGAGAGAGAGAGAGAGAGAGAGAGAGAGAGAGAGAGAGGGAGAGAGAGAGAGACAGCCACTACATGAAAGGATACTTCATTTTGTCAATTTGAAGATTCCTGAATTGAGAAAATCGTTTCAGTGAAATCAAAGAAAGCAATGTTGAGAGATCCCTGTTGTTTTTCTAAAGACAACTCCCTTAAATAGAGGGGTTGTGCCCCTTGGCAGTAAAAAAAACAAACAGTACATGCATTGTGTTCTGAACAGATCGTAATTTCCAATAATATTTTATTGGGAACAAGGCATACGACTGGCATGCAAACATTTCAGCTGTCATCCAGTTACTCACTGTCTAAAAATGTGCAAGTACAGGAGTCTAGAGGGTAGGTCATACTGGATTACACACTAGAGTTCAGACATTTTTAAAGGCAGTCTAACTGAGTCACAGCTTGCCCTGGAGTAAAAGCCCTCAGAGAATCGAGAGAGAGAGAAAGAGGGCAAGGGAGAGAGAGAGAATGAGTGACAGACAGAGAGAGGGAGGGAGAGAATGAGATCAACTCTGCAGCTCCTAATAAACCAACTAACTCCACCCCACTGCCTTTACTACTTCCGAGGCCTGAGATATGAGGTATGAGGCAGGTTTCCCATCACACATGAAAAGGACCATACGGTCATTGGGGAGGACAGGCAGCTGATCTATGCCTTTTTATTATTGCAGGATAATGATGAGGTCATTATTAACATGTCTGCTAGTGTATGGTGAAGAGGGCACGACAAAGCCTATTCCCCCTCAGGAAACTAAAAAGATTTAGCATGGGTCTTGAGATCCTCAAAAGGTTCTACAGCTGCAACATCGAGAGCATCCTGACTGGTTGCATCACTGCCTGGTACGGCAATTGCTCGGCCGCCGACCGTAAGGCACTACAGAAGGTAGTGCGTACGGCCCAGTACATCACTGGGGCTAAGCTGCCTGCCATCCAGGACCTCTACACCAGGCGGCGTCAGAGGAAGGCCCTAAAAAATGTCAAAGACGCCAGCCACCCCAGTCATAGACTGTTCTCTCTACTACCGCATGGCAAGCGGTACCGGAGTGCCAAGTCTAGGACAAAAAGGCTTGTTAACAGTTTTTAACCCCAAGCCATAAGACTCCTGAACAGGTAATCAAATGGTTACCCGGACTATTTGCATTGTGTGCCCCCCCCAACCGCTCTTTTACACTGATGCTACTCTCTATTTATCATATATGCATAGTCACTTTAACTATACATTCATGTACATACTACCCCAATTGGGCCGACCAACCAGTGCTCCCGCACGTTGGCTAACTGGGCTATCTGCATTGTGTCCCGCCACCCACCACCCGCCAACCCCTCTTTTTACGCTACTGTACAGTCACTTTAACCATATCTACATGTACATACTACTTCAATCAGCCTGACTAACCGGTGTCTGTATGTAGCCTTGCTACTTTTATAGCCTTGCTACTGTATATAGCCTGTCTTTTTACTGTTGTTTTATTTCTTTACTTACCTATTGTTCACTTAATACCTTTTTTGCACTATTGGTTAGAGCCTGTAAGTAAGCATTTCACTGTAAGGTCTACACCTGCTGTATTCCGTGCACGTGACAAATACACTTTGATTCGATGGTGATTTCTAATTGTTTTTGCCAAATGCTCAAAAGGAGTGTATAAGATCAGAAAAAAATGATGTATTGTGAATCTCCTACTTATTCATCTCTACGGTGTCCAGAACAAAGATTGCCATAGTACCGCACAGAGTGACGTTTCACTGCGGTCACATGGGTCGTACTGGGGTGCGGATGTAAAAATCCCACAAAATCTGCCGTTGGCGCACATTCAAATTAGCCCCAAGGGTGCCTTGTTAAAAATGGTTAATTCTCTTAAATTAAATACCATGACTGTTTTCTCATTAGCTGGGAATGTTGTTTGAAATGTCAGATACAACATACCTTAGTGATATCATTACCAACCTACTGCATACCGCTTAAAAATATGGACATATTTGAGTGCAGGGTCTGCTATTAGCATGCTAACACTCATTGAGACAGACTGGTAGAATAGATAGCATAACTAGCATTCACTGGTTGAAGTTGAAGTAACTTTTGAGTGTAATGGAGTTGACTGGTGACTATGACATGAATATATATAATTCACAACATTTGGACGTGAATCCAGTTCTATATTTTTTTAAAATTAAACTATGTGTGTCATTATTGTTTGAAATCAGGCTGAACTGCTTTGTTGATTGCTTCTGTACCCCGCTTCCGTGATTTTCCTCACTTTACGTATGGATCTTGTCACGGCTGTCGAAAGGAGTAGCGGACCAGCGTGTGAGTAGTTCCACATTTTATTTACTCTGTGAAACTCATGCAATACATCCAAATAACTGAATAGACAAAAAACAACAAACCGTGACGCAGAGAAGAACAAACACTACTCCAAAATAATCACCCACAAAACCCAGGAAGAAAAAGCCCTACATAAATATGATCTCCAATTAGAGACAACGAGGACCAGCTGCCTCCAATTGGAGATCATCCCAAACAAGCCAACATAGATATAAAAAAACTAGAACCTATGAACATAGAAATAGAAAACATAGAAAAACACAAAACACCCCCTGTCACGCCCTGACCTACTCTACCATAGAAAATAACATCTTACTGTGGTCAGGACGTGACAGATCTATCCCATTTTAAACCTGTTTTCATATTTATTTATCTTTTTAAATCGATCTCCTGGCACACATGATTTCTCAGTATGGGCGTGCTGCGGCATGCTGGGAAATTACAGTAAGTGATGGAAGATTCTCTGGCCTTTACTGTATGTGGCCTGTCAGAGGCTGTCTGGGCACTGGGAGGAGAGAGTGATTGAGTTGTTTTCCTCTTTCTGCTTGCTGGGGCTTGGGAAAGTTGAGGGGCTAGATCTGGGGCTGGGGTTGAGGCTGGAGCAGGGACTGGAGATGGGGCTGGATATTGGGACTGGGGGAGGGGATAGAGAAGGGGCTGGAGTTTGAGCTGGAGCAGGGGCTGGAGAAGGGGCTAGAGATGGGTCTGGAATTGGAGAATGGGCTAGAGATGGGTCTGGAATTGGAGCAGGGGCTGGAGAAGGGGCTGGAGTAGGGGCTGGAGTAGGGGCTGGCACTCATGTTTCCCGCAGCCAGTGTTTGGTTTTATCGTTCACCGATAATGTCAAGGAAATGTACAAATCATTCTCTTAAAAAGGAGATGCTATAGAGTGAGGGATAATCTTAGGCTGTATTGATTGTGAGAGAAATGCAGAGCACACAGAAAGAATACAGTATAGGTTGTCCCTCAGCCAAGTGAACCTGTTTACACCAGCAGCTGCAACATAACCACTGTAGTAAGGCTACTGTATGTTGTTACATAGAGATATGTGTCTTATGGTTTTTCTATAGCATTTGTTCTCACACCTGTTGGAATACAGTGCTCACTTTCATCTCAAGCATTCTTCTCCCCAATCTGAAGACTGCTCAGGTTGTGTGTTATATTATATGCAGGTGTCCATACTCCACATTGCTAGTGCTGCTCTGTATGTGTCATATTTCCATAGCTGCAGGAAGTAGGGGTGCTGAGGGTGCTGGAGCACCACCTGACAAATAAATAAAATAATACCCCATAATGACAAAGCGAAAACAGGTTTTTAGACATTTTTATCAATGTATAAAACAAAAAAACTGAAATACCTTATTTACATAAGTATTCAGGCCCTTTGCTATGAGACTCGAAATTTAGCTCAGGTGCATCCTGTTTATATTGATCATCCTTGAGATGTTTCTACAAATTGATTGGATTCCACCTGTGGTAAATTCAATTGATTGGATTTGGAAAGGCACACATCTGTCTATATAAGGTCCCACAGTTGACAGTGCATGTCAGAGCAAAAAACAAGCCATGAGGTCGAAGAAATTGTCTGTAGAGCTCCGAGATAGGAATGTGTTGAGGCACAGATCTGGGAAAGAGTACCAAAACATTTCTGCAGCATTGAAGGTCCTCAAAAATGCAGTGGCCTCCATCAATCTTAAATGGAAGAAGTTTGGAACCACCAAGACTTTTCCTAGAGCTGGCCACCCGGCAAAACTGAGAAGGGCCTTGGTCAGGGAGGTGACCAAGAACCCGATGGTCACTCTGACATAGCTCCAGAGTTCCTCTATGGATATTAGAGAACCTTCCAGAAGGACAACCATCTCTGCAGCACTCTACCAATCAGGTCTTTATGGTAGAATGGCCAGACGGAAGCCACTCCTCAGTAAAAGGCACACGACAGCCCGCTGGAGTTTGCCAAAACGCACCTAAAGGACTCTCAGACCATGAGAAACAAGATTCTCTGTTCTGATGAAACCAAGATTGAACTCATTTGCCTGAATCCCAAGCGCCATGTCTAGAGGAAACCTGACACCATCCCTACGGTGAAGCATGGTGGTGGCAGCATCATGCTGTGGGGATGTTTTTCAGCGGCAGGGACTGGGAGACTAGGCAGGATTGAGGGTCGCAGGAGTGGCTTTGGGACAAGTCTCAGAATGTCCTTGAATGGACCAGCCAGAACCCGGACTTGCACCCGATAGCAAAGGGTCTGAATACCTATGTAAATACGTTTTTATTTATATATATACATTTGCAAAAATGTAAAGAAAACTGTTTTTGCTTTGTCATTATGGAGTATTGTGTGTAGGAAAAAATAACTATTTAATCAATTTTAGACTAACGCTGTAACGTAACAAAATGTGGAAAAAGTCAAGAGGTCTGAATACTTTCCGAATGCACATATACAAATATACACAAAACATCTTCACGTGGCCATGCCTATTTCTCACAAGGAGAAAGGCTCTCAAAATGCATCATATTATTCTATAGTGTGGCTCCAAACACAGAGACAGCCACAGAAGAGAAAAAAAAATGGTACACATGAAACAACCCGCTCTCAATGAGTGTAAACAGCCTGCTGCTGCCGCTCTGCTAGTCATCAGATGGGGTGAGGAGAGGAGGTATGGGGCCCACGTGGGTAACTGGGGGGGGCCTGCCTTGATTGGGTACATTTTTTATATGAATTACGTTCTTTTTCTTAGAATTGTTTTTCTTTCTTATTTCCATATAACGGACATCTTTGCAGTGAGATTACACAATGAATATAAAGGATCTTTCCTGTTCTGGGAAATGCCTTCAATCACAAGCTCAATTTATATGAGCAATGTACAAATATATCACTGTCATACTTTCCTGTAAGTATGTGTTTTATTTACTCAGTAACTACAAATATAAAACACGGTTTACACAATGCGTTTAAAATATTTTAAAGACACTCCTCAAGAGCAACTTGTATGAGTTTCAGGGCAATATGGCAATATACCTTAAATAATGAGAAAAATCTGAATGTTGAATATGTAAATGTTCTAAGTGCACTCTTTTCTCACACCTCAAATGAATATTTCAGTGTATAAACAACACAACGCAAATACCATTGTGGTCTCGCAATAAAGAAAACGCTTCCTTCCGAAAACATTAATTAAACATTTCCACATCCCAATTTTAATTATACATATTTACAACAACAGCGAACATCAAAAAGTAAAACAACCTCAAACTATCCAAACAAATGGAAAACGACTATGCCCAAACCCTAACTTTAAACAATGTGACACGCCCTTAGCTCAGTGTACTGTGCTCAGAGTCCCTCCCCTCCGGTGTCTCTCCCCCCCCCCCCTCCCACCCAGACTCAGTGAGCAATCAAGTAGCCAGACAGAGTAGAGCAAACCTTGTCTGATATCCACAAAGGCCATGTGATACTTCAGATATCACCATCACTGATTTTGAGTGCTGGTATTGATTTAAAAAGCAGCGGTTCTAAAATTAGAGTTCCGAAGCACTCTGATTGGGGCACAGGCACCTCTCTGGCCAGGCTAAGCCAATCAGGAGTGGAGGTGACTAAAACCTTTGATGACAGGCCGGCTGGGCCCCCCAGATGGCCCTGCGTAGCGGAGTGAAGGGGTCCCGGATTCCCTGCTCCCTCCCTGAGATAACATAGACATTCCTCGGTGCATACTCTGCTTTTCCACAAGCCTCTCCCTTAATTCCAATGGACTGTGTAGAATGCCAGAGCACCCAGGCAGTCGGTCGCTGTGGATGAGCGGAAATGAAAAAAAAAACACTACTCTAATCTGTGTGAGCCCTGGTCTGGCCTGAGGTCAGTGCACCTGCACGCGTGCAGCAGGGAATAAGATACTAATAACACACGCTACACACGGCATGGAGGCTGAACGTACAGTACATCTGTGCCATACAGTGTGTGGACCTGGAGCAACAAAACACATACGTGGTGGGATTAAACCTATAAGTGAGTCAGAGGGCTGGATTAAAGGACAGTGGAGTTCAGTCGGGAGTGATCTCCTGGACAAGCAGATCAAGCAGGTCTGGGATCAGATCAATGCGTTGGGGAGTCAGTCAGTCACACACGGTCAGACAAAGACATACTGTAATCACCTGCATTCATTAGCTACTTGCCGGGCACTGTGATCCACACCAGTCTCTACTACAGACTCCAACACCACTGAGTCAGACCAGGCCCCGTCGCTGTCTGGTGCCCTGGTTTAAATCAAATTCTGACTACTAGAGTCAGGCTCCCACCACTGTGAGATCTAATAAAATTCAGCTATGCTATTATTTCCAATGTAAGCCAGTTCTCCCTCAAGTTATCTCCTCCTATCCCTCATACTTTGGCCACTCCAGAAAGAAAATGAGTCGGCCAAATTCCAGAAACGCATAGCTGCGGTATTAAAGTCTGGTCCATATCCAGTAAAAGAAAGAGAGAGGGCGATTTTTTTTTTTAACGTGGTCAGGATCAGGTGATCAAGAGACAGCAAGACTCAGTGTGGAGAAAGAAAAACTAGAAAAACAATGACGATGGAAGACAGAAAAAAGGAAAGGAGAGGTAAAAAAAGACTACAAGGAAGGAGAGTTCACACAGTCAAAAGGAGCAACAATAAAACAGTAGAAAGAGAGAGAAAAACAAATCCGACAGGGAATGATTTACTGCACTGCGCCAAAGCCAGGCAGAGCCATCAATCTCCACCGCTTCTCAATTCTTCTGGAAATCAATTCAGTCCATTGGTCTGCTGCTTTATTTATGTGTCACCACCATTAGGGGAAAAAACATCAGTGCCATGATGGGTCTCCATCTCTCCAATGCATTCAGCAGCCTCCCCAGTGGACCAGAACAGCAGCAGCACTTCTAGAATGAGGCAGCAAATCTAAGTGGTTCACTTTGTAGGACAATGGACATTACTGGACACACTGGGGAAAGACTTGCCACTGCAGGTGTTCTTTTCCACAGAGGCATGTCCCACCACCTGACACACTGGATGAAGATCACAGAGTGTCTCAATGTCCTTCCTTCCTTAGTTACCTCCCTCGGAAGTCGTCGTAGTCGATCACATCAAGAGGAGAGAATCCAACCCGACCATGTCTCACACAGTGTAGTGTCAAAGGGAATTGTGGCTGTGACCTGGCCATAAGAAGAGTGTTTCAGTGGTCTATCTATACATTTAGGTGTATATACAATACAATCTACAAGAAGGTCAGACATTGTTATGATCGTGCCAACATCCACAGGTGTGGTCCTGTGCCAACTGGCTCCTGTCCTGTGAAACCTGGGTCTGCACCCTCATCTTGTCCACAGGGTGAAGCTCATCCAGAGGGGGGAAAGGGGCACCTTCAGACTAACAATGACTAGAAAGTTCTTCTCTCCCTTGCCAAGGAAAAGGGGGCACCCCGAGACTGCCAAAGACTAGGTGCTACCCTCCCTTGACAAGGGAAAGGGGGCACCCCGAGACTGCCAAAGACTATAATGTTCAACCGACTTGCCAAGGGAAAGGGGGCACACTGAGATTGCCAAAAACTAGAATGTTCTGTCCTCCCCTGCTAAGCTCACCAACACAGGTCCAGAACCAGCTAGTCAGTCTCAGGAGAGCCTGACAGCAGGCAGAGCAGAGAGGCCCAGCAGAGGTTTATTAAAAGAAAACAAGAGTAGAGAATGCAGGGATGTGTACACTTAATACCAGGGCAGAAGAAATCCACCGCTCAGCCTTCGTGGGAGCCTCTGAAGAAACGGCAGGCATGTCTGAATGCAACAGACCACCAGTTCACTCCTGTTCTCCAACACTAAATTATGGAAAACATAATCTTTCCGCTGTGTGACGGGATACATTTTGTCTGGCCCCCTCTCATTATACCCCATGAGGTGCCAGGTTATTTAAGTTTACACTTGAAGTTTGGCTGCTTGGGATGTTCAGGAGAGGAGGACTGAAACAGTGGGAATCAGGAGGACTGGTAGAGAGGTATGCCTGGGCCCTTTGAAGATAGAGTCAGTAGACAGAGAAAGAAAGTCCACAAAACTGCAGCAACCCTCTGTTTGTCTCAACCACATTACTTCTTCTGAAACCAGATGACCCAGTACAAAGAACAACACACTACTGGAAGCTCTCCACTATCTCACTTTAATAATATTGGAAGTATTTAGGGTCACAAAACAAAAGTTTCGAGGGAAAAACATGAATTTCCTATCCTTTCTCCCGGTTGGGCTTTACAGGCTTAAATGCTACTTAATGAGAATCCGGTGCATTACTTATTTATACAGTATATGAAATGCATACTGTAAGCAGCCTGAGAGTCTGCTCTGTTAATTGAACAAATCATCCTCACCACTTAACTAATCTGGCTGAGAGCATTTCTGCCATATTGTTTATCAGGCTAGCTGATAAACAACAATATGCCTCTCCCCATCTGCCAACATATGGATGCATGGTATGTCACCAACACATGTTGCATACAACACAATGAATCATTTAACAGTTGACAACAGCATTCTGATTCATTATAACCACATAGTAAATTATTACAAGAAGAAAAGGGTAAACAACTTTGTCACATTGCTGCAGATAAGCTGGGTGTAATTCAGTGATAGTAAATACAAACTCATTAGTAGCCTATGGCATGAAAGGAAAACTTGCTGGCAGTGAACCAGCGATGAGGGGCACTGAGCCATGGCTGACAAAGCTCAAGCACCTGACACACACTGCTCTAGAATGCTCACCCCTCCATTCACCCCCCTCTCCTCTCTTCCAACAGGCCTACACTCCCTCCTTATTTCCTGTTTCAACAGTTCCACATACACAGAGCTGTTACATCCTGGGTCTTAGCTGACTGGTACTACACTTATTTTGCTCTCTGCCTCTACTCCCATTTAAAGATGGCAGGTAGCCTAGCATTTAGAGTGTTTGGCCAGTAGTTGAAAGGTCGCTGGTTTGAAATCCCAAGCAGACAAGGTGAAAAATCTGTTGATGTGCCCTTGAGCAAGGCACTTAACCCTAATTTGCTCCAGGGACACTGTACTACTACGGTTTACCCTGTAAAACAACACATTTCACTGGACCTATCCAGAGTATGTGACAATACAACTAAACATTTTTGTCCTCCCCATTCTCTGGCTCAATCAGGGAAATATGACTTGAAAAAGACCAGTTTCTCATCACCCTGAAGTAGAATAGGGACATACTCTAACTCTATATCCTCTCTCTATCTCCCTCTATTATGCTCTAAAGATCCCTACCAGTCTGCTTGGCAAAAAAAATCCCTGTGGCACACACTGGAATGTCGATTTGAGTTAATTAAATCTCCTGGCATCTGCTCTGCTCGGGCAATTACTGCAGTGAGAAGCCACGCGACGAGAGCCCTGCAAGAAGGTGCTCGAAGAGGATCAGACTGGGAGAATGGTTAGAATAGAGCCATGGTTCACCGGGCACTGTCTTCTCTACTCCATGTTTCACAGCGGGGCCCCTTTGCATGAGGAAGTAATGGAATAACATTTCTATGCAGATTTTAATAGCTGCTGCCAGCCTGCCGCTTCGTTCATCTCACAGAGCTTCATTGAATTAGCCTCTCTCTGTTCACAGTGTATCATCTCTCTCTCTCTGTTCTCACCCAACATCCTCTTTCCCAAACAATCCCCTCTCTGTGAATAGAAAGACATTAAAGAGACATCAAACATGCATGTCTTCTACAGAGGAAACAGTTCCCTTTCCATTTCCATTTCACCAACAACAAAAACAGCAATTCACAAATGTGAATAATTTTTTGTACCAGTCAGTCTGTTGGGAGATGAATCTGCAGCAGCAACGGTCCTCTCAGAGCTGGGGGCATTCTAGTCTCTGAGCTCTGAGCAGCGTATTCAAATGTACAAGTAGTAAAACTCTGCCCTCTGCAGGATAACAGCTCTAAATGATCTCTGTGGGTCTGATTGGCCCTCGAGTGGAGAAGCTGCTTTCTGCTGTTTCCTCACTGTGACATGGTTCGAGATCCATTACTGGAGTGTTTGTCTTTGTGGGGGTAGAGGAATACGTTTCACAGGAGGTTTCTTATTCTCTCACAGACTTGTAAAACTGCATGAATCATCTCATTTTTAAAAGACACCTGGCATACCAAACACACATAACAAACAGTCGTGGCCAAAAGTCGTGGCCAAAAAAATTACAAATATTCATTTTCACACAGTCTGCTGCCTCAGTTTGTATGATGGCAATTTGCATATACTCCAGAATGTTATGACGAGTGATCAGATGAATTGCAAAGTCCCTCTTTGCCATGCAAATGAACTGAATACCCCAAAAGCATTTCCACTGCATTTCAGCCCTGCCACAAAAGGTCCAGCTGACATGTCAGTGATCCTCTCCTTAACACAGGTGTGAGTGTTGACGAGTACAAGGCTGGAGATCACTCTGTCATGCTGATTGAGTTCAAATAACAGACTGGAAGCTTCAAAAGGGGGGTGGTGCTTGGAATCATTGTTCTTCCTCTGTCAACCATGGTTACCTGCAAGGAAACACGTGCCGTCATCATTGCTTTGCACAAAAAGGGCTTCACAGGCAAGGATATTGCTGCCAGTAAGATTGCACCTAAATCAACCATTTATCGGATCATCAAGAACTTCAAGAAGAGCGGTTCAATTGTTATGAAGAAGGCTTCAGGGCGCCCAAGAAAGTCCAGCAAGCGCCAGGACCGTCTCCTAAAGTTGATTCAGCTGCGGGATTGGGGAAACACCAGTACAAAGCTTGCTCAGGAATGGCAGCAGGCAGGTGTGAGTGCATCTGCATGCACAGTGAGGCAAAGACTTTTGGAGGATGGCCTGGTGTCACGAAGGGCAGCAAAGAAGCCACTTCTCTCCAGGAAAAACATCAGGGACAGACTGATATTCTGCAAAAGGTACAGGGATTGGACTACTGAGGACTGGGGTAAAGTCATTTTATCTGATGAATCCCCTTCCCGATTGTTTGGGGCATCTGGAAAAAAGCTTGTCCGGAGAAGACAAGGTGAGCGCTACCATCAGTCATGTGTCATGCCAACAGTAAAGCATCCTGAGACCATTCATGTGTGGGGTTGCTTCTCAGCCAAGGGAGTGGGCTCACTCACAATTTTGCCTAAGAACACAGACATGAATAAAGAATGGTACCAACACATCCTCCGACAGCAACTTCTCCCAACCATCCAGGAACAGTTTGGTGACGAACAATGCCTTTTCCAGCATGATGGAGCACCTTGCCATAAGGCAAAAGCGATAACTAAGTGGCATCAATATTTTGGGTCCATGGCCAGGAAACTCCCCAGACCTTAATCCCATTGAGAACTTGTTATCAATCCTCAAGAGGCGGGTGGACAAACAAAAACCCACAAATTCTGACCAACTCCAAGCATTGATTATGCAAGAATGGGTTGCCATCAGTCAGGATGTGGCCCAGAAGTGAATTGACACCATGCCAGGGTGGATTGCAGAGGTCTTGAAAAAGAAGGGTCAACACTGCAAATATTGACTCCATGCATCAACTTCATGTAATTGTCAATAAAGGCCTTTGACACTTATGAAATGCTTGTAATTATACTTCAGTATTCCATAGTAACATCTGACAAAAATATCTAAAGACACTGAAGCAGCAAACTTCGTGGAAATTAATATTTGTGTCATTCTCAAAACGTTTGGCCACAACTGTAGGTACACAGTAGAAGTTGCATATTCCTGCTAACCTTTTTGCTTTAGTCCGGTAGGAGCTGGAGACACACACCCAGAAAGTATACAAGGTGCAGACTAACGGACCGTAAACATTACATACAAAGAAAGTTGAAGTATTCTACTGTTGAAACAACGACTCTCTGGTAACTCTGATACAAGCCCAGTGAACCATGTCATATTGGTACGGAGTCACTGTTTGTTTAACTAAGAGGAAGCACATCTCCATAGTCACTTCTGAGACATACAACCGGAGCTGTCTACTGGAGCAGAGCAGGATGTATCTTCACAGTGTGATTGTGTTTGTGTGTGTTGAATTTATCAGTCATTATCACACATTTTAATGAGATATACCAGAAAGGCCAAAAATGTAAATTGCATGTATCATTTAATGTCCTCAGAAAAAGTAATCCATAAAAAATGCAGCCGAATTAACAAAAATGAAATGTATGAATGAAAAGTAATTGCACATCATTGATTAACAAGACGTTACTTGGGTTTCAGTTGGTCTCAATTATTCAAACAATTGAGCATTCATTCATATCCATGATTTATAAATCTGCAGGTGTTTGATCGTCAGAGCTGAAATGTTTCTCTGTAGGCTGACCCCTGACCCCTAGGCTTTGACCACAGGCGACTGATTCCAGGGCACTGGACAGCCTGTGTCTGTTTGAGCCACTGATGTTGATTAGCCTTGTAGATGACCCTGTAATTCATTACTGCAAACCATTGAGGTGATAAGAGGAAACATCCCTCTCATAACCTTTCCCAAATTGTTTGCCTACTTTAAACTCTTTCAGGAGCAGCATTGAGATATTTAATGCACTCTAACGAACCCACAGACACAGACCAGCTAAATGAGTCAGGTTACAATACAGTCCAACTGGTAGACTTTCTCTCTTAACCTTTTACTGCAGTGGGCTAAATCAGGATCACACCAAGTGTTCTTTGGTAGTCTTAAACAAATCTAGTTTGAAACAAAAGTATACACCTCACACACATGGTTATGGGCAACAAAAAAAGAAGACGCCTGTACCATATCAGATACTGAGTTGAAATGTACACAATTTCGAGTTTGCATCCCAATATTACACTTTATACCACAGCATTGTTGAATACTAATTTCTGATTGGCTAGAAAGGCATTCTACACTGAACAAAAATATAAACGCAACATGTAAAGTGTTGGTTCCATGTTTCATGAGCTGAAATAAAAGATCCCAGAAATTTTCCAGATGCACAAAAAGCTTATTTCTCTGAGCATTTCTCCTTTTCCAAGATAATCAATCCACTTGACAGGTGTGGCATATCAAGAAGCTGACAACATGATCATTACACAGGTGCACCTTGTGCTGGGGACAATAAAAGGCCTCTCTAAAATGTGCAGTTTTGTCACACAACACAATGCCACAGATGTCTCAAGTTTTGCGGGAGAGTGCAATTGGCATGCTGACTGCTGGAATGTCCACCAGAGTTGTTGCCAGAGAATTTAATGTTAATTTCTCTACCATAAGCCGCCTCTAACATCGTTTTAGAGAATTTGGCAGCACGTCCAACCGGCCTCACAACCGCAGACCACGTGTAAACACGCCAGCCCAGGACCTCCACATCCGGCTTCTTCACCTGCAGGATCATCTGAGACCAGCCACCCGGACAGCTTATAAAACTGAGGAGTATTTCTGTCTGTAATAAAGCCCTTATGTGGGGAAAAACGAATTGTGATTGGCTGGGCCTGGCTCCCACGTGGTTGGGTCTATCTCCTCCCAGCCCCCCCCCCCATGGCTGCGCCCCTGCCCATTAATGTGAAATCCAATGATTAGGGCCTAATGAATTTATTGCAATTCACTGATTTCCCTATATGAACTGTAACACAGTAAAATCGTTGAAAATGTTGCATGTTGCGTTTATATTTTGGTTCAGTATAGAATGGACATTAAGACCAGCTAACAGGACAGTTGGAAAAGATATCGGGACACGTTGCAATAATGACGCAATATGCGCCTACACATTTACATTTACATTTAAGTCATTTCGCAGACGCTCTTATCCAGAGCGACTTACAAATTTGTGCATTCACCTTATGATATCCAGTGGAACAACCACTTTACAATAGTGCATCTAAATCTTTTAAGGGGGGGGGGGGGGGTTAGAAGGATTACTTTATCCTATCCTAGGTATTCCTTAAAGAGGTGGGGTTTCAGGTGTCTCCGGAAGGTGGTGATTGACTCCGCTGTCCTGGCGTCGTGAGGGAGCTTGTTCCACCATTGGGGTGCCAGAGCAGCGAACAGTTTTGACTGGGCTGAGCGGGAACTGTGCTTCCTCAGAGGTAGGGGGGTCAGCAGGCCAGAGGTGGATGAACGCAGTGCCCTTGTTTGGGTGTAGGGCCTGATCAGAGCCTGAAGGTATGGAGGTGCCGTTCTTTCACAGCTCCGTAGGCAATCACCATGGTCTTGTAGCGGATGCGAGCTTCAACTGGAAGCCAGTGGAGAGAGCGGAGGAGCGGGGTGACGTGAGAGAACTTGGGAAGGTTGAACACCAGACGGGCTGCGGCGTTCTGGATGAGTTGTAGGGGTTTAATGGCACAGGCAGGGAGCCCAGCCAACAGCGAGTTGCAGTAATCCAGACGGGAGATGACAAGTGCCTGGATTAGGACCTGCGCCGCTTCCTGTATGAGGCAGGGTCGTACTCTGCGAATGTTGTAGAGCATGAACCTACAGGATCGGGTCACCGCCTTGATGTTAGTGGAGAACGACAGGGTGTTGTCCAGGATCACGCCAAGGTTCTTAGCACTCTGGGAGGAGGACACAAGGGAGTTGTCAACCGTGATGGCGAGATCATGGAACGGGCAGTCCTTCCCCGGGAGGAAGAGCAGCTCCGTCTTGCCGAGGTTCAGCTTGAGGTGGTGATCCGTCATCCACACTGATATGTCTGACAGACATGCAGAGATGCGATTCGCCGCCTGGTTATCAGAAGGGGGAAAGGAGAAGATTAATTGTTTGTCGTCTGCATAGCAATGATATGAGAGACCATGTGAGGATATGACAGAGCCAAGTGACTTGGTGTATAGCGAGAATAGGAGAGGGCCTAGAACAGAGCCCTGGGGGACACCAGTGGTGAGAGCGCATGGTGCGGAGACAGATTCTCGCCACGCCACCTGGTAGGAGCGACCTGTCAGGTAGGACGCAATCCAAGCGTGGGCCGCGCCGGAGATGCCCAACTCGGAGAGGGTGGAGAGGAGGATCTGATGGTTCACAGTATCAAAGGCAGCAGATAGGTCTAGAAGGATGAGAGCAGAGGAGAGAGAGTTAGCTTTAGCAGTGCGGAGAGCATCCGTGACACAGAGAAGAGCAGTCTCAGTTGAATGCCCAGTCTTGAAACCTGACTGATTAGGATCAAGAAGGTCATTCTGAGAGAGATAGCAGGAGAGCTGGCCAAGGACGGCACGTTCAAGAGTTTTGGAGAGAAAAGAAAGAAGGGATACTGGTCTGTAGTTATTGACATCGGAGGGATCAAGTGTAGGTTTTTTCAGAAGGGGTGCAACTCTCGCTCTCTTGAAGACGGAAGGGACGTAGCCAGCGGTCAAGGATGAGTTGATGAGCGAGGTGAGGTAGGGGAGAAGGTCTCCGGAAATGGTCTGGAGAAGAGAGGGGATAGGGTCAAGTGGGCAGGTTGTTGGGCGGCCGGCCGTCACAAGACGCGAGATTTCATCTGGAGAGAGAGGGGAGAAAGAGGTCAAAGCACAGGGTAGGGCAGTGTGAGCAGGACCAGCGGTGTCGTTTGACTTCGCAAACGAGGATCGGATATCGTCAACCTTCTTTTCAAAATGGTTGACGAAGTCATCCGCAGAGAGGGAGGAGGGGGGGGGGGGGGAGGAGGATTCAGGAGGGAGGAGAAGGTAGCAAAGAGCTTCCTAGGGTTAGAGGCAGATGCTTGGAATTTAGAGTGGTAGAAAGTGGCTTTAGCAGCAGAGACAGAAGAGGAGAATGTAGAGAGGAGGGAGTGAAAGGATGCCAGGTCCGCAGGGAGGCGAGTTTTCCTCCATTTCCACTCGGCTGCCCGGAGCCCTGTTCTGTGAGCTCGTAGTGAGTCGTCGAGCCACGGAGCAGGAGGGGAGGACCGAGCCGGCCTGGAGGATAGGGGACAGAGAAGATCAAAGGATGCAGAAAGGGAGGAGAGGAGGGTTGAGGAGGCAGAATCAGGAGATAGGTTGGAGAGGGTTTGAGCAGAGGGAAGAGATGATAGGATGGAAGAGGAGAGAGTAGCGGGAGAGAGAGAGCGAAGGTTGGGACGGCGCAATACCATCCGAGTAGGGGCAGAGTGAGAAGTGTTGGATGAGAGCAAGAGGGAAAAGGATACAAGGTAGTGGTCGGAGATTTGGAGGGGAGTTGCAATGAGATTAGTGGAAGAACAGCATCTAGTAAAGATGAGGTCAAGCGTATTGCCTGCCTTGTGAGTAGTGGGGGAAGGTGAGAGGGTGAGGTCAAAAGAGGAGAGGAGTGGAAAGAAGGAGGCAGAGAGGAATGAGTCAAAGGTAGACGTGGGGAGGTTAAAGTCACAAAGAACTGGGAGAGGTGAGCCATTTTCAGGAAAGGAACTTATCAAGGCTTCAAGCTCATTGATGAACTCTCCAAGGGAACCTGGAGGGCGATAAATGATAAGGATGTTAAGCTTGAAAGGGCTGGTAACTGTGACAGCATGGAATTCAAATGAGGAGATAGACAGATGGGTCAGGGGAGAAAGAGAGAATGTCCACTTGGGAGAGATGAGGACTCCAGTGCCACCACCCCGCTGGCTCGATGCTCTAGGGGTATGCGAGAACACGTGGGCAGACGAAGAGAGAGCAGTAGGAGTAGCAGTGTTATCTGTGGTAATCCATGTTTCCGTCAGCGCCAGGAAGTCTAGGGACTGGAGGGTAGCATAGGCTGAGATGAACTCTGCCTTGTTGGCCGCAGACCGGCAGTTCCAGAGGCTGCCGGAGACCTGGAACTCCACGTGGGTCATGCGCGCAGGGACCACCAGGTTAGAGTGGCAGCGGCCACGCGGTGTGAAGCGTTTGTATGGCCTGTGCAGAGGGGAGAGAACAGGGATAGACAGACGCATAGTTGACAAGCTACAGAAGTGTTGTTTCTTGTATTATTGTCTCTTGTGTCTTTAGACAACTGTTTCACTTTGATATCCTTTTTCTTCTGTCCTGATTTTCTCTTTCTTTTCTTCTGTTAACTAGATATTCTTTGTTGTTCTTCGTTAGCTAGCTAGCTTCTTCCAAAAGAGTCCCTAGCAACTGCTTAGCAACTGGTAAACAATTCAGCTAGCTAAGATAACTACAATTTTATTTCAAAAGCCTATCTTCTTTGTTTGTTGCTTGTTTTTTCTCCTCTTCAGTCTTGCAGTTTTCTTTTGCTTTTTTCCGATGTACTTCACTCTAAAAACCATGTAAATTTCAATATTTGTAGGAGCTCATTTTTCAGCTGCTGCTGCTCAAATTGGAGTTCCGGAACACATGCAGACTGTACTTGCTACAGAATGCTAAACCAACAACTACACAAACTTAAATTGGATACATTGTAAACACAGATCCAACGATGAAAAAACATAGCTTTTTGAGCTTCTGAAGACTTAACGTGGTGAGTGATGAACATGCATTTATCTGGTCCCTACTGTTGCAGTCGTGACGTAAGTGCCACTATGCTGTCAAATCATCCCACATGTTTCTAGTTTGACCAGCTGTTTTCGGTTGTCATATTGGCAGGTCTGTGAGCAACAAACTATTTAGCCAGCTTCTAGCCTAGTGTTTGATATGCAATGCGATCTCCTTATAATTAACAGTCAGTTTTGACGAGTGTCCTTACGAGAAGGCAAACTTTTCTAGCTATGCCAGGCAAAATTGTGCATTATCAGCTAGCTCATTGTTATGGGTGTATCCAAATAAATTTCAAGAGAAAAAAACTACTTTGCTGTTCTTCTGGCTGCAGAGGTCGTGACTGTGTTAGCCGTAGCTAGCTGGATCGTTGCCAGCGAGCACGGCAATGGAACATTAAGCACGAATGATTGGGTCGCGTCTCTAGCAAGCAAAATATTAGAAAGTATGAATTCACTTATATAAATGAAAATATCAATGAAAAAATATTATTCTACCGATAAATGTGTGCTTAGTATTGTTTTCTTCGGCAATTGTGGTATAAGCGGGATACATAGCTTAAACAAATGCAAAGGAATAAATGTTTCTGTTATTCCGGCTCCAGAGGTAGTGACTATGTAGCCGGATAAGAATGTTGCCAATGAACATGGAAAGGGAACATATATAACGAGCGACTGAGTCGCATCTCTAGCAAGCAAAAGATGGAAAAAGTATGCATTTCCATTGAAAAATTGAAATATCAACGAAATTAAGTATTTCTAACGAAAGCAAATGTGTGCTTTCATATTGATTTCTTTGGCTACTGTGGTATAAGCTGGATACACGCCTCCATTCTGTACATTACCTTGGAAAAATGAACTATGCAAAGGGACTCAGCGCGTCATTATTTCCAAGGTACAGAACGTCCCTTACTTATATACATCACATAAAACTGTAATATAACAAAACCTTTCGACATATTGCATTCTGAATGAATTCAGACCCCTTGACATTTTCCACATTTTGTTGCATTACAGCCTTATTCTAAAATGGATTCAATTGTTTCTCCCCCTCATCAAATCTACACACAATACCCGATAATGACAAAGCAAAACATTTTTCGAAATGTTGGCAACTTTATAAAAAATGTGAAACTGAAATATCACATTCACATAAGTATTCAGACCCTTTACTCAGTACTTTGTTGAAGCTCCTTTCGCAGCGATTACAGTGTCAAGTTTTCTTAGGTATGATGCTACAAGCTTGGCACACCTGTATTTGGTGTCTCCCATTCTTCTATGCAGATCCTCTCAAGCTCTGTCAGATTGGATGGGGAGCGTCGCTACAGAGCTATTTTCAGGTCTCTCCAGAGATGTTCGATTGGGTTCAAGTCCGGGCTCTGGCGGGGCCACTCAAGGACATTCAGAGACTTGTCCCGAAGCCACTTCTGCGTTGTCTTGGCTGTGTGCTTAGGGTCGTTGTCGTGTTGGAAGGTGAACCTTCGCCCCAGTCTAAGGTCCTGAGCACTCTGGAGCAGGTTTTCATCAAGGATCTCTCTGTACTTTGCACTGTTCATCTTTCTCTCGATTCTGACTAGTCTCCCAGGCCCTGCTGCTGAAAAACATCCCCACAGCATGATGCTGCCACCACCATGCTTCACCGTAGGGATGGTGCCAGGTTTCCTCCAGACGTGACGCTTGGCATTCAGGCCAAAGAGATTCATCTTGATTAATCTTGATCATTCTCATGGTCTGAGTCCTTTAGACCAAGCAAGCTGTCATGTGCATTTTACTAAGGTGTCGCTTCCGTCTGGCCACTCTACCATAAAGCCTGATTGGTGGAGTGCTGCAGAGATGGTTGTCCTTGTAGATGGTTCTCCCATCTCCACAGAGAAACTCTTGAGCTATATCAGTGTGACCTTCAATGCCGCAGAAATCTTTTGGTACCCTTCCCCAGATCGGTGCCTCGACACAATCCTGTCTCGGCGCTCTACGGACACGTCCTTCGACCTCATGGCTTGGTTTTTGCTCTGACATGCACTGTCAACTGTGGGACCTTATACAGACAGTTGTGTGCCTTTCCAAATCATGTCCAATTAATTGAATTTACCACAAGTGGACTCCAATAAAGTTGTAGAAACAACTCAAGGATGATCAATGGAAACAGGATACACTTGAGCTCAATTTCGAGTCTCATTGCAAAGGGTCTGAATACTTATGTAAATAAGGTATTTCTGTTTTGTATTTTTAATACATTTGCAAACATTTCTAAAAACCTGTTTTCGCTTTGTCATTATGTGGTATTGTGTGTAGATTGACGAGGAAAAGAATAAGCCTGTCCCGTAACAAAATGTGGAAAAAGTCAAGGGGTCTGAATACTTTGTGAATGCACTGTAGAAACACCAGATTTTCTGCGAATTGAATAACACATTCATACATAACAAAAAGGACAGTCAAAAAATAAATCAACCCCAAAGATGCAAAAAAAAACATCTCTAGCTGAAACTGACAGATTTTGATGGGGATTTTTTTGTTATGTAACTTAGATGCAACTTAGTTCTATGTAACTTAGATGTGTCAATCGAACCTAGGGGGTTTTAACGCTGTAAAAAAATAGGTCCTTCCCACTAGCTTCTCTACTTTAAATGATATAAAATGTTCTGTCGAAAAGAGAGACCCTAGAAAATGAGGTATTCTTTCCCTTTTTAATGGAATTGGGCTGATAAGCCATCAGAGCCCAGCAAACTGTGTAGGCTATGTGCTGCAGAGAACATCACATCCCTTCCTCCATAGGTATCCTAGCCATAGTGTCCTGAAATAGCAGCCTTAATCCTAATGGGGCCCAGTGGAGGCAGTGGCCCGGCCGGTGATGAATCCACCCTGAAAGCCCAGAGTCCCCAGGCGAGGGGCGCCACCTAGGGCCAAAACACCTCCCTCCCCTCCTCTGGCACTGGTCCCTTGCGCTCCATGCCTGCTCCGGCACCCGTCAGCTCTCATTAAACCGCTACCGCTCCCTTTTTCCCCCTTTCCCTTCCTCTCTCCACTTATTCTAAAAGACACCACCACAAAGCTCTGGGCTGCCAGGGTCTCCGTTGACCTCCTTGGGGGCAGGTCGCTTACATACAAAATTTCACATTTCTGGTGGTCAATTTAGTTCATACTGAAAGTAAAATTCAAATGTGAAATCAGAAACCCAAGAGTGAAGCAGAGTGGCTGGGAGAGGAGAGCAGAGAGGAGGGAGATGTATTTGTGGTTTTGCAGCGTCAGCTGGAACTGCCACTGGATTATGTGTACATTACACATTTAAAGGAAATCGGAAAAAAAGGAGAGGGAACGTTTCACAGTATAGGTGGTGGGGAAATGCAGACGACAAGGACATTAACTCCACTTCAGGTTTTACAGAGGCTGCTGCTGCAGCACTAATCTGCATACAGTTACTGTATTCACTTCATCATGCACTACCAATGTCTTTTTTCCATAATATGCAAAGATAATTTCATAGGTGAGATATATGTATTGTCATCAGCTGAGGTATCAAAGCCCTTGGGGGGGAGAAAAGGTCATTATACATCTACAGTATATTGAAGTGCATCTGCAGTGCCTTGCAAAAGTATTCATCCCCCTTGGCATTTTTTCCTATTTTGTTGCATTACAACCTGTAATTTAAGTGGATTCTTATTTGGATTTCATGTAACGGACATACACAAAATAGTCAAAATTGGTGAAGTGAAATGAAAAAAAATAACTTGTTTAAAAAAAAATACATATATATATTTATTTTTTTAAGTATATGCATATGTATTCACCACCTTTGCTATGAAGCCCCTAAAGAAGATCTGGTGCAACCAAATACCTTCAGAAATCACATAATTAGTTAAATAAAGTCCACCTGTGTGCAATCTAGGTGTCACATGATCTATCACGTGATCTCAGTATATATACACCTGTTCTGAAAGGCCCCAGAGTCTGCAACACCACTAAGCAAGGGGCACCACCAAGCAAGCGGCACCCTGAAGACCAAGGAGCTCTCCAAATAGGCCAGGGACAGAGTTGTGGAGAAGTACAGATGAGGGTTGGGTTATAAAAAAATATCCCGAAACTTTGAACATCCCACTGAGCACCATTAAATCCATTATTAAAATATTGAAAGAATTTGGCACCACAACAAAACTCCAAAACTCATGGACCAGGCAGGAGGGCATTAATCAGAGAGGCAACAAAGAGACCAAAGATAACCCTGAAGGAGCTGCAAAGCTCCACAGCGGAGATTGGAGTATCTGTCCATAGGACCACTTTAAGCCGTACACTCCACAGAGCTGGGCTTTACGGAAGATTGGCCAGAAAAAAAGCCATTGCTTGAAGAAAAAAATAAGCAAACATGTTTGTGGTTCGCCAAAAGGCATGTGGCGCAAACCCAACACCTCCCATCACCCCGAGAACACCATCCCCATAGTGAAGCATGATGGTGGCAGCATCATGCTGTGGGGATGTTTTTCATCAGCAGGGACTGGGAAACTGGTCAGAATTGAAGGAATGATGGATGGCGCTAAATACAGGGAAATTCTTGAGGGAAACCTGTTTCAGTCTTCCAGAGATTTGAGACTGGGACAGAGGTTCATCTTCCAGCAGGACAATGACCCTAAGCATACTGCTAAAGCAACACTCGAGTGGTTTAAGGGGAAACATTTAAATGTCTTGGAATGGCCTAGTCAAAGCCTAGACCTCAATCCAATTGAGAATCTGTTGTATGACTTAAAGATTGCTGTACACCAGCGGAACCCATCCAACTTGAAGGAGCTGGAGCAGAATGGGCAAAAATCTCAGTGGATAGATGTGCCAAGCTTATAGAGATTTGCAGCTGTAATTGCTGCAAACGGTGGCTCTACAAAGTATTGATTTTGGGGGGGTGAATACTTATGCATGCTCAAGTTTTCATTTTTTTGGTCTTATTTCTTGTTTGTTTCACAATAAAAAATATTTTGCATCTTCAAAGTGGTAGGCATGTTGTGTAAATCAAATGATACAAAGCCCCCAAAATCTATTTTAATTCCAGGTTGTAAGGCAACAAAATAGGAAAAATACCAAGGGGGTGAATACTTTCGCAAGCCACTGTAAAATGATGTTTCGCTGGCGTACTGAATAAGAGATAACAACCACTGTGCCCTTCAGTTGTAGCCAATGTCTCATATGCCGGAGTCTCCTAAAACCAAGGCAGCATCACGAATGCCCAGTTAAATGTAGCCATGGCTTGGAATGAGAATAAATACCAATTTTCAGACATTTCAGCCTTCTTGACTGAGCACATTGAATTGCGGAGCTTATCTAATGTAAACATTGCAGCACACCACCACTGCACACAGAAATAACCCAGATTGGTTCCTCTTCTTTTCTTTTCTTTTTACTACTGCAGCAAACCTTGTTGCCATGGAAACAGACTGGGGAGCCTCAAATCATAGTTTTCAGAATCCATTTATTTGGGCACGCCATGGCAGGAACATTTTAGAGACGGGTGAACCTGTTAGAGAGGATGCATCTTATCTCTCACCCTGCTGTGGTCCCCATTTACACACATTCAAGCATGGAAAACATTTGACATTTGCACAAAGGAATTAACCATGTCAGCATATATATTCACAATAATGTGCACAATAACTCTAACTGAAAATACATTTGAAGTACTTTTATGGCTGCACAATCCCCTCCCTGCTTATACAACAAGCAAATCAAGGCCAACCCCTGGGAGATTAATAAAACATCTTTATTATTACCCTTTGTGACAGAGCCTGGGGTGAAGCCAATACCACGGACCAGAGCTAAGTGGGTCTCAGGGTACAGAGGCTCAGTGAAGCAGAATAAATGGTTCAAACTAGGGTTGAGCCATATTACAATATAATCGGAAATAAAGATGTTTGACAGACATCGTCATGGCAACGACATTGTGATGTGGCAGACGATAGTTTCTGTATATTTACATTTTTTATAGAAGATAGTTTAACCTATTTGAACATGACTGGCACCACCGGAGTCAGGCAGCTCACACCCGGGCGGCACGCCAAATGACCTACCTATTTCTATTTGCCATAGCCTTTTCAATGAATATGTAGGTAGACTTAGCCTACTATTTAACATAATGCAAGAGTAGGCCTACAATGTAGATTGTAGACGGAGCGGAGCGCCAAAAGCTGCGCAAAATGTCCTAAAATATTTCACTCGCTCACATCTCCAATGTCAGATGATCACTATCTTTTGCAAAGTACACTCCATTGTCTGGCTTGTTTTAAAAGCTTCATTTCCCTTTTTGTCCCAATTCCCATTTTATTTGAATGTAACTCGTTGGTCTAAGCATATCTTTCATGATCAACTTTCAAATGAATCTTCGAGGCCAGTAACAGATTTCTATCTCAGAAAGTTGTTCGCTGTGGTGATTTTAGCATGCAAATCTTGGTGGGGCAAAAAAAATTAAAGTGTGCTGCATGCCAGCAAATCCAAAACACAACATAACACTAAACAATACATTAATTGCACTAGAACGGTAACAAATGGTGCCCACAAACTGTTAGGGTCTACATAAAGCTGTCCCAACAGCAGTCTCAACATCTTACTACTGCTACAGCTGGCTATCAGCGAAGCCTTGTCTGGCAGCGAAAAGACATAGCTGATATGGCTGACTTGCTTAAACAAATGTGGTTTCTAATAACAATTGAAATTTACAAACTATGGACAACAAGCGGATAAGAGGCAATCCGTAATTTCGATTAAGACATTAATGAGCGAGCTAGGACGGATGTAGTCAATATAACTATTTGTTAAGCATTTTTTAAATGTACAGCAACAGAATTCAGAACATGGGCCGTTCTTACAGTGTTTTCCCTGTACACCCAGTCAGAACCGTAGGATAAATAAAGGGGGCATATCAAGTAGTCAATGAAAGCTCTAACAATATTTGATGATTACATTTCTCTAAAACAGGTTATAGGCTACATGTGCACCACCAAGTCAGAACAGATGGCAAAAGTAAGAGGGGTAAATAGACCAAATTATTAGGGTAAGGCACATGGGCTACTAACATCTTACTACACAACACACACTTAGCTTTACTTTCTTAGCAACAGTATACATACAGTTGAAGTTTACATACACCTTAGCCAAATACATTTAACTGCTCTAGGGTAGGGGGCAGTATTTTCACGGCTGGATAAAAAACATACCCGATTTAAACTGGTTACTACTCTTTTCCAGAAACGAGAATATGCATATAATTGGTAGATTTGTATAGAAAACACTCTAAAGTTTATAAAACTGTTTGAATGGTGTCTGTGAGTATAACAGAACTCATATGGCAGGCCAAAACCTGAGAAGATTCCATACAGGAAGTGCCCTGTCTGACCATTTCTTGTGCTTCTGTGGCATCTCTGTCGAAAATACAGGATCTCTGCTGTAACGTGACAATTTCTAAGGCTCCCATAGGCTCTCTGAAGGCGCCAGAAAGTGGAATGAGATCTCTGCTGTCTCTGGGCTAGGTACAGGAGCGCTGTTTGTGAGTGGTCAGGCTGGTGGCTCAGAGACAGGAGATGCGCGGCCCCGAGAAGTGGCCATGTTTTTCTTTCAGCCTTTGAACGAAAACAACGTCGCCCGGTTGGAATATTATCGCTATTTTACGAGAAAAATAGCATAAAAATTGATTTTAAACAGCGTTTGACATGCTTCTAAGTACAGTAATGGAATATTTTGACATTTTTTGTCACGACATGCGTCCGTGCGTCACCCTTCGGATAGGGACCTGAACGCACGAACAAAACAGAGGATATTTGAACATAACTATGGATTATTTTGATCCAAAACAACATTTGTGGTTGAAGTAGAAGTCCTGGAAGTGCATTCTGACGAAGAACAGCAAAGGTAATCAAATTTTTCTACTAGTAATTCTGAGTTTACTGAGCCTCGAAGTTGGCGGTGTCTGAATAGCTAGCCTTGATGTGCTTTTGCCGAAAAGCTATTTTAAAATCTGACACCGTGATTGCATAAAGGAGTTCTGTATCTATAATTCTTTAAATAATTGTTATGTATTTTGTAAACGATTATCAAGAGTAATTTAGTAAATTCACCGGAAGTTTTCAGTGTGTTTGCTAGTTCTGAACGTCACATGCTAATGTAAAAAGCTGGTTTTTGATATAAATATGAACTTGATTGAACAAAACATGCATGTCTTGCGTAGCATAATGTCCTAGGAGTGTCATCTGATGAAGATCATCAAAGGTTAGTGCTGCATTTAGCTGTGGTTTTGGTTTTTGTGACATATATGCTAGCTTGAAAAATGGCTGTGTGATTATTTCTGGCTGGGTACTCTCCTAACATAATCTAATGTTTTGCTTTCGCTGTAAAGCCTTTTTGAAATCGGACAATGTGGTTAGATTAACGAGAGTCTTGTCTTTAAAATGGTGTAAAATAGTCATATGTTTGAGAAATTGAAGTTATAGCATTTTTAAGGTTTTTGTATTTCGCGCTACTCGATTCCACTGGCTGTTGACTAGGTGGGATGATTTCGTCCCACATACCCGAGAGAGGTTAAACTCTGTTTTTCACAATTCCTGACATTTAATCCTAGTAAAAATTCCCTGTCTTAGGTCAGTAAGGATCACCACTTTATTTTAAGAATGTGAAATGTCAGAATAATAGCAGAGAGAATGATTTATTTCAGCTTTAATTTATTTCAGCACATTCCCAGTGGGTCAACTTGGATCAAATGTTTTGGGTAGCCTTCCACAACCTTCCCACAATAAGTTGGGTGAATTTTGGCCATTCCTCCTGACAGAGCTGGTGTAACTGAGTCAGGTTTGTAGGCCTCCTTGCTCGCACATGCTTTTTCCGTTAAGCCCACAAATCTTCTATAGGATTGAGGTCAGGGCTTTGTGATGGCCACTCCAATACCTTGACTTTGTTGTCCTTAAGCCATTTTGCCACAACTTTGGAAGTATGCTTGGGGTCATTGTCCATTTGGAAGACCCATTTGTGGCCAAGCTTTAACTTCCTGACTGATGTCTTGAGATGTTGCTTCAATATATCCACATAATTTTCTTTCCTCATGATGCCATCTATTTTGTGAAGTGCACCAGGCCCTCCTGCAGCAAAGCACCCCCACAACATAATGCTGCCACCCCCGTGCTTCACGGTTGGGATGGTGTTCTTTGGCTTGCAAGCCTCACCCTTTTTCCTCCAAACATAACGATGGTCATTATGGCCAAACAGTTCTATTTTTGTTTCATCAGACCAGAGGGCATTTCTCCAAAAAGTACAATCTTTGTCCCCATGTGCAATTGCAAACCGTAGTCTGGCTTTTTTATGGCGGTTTTGGAGCAGTGGCTTCTTCCTTGCTGAGCATCCTTTCTGGTTATGTCGATATAGGACTAGTTTTACTGTGGATATAGGTACTTTTGTACCTGTTTCCTCCAGCATCTTCATAAGGTCCATTGCTGTTGTTCTGGGATTGATTTGCACTTTTCGCACCAAAGTACATTCATCTCTAGGAGACAGAATGCGTCTCCTTCCTGAGCGGTATGACGGCTGTGTGGTCCCATGGTGTTTATAATTGCGTACTATTGTTTGTACAGATGAACGTGGTACCTTCAGTCATTTGGAAATTGCTCCCAAGGATGAACCAGACAAAAAAAATATTTCTGAGGTCTTGGCTGATTTCTGTTGATTTTCCCATGATATCAAGCAAGTCCTTGAAATACATCCACAGGTACACCTCCAATTGCTCAAATTATGTCAATTAGCCTATCAGAAGCTTCTAAAGCTATGACATAATTTTCTGGAATTTTCCAAGCTGTTTAAAGGCACAGTCAACTTAGTGTATGTAAACTTCTGACCCACTGGAATTGTAATACAGTGAATTATAAGTTAAATAATTTGTCTGTAAACAATTGATGGAAAAATTACTTGCGTCGTGCACAAAGTAGATGTCCTAACCGGCTTGCCAAAACTATAGTTTGTTAACAAGAAATTTGTGGATTGGTTGAAAAACGAGTTTTAATGACTCCAATTTAAGTATATGTAAACGTCCGACTTCAACTGTATCTCCCTGGCATATTACATCATTTATGCAGCAGCATACAATACATTGGACTCACCTTGAACAGGAAGGTGGTGTGGCGGTCCTTCGTGGGAAAAATGTCAACGTTTGGCATTCTCTGGATTTATGGTGCTTTCAAACCAACTGGGAACTCGGGAAAAAAACAAGGTCGAATCATGATGACGTCATTGATCTTTAGGTCGTAGCTCTAGAAAGTGGCTGGAATTACAATTCCGAGTTGGATGACCGTTCAAAACGTATTTTCCCAGTCGGAGCTCGTTTATTCCTGACATCCCAGTTGTCTTGAACTCACTGAAGTAAAGTTTTCGCAGTTCCAAGTTAAGTTGTTTTGAGCGCGGCACAACTCATGTTTCATTGCCAGCATGGCCAATGTTGAATGTTTATCGTTTTAAACTTGGAAAAGAAACCCTTAATCCCAGATTTGGGACCACACAGACACTGTCATTGATTCCTTCCAAACCACTAATTGTTGAATTTGCGATTGCCAACTTGTGTAATGTTAATGTCCGATGAGCACCGATACGTTTTATCTATAATTTCTCTTCATATGACAAGGATTAAAAAGGATTTGCCAGTAGATTATCGACTTGATTCATGACTGCTAGCTAAGATTTTGGAAGTATGATGTTGACAGTCCAATCAAAGTTACTGTTCATATAACGTGATTTGATGTCATTTTATCTGTGGCCAATGACCTTGAGCCTTCTTGGATGGACACTTCTAATGTAACTCTGTAGCAGCACCCAAGGAGCTGGAATTTTCGAGGTCTAACTTTAGACTTGGCGGTGACGTAGTCTCCCGATGAGTGACAGAACACTGAGCCAATCACGCAACGCTCCGTATTTTCTGCTGGCTTGCCCCACCACCACAGAAAGTACAAAGCTAGACTGAAACACCTGCATTTGGAGCTGCCTTTTGCAAAACAAAAAAAAGACCATGTTTGTATGCAGCTTTATTAACTCAATTATATATTTTTGTACATTGTTTGCAAAATGATATTTGACACGTGTTAATGCCACAATAACATGCAAAACAGGCAAGCCCCCCCAAAAATAATTTATTTTGCAAAAAATGTAGAGCTCAGGTTGTTTGTGAATAGCCTAAATAAAAACTTGATATGGTAATGAGCGAGAGAGAGCCAACAATTGCAAGATAGAACAATCAAATTGGAAGTTTAAACAAACCGAAGTTTCTGGCCTCCACCTGACCAAAGCATTAGGAAAAACAAAGTGTGCTGCCGGAAAATCCTTGCAATCAAAAAACAACCAATAATATAGGCCTACACAAGGCTACTGTCAATAAAATTAGCAGTAAATGTTACTTGTACAAGTTAAACTTCTAAACAGATATTTACATTATTGAGGAAGTGCAGCACTTTCAATATGCAGGAAAAAAAAAAGAAATGTTGCCAATAAAAAGAATAACCCACATTTGGATACGCTACAAATTACAAAACAAATAAAGTAAACAAAATATGTACAAAATTAACCAAATAAATGACAGTGCAAATAACTAAGGCATACAACAGAATATTCTAGACTAGGCTACATTTATTTTGAATAAGACGCATCTGTGGACACAGGCTTTGAAAATGCAATGGAAAAACCATTCTGACTGTTTTCCTTTTCATTATATATTAACCTACCTAAAGGTTTCTGGCAAGGAACACAAGCATGTTCACATTTTCGGTCTTTGATAGACTGCGGAGTGGAGTAACAATATTACCTGCTGTAGGCCTACTCAAAACATGTTAAGACAGAACGCTTTTTTCACAGATGCAGAGGCAATTTAGGGCGACGTTGACCAAGACCGGAAAGCGACACTGATTCCCTCTCCACCATCATCTCTGATGACATTTCATTTTTTATTTTATTTAACCAGGCAAGTCAGTTAACAACTATTTCTTATTTACAATGACGGTCTAGGAACAGTGGGTTAACTACCTTGTCAGCTCGGGGATTCGATCTAGCAACCTTCCGGTTACTAGTCCAATGCTCTAACCACTAGGCTACCTGCTGCCCCAACGAGCCGGCTGAGGTATGACATGGGATGGGAGTCTGCCGAGGCAAGAAAACCTCTCGAGCCAGCTAAGGCATCCCCGGTTCTTTCGGCAGCGGCACCCAGGCATCACCAACTCACAAAAAATAAAAAACCTCACAGATGCTTCCAATATGGTGTCAGCATTCTGTGAGGACAGACACTGGGAGATGAGAAGCATATACACGGAGTGAATATTTTATAAATAACAGACATGAAACAAAACCTGGACAGCGTCTGGACAAGGGAAACATAACGACATTAATGCTGACACCGGGATGAAACTGAGGAATAGACAGATATAGTGGAGGCAATCAAAGTGATGGTGACAGGTATGCGTAATGAAGGGCAGCCTGGCGCCCTCGAGCACTAGAGAGGGGGAGCAGGAGCAGACGTGACACTGTAGTGTAAGCCGACAACGTT
The DNA here is from genome assembly GCF_965601325.2 of Salmo salar. NCBI lineage: Eukaryota > Metazoa > Chordata > Actinopteri > Salmoniformes > Salmonidae > Salmo > Salmo salar. The sequence continues at coordinate 16,129,614 of NC_138316.1, read as the reverse complement.
TGGTTCCAAATCCCCATTCAAAGTTACTACATATCACCATATGATTGGTTTATATTTATACGCACACAAGAAAATAATATATTGGTAAGATGATTTCCACATTGTAGTCTAATGATTAGACTTTTAAAAATCAGTTTGTGCATGACACATGCTGCTTTAAAGATCCTTTACTGCATTGCTAGGCAACCCAACGCACTCCCACAGGTAATGAATAAATAAACAGATACAATCGTATATCAACAATGTTTGGACAGGTCGACGGGATAATGGGTCATTCCAGACATCACCCAACCCTAGTTAAAACTTAGGATTTATTTCATAATTGCCCAACAGAAATGCCTACAAATAGGAAAATTAAAGTAAAACTTTAAATATCAAACATTATCTTAACCTGAGTCTTTCAGTCTCAACACATCTGCTGCTGTCCCCAGTCCTCCCTCAAATGGGAGCAGAAGCAGCCTAATCAACTCTTGGAGCTGATTGTCCAGCCAATCACACACGTGATTGACTTATTACCCTCAGCTGGGGTCCATTAGCCTCCCAACAGGGAAAGTGCCGGAAAGACACTGGAAGGGCGTGGCAAGAGGGCTTGCCTCCTCCAGTGCCATACCCTTGAAAACACACATGCCTATAGGGAGCAGTGTTGGGGCTACTCTGAAAATATAGTTTACCTAGCTACCAATTACTTCACTGCAACAAGTTAAGCTACCGTTAAGAAAACTGTAGTTTACATAACAAAATGTACTTTGAAACGTAGTTCACTACATCCAAACTACTTCGTGACAAATTATCATATGTAAATGTTAGACTACAAAGTGCAAGAACTGTTCACTTTGGGGTCATATGTTAGCGGAATGTGTAATTTAGCGTATAAAACACAAAAGCTATGTTTCAAGTGAGAATTAGGCAGGTCAGATCCCGAAAGTGAAAGGATTTTATTTTATTTTTGCAAAAAAAGGTGTGTGTAGTTCCAGTAGTTACCTACACTGCTACATGGCAAAAACAAGTAATTAACTACTGAAAACACTACCTAGATTTGAATTGTGTTGAACTACCACCAAGCTACTGTAAAATGTAGTTTAATTACTAGTTGTTCACTACTCCCCAACACTGACAGGGAGCCATGCTGTCATCCGGACCACTTTGATCAACACAATTAATCCTAGTGGTCCGTAAAATTGGAAAACACTGCAGGGCAAACTATTGTACTGTCTGTTACAGCTTGGATATATTACAGTACAGCTATCTCCTGCAGCCCCTACCTCTGTAAACAAACACACAGCCACACACACACACTATCGGCCGGCCCTGCCCACTTCTATCAATACCAAGGCACAGGGTGGGGCTGTAGTCATGGCTTGGAATAAGCTTCCGTCTCTCTCAAGCAAAACTATACAAACATCAACACCTCTGCACTGTCTGGCTGCCTGTATAAAGTGCTGATCAGCAGACTCTATAATGTAATTTAGCCCAAGCAACTACCTCTTCCCCTACTGTATTTATTTATTTTGCTCCTTTGCAACCCATTATCTCTATTTCTACTTTGCACTTTCTTCCACTACAAATCTACCATTCCAGTGTTTTACTTGCTATATTGTATTTACTTTGCCACCATGGCCTTTTTTTGCCTTTACCTCCCTTATCTCACCTCATTGCTCACATTGTATATAGACTTATTTTTCTACTGTATGTATGTTTGTTTTACTCCTTGTGTAACTCTGTGTTGTTGTATGTGTCGAACTGCTGTGCTTTATCTTGGCCAGGTCGCAATTGTAAATGATAACTTGTTCTCAACTTGCCTACCTGGTTAAATAAAGGTGAAATAAAAATAAAATAAATGAAATAAAATGTGACAGATCAATATCTTACAGAGGAAAGACTGCCTAACATACTAATACACATTCACAAACATGCACAAAAGCCTACAGGCATCCCGCACCGCCCACACATACAGTATGAATTAATGCTTACACAGAACAGCAATGCTTACACAGTACAACAATGCTTACACAGTACAGCATGTGCTTGATTGTATAATTTAATGTGTACAGTACACCCAAAGGATTGCATGCACAAGACAATAAGGTATCTTTGTACAGAACACAGGCAGGCAGGCTACTCAAGAGGACCTATAGATCGTCGTGCTATCTATAGAATCTCTGCTCTAATTTCTTGCCTGTCGTGACCTTCCCGGCACCATTAGAAATGAATAGTTACACTGAGAGGAAGGACCAAACATCAGACACACGAGAGAGAGAGAGAGAGAGAGCGAGAGAGACAGCGTCTGTTTCTCTGTAAGAAGTGGTGGTGTCTTTAAGCACCTAATGGATTTCGCTTATCTTCATTAAAAAGGAAACATCTATAAGGGCTGTAATGAGAGCTCATGCAACACAGGGGTGATAGAGCACCCCCAGGGAATAATTTGCAGTATGGAGGAGCACTTGCAGTGAAGCACACTTAAGGGCTATTCTCTTTCTCTTTGATATAGGTCTGAATAGTACCAGGGAGGCCAATCATATACTGTTCCTGGCCAATGAAGCTCCATTCCAGATTCGTGGTGTACTGAGGTTGACAACGCAACACCACTGGCTAGTATATCATGGAAGATACGAGACTTGGGGAGAAAAAAGGACAAATCTGAAGCTGTAGCCTACGTTATGTTCACCAGCCAATCAGAAAAAAGGGAAATAAACCTGCAGAGAAATTCTCTGATTGTGGCACCTGATCATTTGTGAAATCCTCTTAAAAGATAGATAAAGATAATCATGGACACAGGGTTAGGGTCAAATCCATCTTAAATCACCATGTATGAATTGAGAAAAAATGCCACTGTGTAAACAAACCTCCAATTTTTTTTCTTTTTTTTTTAAATGTCTGACTTCAAATGAAATGAGCCTAACCTTGTGTGGAAAAGGTCACAATAATACCATTATCGTAAGAGTGGTTAAAGGGATTCAAACATGGCTGAACACGATAGAGATGAGCGCGGGCTTGATCATTTGTGTATAGGTGTGTGTATATACACCACCGTTGAAAAGTTTGGGGTCACTTAGAAATGTCCTTGTTTTTTTAAATACTTTTTTTTTGTCCATTAAAATTACATCACATTGATCAGAATCACAGTGTAGACATTGTTAATGTTGTAAATGACTATTATAGTTGGAAACAGCATACTTTTTATGGAATATCTACATAGGGGTACAGAGGCCCATTATCAGCAACCATCACTCCTGTGTTTCAATGGCACATTGTGTTAGCTAATCCATGTTTATCATTTTAAAAGGCTAATTGATCATTAGAAAACCCTTTTACAATTATGTTAGCACAGCTGAAAACTGTTGTGCTAATTAAAGAAGCAATAAAACTGGCCTTCTTTAGACTAGTTGAGTATCTGGAGCATCAACGTCAACAGTGAAGAGGCGACTCCGGGATGCTGGCCTTCTAGGCAGAGTTCCTCTGTCCAGTGTCTGTATTCTTTTGCCCATCTTAATCTTTTAATTGGCCAGTCTGAGATATGGCTTTTTCTTTGCAACTCTGCCTAAAAGGCCAGCATCCCTGAGTAGCCTCTTCACTGTTGACGTTGAGACTGGTGTTTTACGGGTACTATTTAATGAAGCTGCCAGTGGAGGACTTGTGAGGCATCTGTTTCTCAAACTAGACACTAATGTACTTGTCCTCTTGCGCAGTTGTGCACTGGGGCCTCGCACTCTTTCAATTCTGGTAGAGACAGTTTGCTCTGTTCTGTAAAAGGAGTAGTACACAGCGTTGTACGAGATCTTCAGTTTCTCACATGGAATAGCCTTCATTTCTCAGAACAAGACTAGACTGACGAGTTTGAGAAGAAAGTTCTTTGTTTCTGGCCATTTTGAGCCTGTAATCGAACCCACAAATGCCGACGCTCCAGATGCTCAAATAGTCTAAAGAAGGTGTAACGGCTGTCGTGTGTGGAGGACCAAGACGCAACAGGGAAGTGTATACTCATCTTCTTTTTAATACTGAAGAAGGTGAAACAAAATGAAACACGTATACAATTACGAAAACGACACTAACAGTTCTGTCAGGTGAAGAACACAAAACAACTACCCACAATACAAACACACCCCTAATTATAGGACCTTCAATCAGAGGCAACGATAGACAGCTGCCTCCAACTGAAGGCCCCAACACCAATTAACTAAACATAGAAATACAAATGACTAGACAAAACATAGAAATAAACTAACATAGAACAATAACCAAAACCATGGACTAATAAATCAAATACCCCTCTCTACATGGACACATACACACAACCACCCTGAACCACATAAAACAAATACCCCCTGCCACGTCCTGACCAAACTAAACACTAACAAATAACACCTTTACAGGTCAGAATGTGACAGTACCCCCCCCAAAGGTGCAAACCCCGGACGCACCTAACAAAAAGAAAATACAAAAATAAACCCCAAAACAAAAAATTCCCAGCTTATAATGGGAGGGAAGGGAGGGCGGCCACCGTCACCGACGATGCCTCTGCAACGCTCCTCCCTTCCCGCATACTAGTCCCTACGGAGGTGGCTCTGGAGCGGGACGTATCCCTCGCTCCGCCACTTGCTCACCCCTCTTCTTTGCAGACTCTGGGGCGAGATCCCTCTTTGTCGACCTCGGACTTGGGATCCTCGCTATGGGCGACTCTGGCTGCGTCGGACTGGAGGGCGACTCTGGCTGCGTCGGACTGGAGGGCGACTCTGGCTGCGTCGGACTGGAGGGCGACTCTCTCTCGGGCATGGAGGGCGACTCTCTCTCGGGCATAGGTGCCGGACACTCGGGCTGAGGCGCTGTCGCCGGGCACTCTGGGCGAGGCGCGTGCACTGAAGGCCTGGTACGTGGGGCTGGCGTAAGGGACGCTGGACTAGGCCCACGTACCTCAGGGCTAGTGCTAGGGGCAAGAGTAGGACGAGTTGGGCTGGGCTGCCGCACTGGGAGCCTGGTGTGTGGTGCTGGCTTCGGGGGAGTCAGACTAGGGACACACACCTATAGGCTTGTGCGGGGAGCAGGGATAGGTCGAGCTGGACTAGGCTGCCGCTCGGGAAGCCTGGTGCGCGGTGCTGGCTTCAGAGGAGCCAAACTGGAGACACGCACCTGTGGGCTTCTACGAGGAGCAGGAGTAGGATACACCGAGCCTTGGGTAAGTACTGGAAGTCTCGAGCTCACCTCCTGCACAACCCGTCCTGGCTGGATGGCAGTAGTAGCCCTGTACGTTCGGGGTGCTGGTACAGGGCGGACTGGGCTATGCAGGGGCCTGATGGTCGCCGTGCGTAGAGGAGGTGTCCTGTAGCCTGGACTTCGGAGGCGTACCGGTGGCCAGACGTATTGGGCTGGCATCCTCCTTCCAGGCTGGATGCCCACTCTAGCACGGCCTTTGCTTGGGGCTGAGATCACCCGCACCGGACTGTGCGTGCGCATGGGCGAGATCTTGCGTACCTCTTCGTACTTCGGCGCTCTCCACTCCATGTGCTCCCCATAATAAGCACAAGGTGTTGGCTTCAGGGGCATCCTTTGCCCAGCCACCCACCCCGTGTGCCCCCACCCAAAAAATTATTGGGGCTGCCTCTCAGGCTTCCTTGCTAGCCTCGTCCCAACGCACTTCTCCCGGTCCTCACCGTTCCTTTGCCACGGACCTTCTCCCGCCAGGATTTCCTCCCATGACCACGATTCCCTGTAGTCCTCCTGCTTCCTTGGCTGCTCCCTCTTCTGTTGCTTGGTCCGGTTGTGGTGGGTAGTTCTTTAACGGCTGTCGTGTGTGGAGGACCAAGACGCAACAGGGAAGTGTATACTCATCTTCTTTTTAATACTGAAGAAGGTGAAACAAAATGAACCACGTATACAATTACGAAAACAACACTAACAGTTCTGTCATGTGAAGAACACAAAACAACTACCCACAATACAAACACACCCCTAATTATAGAACCTTCAATCAGAGGCAACGATAGACAGCTGCCTCCAACTGAAGGCCCCAACACCAATTAACTAAACATAGAAATACAAATGACTAGACAAAACATAGAAATAAACTAACATAGAACAATAACCAAAACCCTGGACTGATAAATCAAATACCCCTCTCTACATGGACACATACACACAACCACCCTGAACCACATAAAACAAATACCCCCTGCCACGTCCTGACCAAACTAAACACTAACAAATAACACCTTTACAGGTCAGAAGGTGACAGAAGGCCAGTTTTACCGCTTCTTTAATCAGTACAACAGTTTTCAGCTGTGCTAACATAATTGCAAAAGGGTTTTCTAATGATAAATTTGCCTTTTTAAAATTATAAACTTGGATAAGTTAACACAACGTGTCATTGGTGTAAGGACCAACGCTGGAGTAGAGAAGCAGGTACGGGGAGTAAACATTTAATTGGAACAGACATGGAACAAGACAGGAACAGCATCAACACATGGGTAATACAACAATTAATGCAGCAGCCGGGAACAGAGCTGGGGAACTGACAAATATAGGGGAAGTAATAAACAGGCGATTGAGTCCAGGTGAGTCCAATAATTTGCTGATGTGATGAGGGACGAGGGAAGGCAGGAGTGCGTAATGCTGGGGAGCCTGGCGCCTTCGAGCGACGGGGAGCGGGAGCAGGCGTGACAATTGGAACACGGGAGTGATGGTTGCTGATAATGGGCCTCTGTACGCCTATGTAGATATTCCATAACAAAATGTGCCATTTCCAGCTACAATAGTCATTTACAACATTAACAATGTCTACACTGTATTTCTGATCAATATAATGTTATTTTAAATGGACAAAAAATGTGCTTTTCTTTCAAAAACAAGGACATTTCTAAGTGACCCCAAACTTTTGAACAGTAGTGTATATAACCGTGTGTGTGTGTGTGTGTGTGTGTGTGTGTGTATATATATAAGCGTGTGTGGGGTGTGTGTGTACGCTGTATGTGCAAATTAATAGAAGGACAATGTGATGTCAAGGGTAAACAGCTCCTGTGGGGGAAGGAGGTAGGCTACAGTATTCTATTTCTTTCCAATTGCTTTTGTGCAATTTTCACAAGTATTGGTACATTTTCACAACTTAGTACAAAACTCAAAACAGATCATCAAAAAGGCAAAATCATAGTCAGTCTGTGTTTCATCTAGATATTAAACATGTTTCACATTGCAATACATGTTCATACACTGTAAAAACACCCACTAGTTGTTTCATCTAATCATTATTGAGTAAATGGTTCCACAGCCTTTCTTTCGTTTACTTAACTTTTCGGTCAAAGTGTTACTTGAACGTTTTTAGTTGGCCCAAACTAAACGCCAACATGAGAAAACATATGCAATTTTTTTACAATTTCAAATGATGTGTTCGCTGAATTTGTTTGATATGTTCATTCAACTAGACAATGAGTCTACAATACATACAGTTGAAGTCGGAAGTTTACATACACCTTAGCCAAATACATTTAAACTCAGTTTTTCACAATTCCTAACATTTAATCCTAGTAAGAATTCCCTGTTTTAGGTCAGTTCGGATCACCACATTATTTTAAGAATGTGAAATGTCAGAATAATAGCAGAGAGAATGATTTATTTAAGCTTTTATTTCTTTCATCACATTCCCAGTGGGTCAGAAGTTTACATACATTCAATAAGTATTTGGTAGCATTGCCTTTAAATTGTTTAACTTGGGTCAAACGTTTCAGGTAGCCTTCCACAACCTTCCCACAATAAGTTGGGTGAATTTTGGCCCATTCCTCCTGACAGAGCTGGTGTAACTGAGTCAGGTTTGTAGGCCTCCTTGCTCGCACACGCTTCTCAGTTCTGCCCACAACTTTTCTATAGGAGTGAGGTCAGGGCTTTGTGATGGCCACTCCAGTACCTTGACTTCGTTGTCCTTAAGCCATTTTGCCACAACTTTGGAAGCATGCTTATGTCATTGTCCATTTGGAAGACCCATTTGTGACCAAGCTTTAACTTCCTGACTGATGTCTTGAGATGTTGCTTCAATATATCCACATAATTTTCCTACCTCATGATGCCATCAATTTTGTGAAGTGCACCAGTCCCTCCTGCAGCAAAGCACCCCCACAACATGATGCTGCCACCCCCGTGCTTCACTGTTGGGATGTGGTTCTTCGGCTTGCAAGCCTCAACCTTTTTCCTTCAAACATAACGATGGTCATTATGACCAAACAGTTCTATTTTTGTTTCATCAGACCAGAGGACATTTCTCCAAAAAGTACGATCTTTGTCCCTATGTGCAGTTGCAAACCGTAGTCTGGCTTTTTTATGGCGGTTTTGGAGCAGTGGCCTCTTCCTTGCCGAGCGGCCTTTCTGGTTATGTCGATATAGGACTCCTTTTACTGTGGATATAGATAATTTTGTACCGGTTTCCTCCAGCATCTTCACAAGGTCCTTTGCTGTTGTTCTGGGATTGATTTGCACTTTTAGCACCAAAGTACATTCATCTCTAGGAGACAGAACGCGTCTCCTTCCTGAGCGGTATGACGGCTGCGTGGTCCCATGGTGTTTATACTTGCGTACTATTGTTTGTACAGATGAATGTGGTACCTTCAGGCATTTGGAAAATGCTCCCAAGGATGAACCAGACTTGTGGAGGTCTACAATATTTTTCCTTAGGTCTTGGCTGATTTCTTCTGATTTTCCCATGATGTCAAGCAAAGAGGCACTGAGTTTGAAGGTAGGCCTTGAAATTCATCCATAGGTACACCTCCAATTGACTCAAATTATGTCAATTAGCCTATCAGAAGCTTCTAAAGCCAAGACATCATTTTCTGGAATTTTCCAAGCTGTTTAAAGGCACAGTCAACTTAGTGTATGCAAACTTCTGACCCACTGGAATTGTGATACAGTGAATTATAAGTGAAATAATCTCTCTGTAAACAATTGTTGGAAAAATTAATTGTGTCATGCACAAAGTAGATGTCCTAACCGACTTGCCAAAACTATAGTTTGTTAACAAGAAATTTATGGAATGGTTGAAAAACGAGTTTTAATGATGCCAACCTAAGTGTATGTAAACTTCCGACTTCAACTGTACAATAAAATAACTACAATAACTACAATAAAATGATGTAAAATACAATACATGATTACGATAATGGGAGATTGTCCCATGAGCATACCACCCTCCTTCAGCCATGGATGAGGCATGCAATGACATCAATCCAGACCTGTCAGGCTTAGATTCGCCACGCCAAAAGGTTTTTCCCCAGGTGCATGAACAATAAGGACATGTCGATGAGAACCTATGGCCAAATGTTCCAGACAGGCTTGATGCAAGGTAATGCCTGCTAAACATTGTTTCTTTCAATTATTTCATTTGATTACAGTACACCTATGTTGTAATTATATCTGAACAATTATCATTTTTTTTGTTGCATCAATGACTGTAAAAGATGTCTTCAATGATCACACCTTGGGATATAAATTATGGAAATGTAATGTTCAGTTCATTTTAATGGGTAGTACAAGTGTATTGCCTTATGTGAAAACAGTGTAATGTACTGTAATTTACTGTACTGTAGCATATTACATTGAAAGGGCAATTTTGAAACATTCATCTTGCATTTTTTGCTATTGGATTAACTGGTTATTAAAATAACATTATGTTGTGTTTTGGTGATTAAATCAATGTTCTCGTGATATTTCACAGTAAACTTTGGATCAATGGTTTTGTGGTTAAAGATGACTTCAAACTAAATTAATTCACAATAAAATGTTTTGAATATGAGACTTGTTGTGTTGCAAGTGTAACCAGTTTGGAGTTTTGTACAAAACTTACAGAAAATTCACCACATACTGGTGAAAATAGCACCAAAGCAAATGAAAACAATTTTAAATAAGGGTTTGGCTATGACTACGGATAGCATTATTCACAGGACATTCTACAGTGTGTGTGTGTGTGTGTGAAGTGTGATGTGCCTCTCAAATGTTACAAACCACATGATTACAGCTTAATAATGTACCACTTGTTAGGTAGGTATCAGTGACAATAACACATGCATTTGCAGGGACCCTAGAGGCTTCGGAGCACAGTAAAGGCGCATCTGTGGTCAATTTGAAAGGCTGCCAGCTAATCCAGACTCCATGTGTCGCCCGCCTTTGTTTGTTTATTTTTGTGCTCGTTCTCCTGTGTTCAGCAGACACCAAGCACTTCATCTACCCCTAATGCACCAGACAAGGATGAATGCAATGATTTACTCATAGATCTAGTGTATTTCCATAAGCTATATTTATTATATTATGATAAAAAGAGACCTGAGTGAAGTTGGCATCGGATGCACGTGTGGCAAAGGTAGTGTGTGTGTGTGATCATGTGCGTGTGTGCATGCATACAGTGAGGGAAAAAAGTATTTGATCCCCTGCTGATTTTGTACGTTTGCCCACTGACAAAGAAATGATCAGTCTATAATTTTAATGGTAGGTTTATTTGAACAGAGAGAGACTGAATAACAACAAAAAAATCCAGAAAAATGCATGTCAAAAATGTTATAAATTGATTTGCATTTTAATGAGGGAAATAAGTATTTGACCCCTCTGCAAAACATGACTTAGTACTTGGTGGCAAAACCCTTGTTGATTTCTGGCTCCCAGGTGTTTTTTATACAGGTAACGAGCTGAGATTAGGAGCACACTCTTAAAGGGAGTGCTCCTTATCTCAGTTTGTTACCTGTATAAAAGACATCTGTCCACAGAAGCAATCAATCAATCAGATTCCAAACTCTCCACCATGGCCAAGACCAAAGAGCTCTCTAAGCATGTCAGGGACAAGATTGTAGACAAGGCTGGAATGGCTGGAACACAAGGCTACAAGACCATCGCCAAGCAGCTTGGTGAGAAGGTGACAACAGTTGGTGCGATTATTCGCAAATGGAAAAAACACAAAATAACTGTCAATCTCCCTCGGCCTGGAGCTCCATGCAAGATCTCACCTCGTGGAGTTGCAATGATCATGAGAACGGTGAGGAATCAGCCCAGAACTACACGGGAGGATCTTGTCTATGATCTCAAGGCAGCTGGGACCATAGTCACCAAGAAAACAATTGGTAACACACTATGCCGTGAAGGACTGAAATCCTGCAGCGCCCGCAAGGTCCCCCTGCTCAAGAAAGCACATATACATGCCCGTCTGAAGTTTGCCAATGAACATCTGAATGATTCAGAGGACAACTGGGTGAAAGTGTTGTGGTCAGATGAGACCAAAATGGAGCTATTTGGCATCAACTCAACTCGCCGTGTTTGGAGGAGGAGGAATACTGCCTATGACCCCAAGAACACCATCTCCACCGTCAAACATGGAGGTGGAAACATTATGCTTTGGGGGTGTTTTTCTGCTAAGGGGACAGGACAACTTCACCGCATCAAAGGGACGATGGACGGGGCCATGTACCGTCAAATCTTGGGTGAGAACATCCTTCCCTCTGCCAGGGCATTGAAAATGGGTCATGGATGGGTATTCCAGCATGACAATGACCCAAAACACATGGCCAAGGCAACAAAGGAGGGGCTCAAGAAGAAGCACATTAAGATCCTGGAGTGGCCTAGCCAGTCTCCAGACCTTAATCCCATAGAAAATCTGTGGAGGGAGCTGAATGTTCGAGTTGCCAAACGTCAGCCTTGAAACCTTAATGACTTGGAGAAGATCTGCAAAGAGGAGTGGGACAAAATCCCTCCTGAGATGTGTGCAAACCTGGTGGCCAACTACATCTGACCTCTGTGATTGCCAACAAGGGTTTTTCCACCAAGTACTAAGTCATGTTTTGCAGAGGGGTCAAATACTTATTTCCCTCATTAAAATGCAAATCGTTTTATAACATTTTTGACATGCGTTTTTCTGGATTTGTTTTGTTGTTATTCTGTCCCTCACTGTTCAAATAAACCTATCATTAAAATTATAGACTGATCATTTCTTTGTCAGTGGGTAAATGTACAAAATCAGCAGGGGATCAAATACTTTTTTACCTCACTGTATACGCTTGTTCATAAATGTGTGTTCCCGTGTGTTAGTGTGTTGGAGGTTGGATGCGTGCAGTTGGGTTACCCTGGAGCGGGAGGCACCTGACTGCTCCACAGCTGGGCCTCTGACACGACAGAATCAGCCAAAGCAACACAGACAGACTACAGTCCCAACACACACACACGCGTGACTGACCGGGTTTACTAGGCTAACTGGGGTTATTGGCAGTGTATCAGCGCAGTGATCTGCACTAAGAGATGCCCGTGACCCCAAAGCGTAAAGCTATATTGTGTTAATTAGACAGATTGTTCAGCAATAATCAGCTTACTGTGGGGTTGTTCTAACACCTAACACACCAGGTGAACGCTCACAAACACATGCGTACACATACATATATATATGCACACGTCTGCACACTCATACAAGCACACACAAGACCAATGGTTCCTCTGAGGTAAGAAAGGCCTTAACCCTGATATGCATTGCACTTTTCCCACTGACTGTTGTTTTCTAAGAACAAAGTCCCAGCCATGTGGGAGTTGTGAGTGATAAGATGAGTGTGTGGGTCTGCCTACACATGGGAAATATCTTCCATCTATTCCGAACACTCTGCAGCCCTTTTTTTCTCTCATCCCCCATAAACTGTATCCATGTCATAACCTCTACTCCTCCCTCTCATTCATCACCCTCTCATCCATTCCTCATCTCTCTCCCCTCTGTCTCTCTCTGCGCTTAGCTCTCTCACTGAGGTATGCAGGGAGTTTTCATCACCTGCAGAATAGAATCATTGCAGACAAAAGGCAGTTGCAGTTATCAGTCATCTCACTACACTGTGTTTACCAAGGGGCTCTGCCTATGTTTACTGTACCCCCTAACTATCATACACAGGTGAAGAGTCTTCTGCATTTAACCCAACCCTGCTGAATCAGAGAGGTACGGGGGGGGGGGGGGGGGGGGGGTGGTGGTGTCTGCCTTAATCGACGTCCACGTCATCGGCGCCCGGGGAGCAGTAGTTGTTTGGGGTTAAAATGAAGGCTCTTCGTGTACAGTACAGACAAGTCAATAACGGTCAATGACATGTGGAACATTTCTCGACAACCTCCTTTATGAGTCTTGAAAAGCTGCTCCTTTGTCCAAAGGTAAGTACAGTATACCTTCTCAGCTCATTAGTCTCAGGGAGAGTCCGTTTCAGTTCCATGGCATTGTTCTATATAATCGATCCTCTCTGCTTCAGGGCCGCCAGACACTGGCAGCTGCTTTGCATTAGAAGACAAATGGGGGAGCCATAGGTTTCCCCTGAATAATTAATAACAGCATTCCCAGGTGAGTTACATCTCCAAACTGCCTCCTTCTTACTGCATTCACCTTCTGGAGTCTCCAGCGCTAAAGGATCTTTTTTTCTCCTCAACTAACATTTACAAAAATAACTGGAACGGCAAGAAAAATACTGCATTATGGAGTAGATCATTTTCTTAATCAATTATTCATGTTTTTGACTCCCGTTCGTAGACCTCTCTTACAATGGTCCTGGGCTACATGAGGGAGAAAATGGATGCTAATGCGGCGACTGCATGGGAAGAAGCTAATGCAATGGCTATGAACTCAGTGAGGTGAAATGAAAACTGTCTCATATTGTCCTGTGATATTGTGATAGTCCTGAGTTGGAAAACGAGAGGGGATAGTGCCTGGTAGGCAGGGGACGCTATTGAAATATGGGGAGAGAACATGAAGTGATGCAGCGAGGAAGGAGAGGTGGAGATACTATTATGAATACCTTCTCTTGAGTGTCTTTGAAGAGTAGCCTGATTGAAGGATGACTCAGCTTTGAATAGGAAATCATGTAGAATCATTGTGATTACCTTCCATTCTCTCTATCTCTGATTCCTCGATTCAGGTAAATTCAGTAAAATCATATCTGGAACATTCTATAGAAATATCTAATCCAAATTTAATCTAATCCAAATTTGACTGGTATATACAGTGCATTCGGAAAGTATTCAGACCCCTTGAATTTTTCAAAAAAAATTACGTTACAGCCTTATTCTAAAATGGAGAAAGAAAAAAGGCAACAATCTACACACAATACCCCATAATGACAATGCAAAAACAGGTTTTTAGATTTTTTGCAAATGTATTCAAAATAAAAAACAGAAATACCTTATTTACATAAGTATTCAGACCCTTTGCTTTGAGACTTGAGCTCAGGTGCATCCTGTTTCTACAACTTGATTGGAGTCCACCTGGGGTAAATTAAATTGACAAGGAAATTACTTGGAAAGGCACACATCTGGAGAAGGGTACCAAAAGAATTCTGCAGCATTGAAGGTCCCCAAGAACACGATGGCCTCCCTCATTCTTAAATGGAAGAAGTTTGGAACCACCAAGACTCTTCCTAGAGCTGGCTGCCTGGCCAAACTGAGCAATCGGGGGAGAAGGGCCTTGGTCAGGGAGGTGACCAAGAACCCAATGGTCACTCTGAGAGAGCTCCAGAGTTCCTCTGTGGAGATGGGAGAACCTTCCAGAAGGACAACCATCTCTGCAGCACTCCACCAATCAGGCCTTTATGGTAGTGGCCAGACAGAAGCCACTCCTCAGTGAAAGGCATGTGACAGCCCACTTGGAGTTTGCCAAAACGCATCTAAAGGACTCTCAGACCATGAGAAACAAGACTCTCCGGTCTGATGAAACCAAGATTAAACTCTTTGGCCTGAATGCCAAGTGTCACGTCTGGAGGAAACTTGGCACCATCTCTACGGTGAAGCATGGTGGTGGCAGCATCATGCTGTGGGGATGTCTTTCAGTGGCAGGGAGTGGGAGACTAGTCAGGACCAAGGTAAAGATGAACGGTGCAAAGTACAAAGAGATCCTTGATGAAAACCTGCTCCAGAGCACTCAGGCCCTCATACTTGGGAAACCCTAAGCACACAGCCAAGACAAGAGGAGTGGCTCCGGGACAAGTCTCTGAATGTCCTTGATAGGCCCAGCCAGAGCCCGGACCTGAACTCGATCCAACATCTCTGGAGAGACCTGAAAATAGCTGTGCAGCGACGCTCCCCATCCAAACTGACAGAGCTTGAGAGGATCTGCAGAGAAGAATGGGAGAAACTCCCCAAATACAAGTGTGCCAAGCTTGTAGCGTCATACCCAAGAAGACTCAAGGCTGTAATCGCTGCCAAAAGTGAGTAAAGGGTCTGAATACTTATGTAAATGTGATATTTCCATTTTTGATTTTTAATAAATCTATGTCATTATGGGGTGTTGTGTTTAGATTGATGAGGAAAAAAACGATTGAATTAATTTTAGAATAAGGCTGTAACGTAAACAAAATGTGGAAAAAGTCAAGGGGTCTGAATACCCGAATGAACTGTCGTTTTTTTTCTCTCTTTCTATCTCTCTCTCTCTCAGTTGTCTGACATCTACCTCTCTCTTTCTCTCTCTCGGTTCTCTGACATCTACCTCTCTCTAACAATCTCATTTGTGATAGTGATATGGTGCTCCAAATCTTTCAGTGAAGAACACTGACTGCCAGCATAGATGACAGCCAGGCTAGGCCTTGGGCTAAAACCTCCTCCTCCAGCTTGAGCAATAGATTTTTCCTCAGAATTACATGTAACATCTGAAACATTCCCCTCCTACTTGAGGAGCATACGACCCCTAGGGAGGGAATACAAAGAGGGAGATATAGTTAGTTATGTGGTTTAAATGGTTCGCTGTGGGGATTCCTTTTACACACTTCTTCAATGTAAGGGTGTCCCATCGCTAGTCAAGGAAACCTCAAAATTGTGTTCAGTGGAGCCATACACCTGGACATAAAGGCCTTGTATTGTGTTTATGACTGAAGAATAGGCAACCCTCCAAGGGCCTGGCTGGCAGGGTGTAACAGGAAGGCCATTGAGGCTCTGGGGAACACTTACCCTGTCACTCAGACTCTTTTTTGCACACACACCAATAAAGTCAAAATTAACTTCAGCCGTTAAAACTGTAGGCTGATATGAAATTACAGCATTAATAGCACTATTCATTTTGACTTCGATACTTGATACCAAAACGATACCACAGCAAAAAAAAGAAGGCGTATTAGTCAAAATCACAGAATGGCGCTTGATCCAGACAGATCTTTTGAGTTCAATATCATTACATCTGACATTTTGGGATTTTGAATGTATGCATTAATTAATCAATTAAACAATCATACAATCAATTCGACACAGTTTTTTTTAGCAATCTAACTACATAACATAATGGTAATCATTTAATGTAATGTAAAATGTAAATTTATTTGAATGGTAAATCTATTGATAATATGGACAACTCAAGATGTAGCTTACTGTAGGTCTATTCACAACTCAGGTGAATGCATATTCAATAGGAGTGTGTGCATGCATTGAATTACTGATCTTGTTTTGCTGATTTCATGAGGCTATAGACAACAACGTTTGCATAGAAGAAGAAATCTCTTTAAGACCTATGACGTCATTCACACACAGTCTGTTCAAGGCTTGAGCAAAGATAATCTTGACTGGGAGAGACGAGAGGTGGGGGGAGACTAAGTGAATGAATACAGTTTTTGGTGACAATCAGCTATATTTTTGCGTTATGGTTTGTATATAATCACAAACAAGGTACTCTAGCGAAGGTCAGATGAAGGGAGAAGAAACAGCTTTATTATACACATCACTTAACTTCCTGACTATCAACAAATATGTATTGGCTGTCTAAATGTGCAAGGAGGAGTATAAATACTTGTGCTGGTGGAAACATGGCTTTGTCTTTTCAGCTGTTTGACCCATTGGGTGAATAAACTTGGTTTGAATAAACTTGGTTTGAGCTTTGACTAGTTGTCTGTTAGGTTTTCACTGTTTGTCAGAACCTAACAGTATGTGTGTGAGTGAGAGCATGAATGTGTATCCACTCAGGATAGCCATGCTGCTCTGTGCCACCTAGGCCAACGGCTGGTCCGTTACTGCCACCTCCAGCTCCACCACATCAATAATGGATTCACTTCTGTAAAATGCAAATGGTGCTTTTTCTAAATTTAGTCATAATGAGTCCCTCTCATGCACAGACGACAGGCCGGCTGCTGTGTAGGGGGCGAATAATGAGCCCCTACCCAGACACACGAGGACAGGCCGGCTGTTGTGGAGGTGCTGAATGATGAGCCCTTACCAAAATACATGATCTCCCAATGACATCCTCATCAAAAACACAAAATAAGCAGATACAGCTGTTAGTTTAGACTCCTCTTCCACTGGGTAATGTCTGAGTCTGTGTTTGTATCAAGGGGATTCTAGTGAGGGTGGCGCAGTAAACACAAGATGTCTCATGACAGGTGTCTAAAGCAAGTGCAAATCTGTGTGTATTTATGTAAGGTGAATGTTATAAAATGTTGGCTATGTAAAAGGGTTGGCTGATTTAATGCATGAAATGTCCTGTGTGTTCCAGTGGCCCTAAAAAGCAGTCTTATTGTGCATTAGTGGCAAGTTGGCATGCTCTCACTTCATAAACCGGTGGTTGCTTTTCCGACACCCATCCCCCTTTCCCCATTCAGAGCAATTCATATGAGATGACCAGAGAGGAGAAACCCACTGCCAGCCAAGCCAAGCTGCTCTCAGCTACTGCAGATTCCCAGGGTTGTCATGGTTTTTAGAGCTTGATTCAAGCAGCTTACTATTTATCAGATTACTCTTTTTAGAAGAATAAATCACTCACTCACTCAGTCAGTCAGGGACATATGGAATGCTTTAGGTTTCACAGAACTCAATGCTGAACTGACAGAAGTCACATATTGCATAAGTGAAGGTGTTATGGCAGTGTGTGTGTGTGTGTGTTTGTGTGTGTGTCGCTGAGAATGATTACCAAGGCTGCATTGCACTAATTCCCTTTCCATACAAGCTTTCTAATATAACCGGTGTGCCATCTCTGAGAGAGGCCACGTAATAACAACATACAGTGCCTTCAGAAAGTATTCACACCCCTTGACTTACAGTGGCTTGCGAAAGTATTCACCCCCTTGGCATTTTTCCTATTTTGTTGCCTTACAACCTGGAATTAAAATAGATTTTTTGAGGTTTGTATCATTTGATTTACACAACATGCCTATCACTTTGAAAATTCAAAATATTATAAATTGTGAAACAAACACAAAATAAGACAAAAAAAAAAAGAAAACTTGAGTGTGCATAACTAATCACCCCCCCAAAGTCAATACTTTGTAGAGCCACCTTTTGCAGCAATTACAGCTGCAAGTCTCTTGGGGTATGTCTCTATAAGCTTGGCATATCTAGCCACTGGGATTTTTGCCCATT
Source organism: Salmo salar (assembly GCF_965601325.2). Taxonomy (NCBI): domain Eukaryota; kingdom Metazoa; phylum Chordata; class Actinopteri; order Salmoniformes; family Salmonidae; genus Salmo; species Salmo salar. Next base: position 16,111,320 of record NC_138316.1, on the reverse strand, counting down.
CTTCAAGGCAAAACTGCTCCAACTCATTCAAGTTGGATGGGTTCCGCTGGTGTACAGCAATCTTTAAGTCATACAACAGATTCTCAATTGGATTGAGGTCTAGGCTTTGACTAGGCCATTCCAAGACATTTAAATGTTTCCCCTTAAACCACTCAAGTGTTGCTTTAGCAGTATGCTTAGGGTCATTGTCCTGCTGGAAGGTGAACCTCCGTCCCAGTCTCAAATATCTGGAAAACTGAAACAGGTTTCCATCAAGAATTTCCCTGTATTTAACATCCATCATTCCTTCAATTCTGACCAGTTTCCCAGTCCCTGTCGATGAAAAACATACCCACAGCATGATGCTGCCACCACCATGATGTTCCCGGGGTGATGAGAGGTGTTGGGTTTGCACAAGACATTGCGTTTTACTTGATGGCCAAAAAGCTACATTTTAGTCTCATCTGACCAGAGTAGCTTCTTCCATATGTTTCGGAAGTCTCCCACATACCTTTTGGCGAACACCAAACGCATTTGCTTATTTTTTTCTTTAAGCAATGGCTTTTTTTCTGGCCACTCTTCCGTAATGTCCAGCTCTGTGGAGTGTACAGCTTAAAGTGGTCCTATGGATAAATACTCCAATCTCCGCTGTGGAGCTTTGCAGATCCTTCAGGGTTATCTTCGGTCTCTTTGTTGCCTCTCTGATTAATGCCCTCCTTGACTGGTCCGTGGATTTTGGTGGGCAGCCCTCTCTTGGCAGGTTTGTTGTGGTGCCATATTCTTTCCATTTTTTAATAATGGATTTAATGGTGCTCCGTGGGATGTTCAAAGTTTCTGATATGTTTTATAACCCAGCCCTGATCTGTACTTCTCCACAACTTTGTCCCTGACCTGTTTGGAGAGCTCCTTGGTCTTCATGGCGCCGCTTGCTTGGTGGTGCCCCTTGCTTCGTGGTGTTGCAGACTCTGGGGCCTTTCAGAACAGGTGTATATGTACTGAGATCATATGACAGATCATGTGACACTTAGAATGCAAACAGGTGGACTTTATTTAACAAATTATGTGACTTCTGAAGGTAATTGGTTATTTCCAGATCTTATTTAGGGGCTTCATAGCAAAGGGGGTGAATACATATGCACGCACCACTTTTCAGTTTTAAATTTTTTAGAATTTTTTAAAACAAGTTATTTTTTTCACTTCACCAATTTGGACTATTTTGGTTATGTCCATTACATGAAATCCAAATAAAAATCAATTTAAATTACAGGTTGTAATGCAACAAAATAGGAAAAACGCCAAGGGGATGAATACTTCTGCAAGGCACTGTATTCCACATTTTGTTGAAGCCTGAATTCAAAATGGATTAAATAGATGTTCTCACCCATCTACACACAATACCCCATAATGACTAATTAAAAACATGTTTTAAGAACCTTTTTGCAAATGTATTGAAAATGAAATACAGAAATATCTAATTTACATAAGTATTCACACCCATGAATCAATACATGTTAGAATGATCTTTGGCAGTGATTACAACTGTGAGTCTTTGTGGGTAAGTCTCTAAGAGCTTTTTTAAATTCTTCAAACTCTGTCAAGTTGGTTGTTGATCATTGCTAGACAGCAAGTCTTTCCATCGATTTTCATGCCAATTTAAGTCAAAACTGTAACTAGGCCACTCAGGAGCATTCAATGTCGTCTTGGTAAGCAAATCAAATGTATATTTGGCCTTATGTTTTAGACTCTGAGTCACACCCTGATCTGTTTCACCTGTCTTTGTGATTGCCTACACCCCCCCCCCCCCCCTTGCTTCGTCAAGCCTACCAGTGCTTTCCCTCTGTTCCTGTCTCTCGATTGTTCCTGTTTTCTAGTTTTCCCAGTTTTGACCTTTTCTGCCTACCCTGAGCCTGCCTGCCGTCCTGTACCTTTTCCCCACCTATCTGGATTACTGACCCCTGCCTGCCCTTGACCTGTCTTTTGCCTGCCCCTATTGGATTAATAAACTGTTGTTTATCCGACGTTGTCTGCATCTGTGTCTTACCTTGAAACGTGATATCCAGTGTCTGTTGGAAAGCAGACTTCTCTAGGATTTTGCCTGTGCTTAGCTCTATTCAGTTTTTTATCATAAAAACCTCCCTAGTCCTTACGGATGGCAAACATACCCATAACATGAAGCAGCCACCACCGTGCTTGAAAATATTAAGAGTTGTACTCAGTGATAGGTTGTGTTGGATTAGCCCCAAACATAATGCTTTGTATTCAGGACATAACGTTCATTTCTTTGCCACAAGTTTTGCAGTTTTACTTTAGTGCCTTTTTGCAAGCAGTATGCATGTTTTGGAATATGCTTTATTCTGTACAGGCAACTATCTTTTCACTCTGTCATTTAGGTTAGTATTGTGGAGTAACTACAATGTTGTTGATCCATCCTCAGTTTTCTCCAATCACAGACATTAAATTGTAACTGTTTTAAAATCACCATTAGCCTCATGGTGAAATCCCAGAGCGGTTTCCTTCCTCTCCGGCAACTGAGTTAGGAAGGATGCCTGTATCTTTGTAGTGATTGGGTGTATTGATACACCTTCCAAAGTGTAATTAATAACGTCATCATGCTCAAAGGGATATTTAATCCATTCTAAATTCAGGCTGTAAGGGGTGTGAATCATTTCTGAAGGCACTGTACTTACAACTATCACTGGGTAAGTGGGAGGCTTCCAATTTTCAGTGAGATATATGTCTATATGTCTGTAGAGCCTATAGAAATCAGTTCAGCCTGTATCGGTAAGGGAAGAGGTTCAAATAGCAACTGCTTTTCATGTATGAGGACAGAGATCAAAGCTTTGCTTTACACCACACTCCATTAGAATACCATCTCCGTAAGGGAACCCAATAATGCAGCTAGCTAGTGGTTTTATCTTTCCTAAAAGTTAAAAGGTTGTAGGCCCTATTTACAATTATTTTAAACAGGGGCAAAATATCAACTTAATTTGCTGTTCATGAAGAATGTACTATTTGTCCCCAGATAAACATGAAGTTACGTAACAATATTCATGATTTAGTTTAATAACACACCCCTATTTATATTCACTTGTACGCACTTACTTGAACAATCATGTAGGCACTTATATGAACTGAAAAGCCCATTTGTACAGTAAAGACAGTCATCATGTTTGCCATTTTGGCAGGGAAAATAGTAAAGATATTTCCCTTTTAAATCGTCTCTTCATTGCCTTTGATAATATTAAAGAGTCTGTTTAGATTCATGACCTAACATTCACAATTTGACTGCAGGGGATTTAGAGAATAGCATTTAAGCAGCATTACGATAATGTATATTATTCATGAGTTAGAAAGGCCTCTGAAAAATGTAGGGTGACACATTTATCCATGTCCTCAGAAAACTGTCATTAGAAAGCATACATGCATATGCACACGCACACGCATACACACACCACCACACACACATTTTTGTCCGTTTAGAACTTACATTGGAGTCGAGCAGGTCTATGCTGTCCAGGCTCTTGCTGCGGTGAATGCGGCCCTTGATCCTGCGGAGGGAGGGCTTGCCCTGGGTCATGGGCAGCGAGAGTGTGGAGGTGGCAAACATTACACTGCATCCTCCTATAGCACCAGAACCACACATAGCACCTGCACGAGCAGCGGCACGAGCAGCGGCACGAGCAGCTGCAGCATCTTCTGCAGCTGCTTCTGCTGAATCCTGAGCTTCCGTAATGGCAGCGGACGAAGCAGCGGTGCCTATCCCTGTGGCACCTATCCCTGACAATCCATCTGTGGGAGTCACCCTGGAACACAGAGGGAGACAGACGGACAGAGACACCACATTAGTGTTAACATACAGTACATACATACACAATCACCACCACACCACACACTTTCAAAATGGAGGGACAAAGCTCAACACTAGCAGCACAGGAGGAACTGAGGTAAGAGACAGCGGATACTCAGCTGAATACAGGATAGATCAAAACGTTTTTTCCCTTTCTCTTCATTTCTTTAAAGGGCACTTTTCCCTGTTGGGTTGAGATGCATTCAAGGCAAGTGTGCTAATTGGGTGTAATGTCATGTGGCCCCCGGGTGACTGAGGTATGGAGCATCCTTCCTACTCCTCCATTATTCAGCTCTAACATGCACCAATGTCATGTGGCCCCTGGGGGACTGAGGTATGGAGCATCCTTCCTACTCCTCCATTATTCAGCTCTAACATGCACCACCACACTCTCCCTCTGAAGAGAACCGCTAGCTGAACAGAACCGCCAGGGCCCAAAGCCACACTCATCCCCCCACAGACCCCCAGCTTGCAGGAATCCAGATGTTGGAGAGGATCGGGGCTTCTGGAGGCTGTTCTGTCACAGCAGATAATTTATGCGGCTGCTGCTGCTTGGGGGAAAACTATAACCTTTATACTCATATCCGGTCCCACTGTCAAACAGCCTAAAACTGCTATAGCCCTCCGAGTTCAGGAATCAAACAGGCGATGTGAAAGCTGTGAGGAGGCAAGAGAGGAAGTGATAGAACTCTGTGTTAAAGATTGAAGGGAAATCACGATTAAGCTCCTAAAGGTTTGTAACTGGCTTTGTAAACGTTTTTGAAATGGCTCCAACTACGGCTGCAGCAACAGCAGCAGAAGCACTAGAGCTCTGGGTATAGAGTGCTTTAGTGGCATTACTGCAATACAATAGTGCTGACTACCTAGCCCTCACTTCTGCAAGCTGATTACTTATTCAAGTAATGTCACGACGGCATGTATGGTAAGCACTATCGACCTGCAGAAAGTTAGACCTTAGGGCTGCACCGATACACATCTCCTTTGCTTTTAAGAGCAGTAAATGGTATGGATCGTGAAAGGGGTCTATTGAGAGGTGATTCCATAAAGACAACAAGACAGGGTCGAATCGGAATCTTCTGTGATCACTTTTGAGTTTTCTGTTGTTACCATTTATTCACAATGCAACAAAGCTCCTCACAAGAAGAAACATGCTTTATTTGAACTCAAATAAAACGATGAGCATCAAACAGCATAAGACCACTGCTGCATGTCTATGAGTGCCTTCTATATGTTGGTACCACTGACTGTGTCTCAACAGATTCAGAACAGATGCAAGATAAGAGAAAATAGCACAGAGACCAGTTTTATCTCTGTTGATTCGTGATAGGGCCATACACATGCTGATGTATTCACTGGCACTGAAGTTACCGGCTCCCAAAACCAAAAACCTCTAGGACAAGCCTGGGGACTGCCTCCCCTCAGTGCCCTGCCTGGCATCACATTTCCTGCTCTGGCCCCGTGATGATGGATGATGGGCAGCAGCCCTGATGTAGAGGCTGGAAGCTGCCTGGGCCTCTCTCCCATGACCTCTTCACTCCCCCGCTACTGACCATCCCAGCCCACGCACACCAGGGATTTACTTTCAAAGCTATCAGAGTGCTCTCTGTCTCTCACACACACCACACACACCACACACACACACACACACACCACACACACACACACACACACACACACACACACACACACACACACACACACACACACACACACACACACCCACACACACACACACACACACACACACACACACACACACTGCATTCAATCTAGAGGAGCCTCTGACAACCACAATCCCAGAGTCTTACTGTACATAGCAGCTGTGAAGAGGGGTTTCCATTCATTCAGCCGAGTGGCAGCTTAGAAAGCCCTGTGGGGTTCTGGAGTAGATTTCTAAGAATGAAAGACTTGCATTCAGATGGATGGTATGGCACTGTAGCTGTGCTCTCTCTCTGCTCTGATACAGGCTATGGATGGACCACCGGTCATGGTACAGTACCTCTGGGTCAACTGGCCCATACAGAGGGACCATGCAGAAGCTCTATGTGGTACACTCTACTAACCCATCTACATGAAACTAAAGCACACAGAAGAGTCCTTGTGAGAGTGAATACTTTGGAAACTATGCGTTCCAATGAAAACAGAAATAAACTTGCCGCATGTGCAAATATGGACTGCTTTCCTTGCTGTTGTGGAGTAACGCAGTAAAATTGTGAGCAGCTTAGACTCAAACACTGCTTGTCCTATCTCTTGTGTACCCTTACAACAAACAATGCCTAAACTTTAAGAAAAGAAAAAAGAAAAAAAAATGAAAATGTAAGCAGTAACTCTTGTGAGTGGTGAAGTTTATGAATATTACATGAAGATTTGTCCAGAAATAGAGAATCTCCCTTAATGCAGAGGACTGAAACGGTCATCACTGCGTTTTACTGACAACTTCAGCATGGTTCTTGATACACACGTCTTATTTTTTATTTATTTTTATTTCACCTTTATTTAACCAGGTAGGCTAGTTGAGAACAAGTTCTCATTTGCAACTGCGACCTGGCCAAGATGGCCCAAGATGGCGTAGCAGTGCAGACGTGTTTTGTTCGTCCTCTCGTGTACTTTTGTATTTTTCGTCCTTTTTTGTATATATTTCGATTTTTATTTTCAATCTCTTTCCATTTTAACTCAATTATACCTTCCGGTAACCTGCCTCACCCAATGTGATACAGAACCGCTATTATTTTAAATTTTTAGACCTTATAGCAAGAGCCACCTAGCCATCAGAAGCTAACCAGCTAATTTAGCTACAAGCTATTTAGTCATTGTTAGCCACTGCTAGCGGCCTCTACCTTCTGCACAAATACCAGCCCTTTTTTTAGCTTGGATAATACTCGCCAGCCTACCAGTATCGGACTGTCTCTCCACTACAACGTCGGATTCCTGCCGTAATCCCTGGACCATTACTCCTGAACTTCACAGCTAGCTAGCACCCACCGAGTTACCCAGTAACGAAGCTATCCCTGAGGCCCACTTCCTGGCCTACTCAGTTGCTCACCCCAACCCCACCCAAACACGGCTAGAACCCACTACTCCACCGGATCCTTGCCGTAAGCTCTGGACCTTGGCACCGGATCACCGCTGCCACCGAGTGGCTATAGTGGCTAACGCCCCATGCCCTGAAGCTAGCACCAGGTAGCCGTGAGCCAGGCGCATCCCCCGGCTAGCAAACTAAATTACTACATCTACAATACCTCTTTCGCCATCTGGCTTGGATCCTTTGTCGACACGGCGCCCCGCCGCACCACCACGACTGGTCTGCCGACGAATACTCTATCCGCTGTGCCTCCAACCGGCCTCCGTCGGACGTCGGAGCAGACGCTTCTACTAGCCCCGGGCTACTAACTTTAAGCGCCGTGTCGCCCGCGTGCTAGCGTAGTAGCGACTACTCCGCGGCCTCCCTGTTCCATCTACCGCTGCCCCCTGGACCCTATGATCACTTGGCTACATAGCTGATGCCTGCTGAACTGTCCATTAATCACGGTACTCCATTCTGTTTATTATTTGTTTATCTGTCGGCCCCAGCCGCGAACTCAGGTTGTGTGTGTAGGTAACCGACCCTCTCTGTCCAGTCATCGCCATTTTACCTGTTGTTGCTGTTGTTTTAGCTGATCAGCTGTTGTCTCACCCGTTGATGTCTAGCTAGCTCTCCCAATCAACACCTTACTTTATGCCTCGCTGTATGTCTCTCACAAATGTCAATATACCTTGTATACTGTTGCTTAGGTTAGTTATTGTTTTAGTTTACAATGGAGCCCCTAGTTCCACTCATCATTCCTCTGTTACCTCCTTTGTCCCGCCTCCCACACATGCGATGACCTCACCCATTATAACCAGCATGTCCAGAGATACAACCTCTCTTATCATCACTCAGTGCCTGTGCTTACCTCCGCTGTACCCGCACCCCACCATACCCCTGTCTGCACATTATGCCCTGAATCTATTCTACCACGCCCAGAAACCCGCTCCTTTTATTCTTTGTCCCCAACGCTCTAGCCTTTAGCCGTACCTTCATCCTAATCCTCCTCTGTTCCTCGGGTGATGTGGAGGTAAACCCAGGCCCTGCATGTCCCCAGGCACCCTCCTTTGTTGACTTCTGTGATCGAAAAAGCCTTGGTTTCATGCATGTCAACATCAGAAGCCTCCTCCCTAAGTTTGTTTTACTCACTGCTTTAGCACACTCCGCCAACCCTGATGTCCTTGCCGTGTCTGAATCCTGGCTGAGAAAGGCCACCAAAAATTCGGAGATTTCAATACCCAACTACAACATTTTTCGTCAAGATAGAACTACCAAAGGGGGAGGAATTGCAATCTGTCATACTTTCCAGGTCTATACCCAAACAGTTCGAACTTCTAATTAAAAAAATTAATCTCTCCAGAAATAAGTCTCTCACTGTTCCCGCCTGCTATCGACCCCCCCTCCGCTCCCAGCTGTGCCCTGGACACCATTTGTGAATTGATCGCCCCCCATCTAGCCTCAGAATTCGTTCTGTTAGGTGACCTAAACTGGGATATGCTTAACACCCCGGCAGTCCTACAATGTAAGCTAGATGCCCTCAATCTCACACAAATCATCAAGGAACCCACCAGGTACAACCCCAAATCCGTAAACATGGGCACCCTCATAGACGTTATCCTGACCAACTTGCCCTCCAAATACACCTCCGCTGTTTCCAATCAGGATCTCAGCGATCACTGCCTCATTGCCTGTATCCGCTATGGGTCCGCGGTCAAACGACCACCCCTCATCACTGTCAAACGCTCCCTAAAACACTTCTGCGAGCAGGCCTTTCTAATCGACCTTGCCCGGGTATCCTGGAAGGATATTGACCTCATCCCGTCAGTCGAGGATGCCTGGTCAATCTTTAAAAGTAATTTCCTCACAATCTTAGATAAGCATGCCCCGTTCAAAAAATGCAGAGTCTCCAGCTTCAGAGATTTTTGTAGTTCGTTCCAGTCATTGGCAGCAGAGAACTGGAAGGAAAGACGTGTTGGCTTTGCCAGTGGGGTTATGGCGGTTATGATGTCGTTTAGGACCTTGAGCGTGGCTGAGGTGCACCCATGACCAGCTCTGAAACCAGACTGCATAGCGGAGAAGGTACGGTGGGATTCAAAATGGTTGGTAATCTGTTTGTTAACTTGGCTTTTGAAGACCTTAGAAAGACAGGGTAGGATAGATATAGGTCTGTAGCAGTTTGGGTCTAGGATGTCACCCCCTTTGAAGAGGGGGATGACCGCGGCAGCTTTCCAATCTTTGGGAATCTCAGACGATATGAAAGAGAGGTTGAACAGGCTAGTAATGGGGGTTGCAACAATTTTGGCAGATAACTTTAGAAAGAGAGGGTCCAGATTGTCTATCCCGGCTGATTTGTATGGGTCCAGATTTTGTAGCTCTTTCAGAACATCAGCTATCTGGATTTGGGTGAAGGAGAAATGGTGGGGGTTTTGGTGGGTTGCTGTGGAGGGTGCCGGGCAGTTGACCGGGGTAGGGGTAGCTAGGTGGAAAGCATGGCCAGCCGTAGAGAAATGCTTATTGAAATTCTCAATTATAGTGGATTTATCAATGTTAACAGTGTTTCCTAGCCTCAGAGCAGTGTGTAGCTGGGAGGAGGTGCTCTTATTCTCCATGGACTTTACAGTGTCCCAGAACTTTTTTGAGTTAGTACTACAGGATGCAAATTTCTGTTTGAAAAAGCTAGCCTTAGCTTTTCTAACTGCCTGCGTATATTTGTTCCTAACTTCCCTGAAAAGTTGCATATCACGGGGGCTATTCAATGCTAATGCAGAACGCCACAGGATGTTTTTGTGCTGGTCAAGGGCAGACAGGTCTGGAGTGAACCAAGGACTATATCTGTTCCTAGTTCTACATTTTTTGAGTGGGGCATGCTTATTTAAGATGGTGAGGAAGGCACTTTTAAAGAAGAGCCAGGCATCATCTACTGACGGGATGAGGTCAACGTCATTCCAGGATACCCCGGCCAGGTCGATTAGAAAGGCCTGCTTGCAGAAGAATTTTAGGGAGCGTTTGACAGTGATGAGGGGTGGTCGTTTGGTCGCAGACCCATTACGGATGCAGGCAATGAGGCAGTGATCGCTAAGATCTTGATTGAAAACAGCAGAGGTATTTGGAGGGCGAGTTAGTTAGGATGACATCTATGAGGGTGCCCGTGTTTACAGATTTGGGGTTGTACCTGGTAGGTTCATTGATCATTTGTGTGAGATTGAGGGCATCAAGCTTAGATTGTAGGATGGCCGGGGTGTTAAGCATGTCCCAGTTTAGGTCACCTAGTAGCACGAGCTCAGAAGATAGATGGGGGGCAATCAATTCACATATGGTATCGAGGGCACAGCTGGGGGCAGAGGGAGGTCTATAGCAAGCGGCAACAGTGAGAGACTTGTTTCTGGAAAGGTGAATTTTTAGAAGTAGAAGCTCGAATTGTTTGGGTACAGACTTGGATAGTAATACAGAACTCTGCAGGCTATCTTTGCAGTAGATTGCAACACCGCCCCCTTTGGCAGTTCTATCTTGCCGGAAAATGTTATAGTTAGCGATGGAGATTTCAGGGTTATACCAGCCTGATCTCATAAACTAGATGTAACATAGTAGATGTAACATAGTAAATGTAAATCCGGGATACTCAAGTTAGTATGATGTGTTACGTTTGGTATGGTTACATAAGACAGAAGGTTACTTAAGGCAAAGACGAAAGTAGGGTGGTTGGTCCGGGTGGATTGGTGGGCGTCTAGCAACCGAAAGGTTGCGAGTTAGAATCTCATCACGGACAAATTTAGCAAATTCTTTTTAGCAACTTTTCAATGCTTACTAATTTTTAGCTACTTTGCATCTACTTAGCATGTGAGCTAACCCTTCCCCTAACCCTAGCCTTTTCCCTTTCAGCTAACCCTTCCCCTAACCCTTTAACCTAGCTAAAATTTGTAACATATCATACATTTTAGAAATTCGTAACATATAATACGAATTGTAATTTGTAACATATCATACTAAATGTAGTCTCTCGGATTTCCGTACAGAATAATACGGAATGCTTTGAGACTAGGTTGCTTATACTGGGTAGTGAACACATAACATTACGACATACCAGAGCTTTCGCCCCTAAACATCTATTATGGATCATCTCTGATTCAGCATTGACGCATTTTAAAAGACATGGATAGAGTTATATCATCACCACAATAGCGCTAATGGTTTTGAAATGCAGCAGTTTAAGTCCACTGTCCTCACCATGCGGCCACGTCATACTCAGCATGTCCATTCACTCAAATAGGACAGTAGGTGTTTTGGAAGCACTGGTACATTAGTAGTCATAATAATGACGACCTATACGTCTTTGATGCCAGATACACATTTTAATATAATCAGTGTCGACAAGGTGAACTAATTATCAAAAACAATATGGATGTTTAGATTTGACATGATGCAGTAAGTGGACATTAGAAAAGCTAAATGCCTATTTTACATCATCAACATGGCCTATCTAGGTAGTCAGTGAAAAGTGATACCTGACAGCAGTGCTATAAGTCCTTGACCTTGGAACACAGGAAGTAAAACAAATGTGCTGTGGGGCTGAATGGTACAGAGCAACACAGAATCACATCTAGAACACTGACTGATACATACACCCTACAGCACAAGTGTCAAACTCATTCCAAGGAGGGCCGAGTGTCTGCGGGTTTTTTCTCCTCCCTTGTCCTTGATTGATGAATTAAGGTCACTAATTAGGAAGGAACTCCTCTTACCTGGTTGTCTAGTGCTTAAGGATGCATTATGCAGAAATTGCTCCACCATTTCCTGGTTTCTAGAATTCGAATTGTTTAGCTTAATTTCAGTTTATGTGACAAAACAAGCAAGTATCGTGTAGAGAATCATTGTACCATATAAACCACTGTGAAATATATTTTCCATAAACAAAAGAATCCTGGTTTCTAGAATTCAAATAGTTTAGCTTAATTTCAGTTTACGTGACAAAACAAGCAAGTATAGTGTAGAGAATCATTGTACCATATAAACCACTGTGAAATATATTTTCCATAAACAAAAATATTATATTTTCAACTGTTTTGAGCTGGTGTACAAAACCAAAAGTAAAAGATGCAAAAACAAAACTTTTGAATGGGAAGCATAGAAATAGCACACACATAACAGATCTACTGCTTTTTAGACTTGCTTTCAATGACAATGACATATCTATAACTCACATTTCTATGTGAATTTGGTTGGTTCGCCCAAAAAGTAACATAATGCAGCTTTAAGCAAGGGAAGCATAGAAATAGAGCACACAGAACATGTCTACCGCTTCTTAGACTTGCTTGCAATGAGAATGACAGATCTATAACACACCTTTCTATGTGAATTTGCAGAGACACTCAGCCCTCCGTGGATCGAGTTTGACACCCCGCTCTACAGTTACTACTATTAGCTACTGGGTCCAGACTAGCTCTATGATTCAGATGTGGGATGAGTAGACTTAATTTAATCATTGTGGTGATGATCATCAAACATATCCTTAGGTCTTATGTAACCTTCCGTTGACCTTCATATGAGAAAGTCTTTGCTGTTGAAATTGTTCTCAGCTGTCTACCAAACACATTCAAAGGAGACTGGATTGTCACTATACAGATCCGAAACATGAAAGGAACAAACGCGTCTCTATTTTCTGTGGTCTATATATAAAACATTCAACTATCAACTCCCTGTTCAGAGTCTATGCATGGAGTGTCAGAAAGTGTTGTCCTTTGTAGGACAAGCAAACTTCAGCATACAGCTCCATAATCAAAGCACAATAGTTCTGTTGGATTTTTAAAAAAAGCTATTCAACGTTTAAAATGCTCAAGAGTTAGGATCAAAGCTAGCTTGCAGTACAGCCATTGTGTCTAAATGCAATGGAAAGGACTAGGGCCTTCAGCATTACAATGTTTAATTACCTCTGAAGTATTTAGTTATGACAGTTCCTCACACAGTGTGCACCCTGCAGAACAATAGTCTGCACTTAACCAAGACAACAAAGGCCAGAGCATGAGTCTGATACCTCTATCTCGGGCTTTTCTGTTGGAGGAGGAAGAAAGAACACAGCAGACACATCAATAACTGTATCTGGGCCATTACAGAAACTCACTGCACTGCACAGAGAAGGCCTATGTTTCATCCTGTGAGCCTTAGAGGGACAGAGAGACTGAAGGACAGTACGGTCAGCACGTGGCCTACTATAGGCTCTCCTGGCTAAGCCTGGCCGGACATGACATCCCCTGAGCTCCACCACTACAACACATTACTCATCCACTACAGGCTTCATCCCTCCTGGAGCGTGGGATGACTAGAGAGGCATTTTGCTGCATCCCATTTGCATCCCTGAGATTACCAACGTCATGATGCGTAAAAAAAAATGAAAGGGCCAAAACAAAGCAAAGCATATTAAACCAAGTGGACATCCTTGGAAAAGATAATTGGGGAATAAAAAAACAGCAGGCGCTATTTCAACTCTGAGCGCATGAGGTGACCAGGAGAAAGGCAGGCAGGCAGGTGGGATCGGAGGGTTCGCCACCCTGATTAGGTAGGCTAGACAACTCTGACAGATGGATAGACAGATTAGGCCTTTAGACATGTATCTAACATGACAGGCCAACGGTCACATCCGAACACTGTGGTGACCCCTGTGGAGAGGCACATAAAGACCCACCATCAACACAGCACACTACAGCCATACGCCTCATCTTTCCTGATCACTTCTCCACGTGCAGTAGATCCTCCTTATTAGAGAGGGTGAAACACTTACAATAAAAGCACAGCTTGGCGTTTTGTCTGGTAATGGAGTGTAAAGTGTATTAACCCAAGTCCAGGTTGACACTAGGTTCTGACTAACAGTGTGTAAACGGAATGTAAGGGTAATAAATGAACAGTAGGGCAGGAACATCTGCTCAGCATCTGGGTGATCTGTCCATGGACTGCACTGAGGTGAGGACGAAGTCTTCCTTAACCCTAACCTGCAAGGTGAGAGCCGCAGGGCATCTCACTGAGTGTGAGCTAACTCCAGTACAAGGCTTCTGTTTCTTTCTCTTTTCTTACTAAAAAGAAACAAAAAGTAGGGTAGTTGAGTCACCTTGTCATACTTCCTAGACTCGTGATGTATTCACTTGCGAAAGCTGGATATAGATCCTAAAAGAGAAATATAAAACGCCCAGTGTAGAGGACATTACCAAGTTCATATGGGAAAGGTACATGGGATTAGCTAGTTTGTCATGTCCTCTGGTGTTTGTGGCGCGGTGACAGATTCCATCTTGTCAGCCTCCTGCGAGTCTTCATGACAGGCATGAGTCATTCTGGCCGGGAGCATTTTACTGACTCACAGATTTTAACAGTCATGCTTCTCCACGTCTGTATCTTCCTGGAGGGGATAAATGTCTGATAGGTCTTGTTGTCATTGCTCCTCCAGCCAGGCTTTTATAGGAGCAATTACTGCAGCTACATTACCGTGAGGTCACGAAGGCCCCGAACACGGCCTCAGTGCTTGCTGAATTAATGCACCGTTGGTCTGTGTGTGAAAGGAAAACTACTGTTTTTTGGCATCAACTACACAAATTCAGTTAATGTATTAATCTGATTAATGAATGACAGAGAGGGGGGGGGGGGCAAAAAAGACAGTGACAGAGAGATCAGAATCATGTCAGGTGATGTGTGTCAGGTCTCTCGACCTGTGTGCACCTACGTTGTAAACTTTCATTCATAGGCTAGGTTGTAGCAACCTCATGATGGGTATAGGGAAAATTGGAGTATCATGTAGCCTAAACCTATCGCTGTTACATTGAACTGGGTGAATGGAATATGAATGACAGTCATCCAATTTTCTGTAATAGAATCATCCTCCCTCATCTTAAAACGGCACTGACCGCCACTGGTATACCAAACATTAGGAACACCCCCCCCCCCCCCCCCCCCCCCCCCTTATGCCCTCAGAACAGCTTAAATTAATCGGTGAATGGACTCTACAAGGTGTCGAAAGCATTCCACAGGGATGCTGGCCCATGTTGACTCCAATGCTTTCCACAGTTGTGTCAAGTTGGCTGGATGTCCTTTGGGTGGTGGACCATTCTTGATACACACGGGAAACTGTTGAGCGTGAAAAACCCAGCAGCGTTTGCAGTTCTTGACACAAACAGGTGCACCTCACACCTACTACCATACCCTGT
Organism: Salmo salar; assembly: GCF_965601325.2. NCBI lineage: Eukaryota > Metazoa > Chordata > Actinopteri > Salmoniformes > Salmonidae > Salmo > Salmo salar. Next base: position 16,096,247 of record NC_138316.1, on the reverse strand, counting down.
TCAAAGGCACTTAAATATTTTGTTTTGCCCATTCACCCTCTGAATGGCACACATACATAATCCATGTCTCAACTATCTCAATGCTTAACATGTGTCCCCTTCATCTACACTGATTGAAGTGGATTTAACAAGTGACATCCATAAGGGATCATATATTTCACCAAGATTCACCTGGTCAGTCTATGTCATGAAAAGAGCAGGAGTTCTTAATGTTTTGTACACTCAGTGTATATTAACAGCCATCCTCCTATCCTTTTTAATGTGGTCAGTGTTGGCACCATCCAGAGCACCCTGCTGTGTATGATAAGCCCACTTACAACCGTCTTGAATGATGCCTGATTCAAATGCCCCCCCATGAGGTGAAGGCACTGTATGGGGGTGGGAATAGGGGCAGCCACAAGTCAATAAACCCTATTTAATCTGTTCCCTTTAGTGCCATAAACCAGCTAAGAGGAGATTACAACCATTCTGGCCAATACAAAACAACAAGAAGTTAGCCTAGCAGGGGCTAACTGGCTTCTACAGGGGGCATCTAACATGTCCATCGGTCCGTCAGGCAATATTGTAATCTCCTTTTAATGGGTATCCCCCTCCCCCCACCACGGAATGGGATGACCCTGAGATCCACCGCACTGCACTGCCTCTCTTAAGGGAGCAGTGTCAAAAAAAGAACCACAGTGCTTGCTGCTGCTCTCTCAACACTAGTGACAGCATTCACACAAAGAAAGGAGGAGCACATTCTAGAATAGAAAACATTCTTCCCACTCCCAATCTGAAGCTTTTTGACTGCTGATCTAGAATCTTCTTCACACTCAGAATTGGAATGTTTTCATAAACATCCCCCAGAATTAGCTCTGCTAGATCGGATACAATAAACCAATAAACCACTGTTTGTTTGTCATCGAAGACTAATACCACCGAATTTGGCCGGATTATGTCACATGCTTAACGTCATTTGTGTGGATTACAGATGAGGAAACAGTGCACATGCGATCTGACGGAAGAAAGAAATACCAACCAATCCCTTCCATTGATTCCCTTCTAGAATGATAGATTTTCTTATTTACTCCGATTTATTTAATTATTTACTTTGATTTTCTTTATTTATCCTGCAGCAGTAAGGGTTTGATTTCATGATATGGTGGTTACTAAGACACTAAGTAAAAGGGTTTAGGAGAACAGCCAAACACAGGTAGTGTTTGACACGGCTTTGTCCTGGTCTTACCGTGACTACTGCAGTATAATACAGAAGCACTCCATGTTTCCATAGGTTGAACTGAACTAAACCACTGAGGTATAAGTATAAGGTAAAGTGAATATAGTATGGTGGTCACATCTGGATGGACAAATCGTGATCTGTGTAATGGATGGATGGTAAAATGAGATTATACATCAATCTGGTTATCAACAGACAGGTGGGAAGGCTGAGATGTAGACACGCACCACAGAGGGGGGGGTTCTGATGATTAGATGCACCCATCAACAGGAACTCCTCCCAGTGATATAGCTTACTATGCACCAGTAACTCCTGTTTTACAGTAGTATTGAACAATAACTAATAATAGGAGGAGATCATGCTTCATGCTACATATTTTCACGCTATTCATTTGAATTAGATGCAGAGATCAAAAAATGATGATAGCAATAGTTATTCAGATTTCACAGGGTAGTATTACCATTTCTAACAAGGGGGTAATAATGACATGATGAGGAAGGAAGTGGACTGTGTGAAAGGCAAATGTACTGGAATCAGAAATGCCACAAAGACAGGGACAAAATCAAGTCCACACAGTATTCATCAGACTAAAATATAATGTCTCCGACATATGTTTTGTCACATTGTGTCTAGATAACAATGCCTTTATTTCACCTGATCTTTCTAGATCATCACAGTAAATGTGTGATTTCTTCCTCTGAGAGGGATGTGCCACCACTAGTTCTCCAAAAACAGTGGCACAGATACAACTGGAATGTAGTGGAATTACAACACCCCCTGCCCAATTCAAACATATAGGGAGAGACACAACCATGTACAGGCAAAAAACCCACAGGCAGATTACAACCATGTACTACTGGCATACTATCACCCTGCCCAAATAACACACAGTCTAGGCACTGATACATCCAAGTAGGCATTACAAACCAAGTAGACATTGCCTAAAATACATACATGACAGATACAAATATGTATCGGCATTGGCTAACAATTACCCTGCCCAGAAAACACAAATACAACATATACCGGCATACAATCTTCCTCCCTGCCCACTACCACAGCCGTGGCAACATTGAGCACAAAGAGGGAGGCTTGAGCTGACTTCCGCAAACAGCTGCTGCTCACCCTAACTAAGCATGTCACACAGAGACTCCCACTCTCCTTGACAACAAAGCTAAAAAGCTAATTGTGCAGCCGGAGCAGAAGCACAATGGCTGTGTGGTTCCTCTCTCTGTCTTCCTCTCCGCTGTCATTAGGTAAGACTGATACGGTAGACTGTACATACACTACGCTATCCTCCTCTCCTCTCCTCAGCATCACCCCGGTTCCCCGCACGGTGAAATCCATACTCACCACATCTGTCTCTTAGGAGGGATGCAATTGTCTCTGTTGATGGCAGTCACCCCCATAGCCATCTGCATCACCGTTATGTATTTCTGATACTTCATGTTGTCCACCACTACTAGGAATCCACACCACAAACCAGTTTATGGAAAACATGTAATTTCTATTCGCTGGCATCCGCCTGCACCGCGTCTTCCTTGTTCAGCATCAGAACGCCATTTCCAGCGCTGAAGGACTGACAGGGAAAACACTCCCCACGGAGCTCAACAAAAGGTACCATGCCGCTGCAACCCATGTCTGCAATGACACCCTAATCTCATTAGTGCTCAAGAATAGATGGCTAATCCATTCAATGTTAGTCAGGACCACAACATTGTTTTGTTGTTCGCCCTAGAGGCACTTTTCTTTGGAAAAAAAACTCTAGCTAGCGAAACGCTGCAGCGGCACCCAAATGTCCGTGTGTGAGGTAGGAGAGAGTGTGCTGTGCGTGTGTTTAACGAGAGAGAGCAGAGAAGAGAGGCGTTAGAGGGAGGGAGAGGGAGGGCATGTAGAGCTGAGAGGGGTTCTTGTCCAATGAATAAATCTTGGTATTTCATTTGGGTGCATGATATAGTTTTTTTGTTTTCTCAGAGCAAACACAGGGTTCATAATTAAACCCTATAAAAAAGGGCTGTATAAAAACTTGATTAATGGGCTGATACAGGACTGCTCCCAGACCGGTAGTTTTTATACCTACTGAAAGGAAGGGGGGGGAGACAGCAGAGAAGGTAGGAGGGAACAAGATACATTTTTTTTCTCCCACAATGTAATTATAGTCTATTATCAACATGTTGATCACATCAATTAGACCATATTTAATTAAACATAAATCATTAAACATTTCTTCCTACCCTATCTATTATTATATATTTTTTTACAATGTTATCTTACATTTGCAGGTATCAAGGCAGTAAGTGAAACTGAAAAACAGGGTTTGCTTCATCTGTGACAGCTGCCTACCTACTGACCTTGTTGTTTTAATCTTAGTCAGCCAAACCCTGCTCCGACTGAGGTCTGAAAGGCAGTCACCATTACCCCATCACTGGCTCAATTAAATAGAGTTCAACAACAAGGCTAATTGGGAAAGGGATTTGAGAGATGGGAATGTAACATTCGTTTGAATACAGAAACTGTTTCTAAGTGGTTTATGAACACAATACTATGTATCGTTTTTGTTATTACTGTCCTAAACATACAGTTCTATTGTTTTTCTGTCCTGACTCACAACGAGGAGGAGTCTCACTTAACCAAAGATCCCTGTCTGGTCCCAGATTACAGATGATTAGGAATCTAAAAGTGGATTGAGTTAGATTAGCCAGCCTACTGCACACAGATTATTGTATACCGTTTCTGTTCTCATCACAAATAAAAACAAACCATCTGTCACGGTTGTGTGGAGAGACGGACCAAGGCGCAGCGTGCTCTGAGTTCCACATATTTTATTAAGTGAAACTTACAAAACGAAACAAACAACTAACCGTAACATCAGAGGTTAAAACAAGATCCCACTCAAAACAAGATCCCACAAAACACAGTGGGGAAATGGATGCCTAAATATGATCCCCAATCAGAGACAACGATAAACAGCTGCCTCTGATTGGGAACCATACCAGGCCAACATAGAAATAAAACACCTAGATAGAAACACCCCCCCAGTCACACCCCGACCTAACCAAAATAGAGAATAAAAAGGCTCTCTATGGTCAGGGCGTGACAGTACCCCACCCCAAAGGTGCGGACTCCGGCCACAAAACCTGAAACCAACTGGGGAGGGTAGGGGGGGGTGACTAGTGTCGGTGGCGGCTCCGGTGCGGGTCTTTGCCCCTGCCCAGACCCCGGATCCGACCATGGAGCTGGGTAGAACGCTGTGCCCGGACTGGGCATCGGCGCAGAGGAGGGCCCCGGCTATGGAGCTGGGTTGGACGTCGCTCCCGGACTGGGCACCGAAGAAGGCTCCGGCCATGGAGCTGGACTGGACGCGGCCCGGCTCGGCCCGAGGAGCTCCGGCCGGGCGGACGGGCCGGCGGCGGGCACGGCGCAGGGGAAGGCTCCTGCCATGGAGCTGGAGCTGGACGCCGTGCCCGAACTGGGCACCGGCGCAGAGGAAGGCTCCGGCCATGGAGCTGGACTGGACGCCGTGCCGGCGGGCACCGGGCAGGGGGCTCCGGCGGGAGCGGGGGACGCCGCCCCGGACGGGCACCGAGGGCTCCGGCCTTGGAGCTGGACTGGACACCGTGCCCGAACTGGGCACCGGCACAGAGGAAGGCTCTGGCCTTGGAGCTGGACTGGATGCCGTGCTTGGACTGGGCATCGGCGCAGGGGAAGGCTCCGGCCATGGAGATGAGTTGGCCGCCGTGCCTGGACTGGGCACCGGCGCAGAGGAAGGCTCCTGCCATGGAGCAGGACTGGACGCCGTGCCTGGACTGGGCACCGGTGCAGAGGAAGGCTCCAGCTGGACTGGACACTGTGCCTGGAAGCTCCGGACCGTTGACCCCCGCTAGAGGCTCCGGAACATTGACCGTCGCAGGGGGTTCCGGACTGTGGACCGTCGCAGGGGGTTCCGGACTGTGGACCGTCGCAGGGGATGCCAGACTGGGGACCGTTGCCGGAGGCTCCGGACTGGGGACCGTCGCCGGAGGCTCTGGACTGGGGACACGGACGCAGGCACAGGACGTACCGGACTGAGGAGGCGCACTGGAGGCCTGATACGTGGGGCCGGTACAGGTTGCACCGGACTGGTGACACGCTCTTCAGGGCGAGTGCGGGGAGCTGGCGCAGGACGTACTGGGCTGTGGAAGTGCACTGGCGACCTGGTGCGTAGAACCGGCACAAATTGTACCGGAACGGTGACACATCTCAGTGCGAGTGCGTGGAGGAGACACAGGATGTACCAGACTGGGGAGGCGCACTGGAGGCCAGATGCGTGAAACCGGTGCAGATGACACCGGACTGGTGTCACACTCCTCAGCACGCCCACGCTGCAGCTCTCTCATCGCCACCACCTCTCTCCGGAATCTTTCATCGAGTTCCTCCTTCGACTCCCTGACGGTCTCTGGCTCATTCCTCGGCTCCACCGACCACCCCGTGTGCCCCCCCCCCCCCAAAAAAATTGGGCTGTCTTTCAGGCTGTCTTTGTGGCCGCGAACCCCGGCGTCGTCGCTGTCCTACCTTCTCTCCTTGCGTCTGCTTTAACGGCAGGCTTTCGTATCTTGCCAAGATTTCCTCCCAAGTTCAGGATATTCTCTCCTCAATCTCCTCGTAAGTCCAGGAGGCCATCTCCTCCTGGGCACGCTGCTTGGTCCTGTTGTGGTGGGATCTTCTGTCACGGTTGTGTGGAGAGACGGACCAAGGCGCAGCGTGCTCTGAGTTCCACATATTTTATTTAGTGAAACTTACAAAACGAAACACACAACTAACTGTAACATCAGCGGTGCTACATGCACTAACTCAAAACAAGATCCCACAAAACACAGTTGGGAAATGGCTTCCTAAATATGATCCCCAATCAGAGACAACGATAAACAGCTGCCTCTGATTGGGAACCATACCAGGCCAACATAGAAATAAAACACCTAGATAGAAACACCCCCCCAGTCACACCCCGACCTAACCAAAATAGAGAATAAAAAGTCTCTCTATGGTCAGGGCGTGACACCATCTCCATAATGAGACAGTTCTTCTCTTTTTCCCGTACAGATATATTCACCTATATTACTCTTTTTTGATACATCCCTGCTCAAGAGTCTTACATAAACATCTCATAAGAATCAGAGGTCAAACCAAGCGGTCAGCAGTCAAAGGCCAAAAGATCCCAGTATCTCTGGGAGGACCACTATTTTCGCATTGATTCAATGTCCAATTCTAAGCAACAGTAAACATGTCTACATTTTCAGATACAACAAGAGGTGGAAAACACTATACAGAACATTAGACTTAAAAGGCTTGTCCGTTTCCGGTCAGATGTGTGCAAGATACTGTTTCTCTCTCTGAAGCTCTGTGATCTCTGAGTTCATGATCCAAGCACTGGGACTGTTTCAGAACCGCTCGGCCTCATGGAAAGGACCATTAACCTTTAAAGGTTAAACAAGTCTCTGCGTCATCCTACAGCTCATTCATTTGAGCACAGCCACTGGACTGGATACACCAAAACATAAAAACAACATGATTGAATTTTATATACTGCAGTATTGGATATGAAATATTCAAACGGCGTGTGAAACTGACGTCAGTGTGGTGCTAACAGTATATCTTCCTCCACTGTCCCTGTAGCCATACCAGGCTCAAACCAGTGATCCTCTGCTTTGCAAAACACACGTGACCGCACTCCTTGACAACGTACATGTATTTTGCCACATACTATGCTAAGATGCTAACATGACATGTTGACAATAGAAGAATAATAAATTCAGGGCCAGTGAATGGCTGCCATTTTGTTTCCGTTGTATGTCTATGGGCTGTATTCTGGGAGTAAACAAAGTGCCTGTCCAATCACATTGAGGGATGGGGCAGGATGGCCTGTGTTTTAAATGGATGGTAGAGGTCTGTGTTTCAAATGGAAAATTTGGCCAGGGCACTGGACGTAACGGTTAGTAATCTTTCATTAAGCACTAAGGGATTCTTAATGACTAAGCTGAGCCACAATCTCCTCTACCTCCTCTTAAAGCATGTCACTGCAGAGGAACATTACCGCCCATCAGCCTGGCTGGGAGGGGGAGGAGGGGTCTGATGCAAGGTAGGTTATATATCAGATGCCAATAAATGTAACATGGACTACATTAGGCCTACATACAAATGGGCAAACAACATCAAATCAAATGTTATTTGAGCCGAATACAACAGGTGTAGACCTAACAGTGAAATGCTTACTTACAAGCCCTTAACCAACAATGTAGTTAAGAAAAATAGGTGTTCAGAAAGTATTTACTAAAATAAACTGAAGTAAAAAATATATAAAAAAAATTAAAAAGGATAAAATAGAAAAATAACAAATAATTAAAGAGCAACAATAAAATAACAGTAGCGAGGCGATATACAGGGGTCACCGGTACAGAGTCAATGTACGGGGGCACAGGTTAGTCGTGGTAATTGAGGTAATATGTACATGTAGGTAGAGGTGAAGTGACAGAGAGTAGCAGCAGCGTAGTCTGGGTAGCCATTTGATTAGCTGTTCAGGAGTCTTATGGCTTGGGGGTAGAAGCTGTTAAGAAGCCTCTTGGACCTAGACTTGGCGCTCCGGGAACCACTTGCCGTGCGGTAGCAGAGAGAACAGTCTATGACTAGGTTGGCTTTGGCAATTTTTAGGGCCTTCCTCTGACACCACCTGGTATAGAGGTCCTGGATGGCAGGAAGCTTGGCCCCAGTGATGTACTTGGCCGTACGCACTACCCTCTGTAGCAACTTGCGGTCGGATGCCAAGCAGTTGACATACCAGGCGGTGATGCAACCAGTCAAGATGTTCTCGATGTTGCAGCTATAGAACTGTTTGAGGATCTGAGGACCCATGCCAAATCTTTTCAGTCTCCTGAGGGGGAATATGCGCTGTCGTGCACTCTTCACGACTGTCTTGGTGTGTTTGGACCGTGATAGTTCATTGGTGATGTGGACAACAAGCAACTTGAAGCTCTCAACCTGCTTCACTATAGCCCAGTTGATGAGAATAGGGGCGTGATTGGCCCTCCTTTTCCTGTAGTCAACAATCATCTCCTTTGTCTTGATCACATTGAGGGAGAGGTTGTTATCCTGGCACCACACTGCCAGGTCCCTGACCTCCTCCATATAGGCTGTCTCATCGTTGTCAGTGATCAGGCCTACCACCGTCGTGTCGTCTGCAAATTCAATGATGGTTTGGAGTTGTGCTTGGCCATGCAGACATGGGTGAACAGGGAGTACAGGAGACAGCTTAGTGATGAGCTTTGAGGGCACTATGGTGTTGAATGCGGAGCTGTAGTCAATGAATACCATTCTCACGTAGGTGTTCCTTTGTCCGGGTGGGAAAGGGCAGTGTGGAGTGCAATAGAGATTGCGTCATCTGTGGATCTGTTTGGGTGGTATGCAAATTAAAGTGGGTCTAGGGTTTCTGAGGTAATGGTGTTGATGTGAGCCATGACCAGCTTTTCAAATCCCTTCATGGCTACAGACGTGAGTGCTACTGGTCGGTAGTCATTTAGGCAGGTTACCTTGGTGGTCTTGGTCACAGGGACTATGGTGATCTGCTTGAAACATGTTGGTATTACAGACTCGGTCAGGGACAGGTTGAAAATGTCAGTGAAGACACCTGCCAGTTGGTCAGCGCATGCTAGGAGTACACGTCCTGGTAATTCGTCTGGCCCTGGGACCTTGTGAATGTTGACCTGTTTAAAGGTCTTACTCACATCGGCTACGGAGAGTGTGATCACACAGTCGTCCGGAACAGCTGGTGCTCTTAGGCATGCTTGTCAGGGATTTCTTCGTCGGAGGAAGATAATGCGAAATCGTCATCGGAAAAGGTAGACCAATACGCAGCAGGTGTGCAGTTGTTCATTTTGAACATTTAATTAAATCAACACGAATACAAAAACAACAAACAAGAAAACGAACGATAAACTGACAGTCTGCAAAGCATAGGCTCAACACAGAACAATCACCCACAAAATACAAGACAAACACACCCAACTAATATAGGACTTCCAATCAAAGGCAACACCAAACAGCTGCCTTCAATTGGAAGTCCAACCCCAATTAACTCAACATAGAACCACACACACTAGACTAACCATAGAATACAAACACATAGACCATCAACCAAAAACCCGAAATACTAAATCAAACACCCTTTACACAAACACACCACCCCGAACCACATAAAACAAATACCCTCTGTCACGTCCTGACCAAACTACAAAAACAATTAACCTTATACTGGCCAGGACGTGACAATGCTTCAGTGTTGCTTGCCTTGAAGTGAACATAGAAGTAATTTAGCTCATCTGGTAGGCTCGTGTCACTGGGCAGCTCACGGCTGTTCTTCCCTTTGTAGTCCGTAATAGTTTGCAAGCCCTGCCACAACCGACGAGCATCAGAGCCAGTGTAGTACGATTCAATCTTAGCTCTGTATTGATGCTTTGCCTGTTTGATGGTTTGTCGGAGGGCATAGCGGGATTTCTTATAAGCATCCAGGTTAGAATCCCGCTCCTTGAAAGTGGCAGCTCTACCCTTTAGCTCTGTGCGGAAGTTGCCTGTAATCCATTGCTTCTGGTTGGAGTATGTACTGTACGTACGTTCACTATGGGGACGACGTCATCGATGAAGCCAGTGACTGATGTGGTGTACTCCTCATTGCCATCGGAAGAATCACAGAACATATTCCAGTCTGTGCTAGCAAAACAATCCTGTAGCTTAGCATCTGTGTCATCTGACCACTTCCATATTGAGCGAGTCACTGGTACTTCCTCCTTTAGTTGTTGCTTGTAAGCAGGAATCAGGAGGATAGAGTTATGGTCAGATTGGCCAAATGGAGGGTGAAGGAGAGCTTTGTACGCGTCTCTCTGTGTGGAGTAAAGGTGGTCTAGAGTTTTTATTCTCTGGTTGCACATGTAACATGCTGGTAGAAATTAGGTAAAACGGATTCAAGTTTCCTTGCATTAAAGTCTCCGGCCACTAGGAGCGCCACCTCTGGATGAGCATGTTCTTGTTTGCTTATGGCCTTATACAGCTTATTGAGTGGGGTCTTAGTGCCAGCATCGGTTTGTGGTGGTGTGTAGACAGTCACGAAAAATATAGATGAAAACTCTCTTGGTAAATAGTGTGATCTACAGCTTATCATGTGATACTTTACCTCAGGCAAGCAAAACCTTGAGACTTCAATAATATTCGATTTTGTGCACCAGCTGTTATTGACAAATAGACACAGACCGCCACCCCTTGTCTTACCGGAGGCAATTGTTCTATCTTGCCGATGCACGGAAAACCCAGCCAGCTGTATGTTATCCATGTCGTCGTTCAGCCACGTCTCGGTGAAACGTAAGATATTACAGTTATTACATCAATAGCCTAACCCACTCAAGCTATAGGCTATATGATTGCAAGAAACAAATCTGAGACCTCAGAGATCCCTACTGTATGGATTTAATCAGACAGGAAAACACAACATCCTTAAATGTAATAAATAAATGAACAGCACCAGAACAACAGACACGTATCTAAGCTCATGCCAGGATATACAAGCTGGTGAGCAGCTGGTGAGGAAGGTCAAAATGAAACTGCTATTGTCAGCACCACTTTTTGTTTGGGAAGAACAGAGGGGTGTCCTTCTGAAATAACTGTCCAGAGCCAAAATCTCACTTTCTGACTTCCTGTCTCCTTAGGCTTATTTCAGACAGAATGGAACTTCAAAGAATGGAACTCTTAATACATGACCAACATAAATACAGGTGTGCTATCTTAATTTGACCATGCTTCTCACAGCAGGAAAATAATCCTGCAGAAATATAAATGTGAATTATTATGTAGATACATTTTTCATACAGAAATGTTTCCCCTATATGCATTTATGTATTGCTAAATCTTGGCCGCCAAAAGTTAGGAATTTTTATTTTGAATTATTATGTTTTTTTTACTTCGGAATGGTAAAACATTTTCAGTGTAAACTTAAACGACTAAAACCAAATATAAAGTATGTAGAAAATATAATGGAGCAATATATTTTTTTATAATATAATCTTTAAAAACTAACAATCACCAAAATAAAAACTAGACAGTCAGGGAGAATAGAAAAAAAAATGTTGTGGCATTGATTTTGTTATAGCCTAATGTTTGATGTGTGCAGGAAAATTATCTGCGACAACAGATTGATCAAATTAAAATAACAGATCTGCACACAAACACACACAAACAGAAAAATGCACACAAACAACACACACACACTGTGGAAGGTTTGAGGTTGTCGAGTGCAGCACCATAACAGGAGAAGGACCTGGGTTGCAACCATGTGGAAGACAGAGAGGACAAGGTCAAGGGAAGTGCAAGGTGATGCACAAGTCGACCCACAGCAGATTCTTTCTCCGCTGCTCCCCACCCTACCCAGTACACCTACACCTCCCAGTCACAGGTGACAGAGCCCAGCCTCCACTAACTCAGATAAACACCAGCAGTCTGCCTGCCCACTGACCACATGCCACCAGGATCAGGCAGAGAGAGGGCACACAATCACATCCATTTAAGTTACTGTAGCTTTACAGTGGTCACACTTCCACATAATTGCAGTTGTGGAGTGGAATTGAAGAATATTGGATTGGTTTAAGATTGAGATTTCCACTAGGAGCAGCACCCATCTAATGTGTTGATTATCCCTCGCCATAAATGACACTATCCACTGGCCCCAGACCACAATTAATCACATGACCCACTGCAGCAAGATTACATCTGTAGCCTTGAACTACAGTCCCTCACACTCTACCAGTCTCTCTCTCGCTCAAACACATAATGGAGAAACACTTACACTCCAAACATAACACACACACACACACACGCACGCACGCACGCACGCACACAACACACACACACACACACACACACACACACACACACACACACACACACACACACACACACACACACACACACACACACACACACACACACACACACACACACACACACACAAAAACTCACACTCACACAAAGGGAGACACGGACATTAACAGCCACACAAGCAGAGTAGCCGTTATCACAACAACTGTGTGTGGCACGTTCTGCAGTCAGGCAGTGCAGGGCAGACAGACAGTGTAAGCCTCCAGCTGCTTGATGTCACTGCAGTCATAGAGGATCGCTGTAACTCAACACTCCACTGCAGTGCTGCTTTCATTCCACACACACACACACACAAACACACACACACACACAGAGACACATTCCCCTGCAACGCCTCGTACCGGCAGCCTGCACGGCCCCCCATCTCCTCTCCATCCAGAAATGGGGCTGCTGACACACACTTTTCTATTTGCAGACCGTACATGTTATTTGTCTCACATGCCAGAGTGTAATGAAATGAACATGAGGCACTGGTAGCATGGAAGTTGCATACAGAGGACGTGTGGAGCATATTCATTTTAACATTACATGGGGCTGTTGGGTAATGTAATATGTATGCAAATGGAACAGAAGTGTTTCGAAGTGCCCACTATTTCCGCCTGTCCTCCTCAGCCTCTTCCCTCCTCTGCGCGCTGTTGTTTTGCTGTGTTTGTGGTCTGACTGTGTCTTGGTTTTTTGCAGGCGGAAAGGCAGTGAGAGGACTGTGTGTGTATGTGTGTATATGTGTGTGGCAGAGGAGGCTGGTGGGAGGCTCATTGTAACAGCTGGAATGCAATGAACGGAACGGTATCAAACATATGGAAACCACACGTTTGACTCCATTCCAATTATTCTATTCCAGCCATTACCATGAACCCGTCCTCCTATAGCTCCTCCCACCAGCCTCCATTGGTGTGTGCGCATGCATGCGGCTGGTCCCGGAGGAGGCCTGGTGGAGAGAGGGGCCAGAAGGACGGTGAGGTAGGCAGGCATAGCTAGGAGGAGGGACTACGGCTTAGCTGAGGATGAGGCACTGGCCTGGCTGTGATTTATGGCTCCAGCTTCAGGGGAGAAACAGGAGGTTGAGAGGAAAAAGGCCTCTCCGTGTGAGGAGGGATGCCAGGTGGAGTGGGCAGCCAGGCAGGCAGGAGGCTGTGTCGCAGTGCTCCGGGTGTAGACTGTAGGCAGCAGGTAGGAGACAGCAGGAGGCTGGGGGAACTGGCATGCTCGGAGCAGACAGCGTTGATCCAGTCAGCAGGGCAGTGAAGCAGGACTCGACATCAGCCCTCTCCTCCTCTGTCATCTCTTTTTTAAGAAGCTGTCTGGTTCAGACTTTTCCCCCTAAGTGCCTCACAGCCAAATATGCTGAGTCAATGATGAACAGGGGAGCCTGCACACACACTGGAGCATCCACTCTCCTGTCAGAAAGAGACACTTAACAGGTAACTACACTACACTGCCATACCAGTAGTTTATCTATAGCGCAGCAATACAACATAAATATATTGCCAGCCAGAGGTCAATCACTGGTTTCTTATAGCAAGTAAAACCCCTATTTTAGAACCCATGTGCCAAAGGCAAGCTGTTACCTACTGCCTAAAATGGAACCTTATCCCTTGTCAAAGACCAATAGGTCAGGAAACTTGAAGCAAAATCACTAAGGGGAGAAAATTCTATCCATAACCCACTGGGTAAGACTGTAAAAATCCCATAAAAGCTATGACTGCTAGCTTCTCATTAGAAGTCTGTGGAGCTCCTAGGAGCACCATGAAAGGACTCAGCAGATCAGGTGGGAACACACTGCAGCAAAAGTAATTGCTAAAACAGGTTATTGGAAAAGGTCTCTGAGCTTAGGAGAAAACACTCTCTGAAATACTGTACCGTTCAAAAATAATCAGTATGCCATGAGTGACTTATGTCAGATCACATTCTCAACCAATGAGAGGGAGCTGTTGATCTGACTGTGTTTCCATGGCGATCCGACAGGAAGCTGTGAGGATGCTGGCTCAATGCTTCACACATAAAAAAGGTTTAAAATGAATGTGAAATGTGAACATTCACATTGAATTATGAAAATGACACCAAATTGCCAGGGGGAAATATGCTAAAAGCAATCTTTAAAGCAACAGGACAGAAACAATATTCATATAGGCCTAATATATGTAAAACCCTCCCACAGCTGTGATGTTTAAAGTGTGTCGTGCCCATGTGACCCATCACTCCGTATCAGTCAGCCCCTGTCAGTCAGTGAAGGGTGAGGACAGATAACAAGAATGTGAAAGTGGTTCTCTGCAGACAGAGTGGAGGACGAGGGTTACAGTGGAGGGAGGCACATTGAGTCTTCTTCCTGAGAGCAAGTGAGTGGCATCCCTGAGTAGGCCCAGTAGAGCTGGGGGATAAATGTCTCAGCGGGAGCTCTCAACTGTCCACGTGAAAGAGGGGGAGAGAGAGTAGTAATCACTGCAGACCAGAGGCTGGCCCAGCTACAATCACCGCTACTGTCACTCACCCTGACGCCAGGCAACTGGATAGCTAGCTGGGTCTGTTATTGACCAACGTTTCTGATGCAACACCAGTCAGTCACGCAAATACGCTACACATCCATTAGCTAGGTCTAGCACTCACAGTCAGTCATGTGCTGTTTATGGCACAATGCTCCAAAAAGTCTGAAGCCTTCAGGTTAAATTATCAGACGGCTTCCCCCTGGAAGGCTGAAGGGTGTGTGGGTGTGTGGTCTTGTTCTTCTATCCTCAGGGTTAGGTTAAGGGTGAGAATTAGGTTAGAATTAGGGTTAGGGGTTAGTTTCAGGGTTAGGAAAATAAATGTTAGGTCCCCACGAGGACTGAAAAACAAGTGTGTGTGTATGTGCACGCCTGTGTAATCACAGAGACAGTCCATCACCTAGACTTCATGTAATGGCTGTAATTCTAACATAACTGCACAAATATTTCTACGAGTGCATTTAAACCTGGCTCCGCTCCCTCCCACACGCACACAGCTGCCTTCACCCCCTGCTGAGCACTAAGGCGCCGCCGTGCTCACCTCTAGCCATAGGCTTATGAGAGGTGGGCCCATGCACGCAATAACTACTAAGCACACAAACATTGACAGATTTGATATGAGCACAGCTAAAGAGAGAGAGAAGTCACAATACATTTTCCCACATTGACATTGGTTTTAAGGTCTCTGGGGACCAACCAGGTCTCACTCTCTAAATAAACACATTTATGCAGATATATTCACACCCACATGCTCATGCTGAGTAAGAGGGAAAGACGGAATATCCTTGATATCCCTTTGCTTTTTCCCTGTGTTTACCTCTCCTCTCCGTGCTGTGGGCTGAACGTGTGCCAGGCCAGGCAGAACCTGTCAGAGACAGAGGGCTGGGAGCAGGGGGTGTGGTTCTGCTGCACTGGGCAGATCTGATCTGCAGGGCCATAGTCAAGGTCAAACCCAGTGCTCCCTGCCAGAGGCAGAGGAAACCTGAACCAGCAACGCAACGGAAGAGAGCACCTCTCCCCTCACTGCACTGCCTGTCTGCTGAAGGTGTGTGCGGAGCGAGAGAGAGAGAGAGAGAGAGAGAGAGAGAGAGAGAGAGAGAGAGAGCAGGATGTTGGAGCTGTCTCTCCTCCTCAACCATGGGCGTCCATAAGGAACAGAAGCCAGGGATACAGGAGACAGTCTGGATGGGCTTGGCTGGGGCTCCTGGATACTGATACTTTCTGCATCATTAACACTGTCCCGGCATAGAGAAGAGCACGCTGAACACTATCCACACGGCAAAGGAAGGACTCAGCAATAACAAACCTACAGCCCTGAGCCCTTGTAACGTACACCACACACAGTTACTATGGTAGAGGAATTGAATTAAGCAATTAAAAGCTTTCTAGACTCTCTGACTCAAGACAGCACTAAGCCTATTACATAACTTAATAGCATCACAGCGTAGAGTAATAACATAATTCAGTGTACAAAATGTAAGACACGATATTACCGCTCTACAGACTTTTCCATTTATGTGGTTCCATCTATATAGTTGATTAAAGCTCTGGGGCCGTCTCTGGGCGGGAGGCACATTTAGAGTTGAACTACACCGACAAATAAATGCGCTTAATACATTGAGCGGATCCAAGGGAGGTGTGTGGAGTTGATCAAGGAGATAGAGAAGATAAGTCAATGAATGGATGGAATGAAGCATTGAACTAAAACATCCCTGGCAGGTTGAAGTGAAATAACACAATAAAGGCGAGTTGAAATTAAAAGCCTGAAACTAAATGAATTATATAGTGCTGCTAAATGATCATTTCAGAGAGCTAGCCTATGTATTGTGGAAAAGCCTCCTCCATCTGCTGCTGTTGTGAGCTGAAGACACAGCCCAGGGGAGGGAGCCTGAGAGCCGTCACTCATCTATCAATATGCTATCTGACCTTTCACATATAGCGCCTAGACAGGACCTAGCATCCGCCATTAACCAGAGTTCACAACACATAGAACCCTGCTGGAGGGCAACAGATTCTTCATCCTCACCCCTTAATCAAGGTATTTTCATTAACAAGATTTAAAAGCTTTGACGGACAGGTCACTGATCCAATCATAAAATGTCCCTGCGCGTCTTCCCAGAGCTTTTCCTGGGGTTCTATCTTTGATCTGAGTCATATGGGCTCAGCTCTGAAACCAGACCCCACAGAGACAGGCCACTGTCCCAAAGTACGGACCTATTTAGCCTAATGGTGCTTTAAAAACCCTATCAGCTTGTTCCCTTCTCTAACATGATAACGAGGCTTGACAGTTTACTTTTCATGCTTTAGAATTTGAACCACTACAGTTCCCTGATGTTAGTCCTACCTTCAGTTGTTGCTAAAAACAGCCATCAAAAGAGTTCCGTTCAAACTTAGCTAGAGGAATGACTGGGCCTAATGGGTGGTGGTGTGATGTGTGTCTGACAGACAGTGGGTTTAGCAGCAGCATCCATCCTGTGCTCTCTGCAGTAAGTAGGTCCACAGAAACTCGAGCACGGCAGTACTGGGCCAGGGGACCTCCACAAGGCCCTGGCTGACTAAGGAGGATCTGCCAGGCGTAGAAACATACTGTGATGCATAATGGAACCAGGAACAATGTGGTGACAAGTACACTCTTATAAAAAAGGGCTCCAAAAGGGTTATTTGGCTGTCCCCATAGGAGAACCCTTTTTGGTTCCAGGTAGAACCCTCTGTGGAAAGGTTTCTAGATGGAACACCAGGGTTCTAACTGCAACCAAAAAGGGTTCTTCAAAGGGTTCACCTATACATTTACATCATTTAGCAGACGCTCTTATCCAGAGCGACTTACAGTAGTGAATGCATACATTTCATACATTTTTTCCCCGTACTGGTCCCCCGTGGGAATCGAACCCACAACCCTGGCGTTGCAAACACCATGCTCTACCAACTGAGCCACACATAGGGACAGCTAAAGAACCCTTTTAGGGTGTAGAAGCTTTTAAACTCATATTTGGGCACCTGGCTGACAAATTGCCTTAAAAATGATATAAATATGATGCTATTAATAGTTATAACCACACTGCACCTGGCTGTGACTGAAATATGACCTGGACATGATGTATATAGCTATTATCTAGCAAAATAACTACTTGTTTTGATCTTCCACGGCGATACCACTGTCTTCGTTCTGAGAGGGCATGTCATGAAACTGTGCCATCGGTGAGCAGCTCCTTAGTACAAAAAGCTTTGATCCAATGCATGAGCCCATGAACTCATTCAGCAAAGTCAGTTCAGAAATATTGTGTATAAAAATATGTTGTATAGAGTTGACGATACAATACATCTGAATAGTGCTGCAGTAATCTAGGTTTTGTGAGGTGAAACCAAGGAAGACAAACAGTATAAACATTTCACACCCAACTAATGACCAAGAGGACATGACAAAGGACTATTTCTGAAACTGAGATGCTACATTGCTCCTGTCGTGACAGGAACCTAAACAGTGGTGTTGTATGGAATGCAGAACGAAGTGTGATTCAGTATAACTACCAGGGTCCAGACAGCAGCCTTGTCAGCCACAAGCTCGGGGGATGTGTAAATGAAGAGAACAGTGAGTCTGTGTTTAGACACGGCATCCTGTGTTGTTAATACAAAGGAGGAGGAACAGGCCTCAGCATTAGGCTACACTACAGGTGGAGTGAAACCAGACTACCCAATTACATCCTACACACTTCAGCCAAGTCTGTTGTTTATGCTGTGAGTGTTATTTTTCTGTATGTACGTTATGGACATAAGAGCACCTTTAAACTTCTCAACGGTCTTATATCATCGAAGACCTCAACAAGTTACCCACAAACGTAACTTGACAATAGAGGATCATGGACCATAGAAATATTCAACTTATTTCATGTCTCCTCTTATGATACAATTACTGCACTTATGTTTCTGTGTGGGTGTCTATGTATATGTCCCTGCCTGTCTTAAACTTCCTGTCCTTAATACACAGCCCTTTAAATCAGGGGGCACGTGTTGTGTAGAGGCTACTTTGTCCACTCTGACCCCACTGTCAGACTCTCCTCACAAACTCCTCCACAGCCCCTTAACGGTCTGGTAAGCAATGCCTCCCGCTGTCCCTCCTCAACGTGAAAACGGGACCTGCTTGCCAGGGGTCCTCACATGGCACAAAAATCACCCTGAGAAATGGCACAGTGTACAGAAGGCCTGACACAGAGTCCAGACTCCCGTGGTGAGATAACAGCAGCTACAGCCTCTCTGCTGCTAACATTCTGGGGCAGCTGTCTTCTCGCATTCTAGTTCCCATCTAAATAAGATATAAATAGAGCAAAAAATCACCAACATCAACAATAACATAGTGGGAAATTTGCTACATAAATTCAAGGGGTCTTAAGTGCTTTGCAAAGTGCTTTGCAAAAGCATCAGCTGAAATTGCACCAATTAGATGCATCACTACTTGAATATGGCGGTCTATTGAATGTTGGCTGCCGTGCACAAGCTTAAGTTGGTGTTCCTGGTGGCATGCTATTGCTGTAACATGCGTTACTCACCATGCATGTCTGTTTCCTGCTTTGGCATATATGGTCTGACATATATGGTCTGACAATATGGTCTGACAATATGGTCTGACGTATATTCCGTCGCTGTCGGATGAAAACCTTGTAACTCAATTTTTTACCATTTGAATATTTTTTACATGTATTGACAGCAGTAACCCCTCAATGTACTCTGAACATTCCATGACTTCAGGACGAAGAAAATGTATTCAAAGTAGGTTGTGAAGTTTTATAATTGTATATTCGTTATTGGGAAAATTTTCCATTTCCTGAGAAGTTTCTGTTTTGAATATAAGACGTTTTCATCCGACAATGACTTTTGCCTTCTGTGTGGAGGCACTTTGTAATTTATTAGCAATGCTCTGTGTTAGTGCTCTTCTCTACATTTGGAAATGTAAAAATAGGACTTCTATTTTGGGACTGATGGTTCTGGCCTGCCAAAATATGTTATACAGAAAGGCAAGCAGGTGAATGAGATGACACTTCAAAGGTGGAGGGAGCTGAAAGAACACCATCCTGCGGTGGCCTAAATCCCAGTATACCTGCTATAAAACACACTCCTTTAATGTTCTGTGTCTGGCTCAGAGTGAAAAGAGAGACTTGAGAGAACATTTTCGAGAAAGGAACATTTTCATAGCCTATCCATTGGAAATGTACAGACATATAGGTATACCTTGTTACCATCCTCCTACCATGTTATTACCACTTTATTATAGGCTGTTGTGTAGACTTGGAATAAAAGAGCCATTCATAAGAAAAAGCATAGAAAACCAGAAGCTGACCGACACCATGAACGTATGTATACAGTCAGACTCAGTGCTGTACATTCTAATGCTGTTAGCCTATAGAATGTACAGTAAAGAAAAGAGAGAACACTGGCTGGCCATCTCATGATGTCTTAAAGTAGCCATTTCACCCTGTTTATCCTCGTTGGTCCACATTTGTACCTCTGTCCCTCACCTTGACCCTGCCCCATACCCTGCCTTAACTGGCCTTCACAGCCAATCACCATGGAATCCTCATAACCACTACTTCCTTTTCTCATTCTCCCATTTCATCATTTCAACATGACATCTCATTATGTTGATCATTATTTATCTGTTCCAGTGAATCCACAACTGATGACAGAGCAACTGTTATTTTTTCAGATAAAAAAAATGATAATTCTGGTGCAGGCTCTGGAATTCTACGGTGAATCTCGCTTTGAGAGAAAGCGTTTAAACTCCCAGATAACAGAACTATTGTATAACTCCCGTCAGTATCGTACCCAACTCAAACCAGAAAACACTATTTTATACTTAAAACATTGTGCACAGAAAGCACCATTGTGTTCCTAAATAAGAAATCAGCAGACTTGCTGACTTTTCACATTATGGCTGAAACAGAATGCTATAGCAACAAAGAGTGCTTACAGCTGTAATGGAAAATAAACCTCATGAATAAACATGTATATTTTAAAGAAATGCTTCCAATCCGAACTGTATTACTCATCACCAGTTGGGATATTTTAAAGACAATGCTAGAAACAAGACCTAAGAAACAAGACCTAAAAAGCAGCTCTAGAATTTTCTGTTGTACTATCCCTCCCTCACGACGCCAGGACAGCGGAGTCAATCACCACCTTCCGGAGACACCTGAAACCCCACCTCTTTAAGGAATACCTAGGATAGGATAAAGTAATCCTTCTAACCCCCCCCCCTTAAAAGATTTAGATGCACTATTGTAAAGTGGTTGTTCCACTGGATATTATAAGGTGAATGCACCAATTTGTAAGTCGCTCTGGATAAGAGCGTCTGCTAAATGACTTAAATGTAAATGTAAATGTACTATTCTATTTCAAGCCAGTTAAGGTGCTTTGATTGGTAATGCTCATGTCCTGCTCAGATGCACATATTTTCATATCCACAGTTCCCTGCACCATCCAAAGGAGATGTTGGGGTTTGTGCGACAAAATACTCTGGCCTTACTGTTGTCACAGAGGGACTCAAACACAGAATGGTTATGTGCTTATAGATTTGATTTTGACCGTTGGTTAGCAGCATACTTGCCATAGTACTTGAACACTGTAAATGAGTGAGAATTTTCTATCCAATACGAGAGGTCTCTTGTCCACTTTTTTCTTTTTTTAAGCGGTGGATCAGCTTTAAAATTGCGGATAGAATATTGCTTCCATCAATGTAATTGTCTGAATCATTTCCGATCCCCCATATATTTTTGGGGTAAATATATATCCATATACATACATACACATATATATATATATATATATATATATATATATATATATATATATATATGTGTATATATATATATTGAGCAGTGTATATATATAAATATACACTGCTCAAAAAAATAAAGGGAACACTTAAACAACACTATGTAACTCCAAGTCAATCACACTTCTATGAAATCAAACTGTCCACATAGGAAGCAACACTGATTGACAATAAATTTCACATGCTGTTGTGCAAATGGAATAGACAACAGGTGGAAATTATAGGCAATTAGCAAGACACCCCCAATAAAGGAGTGGTTCTGCAGGTGGGGACCACAGACCACTTCTCAGTTCCTATGCTTCCTGGCTGATGTTTTGGTCACTTTTGAATGCTGGCGGTGCTTTCACTCTAGTGGTAGCATGAGACGGAGTCTACAACCCACACAAGTGGCTCAGGTAGTGAAACTCATCCAGGATGGCACATCAATGCGAGCTGTGGCAAGAAGGTTTGCTGTGTCTGTCAGCGTAGTGTCCAGAGCATGGAGGCGCTACCAGGAGACAGGCCAGTACATCAGGAGACGTGGAGGAGGCAGTAGGAGGGCAACAACCCAGCAGCAGGACCGCTACCTCCGCCTTTGTGCAAGGAGGAGCAGGAGAAGCACTGCCAGAGCCCCGCAAAATGACCTCCAGCAGGCCACAAATGTGCATGTGTCTGCTCAAACGGTCAGAAACAGACTCCATGAGGGTGGTATGAGGGCCCGACGTCCACAGGTGGAGGTTGTGCTTACAGCCCAACACCGTGCAGGACGTTTGGCATTTGCCAGAGAACAGCAAGATTGGCAAATTCGCCACTGGCGCCCTGTGCTCTTCACAGATGAAAGCAGGTTCACACTGAGCACGTGACAGACGTGACAGAGTCTGGAGATGCCGTGGAGAACGTTCTGCTGCCTGCAACATCCTCCAGCATGACCGGTTTGGCGGTGGGTCAGTCATGGTGTGGGGTGGCATTTCTTTGGGGGGCCGCACAGCCCTCCATGTGCTCGCCAGAGGTAGCCTGACTGCCATTAGGTACCGAGATGAGATCCTCAGACCCCTTGTGAGACCATATGCTGGTGCGGTTGGCCCTGGGTTTCTCCTAATGCAAGACAATGCTAGACCTCATGTGGCTGGAGTGTGTCAGCAGTTCCTGCAAGAGGAAGGCATTGATGCTATGGACTGGCCCGCCCGTTCCCCAGACCTGAATCCAATTGAGCACATCTGGGACATCATGTCTCGCTCCATCCACCAACGCCACGTTGCACCACAGACTGTCCAGGAGTTGGCGGATGCTTTAGTCCAGGTCTGGGTGGAGATCCCTCAAGAGACCATCCGCCACCTCATCAGGAGCATGCCCAGGCATTGTAGGGAGGTCATACAGGCACGTGGAGGCCACACACACTACTGAGCCTCATTTTGACTTGTTTTAAGGACATTACATCAAAGTTGGATCAGCCTGTAGTGTGGTTTTCCACTTTAATTTTGAGTGTAACTCCAAATCCAGACCTCCATGGGTTGATAAATTGGATTTCCATTGATTATTTTTGTGTGATTTTGTTGTCAGCACATTCAACTATGTAAAGAAAAAAGTATTTAATAAGATTATTTCTTTCATTCAGATCTAGGATGTGTTGTTTAAGTGTTCCCTTTATTTTTTTGAGCAGTATATATACATATATATATATACACATATATGTATATATATGTGCTCGTTACCTGAATAAAAGACACCAGGGAGACAGAAATCTTTCTGATTGAGAGGGGGTCAAATACTTATTTCCCTCATTAAAATGCAAATGAATTTATAACATTTTTGACATGCGTTTTTCTGGATATTTTTGTTGTTATTCTGTCTCTCACTGTTCAAATAAACCTACCATTAAAATTATAGACTGATCCTTTACAAAATCAGCAGGGGATCAAATACTTTTTTCCCCCACTGTGTATATATATATATATATATATATATACAGAGTTGAAGTCTGAAGTTTACATACACTTAGATTGGAGTCATTAAATCTCATTTTTCAACCACTCCACAAGTTTCTTGTTAACAAACTATAGTTTTGGCAAGTTGGTTAGGACATCTACTTTGTGCATGACACAAGTAATTTTTCCAACAATTGTTTACAGACAGATTATTTCACTTCATATCTCACTGTATCACAATTACAGTGGGTCAGAAGTTTACATACACTAAGTTGACTGTGCCTTTAAACAGCTTGGAAAATTCCAGAAAATGATGTCATGGCTTTAGAAGCTTCTGATAGGCTAATTGACATCATTTGAGTCAATTGGATGTGTACTGTGGATGTATTTCAAGGCCTACCTTCAAACTCAGTGCCTCTTTGCTTGACATCATGGGAAAATCAAAAGAAATCAGCCAAAATATTGTAGACCTCCACAAGTCTGGTTCATCCTTGGGAGCAATTTCCAAACGCCTGAAGGTACCACGTTCATCTGTACAAACAATAGTACGCATGTATAAACACCATGGGACCACGCAGCCGTCACACCACTCAGGAAGAAGACACATTCTGTCTCCTAGAGATGAACGTACTTTAGTGCGAAAAGTGCAAATCAATCCCAGAACAACAGCAAAGGACCTTGTGAAGATCCTGGAGGAAACAGGACATCATTTTCTGGAATTTTCCAAGCTGTTTAAAGGCACAGTCAACTTCTGACCCACTGGAATTGTGATACCGTGAATTATAAGTGAAATAATCTGTCTGTAAACAATTGTTGGAAAAATTACTTGTGTCACGCACAAAGTAGATGTCCTAACCGACTTGCCAAAACTATAGTTTGTTAACAAGAATTTTGTGGAGTGGTTGAAAAACAAGTTTTAATGACTCCGACCTAAGTGTATGTAAACTTCCGACTTCAACTGTACCACTTGGATCCTGTTTCAGTAATAATGAAATCAGACCTTCTTGTTGCGTGTCCAATAATTTACCGTTTATATAGGAGTTGTTAAAACATGCTAATAATGGTCCTCTGAGTATATCAAAAACAGTTTGGTACGATATTTGCATTTCTACTAAGTAAACCTCCAATTGGTCCCCACTATTCCACCCGCTAAAACCGCTCCTCATCCCGAGTTGTCATCCCAATGCCTGGCAGATGACCCCCGACCCCCCGGATCCCATTGCCCCGGAGAGACCGGGACCCATCCTTCAATAAGAGCACACAGTGCCACCCACAGAACAGAAGCAGATCAACCGCCAAATTCATGGCAGTCTCTTTGGGGGTGCCACAGGGTTCAATTCGCGGGCCGACTCTCTTCTCTGTAAACATCAATGATGTCACTCTTGCTGCTGGTGATTCTCTGATCCACCTCTACGCAGACGACACCATTCTGTATACCTCTGGCCCTTCTGTGGACACGCTGTTAACAAACCTCCAGACGAGCTTCAATGCCATAGAACACTCCTTCCATGGCCTCCAACTGCTCTTAAATGCAAGTAAAACTAAATGCATGCTCTTTAACCGATCGCTGCCTACACCTGCCCGCCCATCTAGCATCACTACTCTGGACGGTTGTGACTTATGAATATGTGGACAACTACAAATACCTAGGTGTCTGGTTAGACTGTAAATTCTCCTTCCAGACTCACATTAAACATCTCCAATCCAAAATGAAATCTAGCATCGGCTTCCTATTTCGCAACAAAGCATCCTTCACTCATGCCACCAAACATACCCTCGTAAAACTGACTATCCTACCGATCCTTGACTTCAGCGATGTAATTTACAAAATAGCCTCCAACACTCTTCTCAGCAAATTGGATGTAGTCTATCACAGTGCCATCACCAAAGCCCCATATACTACCTACCATTGCGATCTGTATGCTCTCGTTGGCTGGCCCTTGCTTCATATCTGTCGCCAAACCCACTGGGTCCAGGTCATCTATAAGTCTTTGCTAGGTAAAGCCCCGCCTTATCTCAGCTCACTGGTCACCATAGCAGCACCCACCCGTAGCATGCGCTCCAGCCGGTATATTTCACTGGTCATCCCCAAAGCCAACTCCTCCTTTGGCCGCCTTTCCATCCAGTTTTCTGCTGCCAATGACTGGAACAAATTGCAAAAATCACTGAAGCTGGAGTCTTATATCTCCCTCACTAACTTTAAGCATCAGCTGTAAGAGCAGCTTACCGATCATTGCACCTGTACACAGCCCATCTGTAAATAGCACACCCAACTACCTCATCCCCATATTCTTTATTTTTTTTTGCTCCTTTGCACCCCAGTATCTCTACTTGCACATTCATCTTCTACAGATATATCACTCCAGTGTTTAATTGCTAAATTGTAATTATTTCGCCACTATGGCCTATTTATTTCCTTACCTCCCTAATCTTACGACATTTGCACACACTGTATATAGATTTTTCTATTGTGTTATTGACTGTACGTTTGTTTATCCCATGTGTAACTCTGTGTTGTCTGTGTCGCACGGCTTTGCTTTATCTTGGCCAGGTCGCAGTTGTAAATGAGAACTTGTTCTCAACTGGCCTACCTGGTTAAATAAAGGTGAAATAAATGTTTTTTTTTTTTAAATCCATCGCCCTCGCCTGAATTTGTATTATATATAGCCATTAAAAAATAATTATATATATTTTCAAAATCCTGTTTATCTTGTTTTTCATAATTTGCAATTCATATTTGTAGTAATGTAGGCAGTCTCTTGTCCACTTTCCCTTTTGACTCAGTCTCTCCATTTTTTTATTTTTTTTATTTAACCTTTATTTAACTAATTCACTTAGTACCACCTGGATTTCATATAAGGATTAGACAATATTATATCCCTCTCTCCCATATAGGCAATATACTGCACCAAATAGGACAGTAAGTAGATAATATATAAACATATAGACCTGCACATTGACACCTAGGTTCTCTAACCAGATTCTAAGCTGAGCATCATCAATCAAATGTATTTATAAAGCCCTTCTTACATCAGCTGATGTCACAAAATGCTGTACAGAAACCCAGCCTAAAACCCCAAACAGCAAGCAATGCAGGTGTAGAAGCATCAGGGCTTGATTTATAGTACACAGTCCACTGTGACAGCCATGCTGGCATCAAGAGCACACAGAAGCATTTCCCATCAATTTCACAGCAGATAGCACACTGTCCACTGCCCGCACAGTAATATATTTTTTAATAGTCTCCTCAAGATATAAAATACAAGGCTACATGACTGCCTTCAGAGAGACAAAACCAAATTGGTATTGGCATGCATTTTTGTCAGCTAGCCTATAAGCTCCTGACCTGAAAGCCACCCCTCACTGATGATGAGGACAAAATATTTAACGTGTCCATCATGTGACACCAGACCAGACAAATAAAAATATGCAAATACAAACATTTTGTACAGAAAAGTATTAAGTCATTATATCAGTCTCTAATCACCAAGTGTGGATACTAGGATTGCTTGAGAAGCCAATATTTTCCTGTTTTAACCCCTCATTCAGTGCATCACTTAGGTCACCTTCCATCGAATGCTGTACATCCACTGCTAACAGATCAGAGGACCACTTTGTTCAATAGAGCGGACACTGTAGACTAGTGCTGAGCGATTAGTGCTTTTTGAGGTCGGTTTGGTTTCGGTTCGATTAAAAAATTATAACAGTTTTCGATTTTGGTTTTGTTCATTTTTTTTAAAGTGCATGTGGGTTGAATGCTGTAACAACACAGAATAAAACAATTAATAACAATTAAGTCCCATAATGGTAGTGACTGCCCATTACTGCTTATAATTTATTAACCATCATTTATTCACTTTACTTTAATAAAATATTTCAGTTGTTGTGTATATTAAATGTGTTTTATTTGATGACTTCAATATTTCATTCTAAGTCATCTCATCTCTGTAGAGCTGCTGGCTATGCTGTCTGACAAAATCACTATTTTAGTAGTTCTTCAAAGTAAATAAGGCATACTTTTATGACTGCTGAATACCAACTATCAATCCCTTAGCTAATGTATTTCAGGTAGAGATACCTCAAGAAGCAACTGCTCTCCAGACTCTATCTCTCTCAATCGCTCATTCTTCTCTCTTTTAGGTAGCAGGCATAAAAGAAACACGGACCGGACAAGTAGGCGTGCAATGGATTATGGCCATTGTAGTTCATTACCACGTTTTCTGTGCTAAACTACGTTGAATATTGGCCTGTTGGAAACTACAACTCCCTACTACATCGCACATTTCGGGCTTGATCTGATTTATCTCTAGAGAAACTGCACATTGTGCATATTGAGCTCACAGACAAAAACAGAATTCAATGGGATTCACATAATTGAACCGATGACGGTCAATTACTTAGTTAAAAAAACTAAAAATAACTGAAATTACAGTTAATCGCTCAGCACCACTGTAGACACAAGTTCTTGCCATCTGAAGGTAACGGCATGTGTGAGATTTGCTAACAAGGTCTCTAGAGAGTTAGAATTGCCAAACATCCGCTAAATTGGTTCAAATGAAATACTTTTAAGACACAACATATTGATCATTAAAGGTTAAAGTATAAAAGACACTGATTAATTCAGTTCTGTCCCAGCATCAGGGCCAGAAGACCACTGACACCCCAATAAAGTCAGCTCATATCACCATCATGTGGTTATAAGTAGGTACTACATCTACAGCCCATTGTTTGCGATGGTAAGGTTGCTGCAGAATGCAGTATTACTTTGTAGATATTATTGCTCACCTGGTGTTGAAGAGAGGGTCGTTATAGATGAATAGAGGGTGCATCACTGTACGCTCCCGAGATAGAAACACACCCTGGTTGTGAGGAGCCATGACTCTGCCCTCCTGGTTTCGACAGCTCCTCAACGCAGGCTGATCTGTAAGAGATAATAGAATAATAACAATGAGTGAAAGCATCCATAATATTCAAACTAATTATACCATCAGATGAAGAAATACTGGTGTGACAACACACTTCATTTTCCCCAGATGATGAATTAAATCATGTTACAATATGCCACTTCATCATTCATTCCTTTGTTTAGGCCTAAACACCAGAAATTGAACATGTAAACAAAAATACAAACAAAATGCTGATTACCCTTTCTCTATTGTTTTCTTCATTTAACTAATTGGGACAATGGACTGTCTGGCACTGATGCAGGGGCCATGTGTTACAACATATCCAACTGGACAGACAATAATCTCTTCACTGCTGTGGCTTACAGTTGCTATTTTGTCCCAGTTCTTAGGTAGTTTAGTACGGGTTAAAACCTCCTGCTAACATTAACACATGAAACTGACAAAAAATTACATATTTTGTGATTTAAAGACTGTGATTTACTGTACCTTCAATATCCAGTAGAAAACAGGTTAGCAAGTGTGGATACGCCTCTTCCAGAACAGAGCAGAAAGCACAGAAGGCCCCAGGGCCCTTCAAAGACAACTTGTCCAGAAATATCTCTGCCCTTTTCTTATTGGTGTCATAACCCAGGATTTCCTTGCATTCCACCAGAGAGAACACCCTGCCATACACAAGGTATGGCAGCACCTTGTTGACATCCAGCTCCTTCAGTAACCGCTCCCTATGGTGTCTCAGGATTTTGGCAGCCCACGTTTTCTTATTTTTGCCAGATGGTCTCCGGCCGCTCATCTGCTTCTTCACAAACCAATTCCGAGTATCACTGCCCAGCATTTTGAGGTTGTATAAAATTACTTTTTCTTTAACAACACTTCTCTCTTAGCAAAAGTCAATTGGATGGTAGCACATATTCTACAAATGTGGAGGTTGCCATGCCAAATATTTCCATAATGGTGACTATGTTTCCACTAGACATAATACCTCTAGACAGGAAGGTCGACAGTCTGGACATGGACAAAAAATTAGCTTGGTGCTTATGTTGTTAAGAGGATTATCATACTATGTATAGACCTTCACAAACTGCTCACCATGAAAATACAGCACTCAGACCAATTTACTATTTGGCTTTGTTATAACAGACCAATAGCCTATTCATAATTTTTATATTTGTAATACTTGTCTATTTAAAATCCGTCTATAGTCTCTATAAAATCAGGCTGGGCACTGCATATTTGTTTATTGCCATGCTGTCATTGTTCTCTCTTTTCATGTCCCGACAGTGAGTTGAGGAGCTGTGATTGTGTTAAAGGATTTATTTGGCTTAAGCTACCCGACAGTAGCCTGTGAGTTTGGGGTCAATAAACCGTCAGTTCGAGAACTGGTGTGGATACTAGATTATCGAGATGATAAGAGTACCAACCTTTTTTACCGCCAAGATGTCCATGCTGCGCTGCTCGCGCCCTCGAATGGCAACATCCGGAACGCGGCCGATCATTGACGTCATCCTCACCTTGATGATTTACTCAACATCAAGGTTTTCTGATCAACAAGGACAAACATTTTATAAACACCATTTATTTATTTTAAAAAAAACTGAAATCTTTGGACAGTCATTGTGCAAAGTATGTTCACAAATAGAACGGCATGGTTCTCAAATAGTGTGAGACGAGGAAGCCGTTGGTTTTGGGGTAAGTTAGCTAGCTAGCTCAAGGCTAACTTACTTAGCTACACTTGAATAAAATAACGTATTTGGGATAACGTTACCAGTTTCATAATTTATTGAGAGCAAAAAAAAATCAATTTCAGTATCTGAGGGTGGAGGTATTACAAGTTGGGAGACAGCAGACTACCTTTTCAGTGAGGATGCCGCCTGTCCTGATACAGAAAGGTAACGTTAGGCTAGCTAGACTTGAAATCATTGGCCACTTTAATAAATGGATCACTAACGTTAGTCACTTTAATAATGTTTACATATCTTGCATTACTCATCTCACATGTATATACTGTATTGTATACCATCTATTGCATCTTGCCTATGCTGCTCAGCCATTGCTCATCCATATATGTATATATTCTTATTCCATCCCTTTACTTAGATTTGTGTGTATTAGGTAGTTGTTGTGGAATTGTTAGATTACTGTTAGATATTACTGCACTGTCAGGAACTAGAAGAACAAGCATTTCGCTACACTCGCAATAACATCTGCTAACCATGTGTATGTGACCAATACAATTTGATTTAGCTAACGTTAGCTATGCACATGTAGCTAGACAGTTATCTAGTCAAGTATTTATTCATGAACTATTGTGACTCCATACCATCCAGATTAAGTCTTACTTATTTGTCAAATAAAATAGCCACTTCGGATGTTGCTTTTGTTTTCTCTTGTTTGTACCTTTGATAAGCCCAGCTGATCATGTTTTACTCTTCTTGTTCACTGATTTTCCTCCGCATAATGTGACCGTTTTTGTCCTGATTCCTGCATGCTGTGTCACTGTCATAGGCCCGCCCCTAGGGGGCATGGTTTATTCGTCAGCAGTGCATCCAGGAAATATAAATCGAAATGTAGACCCTTTGACTTACTTTTGTTTATTTATTTCAGGATATTTGAGAGTGTGGACTATGCTGAGAACAGGCTAACAGTTTTTCACAGCTTCTATCTAGCTGCCTGTGAGAAATGCCACAGTGTCAAGTCGGTGTGCATCGGTCATTATGTGCTGCCTCCTATCTCTGTCCAGGAGGGTAAGTAGATAATATACCAGCTTTCATTCCCTTGCATTTTGCATGACAGTCATAATGCAATTTATTTCCCATAATAATATTCTCCATAACACTGAAAAATATGCACACAAAATATCTAAATATTTACCTTTTCAGTGGTGAAAGCAGTGGTTGGGAGATTTATTTGGGAGCAGGAGGATAATGCAAAGGCTGTTGATACAGAGGTAAAATATGCTCTTCATCTTAGTTTCAATTTAGTGAGTCATAATTTGTTCACTTTAAGCACAATTCATTTGTATATGTATTGTATTTCTATTGTAAGGATTCAGATGACAGACTGGCATTGGGCAATAGGCAGAAGGAAGAAGACTACAGTGGAGGTTGCTGTGATCACACAGACATCAATAGTTGGTATGTACTGCATGTTGTATGGGTCTCCTGATCAGCTACTAATTTTGAGGGGTTCCCCTTCATCTACACTGATTGAAGTGGAATTAACAAGTGACATCAATAAGGGGTCATAGCTTTCACCTGGATTCACCTGGTCAGTCTATGTCATGGAAAGAGCAGGTGTCCTTAATGTTTTCTACACTCAGTATATAAATAATTGGTCCAGAACAGAGCATGTTTTTTTTTTAAATTACCAGTAAGGGTCATATTTTCCTATGCAATGGTTACAACTATTCAGTATAATGTGCTCACACTAAACAATATACTATTTTTATGAAATAGCCACGAGGTACCCTTTCTGGATACTCCGGATACTCCACAAAGAGAGGGGGCTCTGTGTTGCGAAGTACAACATTACCCAGTTAATAACATGGTTACAGGTAAAACAAATACTTATCACCCAGCATTCTTACAACTATCCTTATTATGTGCTTTCCATATGAATGTATTATCAATTATAGAAATACACCCTTTCTGGAATAATGGAAACGTTTATAATGTAACAATGTTTATTCTATTTGAAGGATATGTCAGTATTGATGAACTGAGGACTTATTCAGGAGAACTTCAAGACTTCCTACCAGGCCATTGTGGTTCTTCAGTCTCTAAAAAAAGGCGCTCCACAGTAGATATTGCTTAATGTCATATTACAAGGATACAGATCACAGGGATAATTAATAGTAACACTTTTTATTGGAGAAGAAGAAATACAGTATGGGATGTTAAATGGAAGATTTAGCAGGATCGCTAAACAGTGTTGTCCCTTTTTCACTATTCACCATTGTTTTAGTTGTTGAATTATATATATATATATTATTTAACCTATTGAATTAAAAAGAGTTTACGTACATATATTTTTATTTACACAGACATGATGAGATATACAGTGTGTTATGAATCAGAAATATCTGTCTCGGCTTCATTCACTTTTCCCAGCAAAATGAAGTCCAAACCCTGCATGAAGCATATAAAATGAAAACTAAATGGTTACCAATACATACATATAGCACACCTGAACCAGACTGGTTTGCAGTCAATACTTATACAACACATTGAAGAACAAACACAAGTTCCATACTTGAATCAGTAGATATTTTGACCCAGCCTTTTGCTTGTTACCTTCCAATTTATTTTTATTTTATTTAACTAGGCAAGTCAGTTAAGAACAAATTCTTATTTACAATGACGGCCTACCAATAGGCAAAAGGCCTTCTGCGGGGACGGGGGCTGGGATTAAAATTATAGGACAAAACACACATCACGACAAGAGAGACAACACTACATAAAAAGAGATAGCATGGCAGCAACACATGACAACACAGCATCAGCATGGTAGCAACACAACAGAACAACAACATGGTAGCAACACAACATGGCAGCAGCACAAAACAGGGTCCAAACATTATTTGGCACAGACAACAGCACAAAGGGCAAGAAGGTAGAGACAACAATACATCACACAAAGCTGCCACAACTGTAAGTAAGCGTGTCCATGATTGAGTCTTTGAATTAAGAGATGTAGGTAAAACTGTCCAGTTGAGTGTTTGTTGCAGCTCGTTTCAGTTGCTAGCTGCAGCGAACTGAAAAGACGAGCGACCCAGGGATGTGTGTGCTTTGGGGACCTTTAACAGAATGTGACTGGCATAACGGGTGTTGTATGTGGAGGATGAGGGCTGCAGTAAATATCTCAGATAGGGGGGAGTGAGGCCTAAGAGGGTTTATAAATAAGCATCAACCGGTGCGTCTTGCGATGAATATACAGAGATTACCAGTTTACAGAGGAGTATAGAGTGCAGTGATCTGTCCTATAAGGAGCATTGGTGGCAAATCTGATGGCCGAATGGTGAAGAACATCTAGCCGCTCGAGAGCACCCTTACCTGCCAATCTATAAATTACGTCTCCATAATCTAGCATGGGTAGGATGGTCATCTGAATCAGGGTTAGTTTTGCAGCTGGGGTGAAAGAGGAGTGATTACGATAGAGGAAACCAAGTCTAGATTTAACTTTAGCCTGCAGCTTTGATATGTGCTGAGAGAAGGACAGTGTACCGTCTAGCCATACTCCCAAGTACTTGTATGAGGTGACTACCTCAAGCTCTAAACCCTCAGTGGGAGAGGGGCATTCTTCTTACCAAACCACATGACCTTTGTTTTGGAGGTGTTCCGAACAAGGTTAAGGGTAGAGAAAGCTTGTTGGACACTAAGAAAGCTTTGTTGTAGAGCGTTTAACACAAAATCCGGGGAGGGGCCAGCTGAGTATAAGACAGTATCATCTGCATATAAATTGATGGGAGCTTCCTACTGCCTGAGCTATGTTGTTGATGTAAATTGAGAAGAGCGTGGGGCCTAGGATTGAGCCTTGTACTCCCTTGGTGACAGGCAGTGGCTGAGACAGCAGATGCTCTGACTTTATACACTGCACTCTTTGAGAGAGGTAGTTAACAAATCAGGCCAAAGACCCCTCAGAGACAACGATACTCCTTAGCCGGCCCACAAGAATGGAATGGTCTACCGTATCAAAAGCTTTGCCTGAGTAAATAAAAATAGCAGCACAAAATTGCTTACAATCAAGGGCAATGGTGACATTGAGGACCAATGATGTGGTTTGTGTCTGAGTGGTCAAGCTTAGTCATCCTGTTAAATCCAAGGATCAGGTCATCTTCCAGTGATGTAATGACACTGAACTTCATACTCATGACTTGAAAACTTGTCATATCTGTAGAAAATATTTAACTGATTATGCATTTAGGCTAATCGTACAACAATAATATTGCCTTTGCTTTTAGCAACTTCTCTCTGCAGATATACTGTAAAGAGACTCAATGATCAGTTGAATGCACATGAAATCACTGACCTGACAGTGATTTGGGCACATGCTCAAAACTGATTCTGTCCAAATTGATCAAGTTATTGATTTCATCTGGAAGAGCCTTTAGTTCATTGCCTGCCAGGTTCAACCAATGTAGGGCTTGTAACTGTCCTAGGTCAGGAGGCATTTCAGTGATTGCATTATTGTTCAGACAAGTTCAAGTTTTTGTAACATGCTGAGTTTTCTGATGGAGGAAGGCAGCATCATTAGACCACAGGACGCAGCCCACAGCACCTGCAGCTCTGTCAGGTCTCCCAAGGCCTCTGGAGGCACATATATGGGATAATTGACTCCCAGGATCGTAAGGTTCCTCAGACATCCAATGGCACTTGGCAGCATAGTTAGCTGATTCCCATGAAGAACAAGTTCCTCAAGCTGTTCTAAATGCAGGATCTTCACAAAAAAGTCATTTCTAATCGGCGGGATTTTAATGCTAGGCATTTGTACAACCTTTCCCCGTAAGTGGTGCTATGTAGGCCGGCCTATGGATAATGTGGAAAATTGGGGTAACATCTTCAATTAAAGTTATTTTTTTCAGTCTTGCTTACCTCGTTTGGAGGGAAGAGAAAGGGTGTCATTCAAAAACAGCTTTGTTTAATTTTGGTTAGTGTTGTAGGTGGAAGTACAACTAGACATGGGTGACTAATATTGAACTTTTCCAAATGTTTGCGAGCACATTCAACAACCGTATCTTCGATGTTCATTATTTCTTAGCGTTATTTGTAGCGAAGTAAAAAAAAAAAATGCAAAATACTCTATGTACAAAGCAGACGGACAGACATTTGAGTCAAAGATTCTTCACATTTATACATCCGGTGAAATATCTATTCCGACGTCTTTAATATTTGTCTCCATAGAAACATTTC
Organism: Salmo salar; assembly: GCF_965601325.2. Taxonomy (NCBI): domain Eukaryota; kingdom Metazoa; phylum Chordata; class Actinopteri; order Salmoniformes; family Salmonidae; genus Salmo; species Salmo salar. The sequence continues at coordinate 16,061,059 of NC_138316.1, read as the reverse complement.
CTGTGTGTTTTCAACCTCATTCCCGCCCCCGGAAACAAGACCTGTGATTGGTCCATTTACCAGACACTGCAATTATGTGACAAATCAGAGCGCTCTGGGTTAGCTCAAATGCGACGCAGTTATTTCATAGCCTTACACAATAATCAACGTATAAATCATTAGAATAAGTCAGATTCGATTAATAAAATAGCTACGAAATAGCAATACACTTTTCGTTAAATTTTAAAAATAGCTCAATTCGACTCTGCCTTCTTTGCTATAATGGCATGTTCTCTCCAACCGTACGCCAATTACATGTTTTGTTTTGTCGGCTGCCCACCAAGCAGCAGGAAGGATGCACTTTGAGCCCTGCACAGACCAAACAAACATTTTACAAGATTTCTGCATTTATTCACAACGTAGTTGTCTTTGAGTGAATACAACATGGAAAAAGAAAACCTGTCCGTGGTGTTGCATTCCCAGGGTGACCTCAGACTGGTAATAAAGTAGTCTATAACAATGTCATGATGATGTACGCAGATCGAGATTTCATGAAAACTGCAGCTTTCGGTCAATATCAGAAAGTCGCTAACGTAACGTTAGTTAGCTCATCTGCTCATGGCATAGCTTCGTCCCGGAACTAACCATTTAAATGACCATTTATAATATTAACAATTTTGACTTACTTTTGAACATTAAAAGTTTTTTAAAAAGTCATCTGTGACATTAAAATTAAAATGTTTTAATATAAATGGTAATTTAAATGGCTGGTTGCGGGACACTACTCGTGAACATGGGGGAATGCCAGTATGAATGGAGAAATAACTGCGATTGATTATTTGAATGGTTAGGCTAATTGTGATGATTGATTTCTTACAGGAACAACGACCCATCCCTGAACCAGGTCCAAATGGTATAGAAACAATGTACTATCCAGACAGCTTGTACAGTATATTTCTGCATTTCATTTTTTTTGTGTACAGTTTGTGTATCCTGTTGAGTAATTGCTTGTCTTTCCTTTATTCAGAGGTGTTGCTTCAGATGCATTCAGTTGGGATCTGTGGGTCGGATGTGCACTACTGGCAAAATGGACGCATAGGTGACTTTGTGGTAAAGAAGCCCATGGTGCTGGGGCATGAGGCCGCTGGTCGGGTGGTGAAGGTGGGCTCAGCGGTGAAGAACCTCAAAGAAGGTAAGAACTGCAAGCATGTGAGAAGGAAGTACTCAGTTGATTCAATGAGGTTATGTTTTGCTTTTAATGCAGGTTAAAGTTCATCAGTTTAAAAAACATTGATCAGATAACGCAACTTTGGGTTGTCTGTCAATTATTCATTTGTGTTGGATAATTAGGGGATAGAGTCGCCGTAGAGCCAGGTGTCCCTCGCGAGATGGATGAGTTCTTCAAATCAGGAAACTACAATCTTTCCCCCACCATCTTCTTCTGTGCCACACCGCCTGACGATGGGAATTTGTGCAGATTTTACAAACACAGCGCCAACTTCTGTTACAAGTGAGTTCATTATTTCTACTTTATCTACAAGGACAGATAACTGTCAACATACTGCCATTGTAGAACATTGGGCGTAACATGACAAACCTACATTGCTTAAGTTCTCTCTGTTTCTGTGTATGAACAGGCTGCCTGACAATGTGACATATGAGGAAGGGGCTCTGATTGAGCCGCTGTCTGTGGGTATTCACGCCTGCCGCAGAGCTGGAGTGACCCTGGGCAGTAGTGTACTTATCTGTGGGGCAGGTAGGTAAAGCTCGGCTGTCATTAATTGTTACTGTTATTTACTGTTACTGCAGCTTGGACCCATGAAGTGTGACACAATTTAGCAGTTGCAGCTATTCAGGTTTTATGTCCAGTCATTCAACTACTACAAGACATGATAAAAATAAAATGAAATGTAACTTTGCAGAACATACAGCCAATTAGAAGTATGGAGGTTATTACATTCCACTAACATGCCCGTGCAAGTTTGGAAATTAAAGAATGTGGTTTAGTTTCAAAAGTGAGAATCATGTTGACACAGCAGGGCCTATATGGAAAATACATCTATCATTAACTAAAAAGCAAGAGCTGATCTTTATTTAACCAACCCTTTCTTTCATTCATTAATGAATGTTTAGGTATTTACATGTGTTAATTGTTCATCAGTTGGGAAACCCAGTGAACTGAAACACCTATAGTAACAGACTTGATATTTAACAAATCTACTCTTCTGGTAAGCGAGTGTGCTTTATAAACAATTAACACATGTAAATACCTAAACATTCATTAATGAATGAAAGGGTTGGTTAAATAAAGATCAGCTCTTGCTTTTTAGTTAATGATAAATGTATTTTCCATATAGGCCCTGCGATACACTAGCGTCCTGTCCAGGGAGTGTACTTTTACATCAAGCTGCCTCAAGCTACTGAATCAGGCGATAGGCTCCTGCCCTATGGGCCCTTCTAGCTCAGACAAGGCTTACGTACTATTTCCTATACCGACCCCTCATGTCATCACTTCTAGCCCTCATGCAGACAGTTTCACAATGACCAGCTAAGATGAAAAATATCCTGTAAGGTTACTAGCACAGCCTCATATCCCCATCGAGTGCATCGGCGTGGAGAGCAGTGTGCAAACTTCCAATTAACATGTCCACATTCAACCTAAGCATCTCTCTCATTTCTCTTTTCCCTATCACAGGACCAATTGGGCTGGTCTGTCTGCTGGTGGCCAAGGCTATGGGTGCCTCACAGGTGGTCATATCTGGTAAGGCACAGGGTATAATAATACACTCTATATGGGATCCATTTTGTTTCTCTCAAATCAGAATTGTCTACCAGGGACTTCCTTCTTTTGAAAGGGCTTCGAAGTGAGAAGGTATAAATGTGGCTACATGAGTAATACTGTGTGCTGGCCCAGTATAGTAGGGACTGCCACAGTATTCTTTTTGTCCTTCCTGTTTCAGACCTGTCAGCAGATCGCCTGGTCATGGCGAAGGAGCTGGGAGCAGACTTCCCTCTGACTGTGAAGAGAGGGGATGGGCCTGAGGAGCTGGCTAAGAGAGTGGAGGGACTGCTGGGAGCACAGCCTCATATCACCATTGAGTGCACCGGTGTGGAGAGCAGTGTCCAAACTGCCATTTATGTAAGTACAGCCACAAGAGTGATATTAGAGCCCATGAAAATACTGTACTGTGAAATGTTGCAGTTTTCTCTTATAAAAAAACAAACAAACTATTGGAACCAAGACAAAGAACTGATGTTGGTACAAGATGGAGGGAATGTTGGAGCATAACTGATGAAATTACAGTTAACGAAAATATACGCTTAATCCAGTATAAACGGATCTATAGAATTTATTATACAAGAGACAAAATTCACATTTCTACAGCACAACGACAGAGTCATGTCTTAAGTGTAAAACGAATAATGACTCAATAATCCATGCTTTCTGGGAACGCTATGAAGTCCAAAAGTTATGGGCGGAGAAAGAAAGTTGGCTGTCAGAAGTATTAGAATGTAAACTTACTTTTAATCCATCTGTCTGCATATTTCAAGACATAGCATATGGGGGTGTAGTGAGAAACGCATTAATAAGGAAAGAAATTCCACAAATGAACTTTTAACAAAGAACACCTGTTAATTGAATGCATTCTAGGTGACTATCTCATGAAGCTGGCTGAGAGAATGCCAAAAGTGTGCAAAGCTGTCATCAAGGCAAAGGGTGGCTACTTTGAAGAATCTCAAATCTACAAATATATATATATATATATATATATATAAAACACTTTTTTTGGTTACTACATGATTCCACATGTGTTATTTTGTAGTTTTGATGTCTTCACTATTATTCTACAATGTAGAAAATGCTAAAAATAAAGAAAAGACCTTGAATGAGTAGGTGTGATCAAACTTTTGACTGGTACTGTACATATGCTTGCTGCCAGGCTACACGTCCTGGAGGAGTGGTGGTTCTAGTGGGGTTGGGTGCAGCGATGACCACTATCCCACTGCTTAATGCTGCTCTCAGAGAGGTGGACATCAGAGGGGTCTTCCGCTACTGCAACACGTAAGTGAACCTCCTTCTCTCACGTTAACTAGGTACAGAAAATAAGTTGTTGCCTTTTACACCAAAGAGCCATGAAGCCAGCGCAGGACGTAGGTCTTCAAATCAAATTTTACTTGTCACATGCTTCGTAAATCAACAGGTGTAGAATAACAGTGAAATGCTGACTTCCAGGCCCTTCCCAAAAATGGGAGGTCTTTAGTAATTTGGTCCCTAATGTTCCTACAATCTAACAAGTTGTGTTTATCTGTTGTCTTATAACTCTACTGTTCATGTGTTTTTGTCCTCTTATTCTAGCTGGCCAATGGCTATAGCGATGCTGGCCTCTAAGAAGGTGAACGTGGCGCCCCTGGTGACCCACCGGTTCCCCCTGGAGCAGGCTGTGCAGGCCTTCGAGACCACACGCCAAGGACAAGGGGTCAAGATCATGCTCAAGTGTGACAAGACTGACCAGAACCCCTGAGAGGACTGGGAACACCAGGACCAATAAGAGAGCCAGTCTAGACAACCACAGCAGCTTTCTCTTTCATCATGTGATTTCAAGTTGCTTTTGAGTGGGATTGCTTGATTACCATATTTGTATAAGATGACGCAACACTGTTAAATAGAGCCTTTGAATCTTATTGTAGTTGTTTTTTTGTGTAGTCCTCTAGTCAGTACCTAGCTGCTGCCACCAGGGGGAGGTAGAGACTAATTCACACACTATTTCAAGTCCAGTGTGTTGCACATCGTGTCATGCAGACAATCAATCTCCTGTCCATACAATAAATATAAAACAAATTGTAAATGGTTTATGTGAAACTGTTGACTAATAAAACCTAATGACACAATTCACAGTAAAACAAATATATTCCAATGAGCCAGCCAAACAGAAATTGGGGTTTATTTGAGATTTTATTGTTATCTTGCCATAATGACTTGATACTATCATGAGGCATGCACACAGATAAATGTAATTTTTAGTACAATGCATGTTAAAGCATTACTCAGTCGTAAGGCTTCCTCAGTCACAGTGGGATTCTTTGTTCATCTTTCTCTCAAGGCTGAAGCCCGACACAGCAGAAGGAGGGATGTTTGTAGTGACTAACCGTGACGCTTATGAGCACAATCCTAGACAAAGTTCTCTTTATGTACAGACATTCTAATACTGCTTATGGCAATGGACACAGTTCTTACAACACAATACATTCACAAATCGACTGAGTTTCTGTTGGGGTGAAACACATAAGATGAACATAGCACACATATAAACTACCCTTTCAAGTTTCATACATTGCTTATTCTTTTGAAAATCAAACCAATGTTAAATTCAATAGTTTGGAATTAACTGTTATTAAAATGTGTGCGAGACAGTGCTGTCCAATAAATTGTGTTGACATAAGGAAGTTAAAAAAACACTTGCACACTAGTCAGTAACATTTACCTCATGACTTGTTGTCATGACGAGGTGGAACTTCTGTAAAATGAAAAAGTTCAAATCTGAAGGGATATGGCGTTTTTTAACATACAACCTCTACTGCTAGCATTGGCTTGATATACAGTACCAGTCAAAAGTTTGGACACACCTACTCATTCAAAGGTTTTTCTTTATTCTGACTATTGTCTACATTGTAGAATAACAGTGAAGACATCAAAACTATGAAATAGCACATATGGATTCATGTAGTAACCCAAAAAGGTGTTAAACAAATCAAAATATATTTTATATTTGAGATTCTTCAAAGTAGCCACCCTTTGCCTTGACAGCTTTGCACACTCTTGGCATTCTCAACCAGCTTCATGAGGTAGTCACCTGGAATGCATTTCAATTAACAGGTGTGCCTTGTTAAAAGTGAATTTGTGTAATTTATTTCCTTAATGAGTTTGAGCCAATCAGTAGTGTTGTGACAAGGTAGGGGTGGTATACAGAAGATAGCCTTATTTGGTAAAAGACCAAGTCCATATTATGGCAAGAACAGCTCAAATAAACAAAGAGAAATGACAGTCCATCATTACTTTAAGACATGAAGGTCAGTCAATACGGAACATTTCAAGAAAATTTGCAGTTGCAAAAACCATCAAGCGATATGATGAAACTGGCTCTCATGAGGACCGCAACAGGAAAGGAAGCCCCAGTTACCTCTGCTGCAAAGAATAAGTTCATTAGAGTTACCACCCTCAGAAATTGAAGTCCAAATAAATGCTTCACAGAGTTCAAGTAACAGACACATCTCAACCTCAGCTCTTCAGAGGAGACTGCGTGAATCAGGCCTTCATAGTCGAATTGTTGCAAAGAAACCACTACTAAAGGACACCAATAATAAGAAGAGACTTGCTTGCGCCAAGAAACATGAGCAATGGACATTAGACCGGTGGAAATCTGTCCTTTGGTCTGATGGGTCCAAATTTGAGATTTTTGGTTCAAACCGCTGTGTCTTTGTGAAACGCAGAGTAGGTGAACGGATGATCTCCGCATGTGTGGCTCCCACTGTGAAGCATGGAGGAGGTGGTGTGATGGGGTAAGGGTGCTTTGCTGGTGACACTGTCAGTGATTTATTTAGAATTCAAGGCACACTTAACCAGCATGGCTACCACAGTGTTCTGCAGCAATACACCATCTCATCTGGTTTGCGCTTAATGGGACTATCATTTGTTTTTCAACAGGACAATGACCCAACACACCTTCAGGCTGTGTAAGGGCTATTTGACCAAGAAGGAGAGTGATGGAGTGCTGCATCAGATGACCTGGCCTCCACAATCACCCGACCTCAACCCAATTGTGATGGGTTTGGGATGAGTTGGACCGCAGAGTGAAGGAAAAGCAGCCAACAAGTGCTCAGCATATGTGGGAACTCCTTCAAGACTGTTGGAAAAGCATTCTAGGTGAAGCTGGTTGAGAGAATGCCAAGAGTGTGCAAAGCTGTCATCAAGGCAAAGGGTGGCTACTTTGAAGAATCTCAAATATAAAATGTATTTTGATTTGTTTAACACCTTTTTGGTTACTACATGATTCCATGTGATATTTCATAGTTTTGATGTGTTCACTGTTATTCTACAATGTAGAAAATAGTAAAAATAAAGAAAAACCCTTGAATGAGTAGGTGTGTCCAATCTTTTGACTGGTACTGTATATAACAAAATTATACTACCCAAGTCACTCCCAAATTCCCTTTTATTGTCCATCTAAACTATATTGACAGCACGATTTCAATCGTCCTTTAGCGGTCAAGGGCTCTCTTCCCTGCTATCAAACCAGCAGGAAAAGTCAATAAATATTTACAAAGCAACCACGGCCCTTCCCCATTACTTCCAACACATTAGCAAAATATGTATTTACATGAAAATTAAATACAACAAAGAAAACTAAATGAAACAATATGCAGGTACAATATGGCATGATATGAATATAAAAATATACATTGTGAGGTGTCCAAAAAACACAAACAACACAAATAAATAACGTAAACACCTTCTGCCCAGATGACCGTCTTTAGTATTAACATCAGCAAAATACCGGGAGTGTCAGTTGAATGAATGTTAGCTCAAAAAAAGATGGAGGAAAAAAAGAATAAGTCAGCGACACAACAGTAAGAAAGAAAACCTCTCTGGCTCACTAGCCATCCTCAGACACTCATTGGTCTGCTAGTCTTGTCCACCCAGAACTCTCCAACTGGACTGTAAACAACCGCTGCTTACAGCTCCTCTGTGGAGGACAATAGGATCTGTCCTTGGTTTATATATACATAGGAGTCTCCTGTCCTGTTAAGAGTCTGAACATGGCCGCTGGCATTGTCTTCATGTGAATCTGGTTTAGGAAAAGACAGAAAACGAACATTTAGCTAGGCACTTGCATCTACCGCTTGTTGTTTTATCTGTCAATATCTTTATTGAAAATAATCAAGCTTAGAGGCACATGCTTACAGTCCAATGATTGTATTGATGAATGCATATTATGCTCATTCCTCTTTCAAAGAGGTACCTGCCGTGGCCAGTAATCTAGTTTTGTGAATTCTCATACTATTTGACAGTGGTGTCCACAGAGCTCCTTTATGAACTCTATCTGTGTATCTGAACTGAACCTCACCTCGCCCACAGAGTTTGAGAGGGCTTGGACAATCTTCTCATGCGCTGTAGCCACCACGCTTTGGCCATTGATCTCAATAATGCGGTGGCCAACCCGGACACCCCCCCGCTCAGCAATACCCCCACGCATCAGGCTGCAGATCTGTGGGTGAAGATGACAAACAGAAGGTGAATATTATCCTTCATGGCAGTCACTCATCCCCAGGGGCAACAAGACAAGGGCATTCTAAAGGGAAATAAAGCAATGATGCAACGATGTTGCATTAAATCCTCTGAAACAGTTGTATTGCTAAAATGTCAAGGATAGTTCATGGATTTGGTCGTGTGATCCTGATAGGGAGAGGCCGGGGTGAGATTTGAGCTCTGTGAATGACATTGTAAGGTTAATCTGTATGCAGTAGCAAGGAAAATGGCAGTTCACACCGAGCTGATAACCTAAAGCAAAAAGCCCCTAGCTTCAGTGCAACGATAGCCACGAGAGATAAAACCGCAATTCCATCAGGATTTTTTTTAAATTGGATTTTAAAGGGATATTGTCAGACTATATAAATATTGCTCTAAGGAGTTGACAATGTGTGTCATAGAAGCAATGTGCCACAGAGGATAACTTGAATACAGCGGAGACTTGAATAAAGTGGTATGAGGTACACACTAAAATCCGTGTGTGTGCGCAGCATGTTTTTTTCATCAAAGCATGTAACGCTCATGATGCAAATCACATACGCACAGACCTACAGGCTAACAGCTTGTCATATCGTTTCACACAGTATTATTTTCCTCGGAATTGGTTTCTTTAGACAGTACCAGCTGAGAGGAGAAAACAAAAAAAGCTTTTCATTATTTACAGGGCTGTCTTCTCCTATTCAGTTAACGTCAGCTGAAATCCTCCTGAGGGAACTGAACTTTCATTGGACAAAGACATTGATATAGTCCAGAATCTCATCAAAAACATTTTTCAACCAATCACAGATTGTTATCTCAGCCTGTGTTATTCAACCTACGCATGAGAACATAGTATTCCAAAAACAGACAAAAGAAGAGTGGTCAAGGGCTTTCGCTGTTGAGTGATGACTTGAACACTACTGCACTGTGTTCATGTTTGACATTGCACACAGGGCTAAGTGGTGGTGCCTGATCTGATCGTGCTTACAATCCCATTCTGGACGCTGAAGCCCAGCTGGTACTTGAGGTCTGGTCTCTTGATGAGCACGGTGGTGACAGGGGGACAGCTCACAATGTTCAGCTTCACCTGCACCTGGTTCTTCAGGCCCTGATGGACAAACACAGTGGTCGGACAGAGCAGAGGGCATCCTGCAACCTCCACTGGGTTTAGTCAGTGGATTATTTGATCAAATTACAGAATTCATGTAGTGTTACACAATGAATGTAATGTCAACATAATAACCACTAATGGCTCTTCCTAGAACTCTGTCCATGTACCTTGATGATTCCCTGACAGGTGGCGAGCGGCAGCCCCACCAGGCTGGTGTTGTTGATGGACATGATCTGGTCTCCGATGCTGAGCTTCCCGGAGCGGGCGGCCGGCCCACCGTTCATCATGTTGGCCAGGATGACCGTGGGCAGGATGGAGCCCCAGCCAGACTCCACTATGACCACGCCCAAGATCTCTCCCTTATGCTTCTCCAGCTGCAGCTGTGGAGCCAGCCAATAGCGAGAGAGAGAGAGAGAGAGAGATAGAGAGACTGATGAGTGCGTCTAGTTAAAGCGATTGTAGGCAGGAGAAAAATAAATCAGGGAGAAATATAATGGTGTAGTGGGAAGAACAGAAACAACGTGTGGAAGAAGGAGGGCCAGATGGGTATAAGACCACTGTCAGCTTCTCTGGTAATTGGCTCAGTCCATGTGCAGTACTTCCACAGAACTAGACTGCCTCACCGGTCATCAGAGACTCTTTCATCCTAAGAAAGACGTCACTGACTGAGCATCCAAAAGTCCTCAGAGAAGTGGATTGATTGTACAGTGCATCTGAGGCACCATGAGACAGTTACCTCATACATTTAAATGAGAGTCAAACCTCTTTGCAGTTCTCAGAGTTTGAGAAGTGGATGAGGTCATCGTTGTACATCTCCTGCGTGTTGATGATGTCACTGTACTCCTTCTGACTCAGGTCCTCTGGGTTGATGCCGTTGGCCCTCAGGAACTCCTGGTAAGCCACACTAAATGACTGCCCAATCGACTGGGCTATGAGCTGGGCCTGGAGAGCCAATGAGAAGAGAGGATACAAAACAGAATTTACCGATGAGTGTTACAGAGTCAAATTGATGTGGTCTGAGAGGCTTTTTCCCCTCCTAGTAATTCTATTTCTATATAATAAAACCAGCTATGCATTTGTCAGAGAAGCAAAACACTGACAATACACTGTCATAGTGACAGCAATGGGGAGAATCACATCACAGAGCAACTTGGGGATACAGATCAATATCCATTTATGTGGTATGAATCAACGCAGTGAAGCAACATGGAGCTGCATCACTGTTGCCAAGTACTATATGAGGTCCAATCAACACTGCATTTAAATGTCAACACCTATTTGCAATTTCTTCATTACTGACAACTAGCTTCTGTCCTGGCATAATTTAATAAAACCATATAAATGGACCAAAACATGTTGAAAAAGCTAAAGTAGTGAGCATCATGAAGCCTGTAGCATTGCTGCAATGATTGCCATTTTATACAGAAAATGAAGCAAAGGTATTGATTTAAAAAAAGCTGATCTAAAGAGGAGAAGGAGAGTAATCTAATTGCATATCATATGATATTAGAGATGGTTCTATCCCACAGTTTCCCTATAATTCCCTATATTTACCTCCTACCTTCCCTCAGGCAGTTTTAGGGAATAATCTGTTTTCAAAGGAAGGAAGGAAGCTGTGGTTGCCCTGTTAACAAACTGACATCCAACTGCATGCTGGGCTTTGATAGACACACGAAGCACCTCCTGCACTGTGGTGCGGGTGAAAATTGGCGGTATTACTGTGACAGACAGCATATCACACACTGGCAACGCATCTCCACTGGCCGAGGGACAGGGGGGCAGTTAACCAGTGATTGAAATGTCATGGCAATATAAATCACCTGCTATTTGAGTTGTAGGAATCCCCTAACCCATGGTGCAACTCAGCCAATCCTGCCCATAACGAATGAGGACAGTAAAGCCAGTCGTTGCCCTTATCCAGACCGGTAGATCAAGGATCAGGCCTACCATGCAATAGGTAGACAGTAATAACACACTATTGGGAGAGGCATAATTGAAATATATAATTGTCCCTTCTGAGCTGAGGATAAATGACTCATGTGTTAACATTCAGACTGACTGTCCTTTATATCACACCAGCTAATGAGACATAGAGAAATGGCGACTAAGAGGGACAACTGCAACGCTCGCTGGCAAGGGGAGGAGACAGGCAGAGAGACTGGCCTATCAGAGGTGGATCATCTTCTCTTTTTTTGAATGTTATTCCACATTTATTTAACTAGGCAAGTCAGTTAAGAACAAATTCTTATTTAAAACATGTTAGAGGGTGTTCCTGGTGAGCATGTCATTCATAATGTGCTGTTGTGACTAATCTCTGAATCAGTCACAACCCATTACCTCTACATTTACAAACATGTCCTGTGCATAACCTTTCACCTGGTCCTGATCCATTCTACCATTTGATATTAGCCTCAAGGGGCAGATCACAGACATTTACACACGTTCACTTACGTCCTCAGACTCAAAGACGTGGCAGATCATCCGGTACTGTTTCTTGGCCTCTGGGGCGCCAGGTGTGGTCTCGATGCAGTCCTGGGAGGCTGTGCGCGGCATGCGGCGTCTCGCCATCAGCACCACGATGTTCCCAATGTCAGCTATGTAGGAGATGGTGCGCAGGGCGTTGTCCATCATAGTTTCCTGTGTACGCCACCACAGCAACAAACAATGAACAACTAGTACCTTCCCTTGTAGACGCATACATGTGAACAACAAACAGGGTATCATGACGCCCAAACACACTGTAACAGGTGTACTAATACACAGTATAAAAATACTAAAATATCTACTGTATTACAGTTGACGCTTAGAGTAAAATAAACACATTGTGTGTTTGGAAGCCTCAGGCGAACTATGACAAGGTGTTTATCTTCACACGAGCGTCTGGTAGCGAGGGAGGAGGAGCGGGAACGCTCAGCTACGACCTGCACGCTCTTCAGCGAAACATCATTAGTCCGTCAGCAGAATTAATGATCCAATTTGTCTGTGCATGCCGCGCCCACCGCCTTTCACCTTCCTCATGGCGAGCAACCTCAGCAGAGTGGCAGAACTCCATGCATGTCCCCTCAGCCCATATGTCCGCAGCAGGCCGAGGCGTGGGAATCACACCTCTAATCAACCTGAGATTCTCGAAGGTTCTCATCCCCTCTGGTACACACAGACAGCAGGGGCTGAACCGAGGCACGGACATCTTTATTCGCGGCACAAATGTTCTTAGTGTGTATGAAATATGGTAGAATTGGTATAGTAAATAAGAAAAATCACATGAAAGTGCCATTGTGTTGCAATTCTGATTTCAACCTCTCACCAACTAACCAACAGAGCCCCATAAAACCGGACTTCTCCCATCTTGATGGTTGTGGGAAGCAGGTAGCCTTGTGCCAGGCAAGGAGTGGAGTGGAGAGACACTGCATTGCAGCACATTACAGTAGGCTGTGCCAGGCAGCCAGCCCACACACTGCTGTTCTGTTCTGTTCTGTTCAGTCCGACTGCAACTCAACGACAGGGACATACATTCTGTTCACAGTCAGTCAGCTGGCACTCTAGTCTGTACACCAGAGACGTCACTGTTAACACTGCGGCTGACCCTCTCACATTGGACAACTTTGTTCTCCATTAAGGCATGACATCAAGAGTAAAGTGCTACACCGTACCTCATTTATAACTGAATTACTGTTCAAAGCTATGTGTGTGTGTCCTAAATAATTTGGCTTTGGAGTCGAGATGATTTCTGACTAAGAAATATTGCAGATGGATTGGGTTGGGAATCAAATGGGTTTGGATGCAAAGTGTTTAAGACTAGCTTCTGTCTTCCTGCTACGTCCCCCTTTATTGACAGCTGTCCATAGATGATTTCTGGCTTCAACTTTACTTATTTTTATCCTCGCTCAGAGGGAGGTCAGATTAAAAAAAAGATTAAATAAATAAATGATCCAAAATCTGTCACAAAAGTCCCTGAGAGGAGTTGCGTGGCTATGGCCCCGCTGCATTTGATTGGTCCTGTTAGGGCTGGAGTCAGGACCTCTACTCACCTGTGTGTCTGCGTTGAGCACTTTGATCCTCAGGGTGGAGATGAAGAGGTCCACCTCTGTCAGTGTCTGTGCGTCCCCCTCTGGGCTCTGGACGGAGACAAAAGAGAGACAGGCGTGTCAGAGTCCCCCCTGAGGCAGGAGAGAGCGACCCGGGTGCCCGTTCTGTAAGCCCCCTGGCCGGGGGCTGAGGAGAGCTCACCAAGGGCCCACGGTTAACAGGCTGCACACTTTAATCTCCTGTTGAGAACAGTTTTAAAGCTATTTCATAAATCATGTAATGATGTTATAGGTTGGGCCCCCGGCGGACTCCAGGCAAGCCTACAGTAGGTGTTTAGTCAGTGCTGGACTATGGCTACACCCATAGAGAACAGCCATAAAATGTACATTCATATTCCATCTCATAATCTGAATTATAACACATCGTAACACATTGATATGTACTAAAGGACTGGTTAGTAGCATTGCCATAGGATGTTGTTGTTTATTGAGTGGTGGTCATGCTCACATTGTTCCATACAAAATGGGTCTCTGAAGGCTACTGTATCTATACAATGAGGACTAGGCTAAGTGATTCATACTATTCATGTTCATGATAAATGGTCATGTGACTGCGCATGCATGACTGTATGGAATACATGTGGAATTAAATACAGCCATCTCTGTGACAGACAGGGCCAGCATCCACATCAGAGCAGAGTGGAAGGGATTTGAGGCAGCAGCAGTGAGGGCAGGTCATATAGTCCCAGAGTGACCCGGTTGGCTCTGGGGCTTTACATCAATAGGTCCGACATGATGTTGGTGTGTTGAGAAATGGCACAGATGAGAGTAGGCGCAACATGACAGTGCTAGCTAAGCCATTACAAGCTGCCGGATGTGTGTGAATGCCAGTCCCAGGCATGTGGTTTGCATTCACGCTAATCACCATGCACTGCGTGTTAATTAAATTACGTTTGATTTAGGTTAATTAACTAAGGACTGATGTGTGTATAATGAGCAGCGGAATATACAAGTTTTTTTAAATATGCAATATATAATGAAGCAATTTATTTGATGATATGTCTAATAGTATTCATTACAATGTGTCGTAATTCTGTGTAGGCTAGAATATTTCTTTGCATCATCAATAGATTTCATGTTTGCTGGCTCTGATTTTCAGAGCACAAGCTGCAGGGATGTTCCCAGAGTTCACACAGTCCAGCCTCTCAGTGATGCATGCAGGGTAATCAGATGGAGTGGGATTATGGAGATTCTCATCATAACTCTAGTCACCTCCTCACACTCCACGGCTCAGAGCGTGACAGACAGACAGACAGACAGACAGACAGACAGACAGACAGACAGACAGACAGACAGACAGACAGACAGACAGAGAGACAGACAGACATAACACACAGACAGAACACACAGACAGACAGACAGACAGAACACACAGACAGACAGACAGACAGACAGACAGACAGACAGACAGACAGACAGACAGACAGACAGACAGACAGACAGACAGACAGACAGACAGACAGAACACACAGACAGAACACACAGACAGACAGACAGACAGACAGACAGACAGACAGACAGACAGACAGACAGACAGACAGACAGACAGAACACACAGACAGACAGACATAACACACAGACATAACACACAGACAGAACACACAGACAGACAGACAGACAGACAGACAGACAGACAGACAGACAGACAGACAGACAGACAGACAGAACACACAGACAGAACACACAGACAGACAGACAGAACACACAGACAGAACACACAGACAGAACACACAGACAGAACACACAGACAGAACACACAGACAGAACACACAGACATAACACACAGACAGACAGACAGACAGACAGACAGACAGACAGACAGACAGACATAACACACAGACAGACATAACACACAGACAGACATAACACACAGACAGACAGACAGACAGACAGACAGACAGACAGACAGACAGACAGACAGACAGACAGACAGACAGACAGACATAACACACAGACAGACATAACACACAGACAGACAGACAGACAGACAGACAGACAGACAGACAGACAGACAGACAGACAGACAGACAGACAGACAGACAGACAGACAGACAGACAGACAGACAGACAGACAGACAGACAGACAGACAGACAGACAGACAGATGGAACAGGGAGCCGGGGGGTGAGGGTGGAGTCAAGGTGGTCCTTCTCTCTGTTATCAGATCAGATTGTTTTTACACACCGCCTTTTTCTTGATTTTGGCAGCCTTCTGAACCCTCTGGGAGGAGACGTTGGGACAGAACAGGGTCGTCAGACACGGGACGGGAGGAGCGGCAAAAACAGAGGGCAGGAAGTAAAGAAAGTAAAAGAAAGTAAGAGACAATAACTCAACCAAACAGCAGGTGTATCATTGCTCTGAGAGGGAGAGGAGCGATGGCACAGCTGTGTTCTGCAGAAACTAATTAAAACGGCAATTAAAAAGGATCATAATTGCTCTTTTTCTTTTGAATACAGCAAATCATAAAGACATGCAAAAATGAGTTGATACCACACCTTAATATCAAAGTAAAAAGGGAACTTGAGTGTAGCATATGTAAATACTCTATCAAAGGGCTTCAGGTTCAAATGTGAAGTCAAGGCAAGACATCCTTGGCATACCTTTCCTGTCCACAACACATTCTTTCAGAAAATGGTGAGGAATTACAGCAGAGCCTAGCATCCTGAGATGACTTGACATGTAATTTAAGGCAACACAATGATTTAGTCCTGTATTGACGTCCGTCACCATCCCTCTAGAGAAATGGGATGTCAAAACTGACAGCTGTTGACTGAGTGGTTTTCAAATGGTCTAAAAACAACATATTGAGAAACCTACTGTAGGGTAGCTGACCAGAAAACACTGACAAACACAGATTCAGTTATTTCAGTTGATTCAGATTCAGTTAATTCAGTTAAGATTCAGATTCAGTTAATCTCACACCTCCTGTGCAACTGACTAGGTATCCCCCTTTCCCAACACTGAACCCCACAAAAAGACCTTAACGCTGTATGTCAACTGCACAGGACCAGAAGGAGGGTGTGGTGAAGTCCAGACACATGTTTGTGAGCCCTGAGTTCATCTGTTCCAGTCCCATCCATCATTAGTCAGATTGACTCCGTTACTATGGCTGCCTGAGAGAGTTGGTACCACAGCTCTATGCAAGCCAGCCAGCCAGGAGCAGAGGAAGGGTCAGCACTCTCTCTACCGCTTCACCATTTGCTGAGACACAGAGCAGAGGGCATGATCTCGCCTCTCAGTCGGGTCAAGCAAGTTTGATGTTTGCGTGCTGCAACTAGTCCGTTTATTTGTGTTTGTATGGGAAGCAGAGCAGAGAATAGCCTTCGGGGTGATGATCCTGGGTTGTTTGTAACACATTTACTCCTCCACCTTCTAATGCAAGGCAGACATCTGAGTCCTCCAGCTACATCTACTGCATCAAATCAAGGCAGACATCTGAGTCCTCCAGCTACATCTACTGCATCAAATCAAGGCAGACATCTGAGTCCTCCAGCTACATCTACTGCATCAAATCAAGGCAGGCAGAAAAAGGAGTGGGCGATGAAGCTGTATAAATATTACATCAAAATGATGGGAGCATGCCAAAAAAGATCTGTATAAATAAAACATACAACAACGTTTGTCTGTGTGTGTGTGTGTGTGTGTGTGTGTGTGTGTGTGTGTGTGTGTGTGTGTGTGTGTGTGTGTGTGTGTGCGTGTGTGTGTGTCTGGCTTACTTTGTTCTCTGTAGCGTTGGACTAAATATTGTAGACAGCAGTGTAATTAATCTGTGTGTGGGTTGTTGTTGGTGTGGCTAAGATCTGAGAACTATAAAATGGTACCGAGGGAGGCAGACAGCACAGAGCACCCTGACCCAGTCCCAGTGCTCAGGGGTTGGTGTGTGAAGAAATGGTAGCTACCAACACATAAAAGTGCCCAATCCCCTGCGTCCAGAGTGACATATGGCCAATTCATCTGTGGAGAGACACATCATCTTCAGTTCCTCCTCAGATGAGGGCAGGGAACAAGTGGCATGCTTCCCAATGGCCTTCTCCACAGCTGAACAGATTGGATTTCTTTTCACTGGGATGGATGGAGCCAGATCCCAGCAGCAGTGGAAGGGAGGCAGGGGCCTTCAAGACTCAAATGTCCCTACAAAAGCTGCCAGATGGAAGGATCACCTGACGCAGACTGCTGCTGGACAGGAGAGTGTGCCACTGTGTCACACTGAGCTGTGGGCCAATCTGACCCACTGAGCTAACATACACTCCCATCTCTGCTCTGCAGTGACTAGCTGGCCTTGCCACAGGTGGATGTTCCTAAAAGTAGATCCCAGCCAAGTGCCAGTGGACCACTGTGAGTTAGGTTATAAAATATTCATTATACAGCCCAGCGCATGTTTTCATGAGAGGGAGAGGAAATGTATTGTGCCTGGACAGTTTTTGGAACATTTGGTGTATCATCTTGGGTTGTATTTTCTTTGATCCAACAGGTATAGCTCCTAAAGTCATGTATAGAGTCTCAACAAATGGTCTCAACAATACATTGTCAGCACACATGAACTCATTCAAAAACATACACATTTCACTGCGCAGGAATGCATACTGTGCAAATACTATATTTGTGATCATACTGTTATCAGACTGAGGGGAAACGGCCCTTGCATAAATGGCCTTTCAGAAGCTAGACTGCCAAAGCAATCATAACTCCACAGCTAGTTGAGAGCCAACCAGTAGTGAAGTGATTGGAATGCACAGTGGCGGAGTCTGTTTTGAATATGGCCATTCTCTCTGGCTGCTCTCCATCAGTATTCATAGCAGACAATACATGTAGAAAAGGGGACGGAAATGGAAGGGGAAACATAACCTCTGTGAGCCAGCAATCCATTACCAACACCATGTGACACATGCTTTAGCCCAATCTGACCCAACTGGAGCACTAATGGACTGCTAATTCTGGCAAAATCTCAAACTGCTCTGACTGGGGAGATAAACAGCGTTGACGTCCATGTGGATTTAATAGGCCAATCTGGACCTCACTTGAATTAAAAAGACCAGCACCTTGCACTCACATTTGAAGTCCATTTATAAAACTGTATTTCTGTCTGCCCAGATTGCAGACTATCTACAGCGAGAGGTTCCATTTAGAGTACTTATTAAAAAGGTTTCCAGAGGTTATGGCAATACTCTGTACAAGCTTTGATGTCTCCATCAGGTTTTATATATGCCTGAAACATGAATATAACGTTTATTCAAGATATACTACAACTACAAAGATTCAATCATATTGATGAATATCTTAAAGGTTGTTTCCTCTATTGGGCATCATTAAATACTGACAGTATAAAAATCTAACAGTGGGTTGTAAACAGAGCTAAAAGGACTATAAACTAACCCACTGGGGAGCAACATGATTACACAATACCACTGTGTCCTGCAGTACAGTAGCAATAATCCTACTAGATTGGACACTGTCTCCTGGGGTGTAAACAAACACATCAGACACCCTTCACTCTGATCCTTCCAAAACGGTTCCTAGAGTCACAGTGAAAATATACCAGATCAAAACAACATCCATATGAAAAGGAAGGAAGGAAGGGAAGCTGTTTGCGGGATTTGAAACGGGTGGTGCAGTGTGTGTGTGTGTGTGTGTGTGTGTGTGTGTGTGTGTGTGTGTGCGCGTGTGTCTATGTGTGCGTGTGTGTTTGTGCAAGTGTTGGAAGGCCTGTCTGCTGTCTGTCCGTACCTTGACCCGGCTGACAGCCTCCTGGGCCTGCATCATGCGGATGTTCTTGGACGGGTTCCTCTCAGAGAGCAGCTGGGTGGAGCCCAGGTAGTTAGCAGCAAAGATGATGCCATCAATAAGATCTTCTGGCTCACAGGGCCCTGGAACTGACAGAGAGGGACAGGGAGAATGGATGGACAGAGATACGAAGGAGCAGGAGAAGATAAACGCTATTAGATCATATTTATTTTGCAAAACAAAGTAATCTCTGTGTTGTTCTAGTTAAGCTCTGAGTTGAAAGGTCATATACGTACACTACCGTTAAAAAGTTTGGGGTCACGTAGAAATGTCCTTGTTTTTGAAAGAAAAACACATTTTTAAAATGATAAACTTGGATTAGCTAACACAACGTGCCATTGGAACACAGGAGTGATGGTTGCTGATAATGGGCCTCTGTACGCCTATGTAGATATTCCATTTAAAAAAAATCAGCTGTTTTCAGCTACAATAGTCATTTACAACATTAACAATGTCTACACTGTATTTCTAATCGATTTGATGTTATTTTAATGGACAAAAAAATTTGCTTTTCTTTCAAAAACAAGGACATTTCTAAGTGACTCCAATCTTTTGAATGGTAGTGTATGAGTATTGGCAGCTTTCTGTACGTACAATTTGAATAAATAAAACACTGCAATTCTGTAGCTGTTGGGTATTATGCAGAGAAACAATCATGGCGGAGGCTTGAGCAGTAAAATGGCCATGGGTGGGCAGGGAGCTGAGAGAGGCACCACGGGATTCATGTGCCCGTGTGATACGCAGACGTAGACTCTGTGACATCCACTGAGGGATAAAATGCACTGTCATAATATCAGAGAAAGTGAAAGAAAGAAACAGCTCAGCCTCCAGGAATATTAGGCCCTGCCGTTCGCTGCCCAGTGGTGAAAGGGGCTTGGTGAAGAATGCCTTGAAAACATCTCAAACCAAACACACACAGAGGCCTGGGACTGGCCTGCTTAGATAGCCCTCCCACATTGACGACTAAATCACTGACACGTCTGACATGATGGCTCTCAGGTAAATTGTCCAAATAAAGATCATGAAAAATGAATATGGTCATTCGTATTTACTTCCTTGTTTGTCTTCATTTTCAAATGCAGACTCGTTGATCTCATGTTGATCTCATGCAACAGCTGCAAGCTCATTATTTTCTCCCCTTAATACTCCATGATCTGTCATTTTGCAACTAGATTTTGAGTGGTTATCAAGGCGCTTGAATTAGAGAGACAAATCGAGTATCCTTGGAATGACCAGATCCCTGCACCCAAAGCGATATAAGCCTCTTACAGGGAATATCTGTTTTTGATGTTGTGAATTTGATTCATTTTTGTCTTTTGATTTCATCCTCAAAATAAACAGACGTAGAGGTGCCTTACCATCAACAAAGCTGGGGAAAGATGCAGCCTTCTTTGTTTCCTGAAAAACAGAAAGTCTTGATTGAACTCTCTGAATTAGTAAAGCGGAATGAAATATGCATTATCTCATTTCATGAAACTGAAAGGAAAACCGCCTCTCTGCAAGGCCTTTGGCTTCCACAACAAACAACAGTCCAACAAACTCCAAAAGCTTCATTCTGTCAAAGAAGACGAAACATTTTTGAACATCAGTTCAAAGTAGCCTATGAAATTGATACAAACCCTATTCATCAACAGATGAGGAAGAAAATGTAAGAAGCGATGCAAAAACTGAATACGTAGAAGTGTGCTACACTCTTAGAAAACAATGTGCTATCTAGAACCTAAAAGGGTTCTTTGGCTGTCGCCATAGGAGAACCCTTTGAAACCCTTTCTGGTTCCAGGTAGAACACTGGATTCCATGCAGAACCCTTTCCATAGAGAGTTCTATATGGAACTAAAAATGGTCCTACCTGGAACCAAAATTGGTTCTACCAGGAACGAACAAGGGTTCTCCTATGGGGACAGCCAAACAACCCTTTTGGAACCCTTTTTTTCCTAAGAGTGTATAGTACAGATCAAAAGGAAACAACTTTATGGCATCGACCTGATGGTAAACAGTGGTCCATGTTAACATGCAGGGTCATGACATGCCTAACTCTTCAGATGTAAAACACTACTGTATATCAATACTTCTACAGAGCTCTGCATGCGAGAGCCACACATTAAAAGCACTCTGAGTAATGGCCGTCACTTGAAAGACATGCCACTCAAATGGAGGGTCCAGGCTGAAATATGTGTGGCCGTTCATTACAGTCTGTGAGGAAGGCCCAGGAGCATTATCAAACCACTTAATAACTTAAAAGGGAAACATCTTCCTAGTATATCTTGGTACACATATGCTATAGTGGTCTCCCGCAAATATATACCCAGCTGTTGCTTTGCCAATACTTAAATCCTACCGTATCATACTAGATGACCTTTAAAGTGAAGATGTGCCTTGCTCTGCAGTTCGGCTGTGCTCTCCAGGCTTAGTGGTGGTGTGTGAATGAAAGCCTGGCCAGACAAAACCATGTTAGGATGATAAGACTGGGTTGGGCAGAGGAGAGGGTTCCTATGGAGGTTGCGCAGAGCAGATAGGGCTTTGTCTCAAAGCGTCATTTGAACAGGTCAAGGTTGAGTGGTTTTCCCTGATGTAAACACACAGCTTGCTGCTCCCAACTAGTGACTTGACTGCAGAGTCAAAAAAGGGCACAGCCAATTCCCTTCCTTTCAGAGCAATGGAAGTGAGGGATGAGGATAGCAGCATTGTATAGAATGTCCCTGAGAGAAATGTCCACAATAATAACAGTGGTGATTTCCTTAAGAAAACTGGACAACCACACTGTGTTACCTGGAGACAGGGACTTCATTCATTCATAAACACAGTTAATTGATTCTCATAAATCCTCTGGCACTGGCCTTTTAACGATCTGGAATAGCCTGCCAGAGAACCTGAAGTGGGCCGAAACTGTGGAGATTTTAAAACACATTTTTAGCTTTTCTTTTCCTTAGGGTGCTTTTTAGTTGTTCAGTTTGTATCATTTAAAAAATATATATATTTTGTTTGTTGTGTAGTAAATATGTGACTCATCACCTTTATTCGGTCTTGCGTAGCAAAATTTGAAATTGTGTTTTTTATATTGGATAAAAGTAGAGACTCAGAGCTACAAAATGGTATATCATTCACTGCAGTTGAGGAACAATGGGAAAGTAATTCTGCTGTGAAAGTTGATAAACTTGTAAACTCACTTTTGAGAAAATGGCCTTTGAATGTTTTGGTATCTGGTGAAGAGCTCTTCTTTGTCTCCACCCATTCAGCATCGTTCACACCCTCTTAAGCTTTAGCCCCACCCATCTCGTTTCACCCTCGGAGCGTTCAGAGCGCACACTTGACGCTCTGGCCAATGATTAGTTTACCTCTGGATAACATGAAAACAGCCTAACCAGCTCTGCTGGCAACAATTTAATTCTGCTTTTCTGCCGACGTTTACTGACACCGGCCATATTCAACGGGTGTTGTACACTTTAACTTAAGACATGTAGCTAGCTAGCTAGGTAAACAATTAACCTAGCTAAGTAAACAACGTGTAAGATCACACACATCACATAACGTTAGCTAACGAGCCAGCCAGCTAACGTTAGCTAGTTAAACAACAATGAGCATAGTGCCAAATCATGTCGTTACTACCCTGCATGAATCTGCTGGGAGCTAACCAACCAGGTTCAATGTTAGCTAGCTAACCTCTGGGATACAGCTTTTATTTTCATTGTTATTATTTATTTATTTTTCCCTGTAAAGCACATTGTGTTGCCTTCCATGTCTGAAATCTGATGTATAAATAAAGATTAATTTGATGATAAATAATCTGTATGATAATAATCTGAAGAAAATGCCTTCACACCCATGACACTGGCTCTGAAGGACAAGCACAGGACAGTAATAATACTGTTATGTATTCCACATAATATCACCTGTCGCAATAAGTTTGGACTGCAGACAGAGACAGTTTACCTCCGGGACATTGTTGTTCTCCAGCGGCACGTTGAGGTCAGAACGCTGCTGTTTCCTGGGCTGCTCTGCACCGTTGGTCATCTGTGGAGGTTAAACCAGGGGTTAAACAGGGACCAGCGGGCAACAGAGAGTTAATAACACATTTCCAAGCAGACAGTGGAAATGAAGAAAAAAAAAGGACCGATCCCTGAGGGAGCTACAGCTAACATACATTAGTAATACAGTCCCATACATTTCTCTATGGGTCGGAGAAAAGAGAGTAGTTGTAATGGGGGAAAAGAATAAGGTCATGCTATTACCAGACATGAACTGAGTTCAGTAACACGTGTTTCTGTAAATTACACACACACACACACACACACACACACACACACACACACACACACACACACACACACACACACACACACACACACACACACACACACACACACACACACACACACACACACACACACAACATGTTGTCTTGCGTACCGCTATAGTCATGGCAGTTCACATTTACTTAGCAAAGCATGACACTGATGAAATTAAAGATGATGAAATTGCTCTCATTTCATATTTACATAACTCAACAATCCTTCTTTTTGCAGTGACGGCACAGCGCAAAGTCCTGATTAGTATTCAACATCTACACAACAGCTTGAGCACACAGTAATGAATTAAAAATCAGATCCATTTGTGTGACAGGATAAAACACATCTCTGCCCTGAGGAAGTATCAAGCCTGAATCTGATGTTTTCAAACACTTCTGTGAGCCTTAATCACAGTACCTGAACGCTGAAAGCATTTAGCAAAGCATTTACAACTGCTGCGTAAAACCACAAACGGTCACCGAATTTAACCTGGGCAGTAGATTTTCTTTATTTGTTGTCGTCAGTGACTGTTCTGCACAATATGTGCTTGCTTCCAATATAATCCAGTTATGTGGCCTGTCCCATTTCTCTCCATCAACACAGTAAAGAGAACACACACAACCACACACACATAACACACATGCACACCACTGTGGAGCAGGTGTGTATCAGCATGCTGCCATCCCATACTGCAGGGCACACACACAGGCTCTCCCCACACCTCACCATCTGGCTGGGCTGGGGGCGAGCATGGTAGAACACAGAGAGGGGCTGGGTGGAGGACAGGAAGAGGCGTCTGTGTGGAATACAAGAACCGGCTGGATCTGAATGAGGGCAGTGGGCGTGGGAGATAGAGAGGGGAGCTCAAGGTGTCTGGCTGTGACTGGGGGACGGGTCTCACTAGCTGCACTATAGCTAAAATGCAATAACCTGTCTGTCAACCACCTCACACATAATAAATATCTCCCTATCGCAAATCTTGTTTTAATCCGTTCCAATGGCATCGGTCTGCAGCAGAATCTGAACATAACCTGGCCGTACATCTTCTGTCTCCAGCTGTGTTAAACACGTCGTGACCCCACTCTACGAGGATGCCTCGGAGGGAGTGGGACATGCATTTCCATTTCACCACACACTGTACAAGGTTACACACTTGTGCATGTATGAAACAGGACAAATATAAGCAGCCCCACGATTTGACCTTTAATGCATAACGTTAGTCTACACAGATCTCTCCCTGACGGCATTGGACCATCCCCCACTCGGGTAAAGTGTAAAGGAGGACCATGGTTTAAGAGTTGGTTATAGACCTTCTAAAACTAATACTTTGGTAAATGCCACAAAATCTAGACGATTAAAAACCAAAGTCAAGTTTATCCAGGAGATTAGTGTTAGAGGAATCTGAAAGTCTGAAAATCAGTTTGACCACTCGGTCCTTGATCTCCCTGTAAATTTTAGACGAGACATTAACGTTGGATTTCTATTCTGACAACCTTCTCAACACATCACCTAAACCGTACGTCTGACTTGTCATTCACATCATTTCAATAGAGGAGATTCAATGAGTGTGTATAGAAAATACCCAACAAAATGGCCTCTCACTCTCACCTGTTCTTGAGCCCACTGCTGTCGCTCCTCCGGGGTGCGGGAATGAACCTTGAAGCCCCTCTGGAGCTCAGGGTTGTTGTGCCGTGTGGAGGGAAGGTTGAGGGACTTGGGTCTGCTGTCGTGGCGGTGTGGGGTTGGGGTGTAGGGGGCAGGCTCAGGATTGGCGTGGGCCTCAGGAGCGTGGTAGTCATTGGGTACACTGTCTTGCACCAGCTCGTCAGGGCTCTGGTCAGTGCCACCGCTGCTCAGACTACCCATGCTCATACTCATCTTGATCTCTGCCACTATCTGGTCAATGTCCTCCTCCGCCTCCTCCCCTGTCTCCCCCTCCACTACCACCTTACGGCCACGGTATGGAGACCGCGGTACGTGAACCACGGAGTTCCCATTGTCCTCCTCTGGGCCATAGTAGTCCCCAGTGTAGGCAACCCCAGCTCTCACCTCCTCCTCTTCCTCCTCCTCTGTGGGTGGGGGGGACTCGTGCAGGACGGCGGCGGGGTGTGGGTGGTGGTCCAGGACGTCGTAGATCTGTTCATCTGGGTCCTGCTCCACCACCTCACAGCGCACCTCCCCCACCTCCACCCCCCCTTCTCCCTCCACCCACTCCTCCACCGCTTCCTGGCACTCGTCTGTGTCGCCCGGGGGCTCAGCCCGGACGTGCTGCACGGTGCTGGCGGTGTAGTCAGCCTCGGCCTCGTTGCAGTCCATGCTGCCCTCCAGGTAGCTGTCATCCTCAGGGCAGTAGCGGATGTAGTAGGTGATGCCCTCGTCCTCCTCCGGCAGACCTTCATCATAGTCCTCCTCCTCTGAGGTGTTGTTCACATAGTCAGAGCTGGAGTCTCCGTCCAGGCTGTCAGCGTGGTCGTGACGGTGGCCGTGGCAGCCTGCATGGTCGTGGTCATTGATGTGACTGTGCACGTGGCCGTGGTCGTGACAGTCTACATCGTCGTGACTGTGACCGTGACAGTCTGCATGGTCGCGGTCGTGGCCATGGCACTCTGCATGGTCGTCGCTGTGACTGTGGTCATCATGGCCGTGGCAGTCTGGGTGATCGTGGTCATGGCTGTGTTCATGCTCGTGTTCCGGCTCCGGTGTAGTAGGTGTGTCCGGCCGGCTGTCCGTCAGCTCTGGCTCCAGGCCCTGCTGGCGGCAGTAGTGGACCTCCTCCTCCTCCCCTGGCCCCTCCTCATGCTCCTGGCTGTGCTGCTCTGGGGGGTAGGCGGCGGGGCAGGGGGGCCGTACGGGGGGCTCCACCATGCTGCAGCTGGAGCCGCTGGTCCCTGGCCTCTTCCTGTGAGCCATCGCAGGCGCTGGCTGCTTACAAGCCATGCATCTCAATGGTCCTCAGTCCTACAGAACGCAGAAAGACAGAACCGCACCATTAGAGCTATAGTGCTACAGTACAATCATCACAAACAACATTTCAATGAAATACAGTGCAGGACGGCTACAAAGATGAAAAGTTTTCTAAGTGTTATGCCCCCCAGTGAGTGAGCCTAATAGACACAGTGAGAGAGTTAACCACTCTGTTGTCCGACTGTGAAAACCTGTTAGGGCCAATTACAGATGCACTATGACTGACAGGAAGGAAGGAAAGGCACGGTGGATGTTTAGCTTTTCATCATCACATTCAAAACAAAAAGACGTAGTGAGGGAACCAATAAAGGCTTTTGAACAACTGCTCTACCCAAAATTACAAGCAACTCATTTCAGTATTACCGCAAAAATGGAAAAGGCAAGTGGAAGGGGGAGAAAGTAA
This sequence comes from Salmo salar, assembly GCF_965601325.2. Classification (NCBI taxonomy): domain Eukaryota; kingdom Metazoa; phylum Chordata; class Actinopteri; order Salmoniformes; family Salmonidae; genus Salmo; species Salmo salar. The sequence goes on along the minus strand of NC_138316.1, from coordinate 16,034,167 downwards.
GGAAGTTGTCTGTCGGCACTGCATTAAAGACCAAATTTGGTTAAAAGAAAAGTGTTAGGAATAAAAAAATAAAGTATACCTGGTTTATTTAAGGACCAAAAATTGACAGCTGTGTCATATAGATTGCAAAATAGTTAGGAAGTGATTTTTTATGTTCCAATTCCATGGCACATGGATCTTGAACTGATCCACAAAACGACGCCGGATTCAAAACGTAGATGTTTTTCCATTTAAATGATTATACAAAATTCTTGCAATCAATAGAATGTTATATAAATGGGGAATACAACCAAGATAGTATATTTTTACAATAGTTATGTCCGTAAAATGTATATAGTATTTATAAGCTGGAAGTAGAAACCTAAGTGTTGCTGTCCATTAGTTTACTCCGATTAGGGGAGGGGTGGTAGCCTTAGGGGAAAATAATAAAGTAAAATATTATATATTTTTAAATATATATATATATATGTATTTACTAAAAATATATATAGTATATGGGGGATTGGAAAGGATGCAGACAATTACATTGATGGAAGGCACAATCTATCTACAATATTAAAGCTGATCGACCCCTTACATTTAAAAAAAAAAGTAATAAAATAAAATAAATAAAAGGCTTTTAACCACATACACACCCCAGCATATTACAACTAGCATCGTAGAAGCATTGATCTCAGTATGGAAACAGTTCCAAACCATCATGTGCACCTCACTGTGGTAAAGATCAGGAGAACTAGTCTGACAAAACAAAGAGTCAGTGCTCTGTGCATACCTCTAAGTTAGGTCTAACTCATCCTAACATAGCATCAATGCCTTTACAAATGGCTGATACACATCGATTCCCCTGCTGAACACAAAAGCCTCTCTCTCTTTCTCTCAACCAGCGACTGGACACAGGATCTCTTCACCACTGAAAGACCTGATCAATTACTGCTATTGGAGGCAGACAGGTTCTCGAGTAGCTTACCCACACCCACATTTAAGTGCTTACTTGGCACTACTGCATTAGCCTTGGCACAATACAGAACTCTGCTCAATACAGCGCTTTGCATTGAGTTGTGTTTGGCCTGCGGACAAACGTCTGAGGCAAGAGAATGAAACAAAGAGGGAGCCTGCCTTTACCTTAAGCTAATTGGACTTTGACAGTCATACAATCGATACTCAAAATGGAGGTCATCTCTACACAGAGACCTGTGAATATTCACTCCTAGAACGGGAGAGATTGGCGAGATGTTCAGTCTCCCAGAGTATCTGGACTGGTATTGATCTGTACACACCAGGGTGGAGAAAGGCTCGCCTGGGAGATTGGGATCATTCTCCTAATTCAGATCGCTCGAATCATTGTTAGGGTGCGGCCACGAGGCGAGCAGGGAGCGATTACGTTGGGGTATTTCTGGTGCTTCTACACGCATGGCCCTAAACAAATTCAACAATCTCATTAAAAAGCTATCAAACAGCGAAGGGATGGTATAAATCACGTGAGAAGCCATTAATAGAGGACGCACACACACAAGGCTGTGAAGATGAGCACAAAAACATTAGATTAAAATACTGCGATTTAAAGAGAGAGTGAGGGAACACTGACCTGGTGTCCCACTTTCTCTCCTCCTCTCCTCTATGTTCCTTCCACCTGTCTCATCTCCACCAGTTGCCACTAACAACTGGCTGCTCTCTGAGGGGCTTTTGATGTTCCTTTCCCCTCTTCTCTCTCTCTCTCTCCCTCTGCCCATATTGACGTTTTGCCATCAGAGGTGATTGCAACGGCTAATTACCCCCACTCCAGCATCCACAGGGAGGCAGAGGTCCCGTCCCCACCTCCCTGTCCGCCAGGAGGCTGTGTCTGGGAGTGGACGAGGTGTAGCTCCAAAAGCACACATTCACAGTCACAACCCACATTACGGCCACCCATTCAGGTGACTGACTCGGAGTAATACTGCTGATGCTGTTGCTAGACAAAGAGGCTGTTCACTGGAAAGTCTATGGGGAGAGCAAGTTCAAACACATGTACAGAACACATGATTCCCCATTCAACCCAGCTTTCTATCGTCATAGTGGGTACAATAGGAAATGTGATAGTTGACACATGCTGTAGATTTCTGACTGGCAGAGACTCATAAAGAGCAACAATAATAAGGCATGGAACTATATGTCCTACCTCTGTCTCTGGTCCTGAGCAGTAGTAGTGTTGAAGAAGGCCAGGCGTGTAGTGATACAGGCGTATTGCCCTGGCTTACCCCATCCCCCACCAGCTGCTCTCCTCTACGCTCCTCCCTCCCTGCTCCTCCCCTGCTCCCCCTATTATTTCCAGCATCCTCAGGCAGCCAGCCCAGCCCTGCCTTGACACTCCCAATGGGCAATTATTGATAGCTAAGAGTAACTGCCTCCTATGTCTACCAATGACCTTTCACCTCCTCTTTGTTTGGTTCTGAATAAATCCACCACATGACCCCTGGATAAATCTGTTGACTGAGTGTTTCTACCAAGAGTGTGTATGTTTTACCTCTCCTTCAATGTATTCTGTCTGCCTGGATCTATTTTGTATGTGCAGAGTGTCTGTGTGTCTACCTGTCTATCAATAGAATTTCTGAGGTGTGAATCATTCAATCCTCCCAGTCCCCAAATAGCTTTCCCAAATTCTGCTTTGTTTGGGCTGAGCCGTATGAATTACAGACTTGACAGCTTTTATTGAATTTGAATACATTACCATGTGAATGACGACCTATCACAACAAATACATAAGAAATCTGTCCTACCTGTTCAGGGCAATTTGTATTCTGTCCCCTGGTATACCCCTAATTCAAAATGAAATATAACGCAGAACGATCTACATACCGTTCAACCTTTTTCCCATAGACTACTCCTCTCACAAAGATATCATCCCCTGAACGACACAGAACCATGTCAATGTGAATCCTGACACCAGCCAGTGCCACATGGCCTATTGTGTCCAACTCCCAAGTCTCCCTCATCTGATTGCTGTAAAACACGTGACAGGCCTGACGACTAAACCCTGGTACAAATCACAGTTGGTCCTTTTTGAACAAGCAGCCTTAATTAGAATAGTGACTATGAGCGTCACAGTGAGGAAATTACTGGAAAGCTCATAAAAACAGCACGACGGTACAATATGTGTTTTTTCCCTTGTGCTTCCTATAATTAGGACATTCTAATATGTATGTCAAGAGAGGAATATCAAAGTGGTTTCTCTATGGCTGTTCCCACGTGATATAGCAGCTTATGCAGTATCTTTGTGTAACACACCTAATGTCCATGCACTTGCTTTTCTTAATATGACTTACTGTATTCTACCTGTGAAGGAGGTTAATCTGCTTCTTTCACAGCAGCCCAACCATTCTAACACTTAACTTGACAACAAGGAAACAATAATGTTTATATTCTACTGGATTTATTTAAATGAGCCTATAGCTTGCTGGAAGTACAGTACGGACAAAATGAAAGCAAGACTGGTGTTAACAGAAACAGTGGCATAGGCAGCGCCTATATCGTATTGCACACAACAACAGTGAAATGGATCCCAACTAATTGGCCCTAATCATGCTAGTAATTGCACTTCAGTGCTTATTTGATTAGATATGTAAAACGCCTCCTTTGTAAACCCCAATAGAATGACTTAATCACTTCCTTTCCAAACAAGCTGCAGTGTGTTTTCTCTGTCCTTTCAGCTTCCATCGCTGCAACGTGCTGAACATGGCAGCTCTCTGTCCTTTCAGCTTCCATCGCTGCAACGTGCTGAACATGGCAGCTCTCTGTCCTTTCAGCTTCCATCGCTGCAACGTGCTGAACATGGCAGCTCTCTGTCCTTTCAACTGGCACTGCATCTTGCTCACATTGCAAGAGAGAAACCTATCAGATTATTGATCAACACCCACCGTAGAAAACTACACTCCACACATGACAGGATCATGGTCAAAGATCAGTCTCACACACCACTGTTCTGTACAAGGTAAAGTATGACCAACAGATACCCAAAAGAAATGGAAGTGTCTATAGACGGGTTAGCTGACAAGTCACGAAAACAATGCGCACCCTTCAATGGGGCAGAAGGCAGTGTGTTGTTGTGATTCTGGATGGCCAGATAGCTAGCAACGATGACAAGAAGCTGCCATGTGGTGAATCGGAGGTGTCTCGTTTCAGCTAGTTTTATCTTGTTCTTGATACCCATCCGTCTTGTTTTGAGGTGTTTTTACTAATGTCACGTCTATGCTAATATGGCAACAACAAAAAAAATCCCTAGCTAGCTAACCAACAACCGTTAGAAAGTATTTGAGAGACAACAAGTGCTCATTGTGCAAATGTACTTATGTTTTCAATAAATATTGGAGACAAAATATAGTTTACATGGTGTCAATAATGTAAGCCAACCCCATCTGCTTTGCCCCATAGTTACACACAACTAAACAAGCAAACTGTCTATATGATGGAGACTAACGGGGGTCTTTTACAGGAGTCAACCATAGTAGTACAGCACCCCTAGTCTGTATAGAAGCCAGTGTGAGCAGAACACAGTTAACTATCTATTAACCCATCTCTCTATGGTGCCCTGCAGAGACACATTGTTGTCATTCCCAGCTGTGTCCGTGCCTCCCCCCCACCGCTTTCTCCTACTGCACAAAGAAACAGAGGTGTTAAGGTTTTATATTAGGTGTATTACTGGGGAGGTTCAAAGCGGTTCAAGTAGAAGGCGTTTTGCACCTACAAAAGGATGTTACATACTGAATGATTTGAGCAGAATAACAGATGAAAATCAATCGCAAAATGGATCAACAATCGGGGAATTGCTCCTGAGGGTCTTAAATGAGTAGGTGCATCATTACTCATTTCTACCACCGATTCCTACTGTTAGGTTAACAGGAGATGTGTCCTTCAATATTTACAGTATTATGAAAAACAGAACGTTTGGTGTGCCTTGTTAAAAGCTGCCCTGTTCCTAGGCACATGCAGACATTTCTTTAGATGCCCAACACAGGGCCTCCTGCACATCACATCAGATTGCAGTGCTATGATGCATGATTTCAATTTAACAGGCAGAGACGTAATACAATTTGCTGAGGATTTACTGCACCTCCATGTCTGTGTCCATAGGACCACTTTAAGCCGTACACTCCACAGAGCTGGGCTTTACAGAGAGTTGCCAGAAAAAAAGCCATTGCTTAAAGAAAAAAAAAGCAAACACGTTTGGTGTTCGCCAGAAGGCATGTGGGAGACTCCCCAAACATATGGAAGAAGGTACTCTGGTTATATGAGACTAAAATTGAGCTTTTTGGCCATCAAGGAAAATGCTATGTCTGGCACAAACCCAACACTCTCTCATCACCCAGAGAATACCATCCCCAAAATGAAGCATGATGGTGGCCGCATCATGCTGTGGGGATGTTTTTCCATCGGCAGGGACTGGGAAACTGGTCAGAATTGAAGGAATGATGGATGGTGCTAAATATAGGGAGATTATTGAGGGGAAACCTGTTTCAGTCTTCCAGAGATTTGAGACCCGGAGACGGAGGTTCGCCTTCCAGTAGGACAATGACCCTAAGCATACTGCTAAAGCAACACTCAAATGGTTTAAGGGGAAACATTTAAATGTCTTGGAATGGCCTAGTCAAAGCCCAGACCTCAATCCAATTGAGAATCTGTGGTATAACTTAAAGATTGCTGTACACCAGCAGAACCAATCCAACTTACATTTACATTACATTTAAGTCTCTTATCCAGAGCGACTTACAAATTGGTGCATTCACCTTATGATATCCAGTGGAACAACCACTTTACAATAGTGCATCTAAATCTTTTAAGGGGGGGGGGGGGGTTAGAAGGATTACTTTATCCTATTCTAGGTATTCCTTAAAGATGTGGGGTTTCAGGTGTCTCCGGAAGGTGGTGATTGACTCCGCTGTCCTGGCGTCGTGAGGGAGCTTGTTCCACCATTGGGGTGCCAGAGCAGCGAACAGTTTTGACTGGGCTGAGCGGGAACTGTGCTTCCTCAGAGGTAGGGGGGCCAGCAGGCCAGAGGTGGATGAACGCAGTGCCCTTGTTTGGGTGTAGGGCCTGATCAGAGCCTGAAGGTACGGAGGTGCCGTTCCCTTCACAGCTCCGTAGGCAATCACCATCAACTTGAAGGAGCTGGAGCAGTTTTTCCTTGAAGAATGTGCAAAAATCCCAGTGGCTAGATGTGCCAAGCTTATAGAGAGATTTGCAGCTGTAATTGCTGCAAAAGGTGGTACAAACCCACAAAAAAAATCTATTTTAATTCCAGGTTGTAAGGTAACAAAATAGGAAAAATGCCAAGGGGGGTGAATACTTTCGCACGCCACTGTATACAGTACCAGTCAAAAGCTGTCATCAAGCGTGTGTGTGTGTGTGGTTACTTTGAAGAATCTAAAATATATTTTGATTTGTTTAACACGATTTTGATTTGATTCCATATGTGTAGTTTTGATGTCTTCACTTTTTTTTAATTTTACCTTTATTTAACTAGGCAAGTCAGTTAAGAACAAATTCTTATTTACAATGACGGCCTAGGAACAGTGGGTTAACTGCCTTGTTCAGGGGCAGAACGACAGATTTTTACCTTTCGGTTACTGGCCCAACACTCTAACCACTAGGCTACCTGCCACCCCAGTGTACAATTTAGAAAACAGTACAAATAAAGAAAAACCCTTGAATGAGTAGGTGTCCAAAATTTGACTGGTACTGTATATGTTTGGGTAAGAGATATGAATAAAACAATAGGTGCCACACAGCACCTGATTGGGTGAAAACTCCTTGGAGGCCAATTCTCCCCAGACAGCATCTATAGACAGATATCTGATACAAACTGTATGTTCCCTGCACCATCATTACACTTAGCATCCATGGTTACTGTTTTACTTCTTTACTATGAACATTGTTCATATGGTTTTCCTTGAAATATTTTCACTCCAGGTGAAATCTTGGATTGACTGATCAATAAACACATGTAGATTTATAGTAGACTATAATTAAGTCAGTGGAATATTCCCATATATACTGTACAGGAAGCAAGGTAGGCGTGTTGAGGGAAGATTCGTCTTCCTCTTCAGCAGCCCTAGTTAGTGTGTGTGCGTTTGTGTATTTGCTAAATTTAGAGCCCTTTGTCTGGCCCTTGAGTTCCAGCCAGGCACACAACTTGCTGCAGGCGATAGAGAGAAAGCTGTCATTAGTGTGAACCAGCTGAGGTCCCAGTGCAGAGGTGAACCTACATGATGACTGCAGCAGCCTCAGGGCATGGTGATGGTACAAATTGAGACACACTAATTTCACCCTGCCACTGGCCCATCAAGGTTAAAGCATAGCACACTGAGATTCAGTCATAACCTAATTATAATACATGAACCCATACAGTCATCATCAGTCCCTGCACCACCATTCCACTGTGAACCTCTTCTCCCTGATACAGTATAAGCTACCAGTAACCACACGACTAGAATAGAATGGACACGGTCCTGAAAGTGAATGTAGGACACAAATAAGCCAATCAAGTGGTAATGAGCAGAGAACTGAACAAGGGAGAGCGTGATAAGCAGGGGGGGGTGTTGGTCCCCGTGAGATGATCCCTCTCCTGCAGAGCCCGGTTCGCTCAGCACTCAGACTCCGTGCCGCATCGCAATAAAGTGATTTGAGAGAGACTCAGCTGGGGAAGAGCACTCACTGGCTTCCTCATATGAAGAGACTTACTGAAAGTACATCTGTGGATGAGCTACAGCTTCAAAATAGTCTGTGACGCCTTCCTTGTTTGGCTGACAAATGCCTCAATATACCTCTTCTCCGTCGCTCACGAGCTTGGGGACTGGGACCGGGTCCCTCCCGATTCCTGTGCCTTAGGGCAGAGGAGACGGAAGCCAGGCAGGGAGGGAGGCAGGCATTCAGTAAGGCAGGGACCACCACATCCCTCTGTGTGAGGAGCAGAGGGCTGAGGAATACTAATGGCTGTGCCTTAAGCCCCCTAAGTGCTGCCCATTGTTTATTCCAGAAAACCAAAACAACAGGCTTAAACAATGGTGGAATAGAACAGAGCAGAGCCCACAGTGCTTTTCCAGGGTCAGGAGAAGAGGATGCTTTCCAATGCTAGCTACAGTAACACTCTAGCATATCTTTGGCTGATAAGTATTGCAATATGGATTTGACCACTGGAACAAATAAATTGTCCCCCTATATTTACATCATCACTAATAAGCTCATTATCATTTAAGATGTATGCCATGGAGATGGGATGGCAAACATCATCATGGTATTTAACTGGAACAAATCAAGTCTGCCAAATCGGTATTTCTAGATGCTATTGGTCCTCTAAATGTAAGGCAGAGAGGAGAGTAGAGAGCAGTATTAGTGGGCCTGTACCCCTTCTTCTGATGCCTTACAACACATTTTAATGACTTGCTTTATCAAGCATGCCAGAGTCATTAAAGACTAAATTAAAGTCATGAAATGTAGTCAGCTGGGAAAATGAGACTTTAAAAGGAGAAATTCACGGAGAAGCTCCTCTGGAGTAAGTGCATTTGTCTGAGGCCAATAGTCCACACAGCATGCACACTGGGTGGGCTAAGTATCTGGGCTAGCTGTGTGCTAGCTGTGTGTTTGTAATGCTCAGGTCTGCTTAATATACGCTTCACATTTCACTCCCATCTCCAAGTCTTAAACAGGCTGGTTTTCTTTATCAGTATCACTCACAACAGATAGCTTTAGGTCTGATGCATTTAAATGCCTTCTTGAAAGGAAGTAATGAACTTTTCATGGGCAGAGTGAAAAAGGCCTCTGAGTTCTCACAGAGAGAACAAAGTGCAGTGGAAGGAATATTTTCCTTTAAAAGATGAAGTCCTGGCTACCTTCTGCTTGCCACTTCCAGAGTAAAATTGTACTTTGTATTAAAGTCTGCTTTGGTAAAGGGCACTCAACACAGTCTACACTTCAGAGAAATAAGACCATAATGTTTTTTCACAAACAGACTGTTTCCTCTCAAAAGTTATCTTTTTGTTCTCTCTACACCACACCACACATCCCAAACTTCTTGAGGTTCTGACAATCTGTCCAATCTAAGTGCTAAGGTTGTGACACTACTAGTATGGCGATACTACGATAGCGGATTTTCCATGACAAAAAGTATAACACAAAGCAGACTAAACTCTTTGGCCCTTTAAAAACCTACAGTATGTAACATACTGAGTATTATAGCTTGGAAAATACATGTGATTCTGGGTGACAACATAAGGCTGCTTGTTTCCAACATTAGGACTGAGTATCACGATACTGTTATGGTGACAACCCTACTAAGTGTTGTGAACCTGACACTAAATCAAACAGAGTTTGGGCTTTGTGTCGGTGCTCAAAGTGGGAAATTGAACTCTTATTCTCTCCCTTCCGACAGCTTTACGATATGCACAAGCCCTTCGCTACTTCCTAATGAATGAGCCTCCAGTCTGACTTCATGGTCTTCTACCAACTCACCATGGTCATTATTATTCTGTCACCGTCCTGGATTACAGCCACGGTAAAGTCACCTCCTTGGTGCCAGTAACTATAGCTGGATTAATGAATCACTTCTCTATCTATCTGGGAAAGGATGTGTCGTTATATTACACTACCATAACAATTTGTGGTTCAATTTAGGTTTTACACCACTAGTGATGTATTGTTATCACATAGTTATAAGAAAGCCTTTGCGTCTGTGCTGAGCGAGAAAAGGGAAGTTCTCTCCCCAGCCTCCCACATACTGCAGGGAGAGAGAGAGAGAGAGACAGAGGAGAGAGAGAGAAATGGAGAAAGAGAGAGGAGAGGCCCTAACACAAGCACCCAGCCCAACCCTCCCGTCTTTCTGCCCACCCCTCCGTCCTCCTGGCACTGCCGCCAGGATCCTGACACGCCTACTCAGTCACCACGGCAACTCTTTGTTTTCATGGGTCAGGTCACCCGAGATAGACCCCAGCCACACCACAAAGCCCTCGTGCTTTACCCTCAGTCTAGATCTGCAGCCTCAAACGCGTCGCTCCTTCATTGACGTGCTAGACACTTCACTGATTAATTGTATTTGTATTCAAAAGCCTTTTTTCCAACCTTAACACCAACATGGTTGACAGAGTGGCCAACTCGTTACTGGGAGCCTGAAGGGAGAATGAAAAGGTTGAATTAACCTTTCAGAGGAAAGTAGGTTTGAGTATAATGGTTTTAATTAATTCCCTGAAGGACACAACTAACAAACTGAAGCGTCTTGGCTAAGACCCACATCTTGCTGCCAGATACACAGTTGAGGTAGGTCTTCAGCGCTTTTTCCCTCCAGTGCTTGACAGCCGACCGTTGGCGTTGCAGCACCTGCTAATCTCCCGGATGGACAGCGAGCCAACCAGTATCATGAATACCTTTCGATGTTTGCAGAGCAAAATTAGACGGAAAGGACCCAGAGGGTACAGATGAGGAGGCTGGCCAAAGATAAGAGCTGAAACTAACATAATAATTGTAATAATAATAATAATAATAATAATAATAATAATAATAACAATATAGCCCATCTACATTCTGCTGCTCCTATAGCATTGAAGGTACGTTGAGGTCATTTTGTGACCGTAAAGCCCTCTGCTCCTCTGAAGAGGGTGTGTCTTTCTGTTATCTATCGGTACAGAACTCCGGCGCTCTTTAAAGTCTGCCTGACGACAGCTCCGCTCCACGGTGCTGAACACAGAGCGTAATGGCCCCTGAGGGAGAGGTACTGGGGACCATCTAACACAGAAGGTTTGATCGGTGCCTGCTACTGCCAGCTGGATCCCCTCCATGCAGATGAGCCAGAGGGAACAGAGGAGAATACCCTGAGGGGTTATGGCTGTTATGAACAGGGTTATTAGCACACATGCTATTGGTTTATTGCGCTCATCATCGTTACAGAGAGAGGAAGTGCCGTTGTAAAAGCTGAGGTCCATCATCATCTCAGCAATACGGAAACACACACCTGTTGTCCTGTAACACACACACACACACACACACCACACACACACACACACACACACACACACACACACACACACACACACACACACACACACACACACACACACACACACACACACACACACACACACACACACACACGGCCCTGGGATGGCTGGGGAGAGAAGTGAGTATGGCTTAGACACACACACTAACCCACAGTGAACAGCAGCCTGCTGAGAGCCTGGCACACTGTCACCCGGCCCCCCGACACCACTGACCACTGGGCAACAATAACACTCAGAGCCCTGGGCAGGACCCCCCACTACCCACAGCCCACCACCACCACCCCCTCTCAGGCTGCTGACACTGGGCACAATGTATGCTACAGATGGCCTCAAAACGACTCAAGACAAAAGGAGTAAAAAAATTGACAGCGGCCTTGAGAGGACTGTCAAGAAAATTAATGTGTGTGTTTCTGAATAAGCACTTGGGAGCAGGATCAGAGAGTGAAAGGAAAACCACAGTGGCAGCTACCAGATAATTCCTCTGTCTCCAGCTATGTTTTGATCTCCGCTTCTCTCGCTCTTTTTTACTCAGCATGTCTCACTCTCGCTATTCTCCATTTTAAAGCTTTTTGTTGGTTACTCCATCTTTGTCACTTGCATCACGCACGCACGCACACACACACACAGACACACACAAAGAGCTGTCACTGCAGTCGCATGTTTAAATCTGGTCTTTCCTGTCAGCCATCTGGGGTTTGAGCCGCTGCACTGAGTAGGTCGTAACATGCTGGAGTTTTAGAAGGAAAAGCAAAAGAGGCTTGGTCAAACAATATATAAACAGTTCTGCTTTGATGTTTGCTTAGCTTTTTAAAATGTTTTTTTGGGGGGGGAAATTAAAATGTGTAGTTGGGACTCAGAAAGGATAACCTCAGTTTAATCATATTTGATGGAGGATTAGGCCAGTGTTTGGGAGTGCTTCCAAATCTTGGGATAAAGAAGAAAAAAATGAAATTGCAGTATATTACGACTAAAACTGAAATCATGTCCAGTTCCTACATAGTCTACAGTACAGTTTTGGAATGAATCACTAATACACGTAATGTACTCAGTTGAATGGTGCAGTATTAATTAATTACTATAGGCACGGTCTATCATGGACCAAACACACCAACACAGTCATGAAGAGGGCACGATAAAACCTATTTCCCCTCAGAAGACTGAAAAGATTTGCATGGGTCCCCAGATCCTCAAAAAGTTCTTCAGCTGCACCATCGAGAGTATCCTGACCGGTTGCATCACCGCCTGGTATGGCAACCGCTCGGCATCCAACCGTAAGG